>NC_064560.1:106920462-107545462 GCF_937001465.1 Orcinus orca
ACCTCATTTACGGGAAAAGTTCAATATCACAGAAAACGAAAAATGGATAAAGAAGTTGTGGTACTTACGTACAATGCAATATCACTCAGCAATGAAATCTATGTCATCAGGCCCATAGCAGCATAATGAGTGGATTCAGGTACGATGATTCTAAGTGAAATAAGTCACACAGAAAATGAAACATCATAAGATATCACTAATACACTGAATGTAAACTTGTCTACACAGGAACTGAATTACAAAACAGAACAGGGTCTCAAATGTAGAAAACCAACTTATGCTTGCTTAAGGGGAAAGGTGAGTTTGGGTGCTGCATAAAACCAGAGATTGAAATTAGCACAGATACCATTCCATAAGCCAAATATGTAATAGACAAGAGCTACTCCTTGCTCAACGAAGTGGACTCAACACCCCATATTAAACGCCTAAGAATATACCTGACTAGTAAGAATCTTAATACCTATGGATTTATATGTCTCTGAAAGAGAATCAAGCGTGTGTACAGCAGCATAAACGCAGCAGTGATAGGATTGGTGAGGTTCGGTGAGCAAATGCAGACCCTTTGAAGACATATTGCATGGTACCCATTCCATGGGTCTCAACTCTCCAAGTTTAAGGGATACTTCCTTCACCAAAACATGCATGTGGAACCCATAGTATGGTCCACCGGGTGATCGGGAAACGTGTTCAAATGTGTCTCAGTTTTCGTCCCCTGGTACTCGGGTGCAACATTCCTGACGCTTTACTAACACTCTCCCCACTTGGAGAGTCAGTGCCTTTAACCTCCTGTTTGGCCCAGTTTGCAATTTCTGCGGAAAATGAACAGGAATAGGGAGAACCCATGAGAGACTAGCTGGAGGTGTCTGGACGGGCAAATTTAACTCTCATTTCCCACCAGGAATAGGAATTAACCAAAGGCTCAGCGTGCCATGCCGAAACCACACTAGGGACTAAAGCAATCCTGCGGTGTTGCGGCCAGCGCACAAGAAAGCGAGTTGAAGAAAGGAGCTCAGGGGCACTGTCATTCACAAACCCGCAGAGTTATAAATGACAGCTATCGTCCAAAAATATACTAAAGTAAGGCTGCGAAGAGGACTTGAAAGCGGGGCAGAATTGCAGGAAACCAATTTCAGGAGGTAGACAGGAATTGCATGTAAAGCATAAGAAAAGAGGCAGAACGTCCACAATGATGCACTTGGCCAAAAAGGGCGTATGCGTTTTTTCCTGAATATATTCAGGAAAAAAGGCATACGCACTTTTTGGCCAACCAAGCAAGCTTGCAAAGAAATCTGCACTACAATGAAGTCTCACTGCCTGCCAGTCAAAAGGGCCATCTGAAAAAAGTGTAAAATCCAGAAAGGCAGGACAGGCCGTGGAGAACTGGGAGCCTTGTTATGCTGATGGGCGGGATGTAAATTGCCAACAGCCACTCTGGAGAAGTGTATGGTGTTTCCTGAAACATCCAAAAAACAAAGCAACAGAGCCTAGGGCACTTCCACTTATGGTCCTATAGCTTAGGGAAATTAAAATCAAAAAGACACAGCCACCCTAAAGTTTGGGACGGCTCTGTTTACAAGAACCACGTTTACGGGACAAGTTCAATATCGCAGAAAGCAAAAAATGGATAAAGAATTTGTGGTACTTACGTACAATGCAGTATCACTCAGCAATGAAATCTATGTCATCAGGCCCATAGGAGCATAAAAAGTGGATTCAGGTACGATGATTCTAAGTGAAATAAGCCACACAGAAAAAGAAACATCATAAGATATCACTAATACACGAAATGTAAACTTGGCTACACAGGAACTGAATTACAAAACAGAACAGGGTCTCAAATGTAGAAAACCAACTTATGCTTGCTTAAGGGGAAAGGTGAGTTCGGGTGCTGCATAAAACCAGAGATTGAAATGAGCACAGATACCCTTCCTTAAGCCAAATATGTAATAGACAGGAGCTACTCCTTGCTCAACGAAGTGGACTCAACACCCCATATTAAACGCCTAAGAATATACCTGACTATTAAGAATCTTAAAACCTATGGATTTATATGTCTCCAAAAGAGAATCAAACATGTGTACAGCGACATAAATGCAGCAGTGATAGGATTGGGGAGGTTCGGTGAGCAAATGCAGACCCTTTGAAGTCATATTGCATATTACCCATTCCATGGGTCTCAACTCTCCAGGTTTAAGGGATTCTTCCTTCAGCTAAAACATGCATGTGGAACCCAGAGTATGATCCACAGTGTGATCGGGAAACGTGTTCAAATGTGTCTCAGTTTTCATCCCCTGGTACTCGGGTGCAACATTCCAGATGCTTTACTAACACTCTCCCCACTTGGAGAGTCCGTGCCTTTAACTCCTGTTTGGCCCAGTTTGCAATTTCTGCGGAAAATGAACAGGAATAGGGAGAACCCATGAGAGACTAGCTGGAGGTGTCTGGACGGGCAAATTTAACTCTCATTTCCCACCAGGAATAGGAATTAACCAAAGGCTCAGCGTGCCATGCCGGAACCACACTAGGGCCTGAAGCAATCCTGCGATGTTGCGGCCAGCTCACAAGAAAGCGAGTTGAAGAAAGGAGCTCAGGGGCACTGTAATTCACAAACCTGCAGAGTTATAAATGACAGCTATCGTCCAAAAATATACTAAAATAAGGCTGCCAAGAGGACTTGAAAGCGTGGAAGAATTGCAGGAAACCGATTTCAGGAGGTAGACTGGAATTGCATGTAAAGGATAGGAAAAGAGGCAGAACGTCCACAATGATGCACTTGGCCAAAAAGTGCGTATGCGTTTTTTCCTGAATATATTCAGGAAAAAATGCATACGCCCTTTTTGGCCAACCAAGCAAGCTTGCAAAGGAAATCTGCACTACAATGAAGTCTCACTGCCACCTGCTCAAAAGGGCCATCAGAAAAAAGTGTAAAATCCAGAAAGGCAGGACAGGCCATGGAGAACTGGGAGCCTTGTTATGCTGATGGGCGGGATGTAAATTGCCAACAGCCACTCTGGAGAAGTGAATGGTGTTTCCTGAAACATCTGAAAAACAAAGCAACAGAGCCCAGGGCACTTCCACTTATGGTCCTATAGCTTAGGGAAATTAAAATCAAAAATACACAGCCACAACAAAGTTTGGGACGGCTCTGTTTACAAGAACCTCGTTTTCGGTAAAATTTCAATATCACAGAAAGCGAAAAATGGATAAAGAAGTTGTGGTACTTACGTACAATGCAATATCACACAGCAATGAAATCTATGTCATCAGGCACGTAGCAGCATAATGAGTGGATTCAGGTACGATGATTCTAAGTGAAATAAGTCACACAGAAAAAGAAACATCATAAGATATCACTACTACACGGAATGTAAACTTGGCTACACAGGAACTGAATTACAAAACAGAACAGGGTCTCAAATGCAGAAAACCAACTTATGCTTGCTTAAGGGGAAAGGTGAGTTGGGGTGCTGCATAAAACAAGAGATTGAAAGTAGCGCAGATACCGTTCCATAAGCCAAATATGTAATAGACAAGAGCTACTCCTTGCTCAACGAAGTGGACTCAACACCCCATATTAAATGCCTAAGAATATACCTGAGTAGTAAGAATCTTAAAACCTATGGATTTATATGTCTCCGAAAGAGAATCAAGCGTGTGTAGAGCGGCATAAACAGAGCAGTGATAGGATTGGTGAGGTTCGGTGAGCAAATGCAGACCCTTTGAAGTCATATTGCATGGTACCCATTCCATGGGTCTCAACTCTCCAGGTTTAAGGGATTCTTCCTTCAGCTAAAACATGCATGTGGAACCCAGAGTATGATCTACCGTGTGATCGGGAAACGTGTTCAAATGTGTCTCAGGCTTTGTCCCCTGGTACTTGGGTGCAACATTCCAGATGCTTTACTAACACTCTCCCCACTTGGAGAGTCAGTGCCTTTAAACTCCTGTTTGGCCCAGTTTGCAATTTCTGCGGAAAATGAACAGGAATAGGGATAACCAATGAGAGACTAGCTGGAGGTGTCTGGTCGGGCAAATTTAACACTCATTTCCCACCAGGAAGAGGAATTAACCAAAGGCTCAGCGTGCCATGCCGGAACCACACTAGGGCCTGAAGCAATCCTGCAGTGTTGCGGCCAGCTCACAAGAAAGCGAGTTGGACTTACTAGAGAATTGACTTGAGACTATGGGGAGGGGGAAGGGTAAACGGTGACAAAGCGATAAAGAGGCATGGACATATATACACTACCAAACGTAAGGGAGATAGCTAGTGGGAAGCAGCCGCATAGCACAGGGAGATCAGCTCGGTGCTTTGTGACCGCCTGGAGGGGTGGGATAGGGAGGGTGGGAGGGAGGGAGATGCAAGCAGGAAGAGATATGGGAATATATGTATATATATAACTGATTCATTTTGTTGTGAAGCTGAAACTAACATACCATTGTAAAGCAATTATACTCCAATAAAGATGTTAAAAAAAAAAAAAGAAAGCGAGTTGAAGAAAGGAGCTCAGGGGCACTGTCATTCACAAACCTGCAGAGTTATAAATGACAGCTATCGTCCAAAAATATATTGAAGTAAGGCTGCCAAGAGGACTTGAAAGCGGGGCAGAATTGCAGGAAACCGATTTCAGGAGGTAGACTGGAATTGCATGTAAAGCATAGGAAAAGAGGCAGAACGTCCACAATGATGCACTTGGCCAAAAAGGGCGTATGTGTTTTTTCCTGAATATATTCAGGAAAAAACGCATACGCACTTTTTGGCCAACCAAGCAAGCTTGCAAAGGAAATCTGCACTACAATGAAGTCTCACTGCCGCCCTGTCAAAAGGGCAATCTGAAAAAAGTGTAAAATCCAGGAAGGCAGGACAGGCCATGGAGAACTGGGAGCCTTGTTATGCTGATGGGCGGGATGTAAATTGCCAACAGCCACTCTGGAGAAGTGAATGGTGACTCCTGAAACATCTAAGAAACAAAGCAACAGAGCCTAGGGCACTTCCACTTATGGTCCTATAGCTTAGGGAAATTAAAATCAAAAAGACACAGCCACCCCAAAATTTGGGACGGATCTGTTTACAAGAATCTCGTTTACTGTACAAGTTCGATATCACAGAAAGCGAAAAATGGATAAAGAAGTTGTGGTACTTATGTACAATGCAATATCACTCAGCAATGAAATCTATGTCATCAGGCCCATAGCAGCATAATGAGTGGATTCAGGTACGATGATTCTAAGTGAAATAAGTCACACAGAAAAAGAAACATCATAAGATATCACTACTACACGGAATGTAAACTTGGCTACACTGGAACTGAATTACAAAACAGAACAGGGTCTCAAATGTAGAAAACCAACTTATGCTTGCTTAAGGGGAAAGGTGTGTTGGGGTGCTGCATAAAACCAGAGATTGAAATTAGCACAGATACCGTTCCATAAACCAAATATGTAATAGACAAGAGCTACTCCTTGCTCAACGAAGTGGACTCAACACCCCATATTAAACGCCTAAGAATATAGCTGAGTAGTAAGAATCTTAAAATCTATGGATTTATATGTCGCCGAAAGAGAATCAAGCGTGTGTACAGGGGCATAAACGCAGCAGTGATAGGATTGGTGAGGTTCGGTGAGCAAATGCAGACCCTTTGAAGTCATATTGCATGGTACCCATTCCATGGGTCTCAACTCTCCAGGTTTAAGGGATTCTTCCTTCAGCTAAAACATGCATGTGGAACCCAGAGTATGATCCACCATGTGTTCAGGAAACGTGTTCAAATGTGTCTCAGTTTTCGTCCCCTGGTACACGGGCGCAACATTCCAGGTGCTTTACTAACACTCTCCCCACTTGGATAGTCAGTGCCTTTAACCTCCTGTTTGGCCCAGTTTGCAATTGCTGCGAAAGATGAACAGGAATAGGGAGAAACAATGAGAGACTAGCTGGAGGTGTCTGGACGGGCAAATTTAAGGCTCATTTCCCACCAGGAAGAGGAATTAACCAACGGCTCAGTGTGCCGTGCCGGAACCACACTAGGGCCTGAAGCAATCCTGCGGTGTTGCGGCCAGCTCAAAAGAAAGCGAGTTGAAGAAAGGAGCTCAGGGGCACTGTAATTCACAAACCTGCAGAGTTATAAATGACAGCTATCGTCCAAAAATATATTGAAGTAAGGCTGCCAAGAGGTCTTGAAAGCGGGGCAAAATTAGAGGAAACCGACTTCAGGAGGTAGACTGGAATTGCATGTAAAGCATAGGAAAAGAGGCAGAACGTCCACAATGATGCACTTGGCCAAAAAGGGCGTATGCGTTTTTTCCTGAATATATTCAGGAATAAACGCATACGCCCTTTTTGGCCAACCAAGCAAGCTTGCAAAGGAAATCTGCACTACAATGAAGTCTCACTGCCCCACAGTCAAAAGGGCCCTCTGAAAAATGTGTAAAATCCAGAAAGGCAGGACAGGCCATGGAGAACTGGGAGCCTTGTTATGCTGATGGGCGGGATGTAAATTGCCAACAGCCACTCTGGAGAAGTGTATGGTGTTTCCTGAAACATATAAAAAAAAAAGGAACAGAGCCTAGGGCACATCCACTTATGGTCCTATAGCTTAGGGAAATTAAAATCAAAAAGACACAGCCACCCCAAATTTTGGGATGGCTCTGTTTACAAGAACCTAGTTTACGGTACAAGTTCAATATCGCAGAAAGCGAAAAATGGATAAAGAAGTTGTGGTACTTACGTCCAATGCAATATCACTCAGCAATGAAATCTATGTCATGAGGCCCGTAGCAGCATAATGAGTGGATTCAGGTACGATGATTCTAAGTGAAATAAGTCACACAGAAAAAGAAACATCATAAGATATCACTAATACACGGAATGTAAACTTGGCTACACAGGAACTGAATTACAAAACAGAACAGGGTCTCAAGTTTAGAAAACCCACTTATGCTTGCTTAAGGGGAAAGGTGAGTTGGGGTGCTGCATAAAACCAGAGATTGAAATGAGCACAGATACCGTTCCATAAGCCAAATATGTAATAGACAAGAGCTACTCCTTGCTCAACGAAGTGGACTCAACACCCCATATTAAACGCCTAAGAATATACCTGACTAGTAAGAATCTTCAAACTTATGGATTTATATGTCTCTGAAAAAGAATCAAGAATGTGTACAGTGGCATAAGAGCACCAGTGATCGCACTGGTGAGGTTCGGTGAGCAAATGCAGACCCTTTGAAGTCATATTGCATGGTACCCATAACATGGGTCTCAACTCTCGAGTTTTAAGGGATTCTTCCTTCAGCTAAAACATGCATGTGTAACCCAGATTATGATCCACCGTGTAATCGGGAAACGTGTTCATATGTGTCTCAGATTTCGTCCCCTGGTACTTGGGTGCAACATTCCAGACGCTTTACTAACACTCTCCCCATTTGGAGAGTCAGTGCCTTTAACCTCCTGTTTGGCCCAGTTTGCAATTTCTGCGGAAGATGAACAGGAAGAGGGAGAACCAATGAGAGACTAGCTGGAGGTGTCTGGATGGTTAAATTTAACTCTCATTTCCCACCAGGAAGAGGAATTAACCAAAGGCTCAGCGTGCCATACCGGAACCACACTAGGCCCTGAAGCAATCCTGCGGTGTTGCGGCCAGCTCACAAGAAAGCGAGTTGAAGAAAGGAGCTCAGGGGCACTGTCATTCACAAATCTGCAGAGTTATAAATGACAGCTATCGTCCAAAATATATTGAAGTAAGGCTGCCAAGAGGACTTGAAAGCGGGGCAGAATTGCAGGAAACCGATTTCAGGAGGTAGACTGGAATTGCATGTAAAGCATAGGAAAAGAGGCAGAACGTCCACAATGGTGCACTTGGCCAAAAAGGGCATATGACTTTTTTCCTGAATATATTCAGGAAAAAACCATACGCACTTTTTGGCCAACCAAGCAAGCTTGCAAAGGAAATCTGCACTACAATGAAGTCTCACTGCCCCCCGGTCAAAAGGGCCATCTGAAAAAAGTGTAAAATCCAGAAAGGCAGGACAGGCCATGGAGAACTGGGAGCCTTGTTATGCTGAAGGGCGGGATGTAAACTGCCAACAGCCACTCTGGAGAAGTGTATGGTGTTTCCTGAAACATCTAAAAAACAAAGCAACAGAGCCTAGGGCACTTCCACTTATGGTCCTATAGCATAGGGAAATTAAAATCAAAAAGACAAAGCCACCCCAAAGTTTGGTACGGCTCAGTTTACACGAGCTGTGTTTACGGTACAAGTTCAATATCGCAGAAAGCGAAAAATGGATAAAGAATTTGTGGTACTTACGTACAATGCAATATCACTCAACAATGATATCTATGTCATCAGGCCCGTAGCAGCATAATGAGTGGATTCAGCTATGATGATTCTAAGTGAAATAAATCACACAGAAAAAGAAACATCATAAGATATCACTAATACACGGAATGTAAACTTGGCTACACAGGAACTGAATTACAAAACAGAACAGGGTCTCAAATATAGAAAACCAACTTATGCTTGCTTAACGGGAAAGGTGAGTTGGGGTGCTGCATAAAACCAGACATTGAAATTAGCACAGATACCGTTCCATAAGCCAAATATATAATAGACAACAGCTACTCCTTGCTCAACGAAGTGGACACAACACCCCATATTAAACACATAAGAATATATCTGACTAGTAAGAATCTAAAAACCTATGGATTTATATGTCTCTATAAGAGAATCAAGCCTGTGTACAGTGGCATAAACGCAGATAGGATTGGTGAGGCTTCGTGAGAAAATACAGACCCTTTGAAGTCATATTGCATGGTACCCATTCCATAGGTCTCAACTCTCCAGGTTTAAGGGATTCTTCCTTCAGCTAAAACATGCATGTGGAACCCAGAGTATGATCTACCGTGTGATCGGAAAACGTGTTCAAATGTGTCTCAGTTTTCGTACCCTGGTACTCGGGTGCAACATTCCAGACACTTTAATACCACTCTCCCCACTTAGAGAGTCAGTGCCTTTAAACTCCTTTATGGCCCAGTTTGCAATTTCTGCAGAAGATGAACAGAAATAGGGAGAACCAATGAGAGACTAGCTGGAGGTGTCTCGACGGGCAAATTTAACTCTCAGTTCCAACCAGGAAGAGGAATTAAACAAAGGCTCAGCGTGCCATGCTGGAACCACACTAGGGCCTGAAGCAATCCTGTGGTGTTGCGGGCAGCTCACAAGAAAGCGAGTTGAAGAAAGGAGCTCAGGGGCACTGTCATTCACAAAACTGCAGAGTTATAAATGACAGCTATCGTCCAAAAATATATTGAAGTAAGGCTGCCAAGAGGATTTGAAATCGGGACAGAATTGCAGGAAACCGATTTCAGGAGGTAGACTGGAATTGCATTTAAAGCATAGGAAAAGAGGCAGAACGTCCACAATGATGCACTTGGCCAAAAACGGCGTATGCGTTTTTTCCTGAATATATGCAGGAAAAAACGCATACGCACTTTCTGGCCATCCAAGCAAGCTTGCAAAGGAAATCTGCACTACAATGAAGTCTCACTGCCCCCCGGTCAAAAGGGCCAAATGAAAAAACTGTAAAATCCAGAAAGGCAGGACAGGCCATGGAGAACTGGGAGCCTTGTTATGCTGATAGGCGGGATGTAAATGGCCAACAGCCACTCTGGAGAAGTGTATGGTGTTTCCTGAAACATCTAAAAAAAAATGCAAAAGAGCCTAGGGCACTTCCACTTATGGTTCTATAGCTTAGGGAAATTAAAATCAAAAAGACACAGCCACCCCAAAGTTTGGGACGGCTCTGTTTACAAGAACCTCGTTTACGGTACAAGTTCAATATCACAGAAAGTGAAAAATGGATAAAGAAGTTGTGGTAATTATGAAAAATGCAATATCACTCAGCAATGAAATGTATTTCATCAGGCCCATAGCAGCATAATGAGTGGATTCAGGTACGATGATTCTAAGTGAAATAAGTCACACAGAAAAAGAAACATCATAAGATATCACTAATACACGGAATGTAAACGTGGCTACACAGGAACTGAATACAAAACAGAACAGGGTCTCAAATGTAGAAAACCAACTTATGCTTGCTTAAGGGGAAAGGTGAGTTGGGGTGCTGCATAAAACCAGAGATTGAAATTAGCACAGATACCGTTCCATAAGCCAAATATGTCATAGACAAGAGCTACTCCTTGCTCAACGTAGTGGACTCAACACTCCATATTAAACGCCTAAGAATATACCTGACTAGTAAGAATCTTAAAACCTATGGATTTATATGTCTCTGAAAGAGAATCAAGCGTGTGTACAGTGGCGTAAACGCAGCAGTGATAAGGTTGCTGAAGTTCGCTGAGCAAATGCAGACCCTTTGAAGTCATATTGCATTGTGCCCATTCCATGGGTCCCAACTCTCCAGGTTTAAGGGATTCTTCCTTCAGCTAAAACATGCATGTGGAACCCAGAGTATTATCCACCGTGTGATCGGGAATCACGCTCAAATGTGTCTCAGTTTTCGTCCCCTGGTACTCGGATGCAACATTCCAGACGCTTTACTAACACTCTCCCAACTTGGAGAGTTAGTGCCTTTAACCTCCTGTTTGGCCCAGTTTGCAATATCTGTGGAACATGAACAGGAATAGGGAGAACCAATGAGAGACTAGCTGGAGGTGTCTGGACGGGCAAATTTAACTCTCATTTCCCACCAGGAAGAGGAATTAACCAAAGGCTCAGCGTGCCGTGCCGGAACCACACTAAGGCCTGAAGCAATCCTGCAGTGTTGCGGCCAGCTCACAAGAAAGCGAGTTGAAGAAAGGAGCTCAGGGGTACTGTCATTCACAAACCTGCAGAGTTATAAATGACAGCTATCGTCCAAAAATATATTGAAGTAAGGCTGCCAAGAGGACTTGAAAGTGGGGCAGAATTGCAGGAAACCGACTTCAGGAGGTAGAATGGAATTGCATGTAAAGCATAGGAAAAGAGGCACAACGTCCACAATGATGCACTTGGCCAAAAAGGGCGTATGCGTTTTTTCCTGAATATATTCAGGAAAAAACGCATACGCACTTTTTGGCCAACCAAGCAAGCTTGCAAAGGAAATCTGCACTACAATGAAGTCTCACTGCCCCTCGGTCAAAAGGGCCATCTGAAAAACGTGTAAAATCCAGAAAGGCAGGACAGGCCATGGAGAACTGGGAGCTTTGTTATGCTGATGGGCGGGATGTAAATTGCCAACAGCCACTCTGGAGAAGTGTATGGTGTTTCCTGAAATATCCAAAAAACCAAGCAACAGAGCCTAGGGCACTTCCACTTATGGTCCTATATCTTAGGGAAATTAAAATCAAAAAGACACAGCCACCGCAAAGTTTGGGACTGCTGTGTTTACAAGAACCTCGTTTACGGTACAAGTTCAATATCACAGAAAGCGAAAAATGGATAAAGAAGTTGTGGTACTTACGTACAATGCAATATCTCTCAGCAATGAAATCTATGTCATCAGGCCCGTAGCAGCATAATGAGTGGATTCAGGTACGATGATTCTAAGTGAAATAAGTCACAGAGAAAAAGAAACATCATAAGATATCACTATTACACGGAATGTAAACGTGGCTACACAGGAACTGAATTACAAAACAGAACAGGGTCTCAAATGTAGAAAACCAACTTATGCTTGCTTAAGGGGAAAGGTGAGTTGGGCTGGTGCATAAAACCAGAGATTGAAATTAGCACAGATACCGTTCCATAAGCCAAATATCTAATACACAAGAGCTACTCCTTGCTCAACGAAGTGGACTCAACACCCCATGTTAAACGCCTAAGAATATACCTGACTAGTAAGAATCTTAAAACCTATGGACTTATATGTCTCCGAAAGAGAATCAAGCGTGTGTACAGCGGCATAAACGCAGCAGTGATAGCATTGGTGAGGTTCGGTGAGCAAATGCAGACCCTTTGACGTCATATTGCATGGTACCCATTCCATGGGTCTCCACTCGCCAGGTTTAAGGGATTCTTCCTTCAGCTAAAACATGCATGTGGAACCCAGAGTATGATCCACCGTGTGATAGGGAAACGTGTTCAAATGTGTCTCAGTTTTCGTCCCCTGGAATTCGGGTGCAACATTCCAGACGCTTTACTAACACTGTCCCCACTCGGAGAGTCAGTTCCTTTAACCTCCTGTTTGGCCCAGTTTGCAATTTCTGCGGAAAATGAACAGGAATAGGGAGAACCAATGAGAGACTAGCTGGAGGTTTCTGGATGGGCAAATTTAACTCTCATTTCCCACCAGGAAGAGGAATTAACCCAAGGCTCAGCATGCCATGCTGGAACCACACTAGGGCCTGAAGCAATCCTACAGTGTTGCGGCCAGCTCACAAGAAAGCGAGTTGGACTTACTAGAGAATTGACTTGAGACTATGGGGAGGGGGAAGGGTAAACGGTGACAAAGCGATAAAGAGGCATGGACATATATACACTACCAAACGTAAGGTAGATAGCTAGTGGGAAGCAGCCGCATAGCACAGGGAGATCAGCTCGGTGCTTTGTGACCGCCTGGAGGGGTGGGATAGGGAGGGTGGGAGGGAGGGAGATGCAAGCAGGAAGAGATATGGGAATATATGTATATATATAACTGATTCATTTTGTTGTGAAGCTGAAACTAACATACCATTGTAAAGCAATTATACTCCAATAAAGATGTTAAAAAAAAAAAAAGAAAGCGACTTGAAGAAAGGAGCTCAGGGGCACTGTAATTCACAAACCTGCAGAGTTATAAATGACAGCTATCGTCCAAAAATATATTGAAGTAAGGCTGCCAAGAGGACTTGAAAGCGGGGCAGAATTGCAGGAAACCGATTTCAGGAGGTAGACTGGAATTGCATGTAAAGCATAGGAAAAGAGGCAGAACGTCCACAATGATGCACTTGGCCAAAAAGGGCGTATGCGTTTTTTCCTGAATATATTCAGGAAAAAACGCATACGCCCTTTTTGGCCAACCAAGCAAGCTTGCAAATGAAATCTGCACTACAATGAAGTCTCACTGCCGCCCTGTCAAAAGGGCAATCTGAAAAAAGTGTAAAATCCAGGAAGGCAGGACAGGCCATGGAGAACTGGGAGCCTTGTTATGCTGATGGGCGGGATGTAAATTGCCAACAGCCACTCTGGAGAAGTGAATGGTGACTCCTGAAACATCTAAGAAACAAAGCAACAGAGCCTAGGGCACTTCCACTTATGGTCCTATAGCTTAGGGAAATTAAAATCAAAAAGACACAGCCACCCCAAAATTTGGGACGGATCTGTTTACAAGAATCTCGTTTACTGTACAAGTTCGATATCACAGAAAGCGAAAAATGGATAAAGAAGTTGTGGTACTTATGTACAATGCAATATCACTCAGCAATGAAATCTATGTCATCAGGCCCATAGCAGCATAATGAGTGGATTCAGGTACGATGATTCTAAGTGAAATAAGTCACACAGAAAAAGAAACATCATAAGATATCACTACTACACGGAATGTAAACTTGGCTACACTGGAACTGAATTACAAAACAGAACAGGGTCTCAAATGTAGAAAACCAACTTATGCTTGCTTAAGGGGAAAGGTGAGTTGGGGTGCTGCATAAAACCAGAGATTGAAATTAGCACAGATACCGTTCCATAAGCCAAATATGTAATAGACAAGAGCTACTCCTTGCTCAACGAAGTGGACTCAACACCTCATATTAAACGCCTAAGAATATAGCTGAGTAGTAAGAATCTTAAAATCTATGGATTTATATGTCGCCGAAAGAGAATCAAGCGTGTGTACAGGGGCATAAACGCAGCAGTGATAGGATTGGTGTGGTTCGGTGAGCAAATGCAGACCCTTTGAAGTCATATTGCATGGTACCCATTCCATGGGTCTCAACTCTCCAGGTTTAAGGGATTTTTCTTTCAGCTAAAACATGCATTTGGAACCCAGAGTATGATCTACCGTGTGATCGGGAAACGTGTTCAAATGTGTCTCAGTTTTTGTCCCCTGGTACTTGGGTGCAACATTCCAGATGCTTTACTAACACTCTCCCCACTTGGAGAGTCAGTGCCTTTAAACTCCTGTTTGGCTCAGTTTGCAATTTCTGCGGAAAATGAACAGGAATAGGGATAACCAATGAGAGACTAGCTGGAGGTGTCTGGTCGGGCAAATTTAACACTCATTTCCCACCAGGAAGAGGAATTAACCAAAGGCTCAGCGTGCCATGCCGGAACCACACTAGGGCCTGAAGCAATACTGCAGTGTTGCGGCCAGCTCACAAGAAAGCGAGTTGGACTTACTGGAGAATTGACTTGAGACTATGGGGAGGGGGAAGGGTAAACGGTGACAAAGCGATAAAGAGGCATGGACATATATACACTACCAAACGTAAGGTAGATAGCTAGTGGGAAGCAGCTGCATAGCACAGGGAGATCAGCTCGGTGCTTTGTGACCGCCTGGAGGGGTGGGATAGGGAGGGTGGGAGGGAGGGAGATGCAAGCAGGAAGAGATATGGGAATATATGTATATATATAACTGATTCATTTTGTTGTGAAGCTGAAACTAACATACCATTGTAAAGCAATTATACTCCAATAAAGATGTTAAAAAAAAAAAAAAGAAAGCGACTTGAAGAAAGGAGCTCAGGGGCACTGTAATTCACAAACCTGCAGAGTTATAAATGACAGCTATCGTCCAAAAATATATTGAAGTAAGGCTGCCAAGAGGACTTGAAAGCGGGGCAGAATTGCAGGAAACCGATTTCAGGAGGTAGACTGGAATTGCATGTAAAGCATAGGAAAAGAGGCAGAACGTCCACAATGATGCACTTGGCCAAAAAGGGCGTATGCGTTTTTTCCTGAATATATTCAGGAAAAAACGCATACGCCCTTTTTGGCCAACCAAGCAAGCTTGCAAATGAAATCTGCACTACAATGAAGTCTCACTGCCGCCCTGTCAAAAGGGCAATCTGAAAAAAGTGTAAAATCCAGGAAGGCAGGACAGGCCATGGAGAACTGGGAGCCTTGTTATGCTGATGGGCGGGATGTAAATTGCCAACAGCCACTCTGGAGAAGTGAATGGTGACTCCTGAAACATCTAAGAAACAAAGCAACAGAGCCTAGGGCACTTCCACTTATGGTCCTATAGCTTAGGGAAATTAAAATCAAAAAGACACAGCCACCCCAAAATTTGGGACGGATCTGTTTACAAGAATCTCGTTTACTGTACAAGTTCGATATCACAGAAAGCGAAAAATGGATAAAGAAGTTGTGGTACTTATGTACAATGCAATATCACTCAGCAATGAAATCTATGTCATCAGGCCCATAGCAGCATAATGAGTGGATTCAGGTACGATGATTCTAAGTGAAATAAGTCACACAGAAAAAGAAACATCATAAGATATCACTACTACACGGAATGTAAACTTGGCTACACTGGAACTGAATTACAAAACAGAACAGGGTCTCAAATGTAGAAAACCAACTTATGCTTGCTTAAGGGGAAAGGTGAGTTGGGGTG
The DNA here is from genome assembly GCF_937001465.1 of Orcinus orca. Lineage (NCBI taxonomy): Eukaryota > Metazoa > Chordata > Mammalia > Artiodactyla > Delphinidae > Orcinus > Orcinus orca. The sequence goes on from NC_064560.1 coordinate 106,935,994, forward strand.
CTGCATAAAACCAGAGATTGAAATTAGCACAGATACCGTTCCATAAGCCAAATATGTAATAGACAAGAGCTACTCCTTGCTCAACGAAGTGGACTCAACACCTCATATTAAACGCCTAAGAATATAGCTGAGTAGTAAGAATCTTAAAATCTATGGATTTATATGTCGCCGAAAGAGAATCAAGCGTGTGTACAGGGGCATAAACGCAGCAGTGATAGGATTGGTGTGGTTCGGTGAGCAAATGCAGACCCTTTGAAGTCATATTGCATGGTACCCATTCCATGGGTCTCAACTCTCCAGGTTTAAGGGATTTTTCTTTCAGCTAAAACATGCATTTGGAACCCAGAGTATGATCTACCGTGTGATCGGGAAACGTGTTCAAATGTGTCTCAGTTTTTGTCCCCTGGTACTTGGGTGCAACATTCCAGATGCTTTACTAACACTCTCCCCACTTGGAGAGTCAGTGCCTTTAAACTCCTGTTTGGCTCAGTTTGCAATTTCTGCGGAAAATGAACAGGAATAGGGATAACCAATGAGAGACTAGCTGGAGGTGTCTGGTCGGGCAAATTTAACACTCATTTCCCACCAGGAAGAGGAATTAACCAAAGGCTCAGCGTGCCATGCCGGAACCACACTAGGGCCTGAAGCAATACTGCAGTGTTGCGGCCAGCTCACAAGAAAGCGAGTTGGACTTACTGGAGAATTGACTTGAGACTATGGGGAGGGGGAAGGGTAAACGGTGACAAAGCGATAAAGAGGCATGGACATATATACACTACCAAACGTAAGGTAGATAGCTAGTGGGAAGCAGCTGCATAGCACAGGGAGATCAGCTCGGTGCTTTGTGACCGCCTGGAGGGGTGGGATAGGGAGGGTGGGAGGGAGGGAGATGCAAGCAGGAAGAGATATGGGAATATATGTATATATATAACTGATTCATTTTGTTGTGAAGCTGAAACTAACATACCATTGTAAAGCAATTATACTCCAATAAAGATGTTAAAAAAAAAAAAAGAAAGCGACTTGAAGAAAGGAGCTCAGGGGCACTGTAATTCACAAACCTGCAGAGTTATAAATGACAGCTATCGTCCAAAAATATATTGAAGTAAGGCTGCCAAGAGGACTTGAAAGCGGGGCAGAATTGCAGGAAACCGATTTCAGGAGGTAGACTGGAATTGCATGTAAAGCATGGGAAAAGAGGCAGAACGTCCACAATGATGCACTTGGCCAAAAAGGGCGTATGCGTTTTTTCCTGAATATATTCAGGAAAAAACGCATACGCCCTTTTTGGCCAACCAAGCAAGCTTGCAAAGGAAATCTGCACTACAATGAAGTCTCACTGCCACCCTGTCAAAAGGGCAATCTGAAAAAAGTGTAAAATCCAGGAAGGCAGGACAGGCCATGGAGAACTGGGAGCCTTGTTATGCTGATGAGCGGGATGTAAATTGCCAACAGCCACTCTGGAGAAGTGAATGGTGACTCCTGAAACATCTAAGAAACAAAGCAACAGAGCCTAGGGCACTTCCACTTATGGTCCTATAGCTTAGGGAAATTAAAATCAAAAAGACACAGCCACCCCAAAATTTGGGACGGATCTGTTTACAAGAATCTCGTTTACTGTACAAGTTCGATATCACAGAAAGCGAAAAATGGATAAAGAAGTTGTGGTACTTATGTACAATGCAATATCACTCAGCAATGAAATCTATGTCATCAGGCCCATAGCAGCATAATGAGTGGATTCAGGTATGATGATTCTAAGTGAAATAAGTCACACAGAAAAAGAAACATCATAAGATATCACTACTACACGGAATGTAAACTTGGCTACACTGGAACTGAATTACAAAACAGAACAGGGTCTCAAATGTAGAAAACCAACTTATGCTTGCTTAAGGGGAAAGGTGAGTTGGGGTGCTGCATAAAACCAGAGATTGAAATTAGCACAGATACCGTTCCATAAACCAAATATGTAATAGACAAGAGCTACTCCTTGCTCAACGAAGTGGATTCAACACCCCATATTAAACGCCTAAGAATATACCTGACTAGTAAGAATCCTAAAACCTATGGATTTATGTGTCTCCGAAAGAGAATCAAGCGTGTGTACAGCGGCATAAACGCAGCAGTGGTAGGATTGCACAGGTTTGGTGAGCAAATGCAGACCGTTTGAAGTCATATTGCATGTTACCCCTTCCATGGTTCTCAACTCTCCAGGTTTAAGGGATTCTTCCTTCAGCTAAAACATGCATGTGGAACCCAGAGTATGATCCACCGTGTGATCGGGAAACGTGTTCAAATGTGTCTCAGTTTTCGTCCCCAAGTACTCGGGTGCAACATTCCAGACGCTTTACTAACACTCTCCCCACTTGGAGAGTCAGTGCCTTTAACCTCCTGTTTGGCCCAGTTTGCAATTTCTGCGGAAAATGAACAGGAATAGGGAGAACCCATGAGAGACTAGCTGGAGGTGTCTGGACGGGCAAATTTATCTCTCATTTCCCACCAGGAAGAGGAATTAACCAAAGGCTCAGAGTGCCATGCAGGAACCACACTAGGGCCTGAAGCAATCCTGCAGTGTTGCGGCCGGCTCACAGGAAAGTGAGTTGAAGAAAGGAGCTCAGGGGCACTGTCATTCACAAACCTGAAGAGTTATAAATGACAGCTATCGTCCAAAAATATATTGAAGTAAGGCTGCCAAGAGGACTTGAAAGCGGGGCAGAATTTCAGGAAACCGATTTCAGGAGGTAGACTGGAATTGCATGTAAAGCATAGGAAAAGAGGCAGAACCTCCACAATGATGCACTTGGCCAAAAAGGGCGTATGCGTTTTTTCCTGAATATATTCAGGAAAAGACGCATAGGCCCTTTTTGGCCAACCAAGCAAGCTTGCAAAGGAAATCTGCACTCCAATGAAGTCTCACTGCCGCCTGGTCAAAAGGGCCATCTGACAAAAGTGTAAAATCCAGAAAGGCAGGACAGGCCATGGAGAACTGGGAGCCTTGTTATGCTGATGGGCGGGATGTAAATTGCCAACAGCCACTCTGGAGAAGTGTATGGTGTTTCCTGAAACATCTAAAAAGCAAAGCAACAGAGCCTAGGGCACTTCCACTTATGGTCCTATAGCTTAGGAAATTAAAATCAAAAAGACACAGCCACCCCAAAGTTTGGGATGGCTCTGTTTACAAGAACCTTGTTTACGGTACAAGTTCAATATCGCAGAAAGCGAAAAATGGATAAAGAAGTTGTGGTACTTACGTACAATGCAATATCACTCAGGAATGAAATCTATGTCATCAGGCCCGTAGCAGCATAATGAGTGGATTCAGGTACGATCATTCTAAGTGAAATAAGTCACACAGAAAAAGAAACATCATAAGATATCACTACTACACGGAATGTAAACTTGGCTGCACAGGAACTGAATTACAAAGCAGAACAGGGTCTCAAATGTAGAAAACCAACTTATGCTTTCTGAAGGGGAAAGGTGAGTTGGGGTGCTGCATAAAACCAGAGATTGAAATTAGCACAGATACCGTTCCATAAGCCAAATATGTATTAGACCAGAGCTACTACTTGCTCAACGAAGTGGACTCAACACCCCATATTAAACGCCTAAGAATATACCTGACTAGTAAGAATCTTAAAACCTATGGATTTATATGTCTCCGAAAGAGAATCAAGCGTGTGCACAGCGGCATAAACGCAGCAGTGATAGGATTGGTGAGGTTCGGTGAGCAAATGCAGACCCTTTGAAGTCATATTGCATGGTACCCATTCCATGGGTCTCAACTCTCCAGGTTTAAGGGATTCTTCCTTCAGCTAAAACATGCATGTGGAACCCAGAGTATGATCCACCATGTGATCGGGAAACGTGTTCAAATGTGTCTCAGTTTTCGTCCCCTGGTATTCGGGTGCAACATTCCAGACGCTTTACTAACACTCTCCCCACTTGGAGAGTCAGTGCCTTTAACCTCCTGTTTGGCCCAGTTTGCAATTTCTGTGGAAAATGAACAGGAATAGGGAGAACCAATGAGAGACTAGCTGGAGGTGTCTGGACGGGCAAATTTAACTCTCAGTTCCCACGAGGAAGAGGAATTAACCAAAGGCTCAGCGTGCCATGCCGGCACCATACTAGGGCCTGAAGCAATCCTGCGGTGTTGCGGCCAGCTCACAAGAAAGCGAGCTGAAGAAAAGAGCTCAGGGGCACTGTCATTCACAAACCTGCAGAGTTATAAATGACAGCTATCATCCAAAAATATATTGAAGTAAGGCTGCCAAGAGGACTTGAAAGCGAGGCAGAGTTGCAGGAAACCGATTTCAGGAGGTAGACTGGAATTGCATGTAAAGCATACGAAAAGAGGCAGAACGTCCACAATGATGCACTTGGCCAAAAAGGGCGTATGCGTTTTTTCCTGAATATATTCAGGAAAAAACTCATACGCACATTTTGGCCAACCAAGCAAGCTTGCAAAGGAAATCTGCACTACAATGAAGTCTCACTGCCCCCCGGTCAAGAGGGCCATCTGAAAAAAGTGTAAAATCCAGAAAGGCAGGACAGGCCATGGAGAACTGGGAGCCTTGTTATGCTGATGGGCGGGATGTAAATTGCCAATAGCCACTCTGGAGAAGTGTATGGTGTTTCCTAAAACATCCAAAAAACAAAGCAACAGAGCCTAGGGCACTTCCACTTATGGTCCTATAGCTTAGGGAAATTAAAATCAAAAAGACACAGCCACCCCAAAGTTTCGGACGGCTCTGTTTACAAGAACCTTGTGTACGGTACAAGTTCAATATCACAGAAAGCGAAAAATGGATAAAGACGTTCTGGTACTTACGTACAATGCAATATCACTCAGCAATGAAATCTATGTCATCAGGCCCGTAGCAGCATAATGAGTGGATTCAGGTACGATGATTCTAAGTGAAATAAATCACACAGAAAAAGAAACATCATAAGATATCACTACTACACGGAATGTAAACTTGGCTACACAGGAACTGAATTACAAAACAGAACAGGGTCTCAAATGAAGAAAACCAACTTATGCTTGCTTAAGGGGAAAGGTGAGTTGGGGTGCTGCATAAAACCAGAGACTGAAGTTAGCACAGATACCGTTCCATAAGCCAAATATGTAATAGACAAGAGCTACTCCTTGCTCAACGAAGTGGGCTCAACACCCCATATTAAACGCCTAAGAATATACCTGACTAGTAAGAATCTTAAAACCTATGGATTTATATGTCTCCGAAAGAGAATCAAGGGTGTGTACAGCAGCATAAACGCAGCAGTGATAGGATTGGTGAGGTTCGGTGAGCAAATGCAGACCCTTTGAAGTCATATTGCATGGTACCCATTCCATGGGTCTGAACTCTCCAGGTTTAAGGGATTCTTCCTTCAGCAAAAACATGCATGTGGAACCCAGAGTATGATCCACCGTGTGATCGGGAAACGTGTTCAAATGTGTCTCAGTTTTTGTACCCTGGTACTCGGGTGCAACAATCCAGACGCTTTACTAACACTCTCCCCACTTGGAGAGTCAGTGACTTTAACCTCCTGTTTGGCCCAGTTTGCAATTTCTGTGGAAAATGAACAGGAATAGGGAGAACCAATGAGAGACTAGCTGGAGGTGTCTGGGCGGGCAAATTTAACTCTCATTTCCCACCAGGAAGAGGAATTAACCAAAGGCTCAGCATGCCGTGCCGGAACCACACTAGGGCCTGAAGCAATCCTGCGGTGTTGCGACCAGCTCACAAGAAAGCGAGTTGAAGAAAGGAGCTCAGGGGCACTGTCATTCACAAACCTGCAGAGTTATAAATGACAGCTATCGTCCCAAAATATATTGAAGTAAGCCTGCCAAGAGGACTTGAAAGCGGGGCAGAATTGCAGGAAACCGACTTCAGAAGGTAGACTGGAATTGCATGTAAAGCATAGGAAAAGAGGCAGAACCTCCACAATGATGCACTTGGCCAAAAAGGGCGTATGCATTTTTTCCTGAATATATTCAGGAAAAGACGCATAGGCCCTTTTTGGCCAACCAAGCAAGCTTGCAAAGGAAATCTGCACTCCAATGAAGTCTCACTGCCGCCCGGTCAAAAGGGCCATCTGACAAAAGTGTAAAATCCAGAAAGGCAGGACAGGCCATGGAGAACTGGGAGCCTGTTTATGCTGATGGGCGGGATGTAAATTGCCAACAGCCACTCTGGAGAAGTGTATGGTGTTTCCTGAAACATCTAAAAAACAAAGCTACAGAGCCTAGGGCACTTCCACTTATGGTTCTATAGCTTAGGGAAATTAAAATCAAAAAGACACAGCCACCCCAAAGTTTGGGATGGCTCTGTTTACAAGAACCTTGATTACAGTACAAGTTCAATATCGCAGAAAGCGAAAAATGGATAAAGAAGTTGTGGTACTTACGTACAATGCAATATCACTCAGCAATGAAATCTATGTCATCAGGCCCGTAGCAGCATAATGAGTGGATTCAGCTACGATGATTCTAAGTGAAATAAGTCACACAGAAAAAGAAACATCATAAGATATCACTACTACACGGAATGTAAAGTTGGCTGCACAGGAACTGAATTACAAAGCAGAACAGGGTCTGAAATGTAGAAAACCAACTTATGCTTTCTGAAGGGGAAAGGTGAGTTGGGGTGCTGCATAAAACCAGAGATTGAAATTAGCACAGATACCGTTCCATAAGCCAAATATGTAATAGACCAGAGCTACTCCTTGCTCAACGAAGTTGACTCAACACCCCATATTAAACGCCTAAGAATATACCTGACTAGTAAGAATCTTAAAACCTATGGATTTATATGTCTCCGAAAGAGAATCAAGCATGTGTACAGCGGCATAAACGCAGCAGTGATAGGATTGGTGAGGTTCGGTGAGCAAATGCAGACCCTTTGAAGTCATATTGCATGGTACCCATTCCATGGGTCTCAACTCTCCAGGTTTAAGGGATTCTTCCTTCAGCTAAAACATGCATGTGGAAACCAGAGTATGATCCACCGTGTGATCGGGAAACGTGTTCAAATGTGTCTCAGTTTTCGTCCCCTGGTACTCGGGTGCAACATTCCAGACGCTTTACTAACACTCTCCCCACTTGGGGAGTCAGTGCCTTTAACCTCCTGTTTGGCCCAGTTTGCAATTTCTGCGGAAAATGAACAGGAATAGGGAGAACCAATGAGAGACTAGCTGGAGGTGTCTGGACGGGCAAATTTAACTCTCAGTTCCCACGAGGAAGAGGAATTAACCAAAGGCTCAGCGTGCCATGCCAGAACCATACTAGGGCCTGAAGCAATCCTGCGGTGTTGCGGCCAGCTCACAAGAAAGCGAGTTGAAGAAAGGAGCTCAGGGGCACTGTCATTCACAAACCTGCAGAGTTATAAATGACAGCTATCGTCCAAAAATATATTGAAGTAAGGCTGCCAAGAGGACTTGAAAGCGGGGCAGAATTGCAGGAAACCGATTTCAGGAGGTAGACTGGAATTGCATGTAAAGCATAGGAAAAGAGGCAGAACGTCCACAATGATGCACTTGGCCAAAAAGGGCGTATGCGTTTTTTCCTGAATATATTCAGGAAAAAACTCATACGCCCTTTTTGGCTAAGCAAGCAAGCTTGCAAAGGAAATCTGCACTACAATGAAGTTTCACTGCCCCCCGGTCAAAAGGGCCCTGTGAAAAAAGTGTAAAATCCAGAAAGGCAGGACAGGCCATGGAGAACTGGGAGCCTTGTTATGCTGATGGGCGGGATGTAAATTGCCAACAGCCACTCTGGAGAAGTGTATGGTGTTTCCTGAAACATCTAAAAAACAAAGCAACAGAGCCTAGGGCACTTCCACTTATGGTCCTATAGCTTAGGGAAATTAAAATTAAAAGACACAGCCATCCCAAAGTTTGGGACGGCTCTGTTTACAAGAACCTTGTTTACGGTACAAGTTCAATATCGCAGAAAGCGAAAAATGGATAAAGAAGTTGTGGTACTTACGTACAATGCAATATCACTCAGGAATGAAATCTATGTCATCAGGCCCGTAGCAGCATAATGAGTGGCTTCAGCTACGATGATTCTAAGTGAAATAAGTCACACAGAAAAAGAAACATCATAAGATATCACTACTACACGGAATGTAAAGTTGGCTGCACAGGAACTGAATTACAAAGCAGAACAGGGTCTGAAATGTAGAAAACCAACTTATGCTTTCTGAAGGGGAAAGGTGAGTTGGGGTGCTGCATAAAACCAGAGATTGAAATTAGCACAGATACCGTTCCATAAGCCAAATATGTAATAGACCAGAGCTACTCCTTGCTCAGCGAAGTGGACTCAACACCCCATATTAAACGCCTAAGAATATACCTGACTAGTAAGAATCTTAAAACCTATGGATTTATATGTCTCCGAAAGAGAATCAAGCGTGTGTACAGCGGCATAAACGCAGCAGTGATAGGATTGGTGAGGTTCGGTGAGCAAATGCAGACCCTTTGAAGTCATATTGCATGGTACCCCTTCCATGGGTCTCAACTCTCCAGGTTTAAGGGATTCTTCTTTCAGCTAAAACATGCATGTGGAACCCAGAGTATGATCCACCGTGTGATCGGGAAACGTGTTCAAATGTGTCTCAGTTTTCGTCCCCTGGTACTCGGGTGCAACATTCCAGAAGCTTTACTAACACTCTCCCCACTTGGAGAGTCAGTGCCTTTAACTTCCTGTTTGGTCCAGTTTGCAATTTCTGCGGAAAATGAACAGGAATAGGGAGAACCAATGAGAGACTAGCTGGAGGTTTCTGGACAGGCAAATTTAACTCTCATTTCCCACCAGGAAGAGGAATTAACCAAAGGCTCAGAGTGCCGTGCAGGAACCACACTAGGGCCTGAAGCAATCCTGCGGTGTTGCGGCCAGCTCACAAGAAAGCGAGCTGAAGAAAGGAGCTCAGGGGCACTGTCATTCACAAACCTGCAGAGTTATAAATGACAGCTATCGTCCAAAAATATATTGAAGTAAGGCTGCCAAGAGGACTTGAAAGCGAGGCAGAGTTGCAGGAAACCGATTTCAGGAGGTAGACTGGAATTGCATGTAAAGCATAGGAAAAGAGGCAGAACGTCCACAATGATGCACTTGGCCAAAAAGGGCGTATGCGTTTTTTCCTGAATATATTCAGGAAAAAACGCATACGCCCTTTTTGGCGAAGCAAGCAAGCTTGCAAAGGAAATCTGCACTACAATGAAGTCTCACTGCCCCCCGGTCAAAAGGGCCATCTGAAAAAAGTGTAAATTCCAGAAAGGCAGGACAGGCCATGGAGAACTGGGAGCCTTGTTATGCTGATGGGCGGGATGTAAATTGCCAACAGCCACTCTGGAGAAGTGTATGGTGTTTCCTAAAACATCCAAAAAACAAAGCAACAGAGCCTAGGGCACTTCCACTTATGGTCCTATAGATTAGGGAAATTAAAATCAAAAAGACACAGCCACCCCAAAGTTTCGGACGGCTCTGTTTACAAGAATCTTGTGTACGGTACAAGTTCAATATCACAGAAAGCGAAAAATGGATAAAGACGTTGTGGTACTTATGTACAATGCAATATCACTCAGCAATGAAATCTATGTCATCAGGCCCGTAGCAGCATAATGAGTGGATTCAGGTACGATGATTCTAAGTGAAATAAGTCACACAGAAAAAGAAACATCATAAGATATCACTACTACACAGAATGTAAACTTGGCTGCACAGGAACTGAATTACAAAGCAGAACAGGGTCTCAAATGTAGAAAACCAACTTATGCTTTCTGAAGGGGAAAGGTGAGTTGGGGTGCTGCATAAAACCAGAGATTGAAATTAGCACAGATACCGTTCCATAAGCCAAATATGTATTAGACCAGAGCTACTCCTTGCTCAACGAAGTGGACTCAACACCCCATATTAAACGCCTAAGAATATACCTGACTAGTAAGAATCTTAAAACCTATGGATTTATATGTGTCCGAAAGAGAATCAAGCGTGTGTACAGCGGCATAAACGCAGCAGTGATAGGATTGGTGAGGTTCGGTGAGCAAATGCAGACCGTTTGAAGTCATATTGCATGGTACCCCTTCCATGGGTCTCAACTCTCCAGGTTTAAGGGATTCTTCTTTCAGCTAAAACATGCATGTGGAACCCAGAGTATGATCCACCGTGTGATCGGGAAACCTGTTCAAATGTGTCTCAGTTTTCGTCCCCTGGTACTCGGGTGCACCATTCCAGATGCTTTACTAACACTCTCCCCACTTGGAGAGTCAGTGCCTTTAACCTCCTGTTTGGCCCAGTTTGCAATTTCTGCGGAAAATGAACAGGAATAGGGAGAACCAATGAGAGACTAGCTGGAGGTGTCTGGACGGGCAAATTTAACTCTCAGTTCCCACGAGGAAGAGGAATTAACCAAAGGCTCAGCGTTCCATGCCGGAACCATACTAGGGCCTGAAGCAATCCTGCGGTGTTGCGGCCAGCTCACAAGAAATCGAGTTGAAGAAAGGAGCTCAGGGGCACTGTAATTCACAAACCTGCAGAGTTATAAATGACTGCTATCATCAAAAAATATATTGAAGTAAGGCTGCCAAGAGGAGTTGAAAGCGGGGCAGAATTGCAGGAAACCGATTTCAGGAGGTAGACTGGAATTGCATGTAAAGCATAGGAAAAGAGGCAGAACGTCCACAATGATGCACTTGGCCAAAAAGGGCGTATGCGTTTTTTCCTGAATATATTCAGGAAAAAACTCATACGCCCTTTTTGGCCAAGCAAGCAAGCTTGCAAAGGAAATCTGCACTACAATGAAGTCTCACTGCCCCCCGGTCAAAAGGGCCATCTGAACAAAGTGTAAAATCCAGAAAGGCAGGACAGGCCATGGAGAACTGGGAGCCTTGTTTTGCTGATGGGTGGGATGTAAATTGCCAACAGCCACTCTGGAGAAGTGTATGGTGTTTCCTGAAACATCCAAAAAACAGAGCAACAGAGCCTAGGCCACTTCCACTTATGGTCCTATAGCTTAGGGAAATTAAAATCAAAAAGACACAGCCACCCCAAAGTTTGGGACGGCTCTGTTTACAAGAACCTTGATTACAGTACAAGTTCAATATCGCAGACAGCGAAAAATGGATAAAGAAGTTGTGGTACTTACGTACAATGCAATATCACTCAGGAATGAAATCTATGTCATCAGGCCCGTAGCAGCATAATGAGTGGATTCAGCTATGATGATTCTAAGTGAAATAAGTCACACAGAAAAAAAAACATCATAAGATATCACTACTACACGGAATGTAAACTTGGCTGCACAGGAACTGAATTACAAAACAGAACAGGGTCTCAAATGTAGAAAACCAACTTATGCTTTCTGAAGGGGAAAGGTGAGTTGGGGTGCTGCATAAAACCAGAGATTGAAATTAGCACAGATACCGTTCCATAAGCCAAATATGTTATAGACCAGAGCTACTCCTTGCTCAACGAAGTGGACTCAACACCCGATATTAAACGCCTAAGAATATACCTGACTAGTAAGAATCTTAAAACCTATGGATTTATATGTCTCCGAAAGAGAATCAAGCGTGTGTACAGCGGCATAAACGCAGCAGTGATAGGATTGGTGAGGTTCAGTGAGAAAATGCAGACCCTTTGAAGTCATATTGCATGGTACCCCTTCCATGGGTCTCAACTCTCCAGGTTTAAGGGATTCTTCTTTCAGCTAAAACATGCATGTGGAACCCAGAGTATGATCCACCGTGTGATCGGGAAACGTGTTCAAATGTGTCTCAGTTTTCGTCCCCTGGTACTCGGGTGCAACATTCCAGATGCTTTACTAACACTCTCCCCACTTGGAGAGTCAGTGCCTTTAACCTCCTGTTTGGCCCAGTTTGCAATTTCTGCGGAAAATGAACAGGAATAGGGAGAACCAATGAGAGACTAGCTGGAGGTGTCTGGACGGGCAAATTTAACTCTCATTTCCCACCAAGAAGCGGAATTAACCAAAAGCTGAGCGTGCCATGCCGGAACCACACTAGGGCCTGAAGCAATCCTGCGGTGTTTCTGCCAGCTCACAAGAAAGCGAGCTGAAGAAAGGAGCTCAGGGGCACTGTCATTCACAAACCTGCAGAGATATAAAGGACAGCTATCGTCCAAAAATATATTGAAGTAAGGCTGCCAAAGGACTTGAAAGCAGGGCAGAATTGCAGGAAACCGATTTCAGAAGGTAGACTGGATTTGCATGTAAAGCATAGGAAAAGAGGCAGAACGTGCACGATGATGCCCTTGGCCAAAAAGGGCCTATGCGTTTTTTCCTGAATATATTCAGGAAAAGACGCATAGGCCCTTTTTGGCCAACGAAGCAAGCTTGCAAAGGAAATCTGCACTCCAATGAAGTCTCACTGTCCCAGGTCAAAAGGGCCATCTGAAAAAAGTGTAAAATCCAGAAACGCAGGAAAGGCCATGGAGAACTGGGAGCCTTGTTATGCTGATGGGCGGGATGTAAATTGCCAACAGCCACTCTGGAGAAGTGTATGGTGTTTCCTGAAACATCTAAAAAACAAAGCAACAGAGCCTAGGGCACTTCCACTTATGGTCCTATAGCTTAGGGAAATTAAAATCAAAAAGACACAGCCACCTCAAAATTTGGGACGGCTCAGTTTACAAGAACCTCGTTTACGGTACAAGTTAAATATCGCAGAAAGCGAAAAATGGATAAAGAAGTTGTGGTACTTACGTACAATGCAATATCACTCAGGAATGAAATCTATGTCATCAGGCCCATAGCAGCATAATGAGTGGATTAAGCTACGATGATTCTAAGTGAAATAAGTCACACAGAAAAAGAAACATCATAAGATATCACTACTACACGGAATGTAAACTTGGCTGCACAGGAACTGAATTACAAATCAGAACAGGGTCTCAAATGTAGAAAACCAACTTATGCTTTCTGAAGGGGAAAGGTGAGTTGGGGTGCTGCATAAAACCAGAGATTGAAATTAGCACAGATACTGTTCCATAAGCCAAATATGTAATAGACCAGAGCTACTCCTTGCTCAACGAAGTGGACTCAACACCCCATATTAAACGCCTAAGAATATACCTGACTAGTAAGAATCTTAAAACCTATGGATTTATATGTCTCCGAAAGAGAATCAAGCGTGTGTACAGCGGCATAAACGCAGCAGTGATAGGATTGGTGAGGTTCGGTGAGCAAATGCAGACCCTTTGAAGTCATATTGCATGGTACCCATTCCATGGGTCTCAACTCTCCAGATTTAAGGGATTCTTCCTTCAGCTAAAACATGCATGTGGAACCCAGAGTATGATCCACCGTGTGATCGGGAAACGTGTTCAAATGTGTCTCAGTTTTTGTCCCCTGGTACTCGGGTGCAACATTCCAGACGCTTTACTAACACTCTCCCCACTTGGAGAGTCAGTGCCTTTAACCTCCTGTTTGGCCCAGTTTGCAATTTCTGCGGAAAATGAACAGGAATAGGGAGAACCAATGAGAGACTAGCTGGAGGTGTCTGGACGGGCAAATTTAACTCTCATTTCGCACCAGGAAGAGGAATTAACCAAAGGCTCAGCATGCCATGGCGGAACCACAATAGGGCCTGAAGCAATCCTGCGGTGTTGCGGCCAGCTCACAAGAAAGCGAGTTGAAGAAAGGAGCTGAGGGGCACTGTCATTCACAAACCTGCAGAGTTATAAAGGACAGCTATCGTCCAAAAATATATTGAAGTAAAGCTGCCAAAGGACTTGAAATCGGGGCAGAATTGCAGGAAACCAATTTCAGGAGGTAGACTGGAATTGCATGTAAAGCATAGGAAAAGAGGCAGAACGTGCATGATGATGCACTTGGCCAAAAAGGGCGTATGCGTTTTTTCCTGAATATACTCAGGAAAAGACGCATAGGCCCTTTTTGGCCAACCAAGCAAGCTTGCAAAGGAAATCTGCACTCCAATGAAGTCTCACTGCCCCGCGGTCAAAAGGGCCATCTGAAAAAAGTGTAAAATCCAGAAAGGCAGGACAGGCCATGGAGAACTGGGAGCCTTTTTATGCTGATGGGCGGGATGTAAATAACCAACAGCCACTCAGGAGAAGTGTATGGTGTTTCCTGAAACATCTAAAAAACAAAGCAACAGAGCCTAGGGCACTTCCACTTATGGTCCTATAGCTTAGGGAAATTAAAATCAAAAAGACACAGCCACCCCAAAGTTTGGGACGGCTCTGTTTACAAGAACCTCGTGTACGGTACAAGTTCAATATCGCAGAAAGCGAAAAATGGATAAAGACGTTGTGGTACTTACGTACAATGCAATATCACTCAGCAATGAAATCTATGTCATCAGGCCCGTAGCAGCATAATGAGTGGATTCAGGTACGATGATTCTAAGTGAAATAAGTCACACAGAAAAAGAAACATCATAAGATATCACTAATACACGGAATGTAAACTTGGCTACAGAGGACCTGAATTAAAAAACAGAACAGGGTCTCAAATGTAGAAAACCAACTTATGCTTGCTAAAGCAGAAAGGTGAGTTGGGGTGCTGCATAAAACCAGAGATTGAAATTAGCACAGATACCGTTCCATAAGCCAAATATGTAATAAACAAGAGCTACTCCTTGCTCAACGAAGTGGACTCAACACCACATATTAAACGCATAAGAATATACCTGACTAGTAAGAATCTTAAAACCTATGGATTTATATGTCTCTGAAAGAGAATCAAGCGTTTGTACAGCGGCATAAACGCAGCAGTGATAGGATTGTTGAGGTTCGGTTAGCAAATGCAGACCCTTTGAAGTCATATTGCATGGTACCCATTCCATGGTTGTCAACTCTCCAGGTTTAAGGGATTCTTCTTTCAGCTAAAACATGCATGTGGAACCCAGAGTATGATCCACCGTGTGATCGGGAAACGTGTTCAAATGTGTCTCAGTTTTCGTCCCCTGGTACTCGGGTGCAACATTCCAGACGCTATACTAACACTCTCCCCACTTGGAGAGTCAGTGCCTTTAAACTCCTGTTTGGCCCAGTTTGCAATTTCTGCGGAAAATGAACAGGAATAGGGAGAACCCATGAGAGACTAGCTGGAGGTGTCTGGACGGGCAAATTTAACTCTCATTTCCCACCAGGAAGAGGAATTAACCAAAGGCTCAGCGTGCCGTGCCGGAACCACACTAGGGCCTGAATCAATCCTGCGGTGTTGCGGCCAGCTCACAAGAAAGCGAGTTTAAGAAAGGAGCTCAGGGGCACTGTCATTCACAAACCTGCAGAGTTATAAAGGACAGCTATCGTCCAAAAATATATTGAAGTAAGGCTGCCAAAGGACTTGAGAGCGGGGCAGAATTGCAGGAATCCGATTTCAGGAGGTAGACTGGAATTGCATTTAAAGCATAGGAAAAGAGGCAGAACGTCCACAGTGATGCACTTAGCCAAAAAGGGCGTTTGCGTTTTTTCCTGAATATATTCAGGAAAAAACGCATATGCCCTTTTTCTCCAACCAAGCAAGCTTGCAAAGGAAATCTGCACTCCAATGAAGTCTCACTGCCCCCCGGTCAAAAGGGCCATCTGAAAAAAGTGTAAAATCCAGAAAGGCAGGAAAGGCCATGCAGAACTGGGAGCCTTGTTATGCTGATGTGCGGGATGTAAATTGCCAACAGCCACTCTCTAGAAGTGTATGGTGTTTCCTGAAACATCTACAAAACAAAGCAACAGAGCCTAGGGCACATCCACTTATGGTCCTATAGCTTAGGGAAATTAAAATCAAAAAGACACAGCCACCCCAAAGTTTGGGACGGCTCTGTTTACAAGAACCTCGTTTACGGTACAAGTTCAATATCGCAGAAAGCGAAAAATGGATAAAGAATTTGTGGTACTTACGTACAATGCTATATCACTCAGCAATGAAATCTATGTCATCAGGCCCGTAGCAGCATAATGAGTGGATTCAGGTACAATGATTCTAAGTGAAATAATTCACAGAGAAAAACAAACATCATAAGATATCACTACTACACGGAATGTAAACTTGGCTACACAGGAACTGAATTACAAAACAGAACAGGGTCTCAAATATAGAAAACCAACTTATGCTTGCTTAAGGGGAAAGGTGAGTTGGGGTGCTGCATAAAACCAGAGATTGAAATTAGCACAGATACCGTTCCAGAAGCCAAATATGTAATAGAAAAGAGCTACTCCTTGCTCAACGAATTGGACTCAACACATCATATTAAACGCCTAACAATATACCTGACTAGTAAGAATCTTAAAACCTATGGATTTATATGTCTCCGAAAGAGAATCAAGCGTGTGTACAGCGGCATAAACGCAGCAGTGATAGGATTGGTGAGGTTCGGTGAGCAAATGCAGACGCTTTGAAGTCATATTGCATGGTACCCATTCCATGGGTCTCAACTCTCCAGGTTTAAGGGATTCCTCCTTCAGCTAAAACATGCATGTGGAACCCAGAGTATGATCCACCGTGTGATCAGGAAACGTGTTCAAATGTGTCTCAGTTTTCGTCCCCTGGTACTTGGGTGCAACATTCCAGACGCTTTACTAACACTCTCCCCACTTGGGGAGTCAGTGCCTTTAACCTCCTGTTTGGCCCAGTTTGCAATTTCTGCGGTAAATGAACAGGAATAGGGAGAACCAATGAGAGACTAGCTGGAGGTGTCTGGACGGGCAAATTTAACTCTCATTTCCCACCAGGAAGAGGAATTAACCAAAGGCTCAGCATGCCGTGCCGGAACCACACTAGGGCCTAAAGCAATCCTGAGGTGTTGCGACCAGCTCACAAGAAAGCGAGTTGAAGAAAGGAGCTCAGGGGCACTGTCATTCACAAACCTGCAGAGTTATAAATGACAGCTATCGTCCAAAAATATATTGAAGTAAGGCTGCCAAGAGGACTTGAAAGCGGGGCAGAATTGCAGGAAACTTATTTCAGGACGTAGACTGGAATTGCATGTAAAGCATAGGAAAAGAGGCAGAACGTCCACATTGATGCACTTGGCCAAAAAGGGCGTATGCGTTTTTTCCTGAATATATTCAGGAAAAAACGCATACGCCCTTTTTGGCCAACCAAGCAAGCTTGCAAAGGAAATCTGCACTACAATGAAGTCTCACTGCCCCCCGGTCAAAAGGGCCATCTGAAAAAAGTGTAAAATCCAGAAAGGCAGGACAGGCCATGGAGAACTGGGAGCCTTGTTACGCTGATGGGCGGGATGTAGATTGCCAACTGCCACTCTGGAGAAGTGTATGGTGTTTCCTGAAACATCTAAAAAACCAAGAAACAGAGCCTAGGGCACTTCCACTTATGGTCCTATAGCTTAGGGAATTTAAAATCAACAAGACACAGCCACCCCAAAGTTTGGGACGGCTCTGTTTACAAGAACCTCGTTTACAGTACAAGTTCAATATCACAGAAAGCGAAAAATGCATAAAGAAGTTGTGGTACTTACGTACAATGCAATATCACTCAGCAATGAAATCTATGTCATCAGGCCAGTAGCAGTATAATGAGTGGATTCAGGTACGATGATTCTAAGTGAAATAAGTCACAGAGAGAAAGAAACATCATAAGATATCACTACTACACGGAATGTAAACTTGGCTACACAGGAACTGAATTACAAAACAGAAAAGGGTCTCAAATGTAGAAAACCAACTTATGCTTGCTTAAGGGGAAAGGTGAGTTGGGGTGCTGCATAAAACCAGAGATTGAAATTAGCACAGATACCGTTCCATAAGCCAAATATGTAATAGAAAAGAGCTACTCCTTGCTCAACGAAGTGGACTCAACAGCCCATATTAAACGCCTAAGAATATACCTGACTAGTAAGAATCTTAAAACCTATGGATTTATATGTCTCCGAAAGAGAATCAAGCGTGTGTACAGCGGCATAAACGCAGCAGTGATAGGATTGGTGAGGTTCGGTGAGCAAATGCAGACCCTTTAAAGTCATATTTCATGGTACCCATTCCATTGGTCTCAACTCTCCAGGTTTAAGGGATTCTTTCTTAAGCTAAATCATGCATGTGGAACCCAGAGTATGATCTACCGTGTGATCGGGAAATGTGTTCAAATGTGTCTTAGTTTTTGTACCCTGGTACTCGGGTGCAACAATCCAGACGCTTTACTAACACTCTCCCCACTTGGAGAGTCAGTGCCTTTAACCTCCTGTTTGGCCCAGTGTGCAATTTCTGCGGAAAATGAACAGGAATAGGGAGAACCAATGAGAGACTAGCTGGAGGTGTCTGGACGGGCAAATTTAACTCTTATTTCCCACCAGTAACAGGAATTAACCAAAGACAGAGAGTGTCATGCCGGAACCACACTAGGGCCTGAAGCAATCCTGTGGTGTTGCGGCCAGCTCACAAGAAACGAGTGAAGAAAGGAGCTCAGGGGCACTGTCATTCACAAACCTGCAGAGTTATAAATGACAGCTATCGTCCAAAAATATATTGAAGTAAGGCTGCCAAGAGGACTTGAAAGCGGGGCAGAATTGCAGGAAACCGATTTCAGGAGGTAGACTGGAATTGCATGTAAAGCATAGGAAAAGAGGCAGAACGTCCACAATGATGCACTTAGCCAAAAAGGGCGTATGCGTTTTTTCCTGAATATATTCAGGAAAAAACGCATACGCACTTTTTGGAAAACCAAGCAAGCTTGCAAAGGAAATCTGCACTACAATGAAGTCTCACTTCCCCCCGGTCAAAAGGGCCATCTGAAAAACGTCTAAAATCCAGAAAGGCAGGACAGGTCATGCAGAACTGGGAGCCTTGTTATGCTGATGGGCGGGATGTAAATTGCCAACAGCCACTCTGGAGAAGTGTATGGTGTTTCCTGAAATATCTAAAAAACAAAGCAACAGAGCCTAGGGCACTTCCACTTATGGTCCTATAGATTAGGGAAATTAAAATCAAAAAGACACAGCCACCCCAAAGTTTGGGACGGTTCTGTTTACAAGAACCTCGTTTACGGTACAAGTTCAATATCACAGAAAGCGAAAAATGGATAAAGAAGTTGTGGTACTTATGTACAATGCAATATCACTCAGCAATGAAATCTATGTCATCAGGCCCATAGCAGCATAATGAGTGGATTAAGGTACGATGATTCTAAGTGAAATAAGTCACAGAGAAAAAGAAACATCATAAGATATCACTACTACACGGAATGTAAACTTGGCTACACAGGAACTGAATTACAAAACAGAACAGGGTCTCAAATGTAGAAAACCAACTTATGCTTGCTTAAGGGGAAAGGTGAGTTGGGGTGCTGCATAAAACCAGAGATTGAAATTAGCACAGATACCGTTCCATAAGCCAAATATATAATAGACAAGAGCTACTCCTTGCTCAACGAAGTGGACTCAACACCCCATATTAAATGCCTAAGAATATACCTGACTAGTAAGAATCTTAAAACCTATGGATTTATATGTCTCCGAAAGAGAATCAAGCGTGTGTACAGCGGCATCAACGCAGCAGTGATAGGATTGGTGAGGTCAGTGAGCAAATGCAGATCCTTTGAAGTCATACTGCATGGTACCCATTCCATGGGTCTCCACTCTCCAGGTTTAAGGGCTTCTTCCTTCAGCTAAAATATGCATGTGGAACCCAGAGTATGATCCACCGTGTGATCGGGAAATGTTTTCAAATGTGTCTCAGTTTTCGTCCCCTGGTACACAGGCGCAACATTCCAGATGCTCCACTAACACTCTCCCCACTTGGAGAGTCAGTGCCTTTAACCTCCTCTTTGGCCCAGTTTGCAATTTCTGCGGAAAATGAACAGGAATAGGGAGAAGCAATGAGAGACTAGCTGGAGGTGTCTGGACGGGCAAATTTAACTCTCATTTCCCACCAGGAAGTGGAATTAACCAAAGGCTCAGCGTGCCCTGCCGGAACCACATTAAGGCCTGAAGAAATCCTGCGGTGTTGCGGCCAGCTCACAAGAAAGCGAGTTCAAGAAAGGAGCTCAGGGGCACTGTAATTCACAAACCTGCAGAGTTATAAATGACAGCTATCGTCCAAAAATATATTGAAGTAAGGCTGCCAGGAGGACTTGAAAGCAGGGCAGAATTGCAGGAAACCGATTTCAGGAGGTAGACTGGAATTGCATGTAAAGCATAGGAAAAGAGGCAGAACATCCACAATGATGCACTTAGCCAAAAAGGGCGTATGCGTTTTTTCCTGAATATATTCAGGAAAAAACGCATACGTACTTTTTGGCCAACCAAGCAAGCTTGCAAAGGAAATCTGCACTACAATGAAGTCTCACTGCCCCCCGGTCAAAAGGGCCATCTGAAAAAAGTGTAAAATCCAGAAAGGCAGGACAGGCCATGGAGAACTGGGAGCCTTGTTATGCTGATGGGCGGGATGTAAATTGCCAACAGCCACTCTGGAGAAGTGTATGGTGTTTCCTGAAACAACTACAAAACAAAGCAACAGAGCCTAGGGCACTTCCACTTATGGTCTTATAGCTTAGGGAAATTAAAATCAAAAAGACACAGCCACCCCAAAGTTTGGGACGGCTCTGTTTACAAGAACATCGTTTACGTTACAAGTTCAATATCACAGAAAGCGAAAAATGGATAAAGAAGTTGTGGTACTTACGTAAAATGCAATATCACTCAGCAATGAAATCTATGTCATCAGGCCCATAGCAGCAAAATGAGTGGATTCACGTACGATGATTCTAAGTGAAATAAGTCACACAGAAAAAGAAACATCATAAGATATCACTACTACACGGAATGTAATCTTGGCTACACAGGAACTGAATAACAAAACAGACCAGGGTCTCAAGTGTAGAAAGCCAACTTATGCTCGCTTAAGGGGAAAGGTGAGTTGGGGTGCTACATAAAACCAGAGATTGAAATTAGCACAGATATCGTTCCAGAAGCCAAATATATAATAGACAAGAGCTACTCCTTGCTCAACGAAGTGGACTCAACACCCCATTTTAAACGCCTAAGAATATACCTGACTAGTAAGAATCTTAAAACCTATGGATTTATATGTCTCCGAAAGAGAATCAAGCGTGTGTACAGCGGCATTAACGCAGCAGTGATAGGATTAGTGAGGTTCGGTGAGCAAATGCAGACCCTTTGAAGTCATATTACATATTACCCATTCCATAGGTCTCAACTCTCCAAGTTTAAGGGATTCTTCCTTCAGCTGAAACATGCATGTGGAACCCAGAGTATGATCCACCGTGTGATCGGGAAACGTGTTCAAATGTGTCTCAGTTTTCGTCCCCTGGTACTCGGGTGCAACATTCCAGACGCTTTACTAACACTCTCCCCACATGGAGAGTCAGTGCCTTTAACCTCCTGTTTGGCCCAGTTTGCAATTTCTGCGGAAAATGAACAGGAATAGGGAGAACCCATGAGAGACTAGCTGGAGGTGTCTGGACGGGCAAATTTAACTCTCATTTTCCACGATGTAGAGGAATTAACCAAAGACTCAGCGTGCCATGCCGGAACCACACTAGGGCCTGAAGCAATCCTGTGGTGTTGCGGCCAGCTCACAAGAAAGCAAGTTGAAGAAAGGAGCTCAGGGGCACTGTCATTCACAAACCTCCAGAGTTATAAATGACAGCTATCGTCCAAAAATATATTGAAGTAAGGCTGCCAAGAGGACTTGAAAGCGGGGCACAATTGCAGGAAACTGATTTCAGGAGGTAGAGTGGAATTGCATGTAAAGCATAGGAAAAGAGGCAGAACGTGGACAATGATGCACTTGGCCAAAAAGTGCGTATGCGTTTTTTCCTGAATATATTCAGGAAAAAACGCATACGCCCGTTTTGGCCAACCAAGCAAGCTTGCAAAGGAAATCTGCACTACAATGAAGTCCCACTGCCCCCCTGGTCAAAAGGGCCATATGATAAAAGTGTAAAATCCAGAAAGGCAGGACAGGCCATGAAGAACTGGGAGCGTTTTTATGCTGATGGGCGGGATGTAAATTGCCAACAGCCACTCTGGAGAAGTGTATGGTGTTTCCAGAAACATCCAAAAAACAGAGCAACAGAGCCTAGGGCACTTCCACTTATGGTCCTATAGATTAGGGAAATTAAAATCAAAAAGACACAGTCACCCCAAAGTTTGGGACGGCTCTGTTTACAAGAACCTCATTTACGGTACACGTTCAATATCACAGAAAGCAAAAAATGGATAAAGAAGTTATGGTACTTACGTACAATGCAATATCATTCAGCAATGAAATCTATGTCATCAGGCCCATAGCAGCATAATGAGTGGATTCAGTTACGATGATTCTAAATGAATAAGTCACACAGAAAAAGAAACATCATAAGATATCACTAATACACGGAATGTAAACTTGGCTACACAGGAACTGAATTACAAAACAGAACAGGGTCTCAAATGTAGAAAACCAACTTATGCTTGCTTAAGGGGAAAGGTGAGTTGGGGTGCTGCATAAAACCAGAGATAGAAATTAGCACAGATACCGTTCCATAAGCCAAATATGTAATAGACAAGAGCTACTCCTTGCTCAACGAAGTGGACTCAACACCCCATATTAAACGCCTAAGAATATACCTGACTAGTAAGACTCTTAACACCTATGGATTGATATGTCTCCGAAAGAGAATCAAGCGTGTGTACAGCAGCATAAACGCAGCAGTGATAGGATTGGTGAGGTTCGGTGAACAAATGCAGACCCTTTGAAGTCATATTGCATGGTACCCATACCATGGGTCTCAACTCTCCAGGTTTAAGGGATTCTTCCTTCAGCTAAAACATGCATGTGGAACCCAGAGTATGATCCACCGTGTGATCGGGAAACGTGTTCAAATGTGTCTCAGTTTTCGTCCCCTGGTACTCGGGTGCAACATTCCAGATGCTTTACTAACACTCTCCCCACTTGGAGAGTCAGTGCCTTTAACCTCCTGTTTGGCCCAGTTTGCAATTTCTGCAGAAATTGAATAGGAAGAGGGAGAACCCATGAGAGACTAGCTGGAGGTGTCTGGACGGGCAAATTTAACTCTCATTTCCCACCAGGAAGAGGAATTAACCAAAGGCACAGCGTGCCATGCCGGAACCACACTAAGGCCTGAAGCAATCCTGCGGTGTTGCGGCCAGCTCACAAGAAAGCGAGTTGAAGTAAGGAGCTCAGGGGCACTGTCATTCACAAACCTGCAGAGTTATAAATGACAGCTATCGTCCAAAAATATATTGAAGTAAGGCTGCCAAGAGGACTTGAAAGCGGGACAGAATTGCAGGAAACCGATTTCAGGAGTTAGACTGGAATTGCATGTAAAGCATAGGAAAAGAGGGAGAACGTCCACAATGATGCACTTGGCCAAAAAGTTCGTATGCCTTTATTCCTGAGGAAAAAACGCATACGCCCTTTTTGGCCAATCAAGCAAGCTTGCAAAGGAAATCTGCACTACAGTGAAGTCTCACTGCCCCCCCGTCAAAAGGGCCATCTGAAAAAAGTGTAAAATCCAGAAAGGCAGGACAGGCCATGGAGAAGTGGGAGCCTTCTTATGCTGAATGGCGGGATGTAAATTGCCAACAGCCACTCTGGAGAAGTGTATGGTGTTTCCTGAAACATCTAAAAAACAAAGCAACAGAGCCTAGGGCACTTCCACTTATGGTCCTATAGCTTAGGGAAATTAAAATAAAAAAGACACAGCCACCCCAAAGTTTGGGATGGCTCTGTTTACAAGAACCTCGTTTACGGTACAAGTTCAATATCGCAGAAAGCGAAAAATGGATAAAGAATTTGTGGTACTTACGTACAATACAATATCACTCAGCAATGAAGTCTATGTCATCAGGCCCATAGCAGCATAATGAGTGGATTCAGGTACGATGATTCTAAGTGAAATAAGTCACACAGAAAAAGAAACATCATAAGATATCACTGATACACGGAATGTAAACTTGGCTACACAGGAACTGAATTACAAAACAGATCAGGGTCTCAAATGTAGAAAACCAACTTATGCTTGCTTAAGGGGAAAGGTGAGTTGGGGTGCGGCATAAAACCAGAGCTTATAATTAGCACAGATACCGTTCCATAAGCCAAATATGTAATAGACAAGAGCTACTCCTTGCTCAACGAAGTGGACTCTACACCCCATATTAAACGCCTAAGAATATACCTGACTAGTAAGAATCTTAAAACCCATGGATTGATATGTCTCCGAAAGAGAATCAAGCGTGTGTACAGCGGCATAAACGCAGCAGTGATAGGATTGGTGAGGTTCGGTGAGCAAATGCAGACCCTTTGAAGTCATATTGCATGGTACCCATTCCATGGGTCTCAACTCTCCAGGTTTAAGGAATTCTTCCTTCAGCTAAAACATGCATGTGGAACCCAGAGTATGATCCACCGTGTGATCGGGAAACGTGTTCAAATGTGTCTCAGTTTTCCTCCCCTGGTACTCGGGTGCAACATTCCAGACGCTTTACTAACGCTCTCCCCACTTGGAGAGTCAGTGCCTTTAACCTCCTGTTTCGCCCAGTTTGCAATTTCTGCGGAAAATGAACAGGAATAGCTAGAACCCATGAGAGACTAGCTGGAGGTATCTTGACGGGCAAATTTAACTCTCATTTCCCACCAGGAAGAGGAATTAACCAAAGGCTCAGCGTGTCATGCCGGAACCACACTAGGGCCTGAAGCAATCCTGCGGTGCTGCGGCCAGTTCACAAGAAAGCGAGTTGAAGAAAGGAGCTCAGGGGCATTGTAATTCACAAACCTGCAGAGTTATAAATGACAGCTATCGTCCCATAATATATTGAAGTAAGGCTGCCAAGCGGACTTGAAAGTGGGGCAGAATTGCAGGAACCCGATTTCAGCAGGTAGACTGGAATTGCATGTAAAGCATAGGAAAAGAGGCAGAACGTCCACAATGAGGCACTTGGCCAAAAAGGGCGTATGCATTTTTTCCGGAATGTATTCAGAAAAAACGCATACGCACTTTTTGGCCAACCAAGCAAGCTTGCAAAGGAAATCTGCACTGCAATGAAGTCTCACTGCCCCCCGCTCAAAAGGGCCATCTGAACAAAGTGTAAAATCCAGAAAGGCAGGACAGGCCATGGAGAACTGGGAGCCTTGTTATGCTGATGGTCAGGTTGTAAATTGCCAACAGCCACTCTGGAGAAGTGTATGGTGTTTCCTGAAACATCTAAAAAACAAAGCAACAGAGCCTAGGGCACTTCCACTTATGGTCCTATAGCTTAGGGAAATTAAAATCAAAAAGACACAGCCACCCCAAAGTTTGGGACGGCTCTGTTTACAAGAACCTCGTTTACGGTACAAGTTCAATATCACAGAAAGCGAAAAATGGATAAAGAAGTTGTGGTACTTACGTACAATGCAATCTCACTCAGCAATGAAATCTGTATCATCAGGCCCGTAGCAGCATAATGAGTAGATTCAGCTACGATGATTCTAAGTGAAATAATTCACACAGAAAAAGAAACATCATAAGATATCACTAATACACGGAATGGAAACTTGGCTACACAGGAACTGAATTACAAAACAGAACAGGGTCTCAAATATAGAAAACCAACTTATGCTTGCTTAAGGGGAAAGGTGAGTTAGGGTGCTGCATAAAACCAGAGATTGAAATTAGCACAGATACCGTTCCATAAGCCAAATATGTAATAGACAAGAGCTACTGCTTGCTCAACGAAGTGGACTCAACACCCCATATTAAACGCCTAAGAATATACCTGACTAGTAAGAATCTTAAAACCTATGGATTTATATGTCTCCGAAAGAGAATCAAGCGTGTGTACAGCGGCATAAATGCAGCAGTGATAGGATTGGTGAGGATCGGTGAGCAAATGCAGACCCTTTGAAGTCATATTGCGTATTACCCATTCCATGGGTCTCAACTCTCCAGGTTTAAGGGATTCTTCCTTCAGCTAAAACATGCATGTGGAACCCAGAGTATAATCCACCGTATTTTCGGGAAACGTATTCAAATGTGTCTCAGTTTTCCTCCCCTGGTACTCGGGTGCAACATTCCAGACGCTTTACTAACACTCTCCCCACTTGGAGAGTCAGTGCCTTTAACCTCCTGTTTGGCCCAGTTTGCAATTTCTGCGGAAAATGAACAGGAATCGGGGGAACCAATGAGAGACTACCTGGAGGTGTCTGGACAGGCAAATTTAACTCTCATTTCCTACCAGGAAGAGGAACTACCCAAAGTCTCAGCGTGCCATGCCGGAACAACACTAGGGCCTTAAGCAATCCTGCGGTGTTGCGGCCAGCTCACAAGAAAGCGAGTTGAAGAAAGGAGCTGAGGGGCACTGTAATTCACAAACCTGTGGAGTTATAAATGACAGCTATCATCCAAAATTATACTGAAGTAAGGCTGCGAAGAGGACTTGAATGCGGGGCAGAATTGCTGGAAACCGATTTCAGAAGGTACACGGGAGTCACTCTTAAAGCATAGGAAAAGAGACAGAAGTTGGAAAATAATGCACTTGGCAAAAAAGGGCATATGTGTTTTATCCAGAGCTCTCATAAATGCGGGGAGGAGATTCCCAGCAGAATCCAACTGCCACTTGAGGGCTCACATTGCCAAGGCAACGTGAGCAAGCCAGGCAGGAGTTACCTCACAGCAGAGGTCCCACCTCAGAGAAGGGTGAGAAACCCAGCCAACATCAGACTCTCACCAGAGGGCCCACATCACCAAGGGGATGGGAACCAGGCAGGAGTGTCTTCACACCAGTGGGGCCACATCATCGAAAGGTGAGGTACTCAGCACATGTGTCCTCAAACCAGAGGACCCACATCACCAAGGGCCTCGGAGTGAGGCAGGCAGGAGTAACCTCACAGCACTGGGCCCATAGAATAAGAAAGTGAGGAATCCAGCAGTTGGAACCTCCCAGCAGGCGGCCCAGAGCACCGAGGCTATGGGATCCAGGCCACAGTGAACTCACAGAAGAGGGCCCATGTCATGAAACTGAGCAACCCAGACATTGGGACCTCAGAGCAGGAGGCCCACATCCCCATGGGGATGGAAATCAGGTAGGAGTGTCCTCGCACCACTGAGAACGTATCAGAAACTTTTGGGCGACCAGCAGTTAGGGCCTGACGCCAGAGGACCCTCATCACCAAGGGAAGGAGGCTCCCAGCAGGCTCCAACTGCCACCAGAGGGCTGACGTCACCAAGGCGATGTGTGCCAACCAGGCACGAATGACCTCACAGCAGAGGGCCCACCTCAGAGAAGTGTGACGAACCCAGTCAGGATCAGACTCGCACCAGAGGGCCCACATCACCAAATGGATTGGAACCAGGCAGGAGTGTCCTCACATGAGTAGGGCCACATCATCTAAAGGTGAGGAACCCAGAACATGTGGCTTCAAACCATAGGACACCCATCACCAAGGGGCTGGGAGTGAGGCAGGCAGGAGGAGCCTCATAACAGAGGGCCCAAAAATAAGAAAGGTGAGGAATCCAGCATTTGGAACCTCCCAGCAGGCGGCCCAGAGCACAGAGGCTAGGGGATCCAGGCCAGAGTGAACTAACACCAGACAGCCCACATCATGAAACTGTGAGCAACCCAGACATTGGGACCTCAGAGCAGAAGGCCCACATCCCCATGGTGATGGGAACATGACAGGAGTGTCCTGGCATCACTGGGCTCACATCAGAAAACGTGGGGTGCTCAGAAGTTAGGGCCTGACGCTAGAGGGCACTCATTACTGAGAGGAGGAGGCTCCCAGCAGGCTCCAGCTGCAACCAGAGGGCCAACGTCGCCAAGGCGATGTGTGCCAGCCCGGCAGGAGTGACCTCACAGCAGAGGGCCCACCTCACAGAAGGGTGAGGAACACAGCCAGGATCAGACTCTCACCAGAGGGCCCACATCACCAAGGGGATGGGAACCAGGCAGGAGTGTCCCCACACCAGTGGGACAACATCATCGCAAGGTGAGGATCCCAGCACATGTAGCCTCAAACCAGAGGAACCACATCACCAAGGGGTTTGGAATGAGGCTGGCAGGACCGGCCTCACAACACAGGGTTCATAGAATATAAAAGTTGAGGAATCCAGCAGTTGGAACCTCCCAGCAAGTGGCCCAGAGCACCGAGGCTATGGGATCCAGGTCGCAGTGAACTCATACCAGAGGGCCCACATCATGAACCTGTGAGCAGCCCAGCCGTTGGGACCTCAGAACAGAAGGCCCACATCCCCATTGGGATGGGAACCTGGCAGGAGTGGCTTCGCACCACTTAGCACATATCAGAAAATGTTAGG
The DNA here is from genome assembly GCF_937001465.1 of Orcinus orca. NCBI lineage: Eukaryota > Metazoa > Chordata > Mammalia > Artiodactyla > Delphinidae > Orcinus > Orcinus orca. The sequence goes on from NC_064560.1 coordinate 106,964,256, forward strand.
AGCCCAGCAGTTAGGGCCTGACACCAGGGGGCCCTCATAACTGAGGGGAGGAGACTCCCAGCAGGTTCCAACTGCCAACAGAGGGCCCACGTCTACAAGGTGGCATGCGCCAGCCAGGCAGTAGTGACCTCACAGCAGAGGGCCTATCTCACAGAAGGGTGAGGAACCGAGGCAGGATGAGACTCTCGCCAGAGGGCCCACAACACCAAGGGGATGGGAACCAGTCAGGACTGTCCTCCCACCAGTGGGGCCACATCATCGAAAGGTGAGGAACTCAGCACATGTGGCCTCATATCAGACGACATACATCACAAAGGGGTTGGGAGTGAGGCAGGTAGGAGTAGCCTAAAAACAGAGGGTCCAAAGAATAAAAAAGTTGAGGAATCCAGCATTTGGAACCTCCCAGCAGGCGGCCGAGAGCACAGAAGCTATGGGATGCAGGCAGGAGTGAACTAACACCAGAGAGCCCACATCATGAAACTGTGAGCAACCCAGGCATTGGGACCTCAGAGCAGAAAGCCCACATCCCCATGGGGATGGGAACCTGACAGGAGTGTCCTGGCATCACTGGGCTCACATCAGAAAAGGTGGGGAGCCCAGCAGTTAGGGCCTGATTCTAGAGGGCCATCATCACCGAGGGCAGGAGGCTCCCAGCAGGTTCCATGTGCCAACAGAGGGCCCACGTCGCCAAGGTGATGTGTGCAGGCCAGGCAGGAGTGACCTCATAGCAGAGGGCCTACCTCACAGAAGAGTGAGGAACCCAGCCAGAATAAGACTGTCACCAGAAGGCACACCTCACCAAGGGGATGGGAACCAGGCAGGAGTGTCATCACACCAGTGGGGCCACATCATTGAAAGGTGAGGAACGCAGCACATGTGGCCTCAAGCCATAGGACAGTCATCACCAAGGGGCTGGCAGTGAGGCAGGCAGGAGGAGCCTCACAACAGAGGGCACATAGAATAAAAAAGTTGAGGAATGCAGCAGTTGGAACCTCCCAGCAGGCGGCTCAGAGCAGCGATGATAACGGATCCTTGCCGGAGTGAACTCACAGCAGAGGGCCCACATCATGGTACTGTGAGCAAGCCAGCCCTTTTGACCTCAGAGCAGAAGGCCCATATCCCCATGGGGATGGGAACCTGGCAAGAGTGTCCTCACTCACTTGGCGCACATCAGAACATGTGGGGAGCCCAGCAGTTATGGCCTAAGGCAAGAGGGCCCTCATCACCGAGGGGAGGAGGATCCCAGCACACTCCAACTGCCACCAGAGGGCCCACGTCGCCAAGGTGACGTGTGCCAGACAGGCATGATTGACCTCACAGCAGAGGGCCCACCTCACAGAAGGGTGAGGAACTCAGCCAGGATCAGACTCTCACCTGAGGGCCCACATCAGCAAGGGGATGGGAACCAGTCAGGACTGTCTTCCCTCCAGTGGGGCCACATCATCGAAAGGTGCGGAACCCAGCACATGTGGCCTCAAATCAGAGGACACATATCACAAAGGGAATGGGAGTGAGGCAGGCAGGAGTAGCCTAAAAACAGAGGGCCCAAAGAATAAGAAAGGTGAGGAATCCAGCAGTTGGAACCTCCCAGCAGGCGGCCGAGAGCACAGAAGCTATGGGATGCAGGCAGGAGTGAACTAACAGCAGAGAGCCCACATCATGAAACTGTGAGCAACCCAGGCGTTGGGACCTCAGAGCAGAAGGCCCACATCCCAATGGGGATGTGAACCTGGCTGGAGTGTCCTCGCACCACTGGGCGCACATCACAAAATGTGGGGAGCCCAGCAGTTAGGGCCTGACGCCAGAGGGCCCTCATCACCAAGGGGAGGAGGCTCCCAGCAGGCTCCAAGTGCCACCAGAGGGCTCATGTCCACAAGGCGAGGTGAGCAAGCCAGGCAGGAGTGACCTCACAGCAGACGGCCCACCTCACAGATGGGTGAGGAACCCAGCCAGGATCAGACGCTCAACAGAGGGCCCACATCACCAAGGGGATGTGAACCAGGCAGGAGTCTCCTAAGACCATTGGTCCCACATCATCGAAAGGTGAGGAACCCAGCACATGTGGCCTCAAACCAGACGACACACATCACGAAGGGGCTGGGAGTGAGGCAGGCAGGAGGATCCTCACAACAGAGGGCCCAAAAAATTAAAAAAGTGAGGAATCCAGCAGTTGGAACCTCCCAGCAGGCGGCCAAGAGCACAGAGGCTATGGGATCCAGGCCTCTGTGAACTAACACCAGAGAGCCCACATCATGAAAATGTGAACAACCCAGCCGTTGGGACCTCAGAGCAGAAGGCCCACATCCCCATGGAGATGGGATCCTAAGAGGAGTGCCAAAGCATCACTGGGCTCACTAAGAAAAGTTGGTGAGCCCAGCAGTTAGGGCCTGACCCAAGAGGGCCCTCATCACCGGGGGGAGGAGATTCCCAGCAGGTTCCAACTGCCACCACATGGCTGACTTCACCAAGGCAATGTGTGCCAGCCATGCAGGAGTGACCTATCAGCAGAGGGTCTCCCTCACAGGTGGGTGAGGAACACAGCCAGGAACAGACTCTCACCAGGGTGTCCACATAACCACGTGGATGAGAACCAGGCAGGAGTGTCCTCACACTAGTGGCGTCACATCATCGAAAGGTGAGGAACCCAGCAAAGGTGGCCACAAACCAGAGGACCCACATCACCAAGGGGTTGAGAGTGAGGTAGGTGTCTGGACGGGCATATTTAACACTCATTTCCCACCAGGAAGAGGAATTAACCAAAGGCTCAGCATGCCCTGCCAGAAGCAGATTAGGGCCTGAAGCAGTCTTGCGGGTTTGCGGCCAGCTCACAAGAAAGCGAGTTGAAGAAAGGAGCTCAGGGGCCCTGTCATTCACAAACCTGCAGAGTTATAAATGACAGCTATCGTCCAAAAATATATTGAAGTAAGGCTGCGAAGAGGACTTGAAAGCGGGGCAGAATTTCAGGAAACCGATTTCAGGAGGTAGACTGGATTTGCATTTAAAGCATAGGAAAAGAGGCAGAACATCGACAATGATGCACTTGGCAAAAAAGGGCGTATGAGTTTGTTCCTGAATATATTCAGGAAAAAACACATACGCCCTTTTTGGCAAACCAAGCAAGCTTGCAATGGAAATCCGAACTACTATGAAGTGTCACTTCCCCCCGGTCTAAAGGGCCATCTGAGAAAAGTGTAAAATCCAGAAAGGCAAGACAGGCCATGGGGAAAAAGGAGCCTTGTTATGCTGATGGGCGGGATGTAAATTGCCAACAGCCACTCTGGAGAAGTGTATGGTGTTTCCTGATACATCTGAAAAACAAAGCAACAGAGTCTAGGGCATTTCCACTTATGGTCCTATAGCTTAGGGAAATTAAAATCAAAAAGACACAGCCACCCCAAAATTTGGGACGGCTCTGTTTACAGGAACCTCTTCTACGGTACAAGTTAAATATCCCAGAGAACAAATAATTGATAAAGAAGTTGCTGTACTTACATACAACACAATACCACTCAGCAATGAAATCTGCGTCACCAGGCCTGTACCAGCATAATGAGTGGATTGAGCCACGATGATTCTAAGTGAAATAAGTCACACAGAAAAAGAAACATCATAAGGTATCACTAATGCACGGAATATAAACTTGGTTACACATGAACTGAATTACAAAACAGAACAGGGTCTCAAGTTTAGAAAACAAACTTATGCTTGCTTAAGGCGAAAGGTGAGTTGGGGTGCTGCATAAAACCAGAGTTTGAAATTAGCACAGATACCGTTCCATAAGCCAAATATGTAATAGACAAGACCTACCCCTTGCTCAACGAAATGGACTCAACAATGAGGTATCACCTCACACCTGTTAGAATGGGCATCATCTGAAAATCTACAAACAACAAATGCTGGAAAGGGTGTGGAGAAAAGGAAGCCTCTTCCACTATTGTTGGGAATATAAATTGATACAGTCACTATGGAGAACAATATGGAGTTTCTTAAGAAACTAATAATAGAATTACCATATGATACAGCAATCCCAGTACTGGACATATACCCAGACAAAACCATAAATCAAAAAGAGACATTCACCGCAATGTTCATTGCATCACTATTTGCAATATCGAGGTAATGGAAGCAACCTAAATGCCCACAGACAGACGAATGCATAAAGATGTGGTACATATATAAAATGGAATATTACTAAGCCATGAAAGGAATGAAATTGGGTCATTTGTAGAGACGTCGATGGATCTAGAGACTGTCATACAGAGTGAAGTAAGTCAGAAAGAGAAAAACAAATCTTGTATATTCATGCATATATGTGGAACCTAGAAAAACTGTACAGATTAACCGTTTTGCAAGGCATAAATAGAGCAACAGATGTAGACAACAATCGTATGGACAACAAGGGGGGAAAGCTCTTGGGGGGGTGGTGGTGGGAGGAGTTGAGAGATTGGGATTGGCATGGAAACATTTATATGTATAAAATAGATAACCAATAAGAATCTGCTGTATAAAAATATAAAATAAAATTCAAAATTAAAAAGAAATAAAATTTAAAAAATAAAACAGAAAAAACAATTATTCCCTTCACATACATGTATTTATATGAATAAATTATTTCCATGCTTATATCTGTAAATACAAAAAAGAGGAATAAAATCTACCTTGAACCAAAAACGAAAAAGAGAAAAAAAAAACAGAACCCACCAGTTACTCAGAGGAAAACCGTATCAGGGCACTTGCTCCAGTTGTAAACAATTCTGAAGTTGGTCAGTGGTGGGGAATCGTCTCCCATTCAGCCAGCAGCCCCCACACAGCAAGCGTCCTCATTGCAAAGCTGGGGCACCGTGCCGAGGCATCTGTGAGTAAACGTGAGCTGAGCCCCAGGCCAGTTGCTGCTGAACTGTTCCCACCCTTCCCAGGTAAAACACCTGAATATATACAAGGACTTGAAAGCCTAGAGGAAGGGCCATGGAGCCACACGAGTGACAGCATGCCAGCTGGCTTGGTGCCTGCAGGCCAGCCAGGATGGTCCTGGCCCTGGGTGCTCTTCTGGAAGATTTCCATTTCCCTGCCTGAGATACCCGTCCTGTCCCTGCCCCCATTGCTTTTTTCCTTCCTCACCTCTGCCCAGGGAGAAATTCCAGCAGCAGGTATGGGTGACACATCCTCTTCTTTAGCAGGTGGCAGCCTGGCAACTGCTGCAGAAAGTCCAGCAGAGCGCCACTCACACTGGGCCACCCACAAAGCCGTGGCCTCTCACTCCCTCCCACCAGCCCAGCCCCGAGACTGCTGACAGGGCAGAGAAAATGGCGTCAGGCACAGCTGCAGGGGCTCTTGCTGCCTGGAGTGGTATTTATATTGATCTCAACCCAGGCACACCTGGGGAGGGCTGGCCGGCACGGTAAGGCTGCCCAGGTCAGCCAATCATCACCCCTCAGGGGCTCACAGTTGCAGAAAATGGAACTTGCTGAACCGGCCAGGTCCAAGGAACAGGTGTGGGCTCCTGAGAGTCAGGATAGACAAGGGGCTGCAGCTTTGGCTTGTTTTCTAATCATTTTATCTGGCCCATGAGTGGGAGACAACTTCAAGAAAACCCTCTCCTAATGAGAGGAACCCAGGAGTCAGGGAGAGGAGTGGGTGGGTGGTGGTTGGAGACAGAGGCCTGGTGCCCTGGGTGCAGTGGAAGTCTCTGGAAGACCAGGTGGAGGGAGACCACACAGAGTGATGCCCAGGGTCACAGACCTGTCGGAGCTGCTGTTTGTTAGTTCAAGTCCTGCTCTGAGGTGCTCTGTGTCAGCTCTGAGCGACAGGTGAGCTGGGGGTGCTCTTCAATGAGGGCTATGTGCACGGTTCCTGTGTGCCCAGCCCTGCCACGGTACCTGCAAGGGTAGCTCTGTATCCTGGGAGGGGCCTGACCATGAGAGCCCCGTGGGCTGGGTTGGGGGTGGGGTACCTGCCCAGGAGAGCTCCATATCCTGGGATTGGCCTGACCACGAGAGCCCCATGGGCTGCTGGGGACCTGGTAAAGGATGTCAGGACAGTCAGTGAAGCCACCGAGGATATACCTCCAGTTGCTCCTGATTCCTACACCCTGCTGGTCATTCTACCAACCACCAGGACATGGTATTCTGTATTAGTCTTCAATGATGCCTTCTTTTGTATTCCATTAGTCCCAGAGTCACAAGAAATTTTGGCTTGTGAGTGGCAGGACTCAACATACAACTAAAACAATACTTCCGGGCCGTCTTGCCCCAAGGGTTCAAAAATTCCCACACCATCTTTGGGGAAAGCTTAGCTAAAGACTGAAAAGTTCTACCTCTGGAAAAGGAAACCCTCCTTCAATATGCAGATGACATTCTGATCGCCAGCCCTACTAAGGAGGCCTCTGAACTACCAAGCCAATAAAGGATAGAAGTTGTCCAAGAAAAAGCTCAAATATCACAGACTGCGGTGACCTGCCTGGGCTTCATTCTCACACAAGGTCAGAGAAGCCCATCCCAGGAAAGGGAAGAAACCATTTGCAGCCTTACCCCTTTCTAAAACTAGAAGACAGCTTAGGGGTTCCTGGGGAGGCCAGGGTTTGCTGCTTCTGGATCCCTAACTACAGTCTACTAGCTGGGCCTCTATATGAAACACTGAAAGGAAAAGATGATGATCCTTTTGAACAGAATCCAGAAGTGGCCTTTCAAGAATGGAAAGAGCAGTCAATTCAGACCCTTGCCCTGGAACTCCCTAATTGAGCTAAACCCTTTGACCTTTACATTCCCGGTGAAAGGTGAATCGCCATTGGAGAATTAGTGCAAAAACTGGGACCACTTGAAATGGAACAACGCAAGAATGCCATCCAGGTAGGATAAACTACAGTCACCAAGGGGCTTGGCCCACTGCCACATCTGGCCAAGATACTGGCGGTATCTAAAAACCTGGAAATCAGCAGCCCAAAAGGCCACCTCCCTCGTAAGGGAAAAGGACCCCATGTGGTGATCCTAATCACCAACCATGCCCTGAAGTTGCAGGGTTCGCTCCGTGGGCACACCGACCTCGAGTGAGGAGGCCCTCCAACTCCAACATCCAGAGAGATAACCGGGGGCAACAGGGCACCATGACGACTCGTGTGAACATCACTTGACCTGGAGTTTCTCTCATAAAACAACAATAGTGTGTCCCGAAGGAGTAGACTACTGCTTGCAGGACATACTGCACCCGGAGGGGAGCTAATAATCTTGGCGGGGGAACCGTATATCACACTGTCACCATAGAAAAGCCTACAGACACCGTGATGATGGTGGCCAATAAGACCGGCTGGACTCCTGTTTACTTCAAAAGGCTGTTGACTCAGTGGCCTTCATGGTCCTTGATCACCACTGACCCTGGACTGTCTGGGAGTTGAGCGGGCAGGGCTCTGACACCTGGTGCTGTTTTTACGTTAATTCAGGGGCCTAATTGAAGAAAGAGCAGACTACTGGTCAGAGCATCTAGGCTGGCAGAAAAGGTCAGCCTAAGGTGGCCGAACAAATGTGGGGCGGGGTGAAATCGGCCCCCACAGCGTCTCTGCACATCTCTTTCCTGGACCCTTAAAGGTCATTAGAATCTATAACACTTCCAATGTTGGTGCTCAGGCGGACGAGCAGGGAGGCAGGGGTCCTGGGGCCAATCAACGTCACCTGGAGGCTGCTGGGGAGAAGTTCTGACCCTCGTCCCCTGGTATGAGGGCTCCCAACTCAGCACTCAGCAGCTACAGAAGAAGGGTCTGCACCCTCAGCACTCCAAGAATGAGGAACGGGACAAAAGGCAGAGGAGGGGTTTGTCCCCAGCAAAGCCCATTAAAAATCCCTGGGAGATAAAAATAGAATCTGGGCAATAAAGTCAAGTCTGACCTTTCTTATCCTTTGTGCTTTGTCTAATTTCACGTGCTCCTAGGGTCCCGCATGCAGAGGTTCCACACCCGGCACTTCAGACCAGATTTCCTAGTGCAGAATGGCTGGGTCGACACCTCAGCTCCTGGGGCCCAGTGCAGACTCCGAGATATAGAGCCTGAGCTGCAGCCAACCCGGCCCTCGAGAGCTCCGCCCCCTCCCTCCCACTGACTCTCACAGGATCTCTACACAGCAGCCCAGCCCACAGCCCACGGGGTAGTGCATGCTCTCACCTCTCCATTCTCTGATCAAAATATAAAGTTTCCTTTGCTTGTGAACCAAACTCAGTCTCGATCTGTTGGCCCCAATGACACTGGGCAGGGGGACCCTTGTTGGGGTCCACTCTGGAGGATCAGTAACAGAAATTGAGACTATTGTAACTTCAATGAACAGATGTGTGAGCCAAACTGTAGTTAACATAGAACAGTGTATAAGGCTCGGGTAAAATAAGATGTTTCTAACACTTCCATTTGATATTTCCATCACTTTATTATAAGCAAGTTCAGTGAAAAGGTTTGTCTTATTTGTCAGGTCAATATTAGAGAAATGAAGTGATTTCTTTCCGCACAGTCTGCAGTTAGTGTGGAGGATGAATGGGAATAGGGGGAACCAGTGAGAAAATAGCTGTAGCGGTTTCAATGGCCACATGTTACTCTAATTTCACATAGGAAGAAGAATTAACCAAAGGCACAGCAAGGCGCCCCAGAAGAAGAATAGGGCCTGAAGAAATCCTGTGGATATGAGGCAAGATCACAAAAATAAGAGCTGAAAAATGGAACTAAGGGCAGCTGCAATTCAAAAACCTGCAGAGTTATAAAGGCCAACTATTTTCCAAAAGTATATTGAGGTAAGACTATGAAGAGGCACTGACAGCAAGGCAGATGTGCAGGAAACCTATTTCAGGAGGTAGACTGGAATTGCATCGAAAACATATGAAAAGACTCAGAACATCGACAATCATGCACTTGGCCAAAAAGGACGTATGCGTTTTTTCCTGAATATATTCAGGAAAAAATGCATACGCACTTTCTGGCCAACCAAGCAAGCTTGCAAAGGAAATCTGCACTACAATGAAGTCTCACTGCCCCCCAGTCAAAAGGGCCATCTGAAAAAAGTGTAAAATCCAGAAAGGCAGGACAGGCCATGGAGAACTGGGAGCCTTGTTCTGCTGACGGGTGCGATGTAAATTGCAAACAGCCACTCTGGAGAAGTGTATGGTGTTTCCTGAAACATCTAAAAAACAAAGCAACAGAGCCTAGGGCACTTCCACTTATGGTCCTATAGCTTAGGGAAATTGAAATCAAAAAGACACAGCCACCCCAAAATTTGGGACGGCTCTGTTTACAAGAAACTCATTTACGGTACAAGTTCAATATCGCAGAAAGCGAAAAATGGATAAAGAAGTTGTGGTACTTACGTCCAATGCAATATCACTCAGCAATGAAATCTATGTCATCAGGCCCGTAGCAGAATAATGAGTGGATTCAGGTACGATGATTGTAAGTGAAATAAATCACACAGAAAAAGAAACATCATAAGATATCACTAATACACAGAATGTAAACTTGGCTACACAGGAACTGAATTACAAAACAGAACAGGGTCTCAAATGTAGAAAACCAACTTATGCTTGCTTAAGCGGAAAGGTGAGTTGGGGTGCTGCATAAAACCAGTGACTGAAATTAGCACAGATACCGTTCCATAAGCCAAATATATAACAGACAAGAGCTACTCCTTGCTCAACGAAGTGGACTCAACACTCCATATTAAATGCCTTAGAATATACCTGACTAGTAAGAATCTTAAAACCTATGGATTTATATGTCTCCGAAAGAGAATCAAGCGTGTGTACAGCGGCATAAGCACAGCAGTGATAGGATTGGTGAGGTTCGGTGAGCAAATGCAGACCCTTTGTAGTCATATTGCATGGTACCCATTCCATGGGTCTCAACTCTCCAGGTTTAAGGGATTATTCCTTCAGCAAAAACATGCATGTGGAAGCCAGAGTATGATCCACCGAGTGATCGGGAAACGTGTTCAAATGTGTCTCACTTTTCGTCCCCTGGTACTCGGGTGCAACATTCCAGATGCTTTACTAACACTCTCCCCACTTGGAGAGTCAGTGCCTTTAACTTCCTGTTTGGCCCAGTTTGCAATTTCTGCGGAAGATGAACAGGAATAAGGAGAAGCAATGGGAGACTGTCTGTAGGTGTTTGGACGGGCAAATTTAACTCTCATTTCCCACCAGGAAGACGAATGAACCAAAGGCTCTGCGTGCCGTGCTGGAACTAGATTAGGGCCTGAAGAGATCCTGCGGTTTTGCGGCCAGCTCACAAGAAATCGAGTTGAAGAAAGGAGCTGAGGGGCACTGTAATTCACAAACCTGCGGAGTTATAAATGACAGCTATCATCCAAAATTTTACTGAAGTAAGGTTGCGAAGAGGACTTGAATGCGGGGCAGAATTTCTGGAAACCGATTTCAGAAGGTACATGGGAGTCGCTCTTAAAGCATAGGAAAAGAGACAGAACTTGGAAAATAATGCACTTGGCAAAAAAGGGCATATGTGTTTTATCCAGAGCTCTCATAACTGAGGGGAGGAGATTCCCAGCAGGCTCTAACTGCCACCTGAGGGCTCACATTGCCAAGGCAACGTGAGCAAACCAGGCAGGAGTTACCTCACAGCAGAGGTCCCACCTCACAGAAGGGTGAAATGCCCAGCCAACATCAGACTCTCACCAGAGGGCCCACATCACCAAGGGGATGGGAACCAGGCAGGAGTGTCTTCACACCAGTGGGGCCACATCATCGAAAGGTGAGGTACTCAGCACATGTGTCCTCAAACCAGAGGACCCACATCACCAAGGGCCTCGGAGTGAGGCAGGCAGGAGTAGCCTCACAACACTGGGCCCATAGAATAAGAAAGTGAGGAATCCAGCAGTTGGAACCTCCCAGCTGGCGGCCCAGAGCACCGAGGCTATGGGATCCAGGCCACAGTGAACTCACAGAAGAGGGCCCATGTCATGAAACTGAGCAACCGAGACATTGGGACCTCAGAGCAGGAGGCCCACATCCCCATGGGGATGGAAATCTGGTAGGAGTGTCCTCGCACCACTGAGAACGTATCAGAAACTTTTGGGCGACCAGCAGTTAGGGCCTGACGCCAGAGGACCCTCATCACCAAGGGAAGGAGGCTCCCAGCAGGCTCCAACTGCCACCAGAGGGCTGACGTCGCCAAGGGGATGTGTGCCAACCAGGCACGAATGACCTCACAGCAGAGGGCCCACCTCAGAGAAGTGTGACGAACCCAGTCAGGATCAGACTCGCACCAGAGGGCCCACATCACCAAATGGATTGGAACCAGGCAGGAGTGTCCTCACATGAGTAGGGCCACATCATCTAAAGATGAGGAACCCAGAACATGTGGCTTCAAACCATAGGACACCCATCACCAAGGGGCTGGGAGTGAGGCAGGCAGGAGGAGCCTCATAACAGAGGGCCCAAAAATAAGAAAGGTGAGGAATCCAGCATTTGGAACCTCCCAGCAGGCGGCCCAGAGCACAGAGGCTAGGGGATCCAGGCCGGAGTGAACTAACACCAGACAGCCCACATCATGAAACTGTGAGCAACCCAGACATTGGGACCTCAGAGCAGAAGGCCCACATCCCCATGGTGATGGGAACATGACAGGAGTGTCCTGGCATCACTGGGCTCACATCAGAAAACGTGGGGTGCTCAGAAGTTAGGGCCTGACGCTAGAGGGCACTCATCACTGAGGGGAGGAGGCTCCCAGCAGGCTCCAGCTGCCACCAGAGGGCCAACGTCGCCAAGGCGATGTGTGCCAGCCCGGCAGGAGTGACCTCACAGCAGAGGGCCCACCTCACAGAAGGGTGAGGAACACAGCCAGGATCAGACTCTCACCAGAGGGCCCACATCACCAAGGGGATGGGAACCAGGCAGGAGTGTCCCCACACCAGTGGGACAACATCATCGAAAGGTGAGGATCCCAGCACATGTAGCCTCAAACCAGAGGAACCACATCACCAAGGGGTTCGGAATGAGGCTGGCAGGACCGGCCTCACAACACAGGGTCCATAGAATATAAAACTTGAGGAATCCAGCAGTTGGAACCTCCCAGCAAGTGGCCCAGAGCACCGAGGCTATGGGATCCAGGTCACAGTGAACTCACAGCAGAGGGCCCACATCATGAACCTGTGAGCAGCCCAGCCGTTGGGACCTCAGAACAGAAGGCCCACAACCCCATTGGGATGGGAACCTGGCAGGAGTGGCTTCGCACCACTTAGCACATATCAGAAAATGTTAGGAGCCCAGCAGTTAGGGCCTGACGCCAGGGGGCCCTCATAACTGAGGGGAGGAGACTCCCAGCAGGTTCCAACTGCCAACAGAGGGCCCACGTCTACAAGGTGGCATGCGCCAGCCAGGCAGTAGTGACCTCACAGCAGAGGGCCTATCTCACAGAAGGGTGAGGAACCGAGGCAGGATGAGACTCTCGCCAGAGGGCCCACAACACCAAGGGGATGGGAACCAGTCAGGACTGTCCTCCCACCAGTGGGGCCACATCATCGAAAGGTGAGGAACCCAGCACATGTGGCCTCATATCAGACGACATACATCACAAAGGGGATGGGAGTGAGGCAGGTAGGAGTAGCCTAAAAACAGAGGGTCCAAAGAATAAAAAAGGTGAGGAATCCAGCATTTGGAACCTCCCAGCAGGCGGCCGAGAGCACAGAAGCTATGGGATGCAGGCAGGAGTGAACTAACACCAGAGAGCCCACATCATGAAACTGTGAGCAACCCAGGCGTTGGGACCTCAGAGCAGAAAGCCCACATCCCCATGGGGATGGGAACCTGACAGGAGTGTCCTGGCATCACTGGGCTCACATCAGAAAACGTGGGGAGCCCAGAAGTTAGGGCCTGATGCTAGAGGGCCGTCATCACCGAGGGCAGGAGGCTCCCAGCAGGTTCCATGTGCCAACAGAGGGCCCACGTCGCCAAGGTGATGTGTGCAAGTCAGGCAGGATTGACCTCACAGCAGAGGGCCTACCTCACAGAAGAGTGAGGAACCCAGCCAGGATAAGACTGTCACCAGAAGGCCCACATCACCAAGGGGATGGGAACCAGGCAGGAGTGTCCTCACACCAGTGGGGCCACATCATTGAAAGTTGCGGAACCCAGCACATGTGGCCTCAAACCAGAAGACCCACATCACGAAGGGGTTGCGAGTGAGGCAGGCAGGAGAAGCATCACAACACAGGACCCATAGAATACAAAAGTTGAGGAATCGAGCAGTTGGAACCTCCCAGCAGGCGGTCAAGAGCACAGAGGCTATGGGATCCAGGCCACAGTGAATTAACACCAGAGAGCCCACATCATGAAATTGTGATCAACCCAGCCGTTGGGACCTCAGAGCAGAAGGCCCACATCCCCATTGAGATGGGAACCTAAGAGGAGTGCCCGAGCATCACTGGGCTCACTAAGAAAAGTTGGGGAGCCCAGTAGTTAGGGCCTGACGTCAGAGGGCCCTCATCACAGAGGTGAGGAGGCTCCCAGCAGTGTCCAAGTGCCACCAGAGGGCTCATGTCAACAAGGTGAGGTGAGCAAGCCAGGCAAGAGTTACCTGATAGTAGAGGGCCCACCTCACAGATGGCTGAGGAACCCAGCCAGGATCAGACTCTCACCAGAGGGCCCACATCACAAAGGGGGTGGGAACCAGTCAGGATTATCCTCACACCAGTGGGGCCTCATCATCTTAAGGTGAGGAACCCAGCACATGTGTCCTCAAACCAGAGGACCCACATCACCAAGGGCCTTGGAGTGAGGCAGGCAGGAGGAGCCTCACAACACAGGGCACATAATATAAAAAACGTGAGGATTCCAGCATTTAGACCTTCCAGCAGGCGGCTCAGAACACCGAGGCTATGGGATCCAGGCCACAGTGAACTCACAGCAGAGGGCCCACATCATAAAACTGTGAGCAACCCAGGCGTTGGGACCTCAGCGCAGAAGGCCCACATCCCCATGGGAATGGGAACCTGGCTGGAGTGTCCTCGCACCACTGGGCGCACATCAGAAAATGTGGGGAGCCCACCATTTAGGGCCTGACGCCAGAGGGCCGTCATCACCGAGAGGAGGAGGCACCCTGCACGTTCCAACTGCCACCAGAGGGCTCACGTCTCCAAGGTGACGTGTGCCAGCCAGGCAGGAGTGACCTCACAGGAGAGGGCCTACCTCACAGAACGTTGAGGAACCCAGCCAGGATTAGACTCTCGCCAGAGGGCCCACCTCACCAAGGGGAGGGGAACCAGGCAGGAGTGTCCTCACACGAGTGGGGCCACATCATTGAAAGGTGAGGAACGCAGCACATGTGGCCTCAAGCCATAGGACAGTCATCACCAAGGGGCTGGCAGTGAGGCAGGCAGGAGGAGCCTCACAACAGAGGGCACATAGAATAAAAAAGTTGAGGAATGCAGCAGTTGGAACCTCCCAGCAGGCGGCTCAGAGCACCGATGATAAGGGATCCTTGCCGGAGTGAACTCACAGCAGAGGGCCCACATCATGGTACTGTGAGCAAGCCAGCCGTTTTGACCTCAGAGCAGAAGGCCCATATCCCCATGGGGATGGGAACCTGGCAAGAGTGTCCTCACTCACTTGGCGCACATCAGAACATGTGGGGAGCCCAGCAGTTATGGCCTAAGGCAAGAGGGCCCTCATCACCGAGGGGAGGAGGATCCCAGCACACTCCAACTGCCACCAGAGGGCCCACATCGTCAAGGTGACGTGTGCCAGACAGGCATGATTGACCTCACAGCAGAGGGCCCACCTCACAGAAGGGTGAGGAACTCAGCCAGGATCAGACTCTCACCTGAGGGCCCACATCAGCAAGGGGATGGGAACCAGTCAGGACTGTCTTCCCTCCAGTGGGGCCACATCATCGAAAGGTGCGGAACCCAGCACATGTGGCCTCAAATCAGAGGACACATATCACAAAGGGAATGGGAGTGAGGCAGGCAGGAGTAGCCTAAAAACAGAGGGCCCAAAGAATAAGAAAGGTGAGGAATCCAGCAGTTGGAACCTCCCAGCAGGCGGCCGAGAGCACAGAAGCTATGGGATGCAGGCAGGAGTGAACTAACAGCAGAGAGCCCACATCATGAAACTGTGAGCAACCCAGGCGTTGGGACCTCAGAGCAGAAGGCCCACATCCCAATGGGGATGTGAACCTGGCTGGAGTGTCCTCGCACCACTGGGCGCACATCACAAAATGTGGGGAGCCCAGCAGTTAGGGCCTGACGCCAGAGGGCCCTCATCACCGAGGGGAGGAGGCTCCCAGCAGGCTCCAAGTGCCACCAGAGGGCTCATGTCCACAAGGCGAGGTGAGCAAGCCAGGCAGGAGTGACCTCACAGCAGACGGCCCACCTCACAGATGGGTGAGGAACCCAGCCAGGATCAGACGCTCAACAGAGGGCCCACATCACCAAGGGGATGTGAACCAGGCAGGAGTCTCCTAAGACCATTGGTCCCACATCATCGAAAGGTGAGGAACCCAGCACATGTGGCCTCAAACCAGACGACACACATCACGAAGGGGCTGGGAGTGAGGCAGGCAGGAGGATCCTCACAACAGAGGGCCCAAAAAATTAAAAAAGTGAGGAATCCAGCAGTTGGAACCTCCCAGCAGGCGGCCAAGAGCACAGAGGCTATGGGATCCAGGCCTCTGTGAACTAACACCAGAGAGCCCACATCATGAAAATTTGAACAACCCAGCCATTAGAACCTCAGAGCAGAAGGCCCACATCCCCATGGAGATGGGATCCTAAGAGGAGTGCCAAAGCATCACTGGGCTCACTAAGAAAAGTTGATGAGCCCAGCAGTTAGGGCCTGACCCAAGAGGGCCCTCATCACCGGGGGGAGGAGATTCCCAGCACGCTCCAACTGCCACCACACGGCTGACTTCACCAAGGCAATGTGTGCCAGCCATGCAGGAGTGACCTATCAGCAGAGGGTCTCCCTCACAGGTGGGTGAGGAACACAGCCAGGAACAGACTCTCACCAGGGGGTCCACATAACCACGTGGATGAGAACCAGGCAGGAGTGTCCTCACACTAGTGGGGCCACATCATCGAAAGGTGAGGAACCCAGCAAAGGTGGCCACAAACCAGAGGACCCACATCACCAAGGGGTTGAGAGTGAGGTAGGTGTCTGGACGGACATATTTACACTCATTTCCCACCAGGAAGAGGAATTAACCAAAGGCTCAGCGTGCCCTGCCAGAAGCAGATTAGGGCCTGAAGCAGTCTTGCGGGTTTGCGGCCAGCTCACAAGAAAGCGAGTTGAAGAAAGGAGCTCAGGGGCACTGTCATTCACAAACCTGCAGAGTTATAAATGAGAGCTATCGTCCAAAAATATATTGAAGTAAGGCTGCGAAGAGGACTTGAAAGCGGGGCAGAATTGCAGGCAACTGATTTCAGGAGGTAGACTGGATTTGCATTTAAAGCATAGGAAAAGAGGCAGAACATCGACAATGATGCCCTTGGCAAAAGAGGGTGTATGAGTTTGTTCCTGAATATATTCAGGAAAAAACACATACGCCCTTTTTGGCAAACCAAGCAAGCTTGCAATGGAAATCCGAACTACTATGAAGTGTCACTTCCCCCCGGTCTAAAGGGCCATCTGAGAAAAGTGTAAAATCCAGAAAGGCAAGACAGGCCATGGGGAAAAAGGAGCCTTGTTATGCTGATGGGCGGGATGTAAATTGCCAACAGCCACTCTGGAGAAGTGTATGGTGTTTCCTGATACATCTGAAAAACAAAGCAACAGAGTCTAGGGCATTTCCACTTATGGTCCTATAGCTTAGGGAAATTAAAATCAAAAAGACACAGCCACCCCAAAATTTGGGACGGCTCTGTTTACAGGAACCTCTTCTACGGTACAAGTTAAATATCCCAGAGAACAAATAATTGATAAAGAAGTTGCTGTACTTACATACAACACAATACCACTCAGCAATGAAATCTGCGTCACCAGGCCTGTACCAGCATAATGAGTGGATTGAGCCACGATGATTCTAAGTGAAATAAGTCACACAGAAAAAGAAACATCATAAGGTATCACTAATGCACGGAATATAAACTTGGTTACACATGAACTGAATTACAAAACAGAACAGGGTCTCAAGTTTAGAAAACCAACTTATGCTTGCTTAAGGCGAAAGGTGAGTTGGGGTGCTGCATAAAACCAGAGTTTGAAATTAGCACAGATACCGTTCCATAAGCCAAATATGTAATAGACAAGACCTACCCCTTGCTCAACGAAATGGACTCAACAATGAGGTATCACCTCACACCTGTTAGAATGGGCATCATCTGAAAATCTACAAACAACAAATGCTGGAAAGGGTGTGGAGAAAAGGAAGCCTCTTCCACTATTGTTGGGAATATAAATTCATACAGTCACTATGGAGAACAATATGGAGTTTCTTAAGAAACTAATAATAGAATTACCATATGATACAGCAATCCCAGTACTGGACATATACCCAGACAAAACCATAAATCAAAAAGAGACATTCACCGCAATGTTCATTGCATCACTATTTGCAATATCGAGGTAATGGAAGCAACCTAAATGCCCACAGACAGACGAATGCATAAAGATGTGGTACATATATAAAATGGAATATTACTAAGCCATGAAAGGAATGAAATTGGGTCATTTGTAGAGACGTCGATGGATCTAGAGACTGTCATACAGAGTGAAGTAAGTCAGAAAGAGAAAAACAAATCTTGTATATTCATGCATATATGTGGAACCTAGAAAAACTGTACAGATTAACCATTTTGCAAGGCATAAATAGAGCAACAGATGTAGACAACAATCGTATGGACAACAAGGGGGGAAAGCTCTTGGGGGGGTGGTGGTGGGAGGAGTTGAGAGATTGGGATTGGCATGGAAACATTTATATGTATAAAATAGATAACCAATAAGAACCTGCTGTATAAAAATATAAAATAAAATTCAAAATTAAAAAGAAATAAAATTTAAAAAATAAAACAGAAAAAACAATTATTCCCTTCACATACATGTATTTATATGAATAAATTATTTCCATGCTTATATCTGTAAATACAAAAAAGAGGAATAAAATCTACCTTGAACCAAAAACGAAAAAGAGAAAAAAAAAAACAGAACCCACCAGTTACTCAGAGGAAAACCGTATCAGGGCACTTGCTCCAGTTGTAAACAATTCTGAAGTTGGTCAGTGGTGGGGAATCGTCTCCCATTCAGCCAGCAGCCCCCACACAGCAAGCATCCTCATTGCAAAGCTGGGGCACCGTGCCGAGGCATCTGTGAGTAAACGTGAGCTGAGCCCCAGGCCAGTTGCTGCTGAACTGTTCCCACCCTTCCCAGGTAAAACACCTGAATATATACAAGGACTTGAAAGCCTAGAGGAAGGGCCATGGAGCCACACGAGTGACAGCATGCCAGCTGACTTGGTGCCTGCATGCCAGCCAGGATGGTCCTGGCCCTGGGTGCTCTTCTGGAAGATTTCCATTTCCCTGCCTGAGATACCCGTCCTGTCCCTGCCCCCACTGCTTTTTTCCTTCCTCACCTCTGCCCAGGGAGAAATTCCAGCAGCAGGTATGGGTGACACATCCTCTTCTTTAGCAGGTGGCAGCCTGGCAACTGCTGCAGAAAGTCCAGCAGAGCCCCACTCACACTGGGCCACCCACAAAGCCGTGGCCTCTCCCTCCCTCCCACCAGCTCAGCCCCGAGACTGCTGACAGGGCAGAGAAAATGGCGTCAGGCACAGCTGCAGGGGCTCTTGCTGCCTGGAGTGGTATTTATATTGATCTCAACCCAGGCACACCTGGGGAGGGCTGGCCGGCACGGTAAGGCTGCCCAGGTCAGCCAATCATCACCCCTCAGGGGCTCACAGTTGCAGAAAATGGAACTTGCTGAACCGGCCAGGTCCAAGGAATAGGTGTGGGCTCCTGAGAGTCAGGATAGACAAGGGGCTGCAGCTTTGGCTTGTTTTCTAATCATTTTATCTGGCCCATGAGTGGGAGACAACTTCAAGAAAACCCTCTCCTAATGAGAGGAACCCAGGAGTCAGGGAGAGGAGGGGGTGGGTGGTGGTTGGAGACAGAGGCCTGGTGCCCTGGGTGCAGTGGAAGTCTCTGGAAGACCAGGTGGAGGGAGGCCACACAGAGTGATGCCCAGGGTCACAGACCTGTCGGAGCTGCTGTTTGTTAGTTCAAGTCCTGCTCTGAGGTGCTCTGTGTCAGCTCTGAGCGACAGGTGAGCTGGGGGTGCTCTTCAATGAGGGCTATGTGCATGGTTCCTGTGTGCCCAGCCCTGCCACGGTACCTGCAAGGGTAGCTCTGTATCCTGGGAGGGGCCTGACCATGAGAGCCCCGTGGGCTGGGTTGAGGGTGGGGTACCTGCCCAGGAGAGCTCCATATCCTGGGATTGGCCTGACCACGAGAGCCCCATGGGCTGCTGGGGACCTGGTAAAGGATGTCAGGACAGTCAGTGAAGCCACCGAGGATATACCTCCAGTTGCTCCTGATTCCTACACCCTGCTGGTCATTCTACCAACCACCAGGACATGGTATTCTGTATTAGTCTTCAATGATGCCTTCTTTTGTATTCCATTAGTCCCAGAGTCACAAGAAATTTTGGCTTGTGAGTGGCAGGACTCAACATACAACTAAAACAATACTTCCGGGCCGTCTTGCCCCAAGGGTTCAAAAATTCCCACACCATCTTTGGGGAAAGCTTAGCTAAAGACCGAAAAGTTCTACCTCTGGAAAAGGAAACCCTCCTTCAATATGCAGATGACATTCTGATCGCCAGCCCTACTAAGGAGGCCTCTGAACTACCAAGCCAATAAAGGATAGAAGTTGTCCAAGAAAAAGCTCAAATATCACAGACTGCGGTGACCTGCCTGGGCTTCATTCTCACACAAGGTCAGAGAAGCCCATCCCAGGAAAGGGAAGAAACCATTTGCAGCCTTACCCCTTTCTAAAACTAGAAGACAGCTTAGGGGTTCCTGGGGAGGCCAGGGTTTGCTGCTTCTGGATCCCTAACTACAGTCTACTAGCTGGGCCTCTATATGAAACACTGAAAGGAAAAGATGATGATCCTTTTGAACAGAATCCAGAAGTGGCCTTTCAAGAATGGAAAGAGCAGTCAATTCAGACCCTTGCCCTGGAACTCCCTAATTGAGCTAAACCCTTTGACCTTTACATTCCCGGTGAAAGGTGAATCGCCATTGGAGAATTAGTGCAAAAACTGGGACCACTTGAAATGGAACAACGCAAGAATGCCATCCAGGTAGGATAAACTACAGTCACCAAGGGGCTTGGCCCACTGCCACATCTGGCCAAGATACTGGCGGTATCTAAAAACCTGGAAATCAGCAGCCCAAAAGGCCACCTCCCTCGTAAGGGAAAAGGACCCCACGTGGTGATCCTAATCACCAACCATGCCCTGAAGTTGCAGGGTTCGCTCCGTGGGCACACCGACCTCGAGTGAGGAGGCCCTCCAACTCCAACATCCAGAGAGATAACCGGGGGCAACAGGGCACCATGACGACTCGTGTGAACATCACTTGACCTGGAGTTTCTCTCATAAAACAACAATAGTGTGTCCCGAAGGAGTAGACTACTGCTTGCAGGACATACTGCACCCGGAGGGGAGCTAATAATCTTGGCGGGGGAACCGTATATCACACTGTCACCATAGAAAAGCCTACAGACACCGTGATGATGGTGGCCAATAAGACCGGCTGGACTCCTGTTTACTTCAAAAGGCTGTTGACTCAGTGGCCATCATGGTCCTTGATCACCACTGACCCTGGACTGTCTGGGAGTTGAGCGGGCAGGGCTCTGACACCTGGTGCTGTTTTTACATTAATTCAGGGGCCTAATTGAAGAAAGAGCAGACTACTGGTCAGAGCATCTAGGCTGGCAGAAACGGTCAGCCTAAGGTGGCCGAACTAATGTGGGGCGGGGTGAAATCGGTCCCCACAGCGTCTCTGCACATCTCTTTCCTGGACCCTTAAAGGTCATTAGAATCTATAACACTTCCAATGCTGGTGCTCAGGCGGACGAGCAGGGAGGCAGGGGTCCTGGGGCCAATCAACGTCACCTGGAGGCTGCTGGGGAGAAGTTCTGACCCTCGTCCCCTGGTATGAGGGCTCCCAACTCAGCACTCAGCAGTTACAGAAGAAGGGTCTGCACCCTCAGCACTCCAAGAATGAGGAACGGAACAAAAGGCAGAGGAGGGGTTTGTCCCCAGCAAAGCCCATTAAAAATCCCTGGGAGATAAAAATAGAATCTGGGCAATAAAGTCAAGTCTGACCGTTTTTATCCTTTGTGCTTTGTCTAATTTCACGTGCTCCTAGGGTCCCGCATGCAGAGGTTCCACACCCGGCACTTCAGACCAGATTTCCTAGTGCAGAATGGCTGGGTCGACACCTCAGCTCCTGGGGCCCAGTGCAGACTCCGAGATATAGAGCCTGAGCTGCAGCCAACCCGGCCCTCGAGAGCTCCGCCCCCTCCCTCCCACTGACTCTCACAGGATCTCTACACAGCAGCCCAGCCCACAGCCCACGGGGTAGTGCATGCTCTCACCTCTCCATTCTCTGATCAAAATATAAAGTTTCCTTTGCTTGTGAACCAAACTCAGTCTCGATCTGTTGGCCCCAATGACACTGGGCAGGGGGACACTTGTTGGGGTCCACTCTGGAGGATCAGTAACAGAAATTGAGACTATTGTAACTTCAATGAACAGATGTGTGAGCCAAACTGTACTTAACATAGAACAGTTTATAAGGCTCGGGTAAAATAAGATGTTTCTAACACTTCCATTTGATATTTCCATCACTTTATTATAAGCAAGTTCAGTGAAAAGGTTTGTCTTATTTGTCAGGTCAATATTAGAGAAATGAAGTGATTTCTTTCCAAGGATGTACATCTAATAATCTTGGTTAAAGCTTCAATCTTGTTTTAAATGCTTTTCCATTGAAAATGATACCTCTCTTTCAGCTCCCCCATTTCTGAGAAGTATAAAATCTTATAATTTATTATTACCAAAGGGGAAAGGTGGGAGGAGGGATAAATTAACAGTTTGGAATTAACACATACACACTGCTATGTATAAAATAGATCATCAACAAGGAACTACTGTATAGCACAGGGAACTACACTCAATATTTTGCAATAACCTATAAGGGGAAATAATCGGAAAAAGAATAGATATTTTTATTGACATCATCTATCAATGACAGTTAAAGTGTAACCTAAGGGAAGCCGGTGGTGAGTGCTTCTGAACCTGAAGACTTCAATCGTCTAAAGTTTGGACTCTGCCTACTTCCCAAGGCCCTTAATGAACATATGTGTAGCTGTAGCTTAAAAAATTCCCCAGTTTGGGTTTCGGGGAGACACTGATTTTGAAAAAGCCCTGGTGTTCTCCTTACATCAATGGGACTCTTCCTACTGCTAAAACATGTCTGTCACATCCAGAAGATGGTATACCGTCTGATCGGGAAGAGTTTGGAAAAGGCATCTCATCTCCTCATCTCCTGGTGCTCGGGTTCACCCGTCCAGCGTCTTTACTAACAGTCTCCCCACTTGGAGATGTCAGCACTGTCAACATCCTGTTGCGTACAGTTTGGAATTTGTCCAGAGGATGAAGCGGAAGGATGAGGAACAATGAGAGACAAGTCCTAGGTGTTCAGACAGGCACATGTCACTCTAATTTCCAATCAGGAAGATGAATTGACGAAAGGCTAGGGTTGCCCATGGAAACAGTATAGGGCTTGAGGAAATCCCACTGCTTTGTGGCCAGTTCCCATAAACACAAGTTGAACAATGGAACTCAGGGGCAGTAAAATTCACGAAACTGCAGAGTTGAAAATATCTATCACTGAAAAATGTCTTGAGGAAAGTCAGAGAAAAGGATTGGTAAGCAAGGGAGAATGGCAGGAAAGGGATTTGAGGAGGTAGAAAGGACTCTCCATTAAGCACAAGAAAAGGGGCTGAACATTGCCAACATTGCAGTTGGCCAAAAAGGCTGTATGCGTTTTCTTCTGTATATATTCAAGAAAAGGGCATACACTTTTTTAGCCAACCAAACAGGTGGGCACTGGAAATCAATACTACAAAAGATATCACTTCGCATCAGTCAGAAGAGCCATCCTCATAAAGTGTAAACACCAGAAATGCAGGACAGGGCGAGGAGAAGAGGGAGCCCTGTGAGGCTTATAGTGGAAATGTATATTGCCAACGGCCATTCTGGAGAAGTGTATTGTGTTTACTAAAGCATCTAAAAAATGAGCTACAGAGCATAGGGCACTTGCACTCATGGGCGTATATCTTGGGAAAAACAAAAATCGAGAGGACACAGGCACCCCAATGTTTACTGCCTCTCTGTTTAAAAGATCCTCGACTAGGATATAACTTAAATGTCTCTGGAGGGAAAAAATGGATAGAGATGTGGTACTTATGTAGAGTGGAATATTACTCAGCCTGGAAATCAATGAAATATGGCCAGTTGTAACAACTCCGGAGGAGTTACGTATGATCATTCTAAGTGACATAATTCAAAAAGAAAAAGACACATATCATAAGATATCACTTAAAGGTGGAATCCAAAATGGCTACACATGCAATAAATTACAAAACAAAAACATAGTCAAATATGTAGAAAACACGCGTAAGGCTGCTAAACGGGAAAGGTGGGGAGGGGTGAGGCATCATCCAGGAGGTTGAAATTACCAAAGATACCATTCCAAATACCAAACTGATAATCAACAAGGCCTACACGGTAGCTAAAAGAACTGCACTCAGCACACTCAAGTCACCGGAAAAGAATATCTATGACTGGTAAGAATCTGAAAAAGAATTTATTGATGTCTCTCTGTACGTGAATCAAGTGGATGTACAGCAGCAAGAAACAGAGCTTTGAAAATCAGCTGTAACCAATATAGTAATAAATTGAAAAAAATAAACGACAGAGAGACAGAGAAAACCTCTTACAACTTTTCCTCAGGGACGGTGATGCAACATGGATTGAACACATCTAGACCCACAGCAGGATGAGACATAAGGCTGGAAACTGTTTGCGCTAAGAGAAATGTGAGGTTGGGTGAGGAAATGCACACCCTTTAAAGTAATACTACCTGGTACCCATTCAATGGGTCCCAAATCTGCAGGTTCAAGGAATCTTCCTACAGCTAAAACATGCATGGAAAACCCAGAGGACTGTACACCATGTGATCGGGAGATGTGTCTAAAATGCACCTCATTTATCCTCTCCTGGTGCTCCTGTTCATCATTCCAGCCACGTTACTTAGAATCTCCCCACTTAGAGAATCAGCACATTTAAACTTCTGTTTCACACATTTTGCAAATTGTGAGGAGGATGAACGGGAAGAGGGGGAACCAATGAGAGAATAGTTGTAGGGGTTTGGACGGGCACATGTCACTCTAATTTCCCATTAAGAATAAGAATTAAAAAAAGGCTCAGCCCGCCTCGCCGGAGCCAAAATAGGGCCTGAAGCAATCCTGCGGCTTTGAGGCCAGCTCACAAAAGAGCAACTTCAAAAATGGAGCTCAGGGTCACTGCAATTCACAAACCTGCAGAGTTATAAATGAAGACTAACGTCCAAAAATATGTTGAGGTAAGGCAAAGAAGAGGATCTGAATGCAAGACAGAATTGCAAGAAACAGATTTCAAGAGATAGATTGGACTCGTCTTTAAAGCACATGAAAAGCGGCAGAATTTCGACAATGATGCAGTTGGCCCAAAAGGGAGTATGCGTTTTTTCCTGAATATATCCAGGAAAAAACGCATACGCACTTTATGGGCAACCAAGCAAGCAAGCAATGCAAATGTGCACAACAAAGAAGTCTCATTTCCCACCGGTCAAAAGGGCCATCCGAAAAAATTGTAAAAACCAGAAATGCAGGACAGGCCATGGAGAACAGGGAGCCTTTATACGCTGATGGACAGTGTGTGAGAGCTGCCGAGAGCCACTCCAGAGAAGTGTATGGTGGTTCCTAAATCATCTAAAAAACAGAGCTACAGAGCATAGGGCACTTCCAATCACGGGAGTATATCTAGGGAAGTCTAAAAATCAACAAGACACAAGCACACCACAGTTTAGGACTACTCTGTTTACAAGAACCTCAACTTCAGTACACCTTAAATATCCCAGGAAAGAGAACAATGGATAAAGAAAATGTGGTACTTATGTACAATGGAATATCTCTTCACCATGAAATCAATGTAATAAGGCTAGTAGAAGGATAAAGAGTGGATTTAGGTCCGATAATACTACTTGAAATAAGTCAAACAGAAAAAGAAACATATAAGATATCACTTATAGAGGGAGGATAAATATGGCTGCACAAAAAATGAATTACAAAACAGAACAGTGTCTCACATTTAGAAAACACACTTATGTCAGCTTAAGGGGAAAGGAGAGGTGGGGTGATGCATAAAACCAGAGTTTGAAATTAGCACAGATACCGTTCAATAAACCAAATAGGTATTAGACAAGATCTACACCTTGCTCAATGAACTGGCCTCAACACACCTCATACACCGCAGAGAACTATATCTGAGTAATAAGAATCTTAAAACCCATGTATTGATATATCTCCATAAGGGAATCAAGTGTGTGCAGAGTGGCACAAACACAGCAGTGAAAATGAGCTAAACCCCATTATAGAAATAAATTTTAAAACCAAAACGCAGAAACAATGAAAGAGAGAAAAATTCTTACAAAATTCGCTCAGGGGCTGTGATGCAACCTGGAATGACCACATATAAACCCACAGCTGGATAAGACATAAGGCTGGACACTTGGGGCTGAGAGGATTGGTGAGCTTTGGTGAGCAACTGCCGAAAGTTTAATGCAATACTTCATGCTACTCATTCCAAGGGTCCCAACACTCCAGGTTGAAGGGAATCTTCCTACAGCTAAACCATGCATGGGAAATCCAGCAGATGGTATACCGTATGATCGGGAAAGGTTTCTAAAACGCACCTCATTTTCCTCTCCTGGGGCTCCGGATCAACATTCCAGACACTTTACTAACAACATCCCCACATGGAGAGTCAATGCCTTTAAGTTCCGGTATCGCACAGTCTGCAGTTAGTGCGGAGGATGAATGGGAATAGGGGGAACCAGTGAGAAAATAGCTGTAGCGGTTTCAATGGCCACATGTTACTCTCATTTCACATAGGAAGAAGAATTAACCAAAGGCACAGCAAGGCGCCCCAGAAGAAGAATAGGGCCTGAAGAAATCCTGTGGATATGAGGCAAGATCACAAAAATAAGAGTTGAAAAATGGAACTAAGGGCAGCTGCAATTCAAAAACCTGCAGAGTTATAAAGGCCAACTATTTTCCAAAAGTTTATTGAGGTAAGGTTATGAAGAGGCACTGACAGCAAGGCAGAATTGCAGGAAACCGATTTCAGGAGGTAGACGGGAATTGCACTGAAAACATATGAAAAGACTCAGAACGTCGACAATGATGCACTTGGCCAAAAAGGGTGTATGCGTTTTTTCCTGAATATATTCAGGAAGAAACGCATACGCCCTTTCTGGCCAACCAAGCAAGCTTGCAAAGGAAATCTGCACTACAATGCAGTCTCACTGCTCCCCGGTCAAAAGGGCCATCTGAAAAAAGTGTAAAATACAGAAAGGCAGCACAGGCCATGGAGAACTGGGAGCCTTGTTATGCTGATGGGCGGGATATAAATTGCCAACAGCCAATCTGGAAAAGTGTATGGTGTTTCCTGAAACATCTAAAAAACAAAGAAACAGAGCCTAGGGCACTTCCATTTATGGTCCTATAGGATAGGGAAATTAAAATCAAAAAGACACAGCCACCCCAAAGTTTGGGACGGCTCTGTTTACAAGAACGTAGTTTACGGTACAAGTTCAATATCACAGAAAGCGAAAAATGGATAAAGAAGTTGTAGTACTTACGTACAATGCAATATCACTCAGCAATGAAATCTATGTCCATCAGGCCAGTAGCAGAATAATGAGTGGATTCAGGTACAATGATTCTAACTGAAATAAGTCACACAGAAAAAGAAACATCATAAGATATCACTACTACACGGAATGTAAACTTGGCTACACAGGAACTGAATTACAAAACAGAACAGGGTCTCAAATGTAGAAAACCAACTTATGCTTGCTTAAGGGGAAAGGTGAATTGGGGTGCTGCATAAAACCAGAGATTGAAATTAGCACAGATACCGTTCCAAAAGCCAAATATGTAATAGACAAGAGCTACTCCTTGCTCAACGAAGTGGACTCAACACTCCATATTAAACGCCTAAGAATATACCTGACCAGTACGAATCTTAAAACCTATGGATTTATATGCCTCTGAAAGAGAATCAAGCATGTGTACAGCGGCATAAGCGCAGCAGTGATAGGACTGGTGAGGTTTGGTGAGCAAATGCAGACCCTTTGAACTCATATTGCATGGTACCCATTCCATGGGTCTCAACTCTCCAGGTTTAAGGAATTCTTCCTTCAGCTACAACATGCATGTGGAACCCACAGTATGATCCACCGTATGATCGGGAAACGTGTTCAAATCTGTCTCAGGTTCATCCCCTGTTACTCGGGTGGAACATTCCAGACGCTTTAATAACACTCTCCCCACTTGGAGAGTCAGTGCCTTTAAATTCCTGTTTGGCCCAGTTTGCAATTTCTGCGGAAGATGAACAGGAATAGGGAGAACCCATGAGAGACTAGCTGGAGGTGTCTGGACGGGCAAATTTAACTCTCATTTCCCACCAGGAAGAGGAATTAACCAAAGGCTCAGCGTGCCGTGCCGGAACCACACTAGGGCCTGAAGCAATCCTGCGGTGTTGCGACTATCTCACAATAAAGCGAGTTGAAGAAAGGAGCTGAGGGACACTGTAATTCACAAACATGCAGAGTTATAAATGACAGCTATCGTCCAAAAATATATTGAAGTAAGGCTGCCAAGAGGACTTGAAAGCGGGGCAGAATTGCAGGAAACCGATTTCAGGAGGTAGACGGGAATTGCATGTAAAGCATAGGAAAAGAGGCAGAACGTCCACAATGATGCATTTAGCCAAAAAGGGTGTATGCGTTTTTTCCTGAATATACTCAGGAAGAAACGCATACGCACTTTCTGGCCAACCAAGCAAGCTTGCAAAGGAAATCTGCACTACAATGCAGTCTCACTGCTCCCCGGTCAAAAGGGCCATCTGAAAAAAGTGTAAAATACAGAAAGTCAGCACAGGCCATGGAGAACTGGGAGCCTTGTTATGCTGATGGGCGGGATGTAAATTGCCAACAGCCACTCTGGAGAAGTGTATGGTGTTTCCTGAAACATCTAAAAAACAAAGCAACAGAACCTAGGGCACTTCCACTTATGGTCCTATAGCTTAGGGAAATTAAAATCAAAAAGACACAGCGACCCCAAAGTTTGGGATGGCTCTGTTTACAAGAACCTCGTTTACGGTACAAGTTCAATATCACAGAAAGCGAAAAATGGATAAAGAAGTTGTGGTACTTACATACAATGCAATATCACTCAGCAATGAAATCTATGTCATCAGGCCCGTAGCAGCATAATGAATGGATTAAGGTAGGAGGATTCTAAGTGAAATAAGTCACACAGAAAAAGAAACATCATAAGATATCACTACTACACCGAATGTAAACTTGGCTACACAGGAACTGAATTACAAAACAGAACAGGGTCTCAAATGTAGAAAACCAACTTATGCTTGCTTAAGGGGAAAGGTGAGTTGGGGTGCTGCATAAAACCAGAGATTGAAATTAGCACAGATACCGTTCCATAAGCCAAATATGTAATAGACAAGAGCTACTCCTTGCTCAACGAAGTGGACTCAACACGCCATATTAAACGCCTAAGAATATACCTGACTAGTCAGAATCTTAAAACCTATGGATTTATATGTCTCCGAAAGAGAATCAAGCGTGTGTACAGCGGCATAAACGCAGCAGTGATAGGACTGGTGAAGTTCGGTGAGAAATGCAGACCCTTTGAAGTCATATTGCATGGTACCCATTCCATGGGTCTCAACTCTCCAGGTTTAAGGGATTCTTCCTTCAGCTAAAACATTCCTATGGTAACCAGAGTATGATCCACCATGTGATCGGGAAACGTGTTGAAATGTGTCTCAGTTTTCATACCCTGGTACTCGGGTGCAACATTCCAGGCGCTTTACTAACACTCTCCCCACTTGGAGAGTCAGTGCGTTTAACCTCCTCTTTGGCCCAGGGTGCAATTTCTGCGGAAAATGAACAGGAATAGGGAGAACCAATGAGAGACTAGCTGGAGGTGTCTGGACGGGCAAATTTAACTCTCATTTCCTACCAGGAAGAGGAATTAACCAAAAGCTCAGCGAGCCGTGCCGGAACCACACTAGGGCCTGAAGCAATCCTGCAGTGTTGCGGCAAGCTCACAAGAAAGGGAGTTGAAGAAAGGAGCTCAGGGGCACTGTAATTTACAAACATGCAGAGTTATAAATGACAGCTATCGTCCAAAAATATATTGAAGTAAGGCTGCCATGACGACTTGAAAGTGGGGCAGAATTGCAGGAAACCGATTTCAGGAGGTAGACTGGAATTGCATGTAAAGCATAGGAAAAGAGGCAGAATGTCCACAATGATGCACTTGGCCAAAGAGGGCGTATGCGTTTTTTCCTGAATATATTCAGGAAAAAACGCATACGCACTCTTTGGCCAACCAAGCAAGCTTGCAAAGGAAATCTGCACTACAATGAAGTCTCACTGCCCCCCGGTCAAAAGGGCCATCTGAAAAAAGTGTAAAATCCAAAAAGGCAGGACAGGCCATGGAGAACTGGGAGCCTTGTTATGCTGATGGGTGGGATGTAAATTGCCAACAGCCACTCTGGAGAAGTGTATGGTGTTTCCTGAAACATCTAAAAAACAAAGCAACAGAGCCTAGGGCACTTCCACTTATGGTACTATAGCTTAGGGAAATTAAAATCAAAAAGACACAGCCACCCCAAAGTTTGGGACGGCTCTGTTTACAAGAACCTCGTTTTCGGTACAAGTTCAATATCACAGAAAGCGAAAAATGGATAAAGAAGTTGTGGTACTTACGAATAATGCAATATCACTCAGCAATGAAATCTATATCATCAGGCCCGTAGCAGCATAATGAGTGGATTCAGGTACGATGATTCTAAGTGAAATAAGTCACACAGAAAAAGAATCATAAGATATCACTACTACATGGAATGTAACCTTGGCTACACAGGAACTGAATTACAAAACAGAACAGGGTCTCAAATATAGAAAACCAACTTATGCTTGCTTAAGAGGAAAGGTGAGTTGGGGTGCTGCATAAAACCACAGATTGAAATGAGCACAGATACCGTTCCATAAGGCAAATATGTAATAGACAAGAGCTACTCCTTGCTGAACGAAGTGGACTCAAGACGCCATATTAAACGCCTAAGAATATACCTGACTAGTAAGAATTTTAAAACCTATGGATTTATATGTCTCCGAAAGAGAATCAAGCGTGTGTACAGTGGCATATACGCAGCAGTGATAGGATTGGTGAGATTCGGTGAGCAAATGCAGACCCTGTGAAGTCATATTGCATGGTACCCATTCCATGGGTCTCAACTCTCCAGGTTTAAGGGATTCTTCCTTCAGCTAAAACATGCATGTGGAACCCAGAGTATGATCCACCGTGTGATCGGGAAACGTGTTCAAATGTGTCTCAGTTTTCGTCCCCTGGTACGCGGGTGCAACATTCCAGACGTTTTACTAACACTCTCCCCACTTGGAGAGTCAGTGCCTTTAACCTCCTGTGTGACCCAGTTTGCAATTTCTGCGGAAAATGAACAGGAATAGGGAGAACCAATGAGAGACTAGCGGGAGGTGTCTGGACGGGCAAATTTAACTCTCATTTCCCAACAGGAAGAGGAATTAACCAAAGGCAGAGAGTGCCGTGTCAGAACCACACTAGGGCCTGAAGCAATCCTGCGGTGTTGCGGCCAGCTCACAAGAAAGTGAGTTGAAGAAAGGAGCTCAGGGGCACTGTAATTCACAAACCTGCAGAGTTATAAATGACAGCTATCGTCCAAAAATATATTGAAGTAAGGCTGCCAAAAGGACTTGAAAGCGGGGCAGAATTGCAGGAAACCGATTTCAGGAGGTAGACTGGAATTGCATGTAAAGCATAGGAAAAGAGGCAGAACGTCCACAATGATGCACTTAGCCAAAAAGGGCGTATCTGTTTTTTCCTGAATATATTCAGGAAAAAACGCATACGCCCTTTATGGACAACCAAGCAAGCTTGCAAAGGAAATCTGCACTACAATGAAGTCTCTCTGCTCCCCGGTCAAAAGGGCCATCTGAAAAAAGTGTAAAATCCAGAAAGGCAGGACAGGCCATGGAGAACTGGGAGCCTTGTTATGCTGATGGGTGGGATGTAAATTGCCAACAGCCACTCTGGAGAAGTGTATGGTGTTTCCTGAAACATCTACAAAACAAAGCAACAGAGCCTAGGGCACTTCCACTTATGGTCCTATACCTTAGCGAAATTAAAATCTAAAAGACACAGCCACCCCAAAGTTTGCGACGGCTCTATTTACAAGAACCTCGTTTATGGTACAAGTTCAATATCACAGAAAGCGAAAAATGGATAAAGAAGTTGTGGTACTTATGTACAATGCAATATCACTCAGCAATGAAATCTATGTCATCATGCCCGTAGCAGCATAATGAGTGGATTCAGGTACGATGATTCTAATTGAAATAAGTCACAGAGAAAAAGAAACATCATAAGATATCACTACTACACGGAATGTAAACTTGGCTACACAGGAACTGAATTACAAAACAGAACAGGGTCTCAAATGTAGAAAACCAACTTATGCTTGCTTAAGGGGAAAGGTGAGTTGGGGTGCTGCATAAAACCAGAGATTGAAATTAGCACAGATACCGTTCCATAAGCCAAATATGTAATAGACAAGAGCTACTCCTTGCTCAATGAAGTGGACTCAACACCACATATTAAACGCCTAAGAATTTACCTGACTAGTAAGAATCTTAAAACCTATGGATTTATATGTCTCCGAAAGAGAATCAAGTGTGTGTACAGCGGCATCAACGCAGCAGTGATAGGATTGGTGAGGTTCGGTGAGCAAATGCAGACCCTTTGAAGTCATATTGCATGATACCCATTCCATGGGTCCCAAATCTCCAAGTTTAAGGGATTCTTCCTTCAGCTAAAACATGCCTGTGGTACCCAGAGTATGATCCACCATGTGATTGGGAAACGTATTCAAATGTGTCTCAGTTTTCGTCCCCTGGTACCCGGGTGCAACATTCCAGACGCTTTACTAACAATCTCCCCACTTGGAGAGTCAGTGCCTTTAACCTCCTGTTTGGCCCAGTTTGCAATTTCTGCGGAAAATGAACAGGAATAGGGAGAAGCAATGAGAGACTAGCTGGAGGTGTCTGGACGGGCAAATTTAACTCTCATTTCCCACCAGGAAGAGGAATTAACCAAAGGCTCAGCGTGCCATGCCGGAACCACACTACGGCCTGAAGCAATCCTGCGGTGTTGTGGCCAGCTCACAAGAAAGCGAGTTGAAGAAAGGAGCTCAGGGGCACTGTAATTCACAAACCTGCAGAGTTATAAATGACAGCTATCGTCCAAAAATATATTGAAGTAAGGCTGCCAAGAGGACTTGAAAGCAGGGCAGAATTGCAGGAAACCGATTTCAGGAGGTAGACGGGAATTGCATGTAAAGCATAGGAAAAGAGTCAGAACGTCCACAATGATGCACTTGGCCAAAAAGGGCGTATGCGTTTTTTCCTGAATATATTCAGGAAAAAACGCATACGCCCTTTATGGTCAACCAAGCAAGCTTGCAAAGAAATCTGCACTACAATGAAGTCTCTCTGCCCCCCGATCAAAAGGGCCATCTGAAAAAAGTGTAAAATCCAGAAAGGCAGGACAGGCCATGGAGAACTGGGAGCCTTGTTATGCTGATGGGTGGGATGTAAATTGCCAACAGCCACTCTGGAGAAGTGTATGGTGTTTCCTGAAACATCCAAGAAACAAAGCATCAGAGCCTAGGGCACTTCCACTTATGGTCCGATAGCTTAGGGAAATTAAAATCAACAATACACAGCCACCCCAAAGTTTGGGACGGCTGTGTTTACAAGAACGTCGTTTACGGTACAAGTTCAATATCACAGAAAGCGAAAAATGGATAAAGAAGTTGTGGTACTTACGTACAATGCTATATCACTCAGCAATGAAATCTATGTCATCAGGCCCGTAGCAGCATAATGAGTGGATTCAGGTACGATGATTCTAAGTGAAATAATTCACAGAGATAAAGAAACATCAAAAGATATCACTACTACACGGAACGTAAACTTCGCTACTCAGGAACTGAATTACAAAACAGAACAGGGTCTCAAATGTAGAAAACCAACTTATGCTTGCTTAAGGGGAAAGGTGAGTTGGGGTGCTGCATAAAACCAGAGATTGAAATTAGCACAGATATCGTTCCATAAGCCAAATATGTAATAGAAAAGAGCTACTCCTTGCTCAACGAAGTGGACTCAACACACCATATTAAACGCCTAAGAATATACCTGACTAGTAAGAATCTTAAAACCTATGGATTTATATGTCTCCGAAAGAGAATGAAACGTGTGTACAGCGGCATAAACGTAGCAGTGATAGGATTGGTGAGGTTCGGTGAGCAAATGCAGACCCTTTGAAGTCATATTCCATGGTACCCATTCCATGGGTCTCAACTCTCCAGGTTTAAGGGATTCTTCCTTCAGCTAAAACATGCATGTGGAACCCAGAGTATGATCCACCGTGTGATCGGAAACGTGTTCAAATGTGTCTCAGTTTTCGTCCCCTGGTACTCGGGTGCAACATTCCAGATGCTTTACTAACACTCTCCCCACTTGGAGAGTCAGTGCCTTTAACCTCCTGTTTGGCCCAGTTTGTAATTTCTGCGGAAAATGAACAGGAATAGGGAGAACCCATGAGAGACTAGCTGGAGGTGTCTGGACGGGCAAATTTAACTCTCATTTCCCACCAGGAAGAGGAATTAACCAAAGGCTCAGCGTGCCATGCCGGAACCACACTAGGGCCTTAAGCAATCCTGCGGTGTTGCGGCCAGCTCACAAGAAAGCGAGTTGAAGAAAGGAGCTCAGGGACACTGTTATTCACAAACATGCAGAGTTATAAATGACAGCTATCGTCCAAAAATATATTGAAGTAAGGCTGCCAAGAGGACTTGAAACCGGGGCAGAATTGCAGGAAACCGATTTCAGGAGGTAGACGGGAATTGCATGTAAAGCATAGGAAAAGAGGCAGAACGTCCACAATGATGCATTTAGCCAAAAAGGGTGTATGCGTTTCTTCCTGAATATATTCAAGAAGAAACGCATACGCACTTTCTGGCCAACCAAGCAAGCTTGCAAAGGAAATCTGCACTACAATGCAGTCTCACTGCTCCCCGGTCAAAAGGGCCATCTGAAAAAAGTGTAAAATACAGAAAGTCAGCACAGGCCATGGAGAACTGGGAGCCTTGTTATGCTGATGGGCGGGATGTAAATTGCCAACAGCCACTCTGGAGAAGTGTATGGTGTTTCCTGAAACATCTAAAAAACAAAGCAACAGAACCTAGGGCACTTCCACTTATGGTCCTATAGCTTAGGGAAATTAAAATCAAAAAGACACAGCGACCCCAAAGTTTGGGATGGCTCTGTTTACAAGAACCTCGTTTACGGTACAAGTTCAATATCACAGAAAGCGAAAAATGGATAAAGAAGTTGTGGTACTTACATACAATGCAATATCACTCAGCAATGAAATCTATGTCATCAGGCCCGTAGCAGCATAATGAATGGATTAAGGTAGGAGGATTCTAAGTGAAATAAGTCACACAGAAAAAGAAACATCATAAGATATCACTACTACACCGAATGTAAACTTGGCTACACAGGAACTGAATTACAAAACAGAACAGGGTCTCAAATGTAGAAAACCAACTTATGCTTGCTTAAGGGGAAAGGTGAGTTGGGGTGCTGCATAAAACCAGAGATTGAAATTAGCACAGATACCGTTCCATAAGCCAAATATGTAATAGACAAGAGCTACTCCTTGCTCAACGAAGTGGACTCAACACGCCATATTAAACGCCTAAGAATATACCTGACTAGTCAGAATCTTAAAACCTATGGATTTATATGTCTCCGAAAGAGAATCAAGCGTGTGTACAGCGGCATAAACGCAACAGTGATAGGACTGGTGAAGTTCGGTGAGAAATGCAGACCCTTTGAAGTCATATTGCATGGTACCCATTCCATGGGTCTCAACTCTCCAGGTTTAAGGGATTCTTCCTTCAGCTAAAACATTCCTATGGTAACCAGAGTATGATCCACCATGTGATCGGGAAACGTGTTGAAATGTGTCTCAGTTTTCATACCCTGGTACTTGGGTGCAACATTCAAGACGCTTTACTAACACTCTCCCCACTTGGAGAGTCAGTGCGTTTAACCTCCTGTTTGGCCCAGGGTGCAATTTCTGCGGAAAATGAACAGGAATAGGGAGAACCAATGAGAGACTAGCTGGAGGTGTCTGGACGGGCAAATTTAACTCTCATTTCCTACCAGGAAGAGGAATTAACCAAAAGCTCAGCGAGCCGTGCCGGAACCACACTAGGGCCAGAAGCAATCCTGCAGTGTTGCGGCAAGCTCACAAGAAAGCGAGTTGAAGAAAGGAGCTCAGGGGCACTATAATTTACAAACATGCAGAGTTATAAATGACAGCTATCGTCCAAAAATATATTGAAGTAAGGCTGCCAAGAGGACTTGAAAGCGGGGCAGAATTGCAGGAAACCGATTTCAGGAGGTAGACTGGAATTGCATGTAAAGCATAGGAAAAGAGGCAGAACGTCCACAATGATGCACTTAGCCAAAAAGGGCGTATCTGTTTTTTCCTGAATATATTCAGGAAAAAACGCATACGCCCTTTATGGCCAACCAAGCAAGCTTGCAAAGGAAATCTGCACTACAATGAAGTCTCTCTGCTCCCCGGTCAAAAGGGCCATCTGAAAAAAGTGTAAAATCCAGAAAGGCAGGACAGGCCATGGAGAACTGGGAGCCTTGTTATGCTGATGGGTGGGATGTAAATTGCCAACAGCCACTCTGGAGAAGTGTATGGTGTTTCCTGAAACATCTACAAAACAAAGCAACAGAGCCTAGGGCACTTCCACTTATGGTCCTATACCTTAGCGAAATTAAAATCTAAAAGACACAGCCACCCCAAAGTTTGCGACGGCTCTATTTACAAGAACCTCGTTTACGGTACAAGTTCAATATCACAGAAAGCGAAAAATGGATAAAGAAGTTGTGGTACTTATGTACAATGCAATATCACTCAGCAATGAAATCTATGTCATCATGCCCGTAGCAGCATAATGAGTGGATTCAGGTACGATGATTCTAATTGAAATAAATCACAGAGAAAAAGAAACATCATAAGATATCACTACTACACGGAATGTAAACTTGGCTACACAGGAACTGAATTACAAAACAGAACAGGGTCTCAAATGTAGAAAACCAACTTATGCTTGCTTAAGGGGAAAGGTGAGTTGGGGTGCTGCATAAAACCAGAGATTGAAATTAGCACAGATACCGTTCCATAAGCCAAATATATAATAGACAAGAGCTACTCCTTGCTCAATGAAGTGGACTCAACACCCCATATTAAACGCCTAAGAATATACCTGACTAGTAAGAATCTTAAAACCTATGGATTTATATGTCTCCGAAAGAGAATCAAGTGTGTGTACAGCGGCATCAACGCAGCAGTGATAGGATTGGTGAGGTTCGGTGAGCAAATGCAGACCCTTTGAAGTCATATTGCATGATACCCATTCCATGGGTCCCAAATCTCCAGGTTTAAGGGATTCTTCCTTCAGCTAAAACATGCCTGTGTTACCCAGAGTATGATCCACCATGTGATTGGGAAACGTATTCAAATGTGTCTCAGTTTTCGTCCCCTGGTACCCGGGTGCAACATTCCAGACGCTTTACTAACAATCTCCCCACTTGGAGAGTCAGTGCCTTTAACCTCCTGTTTGGCCCAGTTTGCAATTTCTGCGGAAAATGAACAGGAATAGGGAGAAGCAATGAGAGACTAGCTGGAGGTGTCTGGACGGGCAAATTTAACTCTCATTTCCCACCAGGAAGAGGAATTAACCAAAGGCTCAGCGTGCCATGCCGGAACCACACTACGGCCTGAAGCAATCCTGCGGTGTTGTGGCCAGCTCACAAGAAAGCGAGTTGAAGAAAGGAGCTCAGGGGCACTGTAATTCACAAACCTGCAGAGTTATAAATGACAGCTATCGTCCAAAAATATATTGAAGTAAGGCTGCCAAGAGGACTTGAAAGCAGGGCAGAATTGCAGGAAACCGATTTCAGGAGGTAGACGGGAATTGCATGTAAAGCATAGGAAAAGAGTCAGAACGTCCACAATGATGCACTTGGCCAAAAAGGGCGTATGCGTTTTTTCCTGAATATATTCAGGAAAAAACGCATACGCCCTTTATGGTCAACAAAGCAAGCTTGCAAAGAAATCTGCACTACAATGAAGTCTCTCTGCCCCCCCGGTCAAAAGGGCCATCTGAAAAAAGTGTAAAATCCAGAAAGGCAGGACAGGCCATGGAGAACTGGGAGCCTTGTTATGCTGATGGGTGGGATGTAAATTGCCAACAGCCACTCTGGAGAAGTGTATGGTGTTTCCTGAAACATCCAAGAAACAAAGCATCAGAGCCTAGGGCACTTCCACTTATGGTCCGATAGCTTAGGGAAATTAAAATCAAAAAGACACAGCCACCCCAATGTTTGGGACGGCTCTGTTTACAAGAACCTCTTTTACGGTACAAGTTCAATATCACAGTAAGCGAAAAATGGATAAAGAAGTTGTGGTACATATGTACAATGCAATATCACTCAGCAATGAAATCTATGTCATCAGGCCCGTAGCAGCATAATGAGTGGATTCAGGTACGATGATTCTAAGTGAAATAATTCACAGAGATAAAGAAACATCAAAAGATATCACTACTACACGGAATGTAAACTTCGCTACTCAGGAACTGAATTACAAAACAGAACAGGGTCTCAAATGTAGAAAACCAACTTATGCTTGCTTAAGGGGAAAGGTGAGTTGGGGTGCTGCATAAAACCAGAGATTGAAATTAGCACAGATATCGTTCCATAAGCCAAATATGTAATAGAAAAGAGCTACTCCTTGCTCAACGAAGTGGACTCAACACACCATATTAAACGCCTAAGAATATACCTGACTAGTAAGAATCTTAAAACCTATGGATTTATATGTCTCCGAAAGAGAATGAAACGTGTGTACAGCGGCATAAACGTAGCAGTGATAGGATTGGTGAGGTTCGGTGAGCAAATGCAGACCCTTTGAAGTCATATTCCATGGTACCCATTCCATGGGTCTCAACTCTCCAGGTTTATGGGATTCTTCCTTCAGCTAAAACATGCATGTGGAACCCAGAGTATGATCCACCGTGTGATCGGAAACGTGTTCAAATGTGTCTCAGTTTTCGTCCCCTGGTACTCGGGTGCAACATTCCAGACGCTTTACTAACACTCTCCCCACTTGGAGAGTCAGTGCCTTTAACCTCCTGTTTGGCCCAGTTTGTAATTTCTGCGGAAAATGAACAGGAATAGGGAGAACCCATGAGAGACTAGCTGGAGGTGTGTGGACGGGCAAATTTAACTCTCATTTCCCACCAGGAAGAGGAATTAACCAAAGGCTCAGCGTGCCATGCCGGAACCACACTAGGGCCTTAAGCAATCCTGCGGTGTTGCGGCCAGCTCACAAGAAAGCGAGTTGAAGAAAGGAGCTCAGGGACACTGTAATTCACAAACATGCAGAGTTATAAATGACAGCTATCGTCCAAAAATATATTGAAGTAAGGCTGCCAAGAGGACTTGAAACCGGGGCAGAATTGCAGGAAACCGATTTCAGGAGGTAGACTGGAATTGCATGTAAAGCATAGGAAAAGAGGCAGAACGTCCACAATGATGCACTTGGCCAAAAAGGGCGTATGCGTTTTTTCCTGAATATATTCAGGAAAAAACGCATACGCCCTTTTTGCCCAACCAAGCAAGCTTGCAATGGAAATCTGCACTACAATGAAGTCTCACTGCCCCCCGGTCAAAAGGGCCATCTGAAAAAAGTGTAAAATCCAGAAAGGCAGGAAAGGCCATGCAGAACTGACAGCCTTGTTATGCTGATGGGCGGGATGTAAATTGCCAACAGCCACTCTGGAGAAGTGTATGGTGTTTCCTGAAACATCTAAAAAACCAAGCAACAGAGCCTAGGGCACTTCCACTTATGGTCCTATAGATTAGGGAAATTAAAATCAAAAAGACACAGCCACCCCAATGTTTGGGACGGCTCTGTTTACAAGAACCTCTTTTACGGTACAAGTTAAATATCACAGTAAGCGAAAAATGGATAAATAAGTTGTGGTACATATGTACAATGCAATATCACTCAGCAATGAAATCTATGTCATCAGGCCCGTAGCAGCATAATGAGTGGATTCAGGTACGATGATTCTAAGTGAAATAAGTCACAGAGAAAAAGAAACATCATAAGATATCACTACTACACGGAATGTAAACTTGGCTACACAGGAACTGAATTACAAAACAGAACAGGGTCTCAAATGTAGAAAACCAACTTATGCTTGCTTAAGGGGAAAGGTGAGTTGGGGTGCTGCATAAAAACAGAGATTGAAATTAGCACAGATACCATTCCATAAGCCAAATATGTAATAGACAAGAGCTACTCCTTGCTCAACGAAGTGGACTCAAGACGCCATATTAAAGGCCTAAGAATATACCTGACTAGGAGGAATCTTAAAACCTATGGATTTATATGTCTCCGAAAGAGAATAAAGCGTGTGTACAGCGGCATACACGCAGCAGTGATAGGATTGGTGAGGTTCGGTGAGCAAATGCAGACCCTTTGAAGTCATATTGCATGGTACCCATTCCATGGGTCTCAACTCTCCAGGTTTAAGGGATTCTTCCTTCAGCTAAAACATGCATGAGGAACCCAGAGTATGATCCACCATGTGATCGGAATACGTGTTCAAATGTGTCTCAGTTTTCGTCCCCTGGTACTTGGGTGCAACATTTAGACGCTTTACTAACACTCTCCCTACTTGGAGAGTCAGTGCCTTTAACCTCCTGTTTGGAACAGTTTGCCATTTCTGCGGAAGATGAACAAAAATACGCAGAACCAATGAGAGACTAGCTAAAGGTGTCTGGACGGGCAAATTTAACTCTCATTTGCCACCAAGAAGAGGAATTAACCAAAGGCTCAGCATGCCATGCCAGAACCACACTAGGGCCTGAAGCAATCCTGCGGTGTTGCGGCCAGCTCACAAGAAAACGAGTTGAAGAAAGGAGCTCAGGGACACTGTAATTCACAAACCTGCAGAGTTATAAATGACAGCTATCGTCCAAAAATATATAGAAGTGAGGCTGCCAAGAGGACTCAAAAGCGGGTCAGAATTGCAGGAAACCGATTTCAGGAGGTAGACTGGAATTGCATGTAAAGCATATGAAAAGAGGCAGAACGTCCAAAATGATGCACTTGGCCGAAAAGGGCATTTGCGTTTTTTCCTGAATATATTCAGGAAAAAACGCATACGCCCTTTTTGGCCAACCAAGCAAGCTTGCAAAGGAAATATGCCCTACAATGAAATCTCACTGCCCCCCGGTCAAAAGGGCCATCTGAAAAAAGTATAAAATCCAGAAAGGCAGGACAGGCCATGGAGAACTGGGAGCCTTGTTATGCTGATGGGCGGGATGTAAATTGCCAACAGCCACTCTGGAGAAGTGTATGGTGTTTCCTGAAACATCTAAAAAACAAAGCAACAGAGCGTAGGGCACTTCCACTTATGGTCCTATACCTTAGGGAAATTAAAATCAAAAAGACACAGCCACCCCAATATTGGGACGCCTCTGTTTACAGGAACCTCGAATACGGTACAAGTTCAATATTGCAGAAAGAAAAAAATGGATAAAGAAGTTGTGGTACTTACGTACAATGCAATATCACTCAGCAATGAAATCTATGTCATCAGGCCCATAGCAGCATAATGAGTGGATTCAGGTACAATGATTCTAAGTGAAATAAGTACAAACAGAAAAAGAAATATCATAAGATATCACTACTACACGGAATGTAAACTTGGCTACACAGGAACTGAATTACAAAACAGAACAGGGTCACAAATGTAGAAAACCAACTTATGCTTGCTTAAGGGGAAAGGTGAGTTGGGGTGTTGCATAAAACCAGAGATTGAAATTAGCACAGATACCGTTCCATAAGCCAAATATGCAATAGAAAAGAGCTACTCCTTGCTCAACGAAGTGGACACAACGCCCCATATTAAACGCCTAAGAATATACCTGACTAGTAAGAATCTTAAAACCTATGGATTTATATGTTTCCGAAAGAGAATCAAGCGTGTGTACAGCGGCATAAACGCAGCAGTGATAGTAGTGGTGAGGTTCGGTGAGCAAATGCAGACCATGTGAAGTCGTATTGCATGGTCCCATTCCATGGGTCTCAACTCTCCAGGTTTAAGGGATTCTTCCTTCAGCTAAAACATGCATGTGGAACCCAGAGTATGACCCACCGTGTGATCGGGAAATGTGTTCAAATGTGTCTCAGTTTTTGTCCCCTGGTACTCGGATGCAACATTCCAGACGCTTTACAAACACTCTCCCCACTTGGAGAGTCAGTGCCTTTAACCTCCTGTTTGGCCCAGTTTGCCATTTCTGCGGAAGATGAACACCAATAGTGAGAACCAATGAGAGACTAGCTGTAGGTGTCTGGACGGGCAAATTTAACTCTCATTTCCCACCAGGAAGAGGAATTAACCAAAGGCTCAGCGTGCCATGCCGGAACCACACTAGGGCCTGAAGCAATCCTGCGGTGTTGTGACCAGATTACAAGAAAGCAAGTTGAAGAAAGGAGCTCAGGGGCACTGTCATTCACAAACCTACAGAGTTATAAATGACAGCTATCATACAAAAATATATTGAAGTAAGGCTGCCAAGAAGACTTGAAAGCGGGCAGAATTGCAGGAAACCGATTTCAGGAGGTAGACTGGAATTGCATGTAAAGTATAGGAAAAGAGCCAGAACGTCCACAATGATGCACTTGGCCAGAAAGTGCATATGCGTTTTTTCCTGAATATATTCAGGAAAGTCACATACGCCCTTTTTGGCCAACCAAGCAAGCTTGCAAAGGAAATCTGCACTACAATGAAGTCTCACTGCCCCTCGGTCAAAAGGGCCATCTGAAAAAAGTGTAAAATCCAGAAAGGCACGACAGGCCATGGAGAACTGGGAGCCTTGTTATGCTGATGGGCGGGATGTAAATTGCCAACAGCCACTCTGGAGAAGTGTATGGTGTTTCCTGAAACATCTACAAAACAAAGCAACAGAGCCTAGGGCACTTCCACTTATGGTCCTATAGGTTAGGGTAATTAAAATCAAACAGACACAGCCACCCCAAAGTTTGGGATGGTTCTGTTTACAAGAACCTCGTTTATGGTACAAGTTCAATATCACAGAAAGCGAGAAATGGATAAAGAATTTGTGGTACTTACGTACAATGCAATATCACTCAGCAATGAAATCTATGTCATCAGGCCCATAGCAACATAATGAGTGGATTCAGCTATGATGATTCTAAGTGAAATAAGTCACACAGAAAAAGAAACATCATAAGATATCATAATAAATGGAATGTAAACCTGGCTACACAGGAACTGAATTACAAAACAGAACAGGGTCTCAAATGTAGAAAACCAACTTATGCTTGCTTAAGGGGAAAGGTGAGTTGGGGTGCTGCATAAAACAAGAGATTGAAATGAGCACAGATACCGTTCCATAAGCCAAATATGTAATAGACAAGGGCTACTCCTTGCTCAACGAAATGGACTCAACACCCCATATTAAAAGCCTAAGAATATACCTGACTAGTAAGAATCTTAAAACCTATGGATTTATATGTCTCCGAAAGAGAATCAAGCGTGTGTACAGCGGCATAAACGCAGCAGTGATAGGATTGGTGAGGTTCAGTGAGCAAATGCAGACCCTTTGAAGTCATACTGCATGGTACCCATTCCATGGGTCTCAACTCTCCAGGTTTAAGGGATTCTTCCTTCAGCTAAAACATGCATGTGGAACCCAGAGTATGATCCCCCGTGTGATCGGGAAACGTGTTCAAATGTGTCTCAGTTTTTGTCCCCTCGTACTCGGGTTCAACATTCCAGACGCTTTACTAACACTCTCCCCACTTGGAGAGTCAGGGCCTTTAACCTCCTTTTTGGCCCAGTTTGCAATTTCTGCAGAAAATGAACACGAATAGGAGTACCCATGAGCAACTAGCTGGAGGTGTCTGGACGGGCAAATTTAACTCTCATTTCCCACCAGGAAGAGGAATTAACCAAAGGCTCAGCGTGACATGCCGGAACCACACTAGGGCCTGAAGCAATCCTGCGGTGTTGCGGCCAGCTCACAAGAAAGTGAGTTGAAGAAAGGAGCTCAGGGGTACTGTAATTCACAAACCTGCAGAGTTATAAATGACAGCTATCGTCCAAAAATATATTGAAGTAAGGCTGCCAAGAGGACTT
The DNA here is from genome assembly GCF_937001465.1 of Orcinus orca. Classification (NCBI taxonomy): domain Eukaryota; kingdom Metazoa; phylum Chordata; class Mammalia; order Artiodactyla; family Delphinidae; genus Orcinus; species Orcinus orca. The sequence continues at coordinate 107,008,008 of NC_064560.1, forward strand.
AAAAGCGGGACAGAATTGCAGGAAACCGATTTCAGGAGGTAGACTGGAATTGCATTTAAAGCATAGGAAAAGAAGCAGAACGTCCACAATGATGCACTTGGCCAAAAAGTGCGTATGCGTTTTTTCCTGAATATATTCAGGAAAAAACGCATATGCCCTTTTTGGCCAACCAACCAAGCTTGCAAAGGAAATCTGCACTACAATGAAGTCTCACTGCCCCCCCAGTCAAAAGGGCCATCTGAAAAATGTGTAAAATCCAGAAAAGCAGGACAGGCCATTGAGAACTGGGAGCCTTGTTATGCTGATGGGTGGGATGTAAATTGCCAACAGCCACTCTGGAGAAGTGTATGGTGTTTCCTGAAACATCTACAAAACAAAGCAACAGAGCCTAGGGCACTGCCACTTATGGTCCTATAGCTTAGGGAAATTAAAATCAAAAAGACACAGCCACCCCAAAGTTTGCGACGGTTCCGTTTACAAGAACCTCGTTTACGGTACAAGTTCAATATCACAGAAAGCGAAAAATGGATAAAGAAGTTGTGGTACTTACGTACTATGCAATATCACTGAGCAATGAAATCTATGTCATCAGGCCCATAGCAGCATAATGAGTGGATTCAGGTACGATGATTCTAAGTGAAATAAGTCACACAGAAAAAGAAACATCATAAGATATCACTACTACACGGAATGTAAACTTGGCTACACAGGAACTGAATTACAAAACAGAACAGGGTCTCAAATGCAGAAAACCAACTTATGCTTGCTTAAGTGGAAAGGTGAGTTGGGGTGCTGCATAAAACCAGAGATTGAAATGAGCACAGATACCGTTCCATAAGCCAAATATGTAATAGACAAGAGCTACTCCTTGCTCAAAGAAGTGGACTCAACACCCCATATTAAACGCATAACAATATACCTGACTAGTAAGAATCTTAAAACCTATGGATTTATATGTCTCCAAAAGAGAATCAAGCGTGTGTACAGCAGCATAAATGCAGCAGTGATAGGATTGGTGAGGTTCGCTGAGCAAATGCAGACCCTTTGAAGTCATAATGCATGGTACCCATTCCATGGGTCTCAACTCTCCACGTTTAAGGGATTCTTCCTTCAGCTAAAACATGCATGTGGAACCCAGAGTATGACCCACCGTGTGATCGGGAAACGTGTTCAAATGTGTCTCAGTTTTCGTCCCCTGGTACTCGGGTGCAACATTCCAGATGCTTTACTAACACATTCCCCACTTGGAGAGTCAGTTCCTTTAAACTCCTGTTTGGCCCAGTTTGCAATTTCTGCGGAAAATGAACAGGAATAGGGAGAACCAATGAGAGACTAGCTGGAGGTGTCTGGACGGGCAAATTTAACTCTCATTTCCCACCAGGAAGAGGAATTAACCAAAGGCTCAGCGTGTTATGCCAGAACCACACTAGGGCCTGAAGCACTCCTGCGGTGTTGCGGCTAGCTCACAAGAAAGCGAGTTGAAGGAAGGAGCTCAGGGGCACTGTAATTCACAAACCTGCAGAGTTATAAATGACAGCTATCGTCCAAAAATATATTGAAGTAAGGCTGCCAAGCGGACTTGAAAGCGGGGCAGAACTGCAGGAAACCGATTTCAGGAGGTAGACTAGAATTGCATGTAAAGCATAGGAAAAGAGGCAGAACTTCCACAATGATGCACTTGGCCAAAAAGGGCGTATGCGTTTTTTCCTGAATATATTCAGGAAGAAACGTATACACACTTTTTGGCCAACCAAGCAAGCTTGCAAAAGAAATCTGCACTACAATGAAGTCTCACTGCCCCCCGGTCTAAGGGGCCATCTGAAAAAAGTGTAAAATCCAGAGAGGCAGGACACGCCATGCAGAACTGGGAGCCTTGTTATGCTGATGGGCGGGATGTAAATTGCCAACAGCCACTCTGGAGAAGTGTATGGTGTTTCCAGAAACATCTAAAAAACCAAGCAACAGAGCCTAGGGCACTTCCACTTATGGTCCTATAGCTTAGGGAAATTAAAATCAAAAAGACACAGCCACCCCAAAGTTTGGGACGGCTCTGTTTACAAGAACCTCGTTTACGGTACAAGTTCAATATCACAGAAAGCGAAAAATGGATAAAGAAGTTGTGGTACTTACGTACAATGCAATATCACTCAGCAATGAAATCTATGTCATCAGGCCCATAGCAGCATAATGAGTGGATTCAGGTATGATGATTCTAAGTGAAATAAGTCACACAGAAAAAGAAACATCATAAGATAACACCACTACACGGAATGTAAACTTGGCTACACAGGAACTGAATTACAAAACAGAACAGGGTCTCAAATGTAGAAAACCAACTTATGCTTGCTTAAGGGGAAAGGTGAGTTGGGGTGCTGCATAAAACCAGAGATTGAAATTAGCAAACATATTGTTCCATAAGCCAAATATGTAATAGACAAGAGCTACTCCTTGCTCAACGAAGTGGACTCAACACCTCATATTAAACGCCTAAGAATATACCTGACTAGTAAGAATCTTAAAACTTATGGATTTTTATGTCTCCCAAAGAGAATCAAGAGTGTGTACAGTGGCATAAACGCAGCAGTGAGAGCATTGGTGAGGTTCGGTGAGCAAATGCAGACCCTTTGAAGTCATATTCCATGGTACCCATTCCATGGGTCTCAACTCTCCAGGTTTAAGGGATTCTTCCTTCAGCTAAAACATGCATGTAGAACCCAGAGTATGACCAACCGTGTGATCGGGAAACGTGTTCAAATGTGTCTCAGTTTTCGTCCCCTGGTACTCAGGTGCAACATTCCAGACGCTTTACTAACACTCTCCCCACTTGGAGAGTCAGTGCCTTTAACCTCCTCTTTGGCCCAGTTTGCAATTTCTGCCGAAAATGAACAGGAATAGGGAGAACCAATGAGAGACTAGCTGGAGGTGTCTGGACGGGCAAATTTAACTCTCATTTCCCACCAGGAAGAGGAATTAACCAAAGGCTCAGCGTGTCATGCCGGAACCACACTAGGGACTGAAGCAATCCTGCGGTGTTGCGGCCAGCTCACAAGAAAGAGAGTTGAAGAAAGTAGCTCAGGGGCACTGTAATTCACAAACCTGCAGAGTTATAAATGACAGCTATTGTCCAAAAATATATTGAAGTAAGGCAGCCAAGAGGACTTGAAAGCGGGGCAGAATTGCAGGAAACCGATTTCAGGACGTAGACTGGAATTGCATGTAAAGCATAGGAAAAGAGGCAGAACGTCCACAATGATGCACTTGGCCAAAAAGGGCGTATGCGTTTTTTCCTGAATATATTCAGTAAAAAACGCATACGCCCTTTTTGGCCAACCAAGCAAGCTTGCAAAGGAAATCTGCACTACAATGAAGTCTCTCTGCCCCCCGGTCAAAAGGGCCATCTGAAAAAATTGTAAAATCCAGAAAGGCAGGACAGGCCATGGAGAACTGGGAGCCTTGTTATGCTGATGGGCGGGATGTAAATTGCCAACAGCCACTCTGGATAAGTGTATGGTGTTTCCTGAAACATCTAAAAAACAAAGCAACAGAGCCTAGGGCACTTCCACTTATGGTCCTATAGCTTAGGGAAATTAAAATCAAAAAGACACAGCCACCCCAATGTTTGGGGCGGCTCTGTTTACAAGAACCGCGTTTACGGTACAAGTTCAATATCACAGAAAGCGAAAAATGGATAAAGAAGTTGTTGTACTAACGTACAATGCAATATCACTCAGCAATGAAATCTATGTCATCAGGCCCGTAGCAGCATAATGAGTGGATTCAGGTACGATGATTCTAAGTGAAATAAGTCACAGAGAAAAAGAAACATCAGAAGGTATCACTACTAAACGGAATGTAAACTTGGCTACACAGGAACTGAATTACAAAACAGAACAGGGTCTCAAATGTAGAAAACCAACTTATGCTTGCTTAATGGGAAAGGTGAGTTGGGGAGCTGCATAAAACCAGAGATTGAAATTAGCACAGATACCGTTCCATAAGCCAAATATATAATAACAAGAGCTACTCCTTGCTCAACGAAGTAGACTCGACACCCCATATTAAACGCCTAAGAATATACCTGACTATTAAGAATCTTAAAACCTATGGATTTATATGTCTCTGAAAGAGAATCAAGCATGTGTACAGTGGCATAAATGCAGCAGTGATAGGATTGGAGAGGTTCGGTGAGCAAATGCAGACCCTTTGAAGTCATTTTGCATGGTTCCCATTCCATGGGTCTCAAACCCCCAGGTTTAAGGGATTCTTCCTTCAGCTAAAACATGCATGTGGAACCCAGAATATGATCCACCGTGTGATCGGGAAACGTGTCCAAATGTGTCTCAGTTTTCGTCCCCTGGTACTCGGGTGCAACATTCCAGACGCTTTACTAACACTCTCCCCACTTGGAGAGTCAGTGCCTTTAACCTCCTGTTTGTCCCACTTTGCAATTTCTGTGGAAGATGTACAGGAATAGAGAGAACCAATGAGAGACTAGCTGGAGGTGTCTGGACGGGCAAATTTAACACTCATTTCCCACCAAGAAGAGGAATAACAAAAGGCTCAACGTGCCATGCCGGAACCAAACTAGGGACTGAAGCAACCTTGCGGTGTTGCGGCCAGCTCACAAGAAAGTGAGTTGAAGAAAGGAGCTCAGGGGTACTGTAATTCACAAACCTGCAGAGTTATAAATGACAGCTATCGTCCAAAAATATATTGAAGTAAGGCTGCCAAGAGGACTTAAAAGCGGGACAGAATTGCAGGAAACCGATTTCAGGAGGTAGACTGGAATTGCGTTTAAAGCATAGGAAAAGAAGCAGAACGTCCACAATGATGCACTTGGCCAAAAAGTGCGTATGCGTTTTTTCCTGAATATATTCAGGAAAAAACGCATATGCCCTTTTTGGCCAACCAACCAAGCTTGCAAAGGAAATCTGCACTACAATGAAGTCTCACTGCCCCCCCAGTCAAAAGGGCCATCTGAAAAATGTGTAAAATCCAGAAAAGCAGGACAGGCCATTGAGAACTGGGAGCCTTGTTATGCTGATGGGTGGGATGTAAATTGCCAACAGCCACTCTGGAGAAGTGTATGGTGTTTCCTGAAACATCTACAAAACAAAGCAACAGAGCCTAGGGCACTGCCACTTATGGTCCTATAGCTTAGGGAAATTAAAATCAAAAAGACACAGCCACCCCAAAGTTTGCGACGGTTCCGTTTACAAGAACCTCGTTTACGGTACAAGTTCAATATCACAGAAAGCGAAAAATGGATAAAGAAGTTGTGGTACTTACGTACTATGCAATATCACTGAGCAATGAAATCTATGTCATCAGGCCCATAGCAGCATAATGAGTGGATTCAGGTATGATGATTCTAAGTGAAATAAGTCACACAGAAAAAGAAACATCATAAGATATCACTACTACACGGAATGTAAACTTGGCTACACAGGAACTGAATTACAAAACAGAACAGGGTCTCAAATGCAGAAAACCAACTTATGCTTGCTTAAGTGGAAAGGTGAGTTGGGGTGCTGCATAAAACCAGAGATTGAAATGAGCACAGATACCGTTCCATAAGCCAAATATGTAATAGACAAGAGCTACTCCTTGCTCAAAGAAGTGGACTCAACACCCCATATTAAACGCATAACAATATACCTGACTAGTAAGAATCTTAAAACCTATGGATTTATATGTCTCCAAAAGAGAATCAAGCGTGTGTACAGCAGCATAAATGCAGCAGTGATAGGATTGGTGAGGTTCGCTGAGCAAATGCAGACCTTTGAAGTCATAATGCATGGTACCCATTCCATGGGTCTCAACTCTCCACGTTTAAGGGATTCTTCCTTCAGCTAAAACATGCATGTGGAACCCAGAGTATGACCCACCGTGTGATCGGGAAACGTGTTCAAATGTGTCTCAGTTTTCGTCCCCTGGTACTCGGGTGCAACATTCCAGATGCTTTACTAACACATTCCCCACTTGGAGAGTCAGTTCCTTTAAACTCCTGTTTGGCCCAGTTTGCAATTTCTGCGGAAAATGAACAGGAATAGGGAGAACCAATGAGAGACTAGCTGGAGGTGTCTGGACGGGCAAATTTAACTCTCATTTCCCACCAGGAAGAGGAATTAACCAAAGGCTCAGCGTGTTATGCCAGAACCACACTAGGGCCTGAAGCACTCCTGCGGTGTTGCGGCTAGCTCACAAGAAAGCGAGTTGAAGGAAGGAGCTCAGGGGCACTGTAATTCACAAACCTGCAGAGTTATAAATGACAGCTATCGTCCAAAAATATATTGAAGTAAGGCTGCCAAGCGGACTTGAAAGCGGGGCAGAACTGCAGGAAACCGATTTCAGGAGGTAGACTAGAATTGCATGTAAAGCATAGGAAAAGAGGCAGAACTTCCACAATGATGCACTTGGCCAAAAAGGGCGTATGCGTTTTTTCCTGAATATATTCAGGAAGAAACGTATACACACTTTTTGGCCAACCAAGCAAGCTTGCAAAAGAAATCTGCACTACAATGAAGTCTCACTGCCCCCCGGTCTAAGGGGCCATCTGAAAAAAGTGTAAAATCCAGAGAGGCAGGACACGCCATGCAGAACTGGGAGCCTTGTTATGCTGATGGGCGGGATGTAAACTGCCAACAGCCACTCTGTAGAAGTGTATGGTGGTTCCTGAAACATCTAAAAAACAAAGCAACAGAGCCTAAGCCACTTCCACTTATGGTCCTATAGTTTAGGGAAATTAAAATCAAAAAGACACAGCCACCCCAAAGTTTGGGACGGCTCTCTTTACAAGAACCTCGTTTACGGTACAAGTTCAATATCACAGAACTCGAAAAATGGATAAAGAATTTGTGGTACTTACATACAATGCAATATCACTCAGCAATGAAATCTATGTCATCAGGCCCATAGCAGCATAATGAGTGGATTCAGGTACGATGATTCTAAGTGAAATAACTCACACAGAAAAAGAAACATTATAAGATATCACTAATACACGGAATGTAAACTTGGCTACACAGGAACTGAATTACAAAAGAGAACAGGGTCTCAAATGTAGAAAACCAACTTATGCTTGCTTAAGGGGAAAGGTGAGTTGGGGTGCTGCATAAAACCAGAGATTGAAATTAGCACAGATACCGTTCCATAAGCCAAATATGTAATAGACAATACCTACTCCTTGGTCAACGAAGTGGACACAACACCCCATATTAAACGCCTAAGAATATACCTGACTAGTAAGAATCTTTAAACCTATGGATTTCTATGTCTCCGAAAGAGAATCAAGTGTGTGTACAGTGGCATAAATGCATCAGTGATAGGATTGGTGAGGTTCGGTGAGCAAATGCAGACCCTTTGAAGTCATATTGCATGGTACCCATTCCATGGGTCTCAACTCTCCAGATTTAAGGGATTCTTCCTTCAGCTAAAACATGCATGTGGAACCCAGAGTATGATCCACCGTGTGATCGGAAACGTGTTCAAATGTGTCTCAGTTTTTGTCCCCTGGTACTCGGGTGCAACATTCCAGACGCTTTACTACCACTCTCCCCACTTGGAGAGTCAGTGCCTTTAACCTCCTGTTTGGCCCAGTTTGCAATTTCTGCGGAAAATGAACAGGAATAGGGAGAACCAATGAGAGACTAGCTGGAGGTGTCTGGACCGGCAAATTTAGCTCTCATTTCCCACCTGGAAGAGGAATTAACCAAAGGCTCAGCGTGTCGTGCTGGAGCCGCACTAGGGCCTGAAGCAATCCTGTGGTGTTGCAGCCAGCTCACAAGAAAGCGAGTTGAAGAAAGGAGCTCAGGGTCCCTATCATTCACAAACCTGCAGAGTTATAAATGACAGCTATCGTCCAAAAATATATTCAAGTAAGGCTGCCAAGAGGACTTGAAAGCGGGGCAGAATTGCAGGAAACCAATTTCAGGAGGTAGACTGGAATTGCATGTAAAGCATAGGAAAAGAGGCAGAACGTCCAAAATGATGCACTTGGCCAAAAAGGGCGTATGCGTTTTTTCCTGAATATATTCAGGAAAAAACGCATAAGCTCTTTTTGGCCAACCAAGCAAGTTTGCAAAGGAAATCTGCACTACAATGAAGTCTCACTGCCCCCCGGTCAAAAGGGCCATGTGAAAAAAGTGTAAAATCCAGAAAGCCAGGACAGGCCATGCAGAACTGGGAGCCTTGATATGCTGATGGGCGGGATGTAAATTGCCAACAGCCACTCTGGAGAAGTGTATGGTGTTTCCTGAAACATCTAAAAAACAAAGCAACAGAGCCTAGGGCACTTCCACTTATGGTCCTATAGCTTAGGGAAATTAAAATCAAAAAGACACAGCCACCCCAAAGTTTGGGACGGCTCTGTTTACAAGAACCTCGTTTACGGTACAAGTTCAATATCACAGAAAGAGAAAAATGGATAAAGAAGTTGTGGTACTTACGTACAATGCAATATCACACAGCAACGAAAGCTCTGTCATCAGGCCCATAGCAGCATAATGAGTGGACTCAGGTACGATGATTCTAAGTGAAATAAGTCACACAGAAAAAGAAACATCATAAGTTATCACTAATACACGGAATGTAAACTTGGCTACACAGGATCTGAATTACAAAACAGAACAGGGTCTCAAATGTAGAACACCAACTTATGCTTGCTTAAGGGGAAAGGTGAGTTGGGGTGCTTCATAAAACCAGAGATTGAAATTAGCAAAGATACCGCTGAATAAGCCAAATATGTAACAGACAAGAGCTACTCCTTGGTTGATGAAGTGGACTCAACACCCCATATTAAACGCCTAAGAATATACCTGACTGGTAAGAAAATTAATACCTATGGATTTATATGTCTCCGAAAGAGAATCAAGCGTGTGTACAGCAGCATAAACGCAGCAGTGATAGGATTGGTGAGGTTCAGTGAGCAAATATAGACCCTTTGAACTCATATTGCATTGGTACCCATTCCATGGGTCTCAACTCTCCAGGTAAGGGATTCTTCCTTCAGCTTAAACATGCATGTGGTACCCAGAGTATGATCCACCGTGTGATCAGGAAATGTGTTCAAATGTGTCTCAGTTTTCGTCCCCTGGTACTCGGGTGCAACATTCCAGACGCTTTACTAACACTCTCCCCACTTGGAGAGTCAGTGCCTTTAACCTCCTGTTTGGCCCAGTTTGCAATTTCTGCGGAAAATGAACAGGAATAGGGAGAACCAATGAGAGACTAGCTGGAGGTGTCTGGACGGGCAAATTTAACTCTCATTTCCCACCAGGAAGAGGAATTAACCAAAGGCTCAGCATGCCATGCCGGAACCACACTAGGGCCTGAAGCAATCCTGCGGTGTTGCGGCCAGCTCACAAGAAAGCGAGTTGAAGAAAGGAGCTCAGGGGTACTGTCATTCACAAACCTGCAGAGTTATAAATGACAGCTATCGTCCAAACATATATTGAAGTAAGGCTGCCAAGAGGACTTGAAAGCGGGACAGAATTGCAGGAAACCGATTTCAGGAGGTAGACAGGAATTGCATGTAAAGCATAGGAAAATAGGCAGAACGTCCTCAATGATGCACTTGGCCAAAAAGGGCGTATGCGTTTTTTCCTGAATATATTCAGGAAAAAACGCATACGCCCTTTTTGGCCAACCAAGCAAGCTTGCAAAGGAAATCTGCACTACAATGAAGCCTCACTGCCCCCCGGTCAAAAGGTCCATCTGAAAATAGTGTAAAATCCAGAAAGGCAGGACAGGCCATGGAGAACTGGGAGCCTTGTTATGCTGATGGGCGGGATGCAAATTGCCAACAGCCACTCTGGAGAAGTGTATGCTGTTTCCTTAAACATCCAAAAAACAAAGCAACAGAGCCTAGGGCACTTCCACTTATGGTCCTCTAGCTTAGGGAAATTAAAATCAAAAAGACAGAGCCACCCCAAAGTTTGGGATGGCTCTGTTTACAAGAACCTCATTTACGGTACAAGTTCAATATCACAGAAAGCGAAAAATGGATAAAGAAGTTGTGGTACTTACGTACAATGCAATATCACTCAGCAATGAAATCTATGTCATCAGACCCGTAGCAGCATAATGAGTGGATTCAGGTATGATGATTCTAAGTGAAATATGTCACACAGAAAAAGAAACATCATAAGATATCACTAATACACGGAATGTAAACTTGGTTACACAGGATCTGAATTACAAAACAGGACAGGGTCTCAAATGTAGAACACCAACTTATGCTTGCTTAAGGGGAAAGGTGAGTTGGGGTGCTGCATAAAACCAGAGATTGAAATTAGCACAGATAACGTTCCATAAGCCAAATATGTAATAGACAAGAGCTACTCCTTGCTCAATGCAGTGGACTCAACACCCCATATTAAACGCCTAAGAATATACCTGACTAGTAAGAATCTGAAAACCTATGGATTTATATGTCTCCGAAAGAGAATCAAGCGTGTGTACAGTGGCATAAACGCAGCAGTGATAGGATTGGTGAGGTTCGGTGAGCAAATGCAGACCCTTTGAAGTCATATTGCATGGTACCCATTCCATGGGTCTCAACTCTCCAGGTTTAAGGGATTCTTCCTTCAGCTAAAACATGCATGTGGAACCCAGAGTATGATCTACCATGTGATCGGGAAACGTGTTCAAATGTGTCTCAGTTTTCGTCCCCTGGTATTCGGGTGCAACATTCCAGACGCTTTACTAACACTCTGCCCACTGGGAGAGTAAGTGCCTTTAACCTCCTGTTTGGCCCAGTTTGCAATTTCTGCGGAAAATGAACAGGAATAGGGAGAACCAATGAGAGACTAGCTGGAGGTGTCTGGACGGGCAAATTTAACTCTCATTTCCCACCAGGAAGAGGAATTAACCAAAGGGTCAGCGTGCCATGCCGGAACCACACTAGGGCTTAAAGCAATCCTGCGGTGTTGCGGCCAGCTCACAAGAAAGCGAGTTGAAGAAAGGAGCTCAGGGGCACTGTAATTCCGAACCTGCAGAGTTATGAATGACAGCTATCGTCCAAAAATATATTGAAGTAAGGCTGCCAAGAGGACTTGAAAGCGGCCAGAATTGCAGGAAAACGATTTCAGGAGGTAGACTGGAATTGCATGTAAAGCATAGAAAAAGAGGCAGAACGTCCACAATGATGCACTTGGCCAAAAAGGGTGTATTCCTTTATTCCTGAGGAAAAAACGCATACGCCCTTTTTGGCCAACCAAGCAAGCTTGCAAAGGAAATCTGCACTACAATGAAGTCTCACTGCCCCCCCGTCAAAAGGGCCATCTGAAAAAAGTGTAAAATCCAGAAAGGCAGGACAGGCCATGGAGAAGTGGGAGCCTTCTTATGCTGAATGGCGGGATGTAAATTGCCAACAGCCACTCTGGAGAAGTGTATAGTGTTTCCTGAAACATCTAAAAAACAAAGCAACAGAACCTAGGGCACTTCCACTTATGGTCCTATAGCTTAGGGAAATTAAAATCAAAAAGACACAGCCACCCCAAAGTTTGGGACGGCTCTGTTTACAAGAACCTCGTTTACGGTACAAGTTCAATATCACAGAAAGCGAAAAATGGATTAAGAAGTTGTGGTACTTACATACAATGCAATATTACTCAGCAATGAAATCTATGTCATCAGGCCCATAGCAGCATAATGAGTGGATTCAGGTATGATGATTCTAAGTGAAATATGTCACACAGAAAAAGAAACATCATAAGATATCACTAATACACGGAATGTAAACTTGGCTACACAGGATCTGAATTACAAAACAGAACAGGGTCTCAAATGTAGAACACCAACTTATGCTTGCTTAAGAGGAAAGGTGAGTTGGGGTGCTGCATAAAACCAGAGATTGAAATTAGCAAAGATACCGTTGAATAAGCCAAATATGTAACAGACAAGAGCTACTCCTTGCTTGACGAAGTGGACTCAACACCCCATATTAAACGCCTAAGAATATACCTGACTGGTAAGAAAATTAATACCTATGGATTTATATGTCTCCGAAAGAGAATCAAGCGTGTGTACAGCAGCATAAACGCAGCAGTGATAGGATTGGTGAGGTTTAGTGAGCAAATATAGACCCTTTGAACTCATATTGCATTGGTACCCATTCCAAGGGTCTCAACTCTCCAGGTTTAAGGGATTCTTCCTTCAGCTTAAACATGCATGTGGTACCCAGAGTATGATCCACCGTGTGATCAGGAAATGTGTTCAAATGTGTCTCAGTTTTCGTCCCCTGGTACTCGGGTGCAACATTCCAGACGCTTTACTAACACTCTCCCCACTTGGAGAGTCAGTGCCTTTAACCTCCTGTTTGGCCCAGTTTGCAATTTCTGCGGAAAATGAACAGGAATAGGGAGAACCAATGAGAGACTAGCTGGAGGTGTCTGGACGGGCAAATTTAACTCTCATTTCCCACCAGGAAGAGGAATTAACCAAAGGCTCATCATGCCATGCCGGAACCACACTAGGGCCTGAAGCAATCCTGCGGTGTTGCGGCCAGCTCACAAGAAAGCGAGTTGAAGAAAGGAGCTCAGGGGTACTGTCATTCACAAACCTGCAGAGTTATAAATGACAGCTATCGTCCAAACATATATTGAAGTAAGGCTGCCAAGAGGACTTGAAAGCGGGACAGAATTGCAGGAAACCGATTTCAGGAGGTAGACAGGAATTGCATGTAAAGCATAGGAAAATAGGCAGAACGTCCTCAATGATGCACTTGGCCAAAAAGGGCGTATGCGTTTTTTCCTGAATATATTCAGGAAAAAACGCATACGCCCTTTTTGGCCAACCAAGCAAGCTTGCAAAGGAAATCTGCACTACAATGAAGCCTCACTGCCCCCCGGTCAAAAGGTCCATCTGAAAATAGTGTAAAATCCAGAAAGGCAGGACAGGCCATGGAGAACTGGGAGCCTTGTTATGCTGATGGGCGGGATGCAAATTGCCAACAGCCACTCTGGAGAAGTGTATGCTGTTTCCTTAAACATCCAAAAAACAAAGCAACAGAGCCTAGGGCACTTCCACTTATGGTCCTCTAGCTTAGGGAAATTAAAATCAAAAAGACAGAGCCACCCCAAAGTTTGGGATGGCTCTGTTTACAAGAACCTCATTTACGGTACAAGTTCAATATCACAGAAAGCGAAAAATGGATAAAGAAGTTGTGGTACTTACGTACAATGCAATATCACTCAGCAATGAAATCTATGTCATCAGACCCGTAGCAGCATAATGAGTGGATTCAGGTATGATGATTCTAAGTGAAATAAGTCACACAGAAAAAGAAACATCATAAGATATCACTAATACACGGAATGTAAACTTGGTTACACAGGATCTGAATTACAAAACAGGACAGGGTCTCAAATGTAGAACACCAACTTATGCTTGCTTAAGGGGAAAGGTGAGTTGGGGTGCTGCATAAAACCAGAGATTGAAATTAGCACAGATACCGTTCCATAAGCCAAATATGTAATAGACAAGAGCTACTCCTTGCTCAATGCAGTGGACTCAACACCCCATATTAAACGCCTAAGAATATACCTGACTAGTAAGAATCTGAAAACCTATGGATTTATATGTCTCCGAAAGAGAATCAAGCGTGTGTACAGTGGCATAAACGCAGCAGTGATAGGATTGGTGAGGTTCGGTGAGCAAATGCAGACCCTTTGAAGTCATATTGCATGGTACCCATTCCATGGGTCTCAACTCTCCAGGTTTAAGGGATTCTTCCTTCAGCTAAAACATGCATGTGGAACCCAGAGTATGATCTACCATGTGATCGGGAAACGTGTTCAAATGTGTCTCAGTTTTCGTCCCGTGGTATTCGGGTGCAACATTCCAGACGCTTTACTAACACTCTGCCCACTGGGAGAGTAAGTGCCTTTAACCTCCTGTTTGGCCCAGTTTGCAATTTCTGCGGAAAATGAACAGGAATAGGGAGAACCAATGAGAGACTAGCTGGAGGTGTCTGGACGGGCAAATTTAACTCTCATTTCCCACCAGGAAGAGGAATTAACCAAAGGGTCAGCGTGCCATGCCGGAACCACACTAGGGCTTAAAGCAATCCTGCGGTGTTGCGGCCAGCTCACAAGAAAGCGAGTTGAAGAAAGGAGCTCAGGGGCACTGTAATTCCGAACCTGCAGAGTTATGAATGACAGCTATCGTCCAAAAATATATTGAAGTAAGGCTGCCAAGAGGACTTGAAAGCGGCCAGAATTGCAGGAAAACGATTTCAGGAGGTAGACTGGAATTGCATGTAAAGCATAGAGAAAGAGGCAGAACGTCCACAAGGATGCACTTGGCCAAAAAGGGTGTATTCCTTTATTCCTGAGGAAAAAACGCATACGCCCTTTTTGGCCAACCAAGCAAGCTTGCAAAGGAAATCTGCACTACAATGAAGTCTCACTGCCCCCCCGTCAAAAGGGCCATCTGAAAAAAGTGTAAAATCCAGAAAGGCAGGACAGGCCATGGAGAAGTGGGAGCCTTCTTATGCTGAATGGCGGGATGTAAATTGCCAACAGCCACTCTGGAGAAGTGTATAGTGTTTCCTGAAACATCTAAAAAACAAAGCAACAGAGCCTAGGGCACTTCCACTTATGGTCCTATAGCTTAGGGAAATTAAAATCAAAAAGACACAGCCACCCCAAAGTTTGGGACGGCTCTGTTTACAAGAACCTCGTTTACGGTACAAGTTCAATATCACAGAAAGCGAAAAATGGATTAAGAAGTTGTGGTACTTACATACAATGCAATATTACTCAGCAATGAAATCTATGTCATCAGGCCCATAGCAGCATAATGAGTGGATTCAGGTATGATGATTCTAAGTGAAATATGTCACACAGAAAAAGAAACATCATAAGATATCACTAATACACGGAATGTAAACTTGGCTACACAGGATCTGAATTACAAAACAGAACAGGGTCTCAAATGTAGAACACCAACTTATGCTTGCTTAAGAGGAAAGGTGAGTTGGGGTGCTGCATAAAACCAGAGATTGAAATTAGCAAAGATACCGTTGAATAAGCCAAATATGTAACAGACAAGAGCTACTCCTTGCTTGACGAAGTGGACTCAACACCCCATATTAAACGCCTAAGAATATACCTGACTGGTAAGAAAATTAATACCTATGGATTTATATGTCTCCGAAAGAGAATCAAGCATGTGTACAGCAGCATAAACGCAGCAGTGATAGGATTGGTGAGGTTCAGTGAGCAAATATAGACCCTTTGAACTCATATTGCATTGGTACCCATTCCAAGGGTCTCAACTCTCCAGGTTTAAGGGATTCTTCCTTCAGCTTAAACATGCATGTGGTACCCAGAGTATGATCCACCGTGTGATCGGGAAATGTGTTCAAATGTGTCTCAGTTTTCGTCCCCTGGTACTCGGGTGCAACATTCCAGACGCTTTACTAACACTCTCCCCACTTGGAGAGTCAGTGCCTTTAACCTCCTGTTTGGCCCAGTTTGAAATTTCTGCGGAAAATGAACAGGAATAGGGAGAACCAATGAGAGACTACCTGGAGGTGTCTGGACAGGCAAATTTAACTCTCATTTCCCACCAGGAAGAGGAATTAACCAAAGGCTCAGCGTGCCATGCCGGAACAACACTAGGGCCTGAAGCAATCCTGCGGTGTTGCGGCCAGCTCACAAGAAAGCGAGTTGAAGAAAGGAGCTCAGGGGTACTGTCATTCACAAACCTGCAGAGTTATAAATGACAGCTATCGTCCAAACATATATTGAAGTAAGGCTGCCAAGAGGACTTGAAAGCGGGGCAGAATTGCAGGAAACCGATTTCAGGAGGTAGACAGGAATTGCATGTAAAGCATAGGAAAATAGGCAGAACGTCCTCAATGATGCACTTGGCCAAAAAGGGCGTATGCGTTTTTTCCTGAATATATTCAGGAAAAAACGCATACGCCCTTTTTGGCCAACCAAGCAAGCTTGCAAAGGAAATCTGCACTACAATGAAGGCTCACTGCCCCCCGGTCAAAAGGTCCATCTGAAAATAGTGTAAAATCCAGAAAGGCAGGACAGGCCATGGAGAACTGGGAGCCTTGTTATGCTGAAGGGCGGGATGTAAATTGCCAACAGCCACTCTGGAGAAGTGTATGGTGTTTCCTGAAACATCTGAAAAACAAAGCAACAGAGCCTAGAGCACTTCCACTTATGGTGCTATAGCTTAGGGAAATTAAAATCAAAAAGACACAGCCACCCCAAAGTTTGGGATGGCTCTGTTTACAAGAACCTCATTTACGGTACAAGTTCAACATCACAGAAAGCGAAAAATGGATAAAGACGTTGTGGTACTTACGCACAATGCAATATCACTCAGCAACGAAATCTATGTCATCAGACCCATAGCAGCATAATGAGTGGATTCAGGTACGATGATTCTAAGTGAAATAAGTCACACAGAAAAAGAAACATCATAACATATCACTACTACACGGAATGGAAACTTGGCTACACAGGAACTGAATTACAAAACAGAACAGGGTCTCAAATGTAGAAAACCAACTTATGCTTGCTTAAGGGGAAAGGTGTGTTGGGGTGCTGCATAAAACCAGAGATTGAAATTAGCACAGATACCGTTCCATAAGCCAAATAAGTAATAGACAAGAGCTACTCCTTGTTCAACGAAGTGGACTCAACACCCCATATTAAACGCCTAAGAATATACCTGACTAGTAAGAATCTTAAAACCTATGGATTTATATGTCTCCGAAAGAGAATCAAGCGGGTGTACAGCGGCATAAACGCAGCAGTGATAGGATTGGTGAGGTTCGGTGAGCAAATGCAGACCCTTTGAAGTCATATTGCATGGTACCCATTCCATGGGTCTCAACTCTCCAGGTTTAAGGGATTCTTCCTTCAGCTAAAACATGCATGTGGAACCCAGAGTATGATCTACCATGTGATCGGGAAACGTGTTCAAATGTGTCTCAGTTTTCGTCCCCTGGTATTCGGGTGCAACATTCCAGACGCTTTACTAACACTCTGCCCACTGGGAGAGTAAGTGCCTTTAACCTCCTGTTTGGCCCAGTTTGCAATTTCTGCGGAAAATGAACAGGAATAGGGAGAACCAATGAGAGACTAGCTGGAGGTGTCTGGACGGGCAAATTTAACTCTCATTTCCCACCAGGAAGAGGAATTAACCAAAGGGTCAGCGTGCCATGCCGGAACCACACTAGGGCTTGAAGCAATCCTGCGGTGTTGCGGCCAGCTCACAAGAAAGCGAGTTGAAGAAAGGAGCTCAGGGGCACTGTAATTCCGAACCTGCAGAGTTATGAATGACAGCTATCGTCCAAAAATATATTGAAGTAAGGCTGCCAAGAGGACTTGAAAGCGGGGCAGAATTGCAGGAAACCGATTTCAGGAGGTAGACTGGAATTGCATGTAAAGCATAGGAAAAGAGGCCGAACGTCCACAATGATGCACTTGGCCAAATAGGGCGTATGCATTTTTTCCTGAATATATTCAGGAAAAAACGCATACGCACTTTTTGGCCAACCAAGCAAGCTTGCAAAGGAAATCTGCACTACAATGAAGTCTCACTGCCCCCCGGTCAAAAGGGCCATCTGAAAAAAGTGTAAAATCCAGAAAGGCAGGACAGGCCATGAAGAACTGGGAGCGTTTTTATGCTGATGGGCGGGATGTAAATTGCCAACAGCCACTCTGGAGAAGTGTATGGTGTTTCCAGAAACATCCAAAAAACAGAGCAACAGAGCCTAGGGCACTTCCACTTATGGTCCTATAGATTAGGGAAATTAAAATCAAAAAGACACAGCCACCCCAAAGTTTGGGACGGCTCTGTTTACAAGAACCTCATTTACGGTACAAGTTCAATATCACAGAAAGCGAAAAATGGATAAAGAAGTTGTGGTACTTACGTACAATGCAATATCACTCAGCAATGAAATCTATGTCATCAGGCCCGTAGCAGCATTATGAGTGGATTCAGGTATGATGATTCTAAGTGAAATTTGTCACACAGAAAAAGAAACATCATAAGTTATCACTAATACACGGAATGTAAACTTGGCTACACAGGATCTGAATTACAAAACAGAACAGGGTCTCAAATGTAGAACACCAACTTATGCTTGCTTAAGGGGAAAGGTGAGTTGGGGTGCTTCATAAAACCAGAGATTGAAATTAGCAAAGATACCGCTGAATAAGCCAAATATGTAACAGACAAGAGCTACTCCTTGGTTGACGAAGTGGACTCAACACCCCATATTAAACGCCTAAGAATATACCTGACTGGTAAGAAAATTAATACCTATGGATTTATATGTCTCCGAAAGAGAATCAAGCGTGTGTACAGCAGCATAAACGCAGCAGTGATAGGATTGGTGAGGTTCAGTGAGCAAATATAGACCCTTTGAACTCATATTGCATTGGTACCCATTCCATGGGTCTCAACTCTCCAGGTAAGGGATTCTTCCTTCAGCTAAAACATGCATGTGGTACCCAGAGTATGATCCACCGTGTGATCAGGAAATGTGTTCAAATGTGTCTCAGTTTTCGTCCCCTGGTACTCGGGTGCAACATTCCAGACGCTTTACTAACACTCTCCCCACTTGGAGAGTCAGTGCCTTTAACCTCCTGTTTGGCCCAGTTTGCAATTTCTGCGGAAAATGAACAGGAATAGGGAGAACCAATGAGAGACTAGCTGGAGGTGTCTGGACGGGCAAATTTAACTCTCATTTCCCACCAGGAAGAGGAATTAACCAAAGGCTCAGCATGCCATGCCGGAACCACACTAGGGCCTGAAGCAATCCTGCGGTGTTGCGGCCAGCTCACAAGAAAGCGAGTTGAAGAAAGGAGCTCAGGGGTACTGTCATTCACAAACCTGCAGAGTTATAAATGACAGCTATCGTCCAAACATATATTGAAGTAAGGCTGCCAAGAGGACTTGAAAGCGGGACAGAATTGCAGGAAACCGATTTCAGGAGGTAGACAGGAATTGCATGTAAAGCATAGGAAAATAGGCAGAACGTCCTCAATGATGCACTTGGCCAAAAAGGGCGTATGCGTTTTTTCCTGAATATATTCAGGAAAAAACGCATACGCCCTTTTTGGCCAACCAAGCAAGCTTGCAAAGGAAATCTGCACTACAATGAAGCCTCACTGCCCCCCGGTCAAAAGGTCCATCTGAAAATAGTGTAAAATCCAGAAAGGCAGGACAGGCCATGGAGAACTGGGAGCCTTGTTATGCTGATGGGCGGGATGCAAATTGCCAACAGCCACTCTGGAGAAGTGTATGCTGTTTCCTTAAACATCCAAAAAACAAAGCAGCAGAGCCTAGGGCACTTCCACTTATGGTCCTCTAGCTTAGGGAAATTAAAATCAAAAAGACAGAGCCACCCCAAAGTTTGGGACGGCTCTGTTTACAAGAACCTCATTTACGGTACAAGTTCAATATCACAGAAAGCGAAAAATGGATAAAGAAGTTGTGGTACTTACGTACAATGCAATATCACTCAGCAATGAAATCTATGTCATCAGACCCGTAGCAGCATAATGAGTGGATTCAGGTACGATGATTCTAAGTGAAATAAGTCACACAGAAAAAGAAACATCATAACATATCACTACTACACGGAATGGAAACTTGGCTACACAGGAACTGAATTACAAAACAGAACAGGGTCTCAAATGTAGAAAACCAACTTATGCTTGCTTAAGGGGAAAGGTGTGTTGGGGTGCTGCATAAAACCAGAGATTGAAATTAGCACAGATACCGTTCCATAAGCCAAATAAGTAATAGACAAGAGCTACTCCTTGTTCAACGAAGTGGACTCAACACCCCATATTAAACGCCTAAGAATATACCTGACTAGTAAGAATCTTAAAACCTATGGATTTATATGTCTCCGAAAGAGAATCAAGCGGGTGTACAGCGGCATAAACGCAGCAGTGATAGGATTGGTGAGGTTCGGTGAGCAAATGCAGACCCTTTGAAGTCATATTGCATGGTACCCATTCCATGGGTCTCAACTCTCCAGGTTTAAGGGATTCTTCCTTCAGCTAAAACATGCATGTGGAACCCAGAGTATGATCTACCATGTGATCGGGAAACGTGTTCAAATGTGTCTCAGTTTTCGTCCCCTGGTATTCGGGTGCAACATTCCAGACGCTTTACTAACACTCTGCCCACTGGGTGAGTAAGGGCCTTTAACCTCCTGTTTGGCCCAGTTTGCAATTTCTGCGGAAAATGAACAGGAATAGGGAGAACCAATGAGAGACTAGCTGGAGGTGTCTGGACGGGCAAATTTAACTCTCATTTCCCACCAGGAAGAGGAATTAACCAAAGGGTCAGCGTGCCATGCCGGAACCACACTAGGGCTTGAAGCAATCCTGCGGTGTTGCGGCCAGCTCACAAGAAAGCGAGTTGAAGAAAGGAGCTCAGGGGCACTGTAATTCCGAACCTGCAGAGTTATGAATGACAGCTATCGTCCAAAAATATATTGAAGTAAGGCTGCCAAGAGGACTTGAAAGCGGCCAGAATTGCAGGAAAACGATTTCAGGAGGTAGACTGGAATTGCATGTAAAGCATAGAGAAAGAGGCAGAACGTCCACAAGGATGCACTTGGCCAAAAAGGGTGTATTCCTTTATTCCTGAGGAAAAAACGCATACGCACTTTTTGGCCAACCAAGCAAGCTTGCAAAGGAAATCTGCACTACAATGAAGTCTCACTGCCCCCCCGTCAAAAGGGCCATCTGAAAAAAGTGTAAAATCCAGAAAGGCAGGACAGGCCATGGAGAAGTGGGAGCCTTCTTATGCTGAATGGCGGGATGTAAATTGCCAACAGCCACTCTGGAGAAGTGTATAGTGTTTCCTGAAACATCTAAAAAACAAAGCAACAGAGCCTAGGGCACTTCCACTTATGGTCCTATAGCTTAGGGAAATTAAAATCAAAAAGACACAGCCACCCCAAAGTTTGGGACGGCTCTGTTTACAAGAACCTCGTTTACGGTACAAGTTCAATATCACAGAAAGCGAAAAATGGATTAAGAAGTTGTGGTACTTACATACAATGCAATATTACTCAGCAATGAAATCTATGTCATCAGGTCCATAGCAGCATAATGAGTGGATTCAGGTATGATGATTCTAAGTGAAATATGTCACACAGAAAAAGAAACATCATAAGATATCACTAATACACGGAATGTAAACTTGGCTACACAGGATCTGAATTACAAAACAGAACAGGGTCTCAAATGTAGAACACCAACTTATGCTTGCTTAAGAGGAAAGGTGAGTTGGGGTGCTGCATAAAACCAGAGATTGAAATTAGCAAAGATACCGTTGAATAAGCCAAATATGTAACAGACAAGAGCTACTCCTTGCTTGACGAAGTGGACTCAACACCCCATATTAAACGCCTAAGAATATACCTGACTGGTAAGAAAATTAATACCTATGGATTTATATGTCTCCGAAAGAGAATCAAGCGTGTGTACAGCGGCATAAACGCAGCAGTGATAGGATTGGTGAGGTTCAGTGAGCAAATATAGACCCTTTGAACTCATATTGCATTGGTACCCATTCCAAGGGTCTCAACTCTCCAGGTTTAAGGGATTCTTCCTTCAGCTTAAACATGCATGTGGTACCCAGAGTATGATCCACCGTGTGATCGGGAAATGTGTTCAAATGTGTCTCAGTTTTCGTCCCCTGGTACTCGGGTGCAACATTCCAGACGCTTTACTAACACTCTTCCCACTTGGAGAGTCAGTGCCTTTAACCTCCTGTTTGGCCCAGTTTGAAATTTCTGCGGAAAATGAACAGGAATAGGGAGAACCAATGAGAGACTACCTGGAGGTGTCTGGACAGGCAAATTTAACTCTCATTTCCCACCAGGAAGAGGAATTAACCAAAGGCTCAGCGTGCCATGCCGGAACCACACTAGGGCCTGAAGCAATCCTGCGGTGTTGCGGCCAGCTCACAAGAAAGCGAGTTGAAGAAAGGAGCTCAGGGGTACTGTCATTCACAAACCTGCAGAGTTATAAATGACAGCTATCGTCCAAACATATATTGAAGTAAGGCTGCCAAGAGGACTTGAAAGCGGGGCAGAATTGCAGGAAACCGATTTCAGGAGGTAGACAGGAATTGCATGTAAAGCATAGGAAAATAGGCAGAACGTCCTCAATGATGCACTTGGCCAAAAAGGGCGTATGCGTTTTTTCCTGAATATATTCAGGAAAAAACGCATACGCCCTTTTGGGCCAACCAAGCAAGCTTGCAAAGGAAATCTGCACTACAATGAAGGCTCACTGCCCCCCGGTCAAAAGGTCCATCTGAAAATAGTGTAAAATCCAGAAAGGCAGGACAGGCCATGGAGAACTGGGAGCCTTGTTATGCTGAAGGGCGGGATGTAAATTGCCAACAGCCACTCTGCAGAAGTGTATGGTGTTTCCTGAAACATCTGAAAAACAAAGCAACAGAGCCTAGAGCACTTCCACTTATGGTGCTATAGCTTAGGGAAATTAAAATCAAAAAGACACAGCCACCCCAAAGTTTGGGATGGCTCTGTTTACAAGAACCTCATTTACGGTACAAGTTCAACATCACAGAAAGCGAAAAATGGATAAAGACGTTGTGGTACTTACGCACAATGCAATATCACTCAGCAATGAAATCTATGTCATCAGGCCCATAGCAGCATAAAGAGTGGATTCAAGTACGAAGATTCTAAGTGAAATAAGTCACACAGAAAAAGAAACATCATAAGATATCACTAATACACGGAATGTAAACTTGGCTACACAGGAACTGAATTACAAAACAGAACAGGGTCTCAAATGTAGAAAACCAACTTATGCTTGCTTAAGGGGAAAGGTGAGTTGGGGTGCTGCATAAAACCAGAGATTGAAATGAGCACAGATACTGTTCCATAAGCCAAATATATACTAGACAAGAGCTACTCCCTGCTCAACGAAGTGGACTCAACACCCAATATTAAACGCCTAAGAATATACCTGACTAGTAAGAATCTTAAAACCTATGGATTTATAGGTCTCCGAAAGAGAATCAAGCGTGTGTACAGCGGCATAAACGCAGCAGTGATAGGATTGGTGAGGTTCGGTGAGCAAAGGCAGACCCTTTGAAATCATATTGCATTGGGACCCATTCCATGGGTCTCAACTCTCCAGGTTTAAGGGATTCTTCCTTCAGCTAAAACATGCATGTGGTACCCAGAGTATGATCCACCGTGTGATCGGGAAATGTGTTCAAATGTGTCTCAGTTTTTGTCCCCTGGTACTTGGGTGCAACATTCCAGACGCTTTACTAACGCTCTCCCCACTTGGAGAGTCAGTGCCTTTAACCTCCTGTTTGGCCCAGTTTGCAATTTCTGCGTAAGATGAACAGGAATAGGGAGAACCAATGAGAGACTAGCTGGAGGTGTCTGGACGGGCAAATTTAACTCTCATTTCCCACCAGGAATAGGAATTAACCAAAGGCTCAGCGTGCCATGCCGAACCACACTAGGGCTTGAAGCAATCCTGCGGTGTTGTGGCCAGCTCACAAGAAAGCGAGTTGAAGAAAGGAGCTCAGGGGCACTGTCATTCACAAACCTGCAGAGTTATAAATGACAGCTATCGTCCAAAAATATATTGAAGTAAGGCTGCCTAGAGGACTTGAAAGCGGGGCAGAATTGCAGGAAACGGATTTCTGGAGGTAGACGTGAATTGCATGTAAAGCATAGGAAAAGAGGCAGAACGTCCACAATGATGCACATGGCCAAAAAGGGCGTATGCGTTTTTTCCTGAATATATTCAGGAAAAAATGCATACGCCCTTTTTGGCCAACCAAGCAAGCTTGCAAAGGAAATCTGCACTACAATGAAGTCTCACTGCCCCCCGGTCAAAAGGGCCATCTGAAAAAAGTGTAAAATCCAGAAAGGCAGGACAGGCCATGGAGAACTGGGAGCCTTGTTATGCTGATGGGCGGGATGTAAATTGCCAACAGCCACTCTGTAGAAGTGTATGGTGTTTCCTGAAACATCCAAAAAACAGAGCAACAGAGCGTAGGGCACTTCCACTTATGGTCCTATAGCTTAGGGAAATTAAAATCAAAAAGACACAGCCACCCCAAACTTTGGGACGGCTCTGTTTACAAGAACCTCGTTTACGGTAGAAGTTCAATATCACAGAAAGCGAAAAATGGATAAAGAAGTTGTGGTACTTACGTACAATGCAATATCACTCAGCAATGAAATCTATGTCATCAGGGCCGTAGCAGCATAATGAGTGGATTCAGGTACGATGATTCTAAGTGAAATAAGTTCCAGAGAAAAAGAAACATCATAAGTTATCACTAATACACGGAATGAAAACTTGGCTACGCAGGAACTGAATTACAAAACAGAACAGGGTCTCAAATGTAGAACACCAACATATGCTTGCTTAAGGGGAAAGGTGAGTTGGGGTGCTGCATAAAACCAGAGATCGAAAGTAGCACAGATACCGTTCCATAAGCGAAATATGTAATAGACAAGAGCTACTCCTTGCTCAAAGAACTGGACTCAACACCCCATATTAAACGCCTAAGAATATATCTGACTAGTAAGAATCTTAAAACTTATGGATTTATATGTCTCCGAAAGAGAATCAAGCGTGTGTACAGCGGCATAAACGCAGCAGTGATAGCATTGGTGAGGTTCGGTGAGCAAAGGCAGACCCTTTGAAGTCATATTGCACGGTACCCATTCCATGGGTCTCAACTCTCCAGGTTTAAGGGATTCTTCCTTCAGCTAAAACATGCATGTGGAACCCAGAGTATGATCCACCGTGTGATCGGGAAACGTGTTCAAATGTGTCTCAGTTTTCGTCCCCTGGTACTCGGGTGCAACATTCCAGATGCTTTACTAACACTCTCCCCACTTGGAGAGTCAGTGCCTTTAACCTCCTGTTTGGCCCAGTTTGCAATTTCTGCGGAAATTGAACAGGAATAGGGAGAACCCATGAGAGACTAGCTGGAGGTGTCTGGACGGGCAAATTTAACTCTCATTTCCCACGAGGAAGAGGAATTAACCAAAGGCACAGCGTGCCATGCCGGTACCACACTAAGGCCTGAAGCAATCCTGCGGTGTTGCAGCCAGCTCACAAGAAAGCGAGTTGAAGAAAGGAGCTCAGGGCACTGTAATTCACAAACCTGCAGAGTTATAAATGACAGCTATCGTCCAAAAATATATTGAAGTAAGGCTGCCAAGAGGACTTGAAACGGGGACAGAATTGCAGGAAACCGATTTCAGGAGGTAGACTGGAATTGAATGTAAAGCATAGGAAAAGAGGGAGAACGTCCACAATGATGCACTTGGCCAAAAAGTGCGTATGCGTTTTTTCCTGATATTCAGGAAAAAACGCATACGCACTTTTTGGCCAACCAAGCAAGCTTGCAAAGGAAATCTGCACTACAATGAAGTCTCACTGCCCACCCCGCCGGTAAAGGGGCCATCTGAAAAAAGTCTAAAATCCAGAAAGGCAGGACAGGCCATGGAGAACTGGGAGCCTTGTTATGCTGATGAGCGGGATGTAAATGGCCAACAGCCCCTCTGGAGAAGTGTATGGTGTTTCCTCAAACATCCAAAAAACAAAGCAACAGAGCCTAGGGCACTTCCACTTATGGTCCTATAGATTAGGGAAATTAAAATCAAAAAGACACAGCCGCCCCAAAGTTTGGGACGGCTCTGTTTACAAGAACGTCATTTATGGTACACGTTCAATATCACCGAAAGCGAAAAATGGATAAAGAAGTTATGGTACTTACGTACAATGCAATATCACTCAGCAATGAAATCTATGTCATCAGGCCCATAGCAGCATAAAGAGTGGATTCAGTTACGATGATTCTAAGTGAATAAGTCACAGAGAAAAAGAAACATCATAAGATATCACTAATACACGGAATGTAAACTTGGCTACACAGGAACTGAATTATAAAACAGAACAGGGTCTCAAATGTAGAAAACCAACTTATGCTTGCTTAAGGGGAAAGGTGAGTTTTGGTGCTGCATAAAACCAGAGATTGAAATTAGCACAGATACCGTTCCATAAGCCAAATATGTAATAGACAAGAGCTACTCCTTGCTCAACGAAGTGGACTCAACACCCCATATTAAACGCCTAAGAATATACCTGACTAGTAAGACTCTTAAAACCTATGGATTGATATGTCTCCGAAAGAGAATCAAGGGTGTGTACAGCAGCATAAACGCAGCAGTGATAGGATTGGTGAGGTTCGGTGAGCAAATGCAGACCCTTTGAAGTCATATTGCATGGTACCCATACCATGGGTCTCAACTCTCCAGGTTTAAGGGATTCTTCCTTCAGCTAAAACATGCATGTGGAACCCAGAGTATGATCCACCGTGTGATCGGGAAACGTGTTCAAATGTGTCTCAGTTTTCGTCCCCTGGTACTCGGGTGCAACATTCCAGATGCTTTACTAACACTCTCCCCACTTGGAGAGTCAGTGCCTTTAACCTCCTGTTTGGCCCAGTTTGCAATTTCTGCAGAAATTGAACAGGAAGAGGGAGAACCCATGAGAGACTAGCTGGAGGTGTCTGGACGGGCAAATTTAACTCT
Organism: Orcinus orca; assembly: GCF_937001465.1. Classification (NCBI taxonomy): domain Eukaryota; kingdom Metazoa; phylum Chordata; class Mammalia; order Artiodactyla; family Delphinidae; genus Orcinus; species Orcinus orca. The sequence continues at coordinate 107,034,619 of NC_064560.1, forward strand.
CATTTCCCACGAGGAAGAGGAATTAACCAAAGGCACAGCGTGCCATGCCAGAACCACACTAAGGCCTGAAGCAATCCTGCGGTGTTGCGGCCAGCTCACAAGAAAGCGAGTTGAAGAAAGGAGCTCAGGGGCACTGTCATTCACAAATCTGCAGAGTTATAAATGACAGCTATCGTCCAAAAATATATTCAAGTAAGGCTGCCAAGAGGACTTGAAAGCGGGACAGAATTGCAGCAAACCGATTTCAGGAGGTAGACTGGAATTGCATGTAAAGCATAGGAAAAGAGGGAGAGCGTCCACAATGATGCACTTGGCCAAAAAGTTCGTATGCGTTTTTTTCTGAATATTCAGGAAAAAACGCATACGCACTTTTTGGCCAACCAAGCAAGCTTGCAAAGGAAATCTGCACTACAATGAAGACTCACTGCCCACCCCCCCCACCCCCCCCCCCCCCCCCCCCCCGGTCAAAAGGGCCGTCTGAAAAAAGTGTAAAATCCAGAAAGGCAGGACAGGCCATGGAGAACTGGGAGCCTTGTTATGCTGATGGGCGGGATGTAAATTGCCAACAGCCACTCTGGAGACGTGTATGGTGTTTCCTGAAACATCTAAAAAACAAAGCAACAGAGCCTAGGGCACTTCCACTTATGGTCCTCTAGCTTAGGGAAATTAAAATCAAAAAGACAGAGCCACCCAACCGTTTGGGACGGCTCTGTTTACAAGAACCTCGTTTACGGTACAAGTTCAATATCAGAGAAAGTGAAAAATGGATAAAGAAGTTGTGGTACTTACGTACAATGCAATATCACTCAGCAATGAAATCTATGTCATCAGGCCCGTAGCAGCATAATGAGTGGATTCAGGTACGATGATTCTAAGTGAAATAAGTCACACAGAAAAAGAAACATCATAAGATATCACTAATACACGGAATGTAAACTTGGCTACACAGGAGCTGAATTACAATACAGAACAGGGTCTCAAATGTAGAAAACCAACTTACGCTTCCTTAAGGGGAAAGGTGAGTTGGGGTGCTGCATAAAACCAGAGATTGAAATTAGCACAGATACCGTTCCATAAGCCAAATGTGTAATAGACAAGAGCTACTCCTTGCTCAACGAAGTGGACACAACACCCCATATTAAAAGACTAAGAATATACCTGACTAGTAAGAATCTTAAAACCTATGGATTGATATCTCTCCGAAAGAGAATCAAGCGTGTGTACAGCGGCATAAACGAAGCAGTGATAGGATTGGTGAGGTTCGGTGAGCAAATGCAGACCCTTTGAAGTCATATTGCATGGTACCCATTCCATGGGTCTCAACTCTCCAGGTTTAAGGTATTCTTCCTTCAGCTAAAACATGCATGTGGAACCCAGAGTATGATCCACCGTGTGATCGGCAAATGTGTTAAAATGTGTCTCAGTTTTTGTCCCCTGGTACTCGGGTGCAACATTCCAGATGCTTTACTAACACTCTCCCCACTTGGAGAGTCAGTGCCTTTAACCTCCTGTTTACCCCAGTTTGCAATTTCTGCGGAAGATGAACAGGAATAGGGAGAAACAATGAGAGACTAGCTGGAGGTGTCTGGACAGACAAATTTAACTCTCATTTCCCACCAGGAAGAGGAATTAAGCAAAGGCTCAGCATACCATTCCGGTACCACACGAGGGCCTTAAGCAATACTGCAGTGTTGCGGCCATCTCACAAGAAAGCGAGTTGAAGAAAGGAGCTGAGGGGCACTGTAATTCACAAACCTGTGGAGTTATAAATGACAGCTATCATCCAAAATTATACTGAAGTAAGGCTGCGAAGAGGACTTGAATGCGGGGCAGAATTGCTGGAAACCGATTTCAGAAGGTACACGGGAGTCACTTTTAAAGCATAGGAAAAGAGACAGAACTTGGAAAATAATGCACTTGGCAAAAAAGGGCATATGTGTTTTATCCAGAGCTCTCATAAATGAGGGGAGGAGATTCCCAGCAGAATCCAACTGCCACTTGAGGGCTCACATTGCCAAGGCAACGTGAGCAAGCCAGGCAGGAGTTACCTCACAGCAGAGGTCCCACCTCACAGAAGGGTGAGAAACCCAGCCAACATCAGACTCTCACCAGAGGGCCCACATCACCAAGGGGATGGGAACCAGGCAGGAGTGTCTTCACACCAGTGGGGCCACATCATCGAAAGGTGAGGTACTCAGCACATGTGTCCTCAAACCAGAGGACCCACATCACCAAGGGCCTCGGAGTGAGGCAGGCAGGAGTAGCCTCACAGCACTGGGCCCATAGAATAAGAAAGTGAGGAATCCAGCAGTTGGAACCTCCCAGCAGGCGGCCCGGAGCACCGAGGCTATGGGATCCAGGCCACAGTGAACTCACAGAAGAGGGCCCATGTCATGAAACTGAGCAACCCAGACACTGGGACCTCAGAGCAGGAGGCCCACATCCCCATGGGGATGGAAATCTGGTAGGAGTGTCCTCGCACCACTGAGAACGTATCAGAAACTTTTGGGCGACCAGCAGTTAGGGCCTGACGCCAGAGGACCCTCATCACCAAGGGAAGGAGGCTCCCAGCAGGCTCCAACTGCCACCAGAGGGCTGACGTCACCAAGGGGATGTGTGCCAACCAGGCACGAATGACCTCACAGCAGAGGGCCCACCTCAGAGAAGTGTGACGAACCCAGTCAGAATCAGACTCGCACCAGAGGGCCCACATCACCAAATGGATTGGAACCAGGCAGGAGTGTCCTCACATGAGTAGGGCCACATCATCTAAAGGTGAGGAACCCAGAACATGTGGCTTCAAACCATAGGACACCCATCACCAAGGGGCTGGGAGTGAGGCAGGCAGGAGGAGCCTCATAACAGAGGGCCCAAAAATAAGAAAGGTGAGGAATCTAGCATTTGGAACCTCCCAGCAGGCGGCCCAGAGCACAGAGGCTAGGGGATCCAGGCCGGAGTGAACTAACACCAGACAGCCCACATCATGAAACTGTGAGCAACCCAGACATTGGGACCTCAGAGCAGAAGGCCCACATCCCCATGGTGATGGGAACATGACAGGAGTGTCCTGGCATCACTGGGCTCACATCAGAAAACGTGGGGTGCTCAGAAGTTAGGACCTGACGCTAGAGGGCACTCATTACTGAGAGGAGGAGGCTCCCAGCAGGCTCCAGCTGCCACCAGAGGGCCAACGTCGCCAAGGGGATGTGTGCCAGCCTGGCAGGAGTGACCTCACAGCAGAGGGCCCACCTCACAGAAGGGTGAGGAACACAGCCAGGATCAGACTCTCACCAGAGGGCCCACATCACCAAGGGGATGGGAACCAGGCAGGAGTGTCCCCACACCAGTGGGACAACATCATCGCAAGGTGAGGATCCCAGCACATGTAGCCTCAAACCAGAGGAACCACATCACCAAGGGGTTCGGAATGAGGCTGGCAGGACCGGCCTCACAACACAGGGTTCATAGAATATAAAACTTGAGGAATCCAGCAGTTGGAACCTCCCAGCAAGTGGCCAAGAGCACCGAGGCTATGGGATCCAGGTCGCAGTGAACTCATACCAGAGGGCCCACATCATGAACCTGTGAGCAGCCCAGCCGTTGGGACCTCAGAACAGAAGGCCCACATCCCCATTGGGATGGGAACCTGGCAGGAGTGGCTTCGCACCACTTAGCACATATCAGAAAATGTTAGGAGCCCAGCAGTTAGGGCCTGACGCCAGGGGGCCCTCATAACTGAGGGAAGGAGACTCCCAGCAGGTTCCAACTGCCAACAGAGGGCCCACGTATACAAGGTGGCATGCGCCAGCCAGGCAGTAGTGACCTCACAGCAGAGGGCCTATCTCACAGAAGGGTGAGGAACCGAGGCAGGATGAGACTCTCGCCAGAGGGCCCACAACACCAAGGGGATGGGAACCAGTCAGGACTGTCCTCCCACCAGTGGGGCCACATCATCGAAAGGTGAGGAACCCAGCACATGTGACCTCATATCAGACGACATACATCACAAAGGGGATGGGAGTGAGGCAGGTAGGAGTAGCCTAAAAACAGAGGGTCCAAAGAATAAAAAAGGTGAGGAATCCAGCATTTGGAACCTCCCAGCAGGCGGCCGAGAGCACAGAAGCTATGGGATGCAGGCAGGAGTGAACTAACACCAGAGAGCCCACATCATGAAACTGTGAGCAACCCAGGCGTTGGGACCTCAGAGCAGAAAGCCCACATACCCATGGGGATGGGAACCTGACAGGAGTGCCCTGGCATCACTGGGCTCACATCAGAAAACGTGGGGAGCCCAGCAGTTAGGGCCTGATGCTAGAGGGCCATCATCACCGAGGGCAGGAGGCTCCCAGCAGGTTCCATGTGCCAACAGAGGGTCCACGTCGCCAAGGTAATGTGTGCAAGCCAGGCAGGAGTGACCTCACAGCAGAGGGCCTACCTCAGAGAACATTGAGGAACCCAGCCAGGATTAGACTGTCACCAGAAGGCACACCTCACCAAGGGGATGGGAACCAGGCAGGAGTGTCCTCACACCAGTGGGGCCACATCATTGAAAGGTGAGGAACGCAGCACATGTGGCCTCAAGCCATAGGACAGTCATCACCAAGGGGCTGGCAGTGAGGCAGGCAGGAGGAGCCTCACAACAGAGGGCACATAGAATAAAAAAGTTGAGGAATGCAGCAGTTGGAACCTCCCAGCAGGCGGCTCAGAGCACCGATGATAAGGGATCCTTGCCGGAGTGAACTCACAACAGAGGGCCCACATCATGGTACTGTGAGCAAGCCAGCCGTTTTGACCTCAGAGCAGAAGGCCCATATCCCCATGGGGATGGGAACCTGGCAAGAGTGTCCTCACTCACTTGGCGCACATCAGAACATGTGGGGAGCCCAGCAGTTATGGCCTAAGGCAAGAGGGCCCTCATCACCGAGGGGAGGAGGATCCCAGCACACTCCAACTGCCACCAGAGGGCCCACGTCGCCAAGGTGACGTGTGCCAGACAGGCATGATTGAACTCACAGCAGAGGGCCCACCTCACAGAAGGGTGAGGAACTCAGCCAGGATCAGACTCTCACCTGAGGGCCCACATCAGCAAGGGGATGGGAACCAGTCAGGACTGTCTTCCCTCCAGTGGGGCCACATCATCGAAAGGTGCGGAACCCAGCACATGTGGCCTCAAATCAGAGGACACATATCACAAAGGGAATGGGAGTGAGGCAGGCAGGAGTAGCCTAAAAACAGAGGGCCCAAAGAATAAGAAAGGTGAGGAATCCAGCAGTTGGAACCTCCCAGCAGGCGGCCGAGAGCACAGAAGCTATGGGATGCAGGCAGGAGTGAACTAACAGCAGAGAGCCCACATCATGAAACTGTGAGCAACCCAGGCGTTGGGACCTCAGAGCAGAAGGCCCACATCCCAATGGGGATGTGAACCTGGCTGGAGTGTCCTCGCACCACTGGGCGCACATCACAAAATGTGGGGAGCCCAGCAGTTAGGGCCTGACGCCAGAGGGCCCTCATCACCGAGGGGAGGAGGTTCCCAGCAGGCTCCAAGTGCCACCAGAGGGCTCATGTCCACAAGGCGAGGTGAGCAAGCCAGGCAGGAGTGACCTCACAGCAAACGGCCCACCTCACAGATGGGTGAGGAACCCAGCCAGGATCAGACGCTCACCAGAGGGCCCACATCACCACGGGGATGTGAACCAGGCAGGAGTCTCCTAAGACCATTGGTCCCACATCATCGAAAGGTGAGGAACCCAGCACATGTGGCCTCAAACCAGACGACACACATCACGAAGGGGCTGGGAGTGAGGCAGGCAGGAGGATCCTCACAACAGAGGGCCCAAAAAATTAAAAAAGTGAGGAATCCAGCAGTTGGAACCTCCCAGCAGGCGGCCAAGAGCACAGAGGCTATGGGATCCAGGCCTCTGTAAACTAACACCAGAGATCCCACATCATGAAAATGTGAACAACCCAGCCATTGGAACCTCAGAGCAGAAGGCCCACATCCCCATGGAGATGGGATCCTAAGAGGAGTGCCAAAGCATCACTGGGCTCACTAAGAAAAGTTGGTGAGCCCAGCAGTTAGGGCCTGACCCAAGAGGGCCCTCATCACCGGGGGGAGGAGATTCCCAGCACGCTCCAACTGCCACTACACGGCTGACTTCACCAAGGCAAAGTGTGCCAGCCATGCAGGAGTGACCTATCAGCAGAGGGTCTCCCTCACAGGTGGGTGAGGAACACAGCCAGGAACAGACTCTCACCAGGGGGTCCACATAACCACGTGGATGAGAACCAGGCAGGAGTGTCCTCACACTAGTGGGGCCACATCATCGAAAGGTGAGGAACCCAGCAAAGGTGGCCACAAACCAGAGGACCCACATCACCAAGGGGTTGAGAGTGAGGTAGGTGTCTGGATGGGCATATTTAACACTCATTTCCCACCAGGAAGAGGAATTAACCAAAGGCTCAGCATGCCCTGCCAGAAGCAGATTAGGGCCTGAAGCAGTCTTGCGGGTTTGCGGCCAGCTCACAAGAAAGCGAGTTGAAGAAAGGAGCTCAGGGGCACTGTCATTCACAAACCTGCAGAGTTATAAATGACAGATAACGTCCAAAAATATATTGAAGTAAGGCTGCGAAGAGGACTTGAAAGCGGGGCAGAATTTCAGGAAACCGATTTCAGGAGGTAGACTGGATTTGCATTTAAAGTATAGGAAAAGAGGCAGAACATCGACAATGATGCACTTGGCAAAAAAGGGCGTATGAGTTTGTTCCTGAATATATTCAGGAAAAAACACATACGCCCTTTTTGGCAAACCAAGCAAGCTTGCAATGGAAATCCGAACTACTATGAAGTGTCACTTCCCCCCGGTCTAAAGGGCCATCTGTGAAAAGTGTAAAATGCAGAAAGGCAAGACAGGCCATGGGGAAAAAGGAGCCTTGTTATGCTGATGGGCGGGATGTAAACTGCCAACAGCCACTCTGGAGAAGTGTATGGTGTTTCCTGATACATCTGAAAAACAAAGCAACAGAGTCTAGGGCATTTCCACTTATGGTCCTATAGCTTAGGGAAATTAAAATCAAAAAGACACAGCCACCCCAAAATTTGGGACGGCTCTGTTTACAGGAACCTCTTCTACGGTACAAGTTAAATATCCCAGAGAACAAATAATTGATAAAGAAGTTGCTGTACTTAAGTACAACAGAATACCACTCAGCAATGAAATCTGTGTCACCAGGCCTGTACCAGCATAATGAGTGGATTGAGCCACGATGATTCTAAGTGAAATAAGTCACACAGAAAAAGAAACATCATAAGGTATCACTAATGCACGGAATGTAAACTTGGCTACACATGAACTGAATTACAAAACAGAACAGGGTCTCAAGTTTGGAAAACCAACTTATGCTTGCTTAAGGCAAAAGGTGAGTTGGGGTGCTGCATAAAACCAGAGTTTGAAATTAGCACAGATACCGTTCCATAAGCCAAATATGTAATAGACAAGACCTACCCCTTGCTCAACGAAATGGACTCAACAATGAGGTATCACCTCACACCTGTTAGAATGGGCATCATCTGAAAATCTACAAACAACAAATGCTGGAAAGGGTGTGGAGAAAAGGAAGCCTCTTCCACTATTGTTGGGAATATAAATTGATACAGTCACTATGGAGAACAATATGGAGTTTCTTAAGAAACTAATAATAGAATTACCATATGATACAGCAATCCCAGTACTGGACATATACCCAGACAAAACCATAAATCAAAAAGAGACATTCACCGCAATGTTCATTGCATCACTATTTGCAATATCGAGGTAATGGAAGCAACCTAAATGCCCACAGACAGACGAATGCATAAAGATGTGGTACATATATAAAATGGAATATTACTAAGCCATGAAAGGAATGAAATTGGGTCATTTGTAGAGACGTCGATGGATCTAGAGACTGTCATACAGAGTGAAGTAAGTCAGAAAGAGAAAAACAAATCTTGTATATTCATGCATATATGTGGAACCTAGAAAAACTGTACAGATTAACCGTTTTGCAAGGCATAAATAGAGCAACAGATGTAGACAACAATCGTATGGACAACAAGGGGGGAAAGCTCTTGGAGGGGTGGTGGTGGGAGGAGTTGAGAGATTGGGATTGGCATGGAAACATTTATATGTATAAAATAGATAACCAATAAGAACCTGCTGTATAAAAATATAAAATAAAATTCAAAATTAAAAAGAAATAAAATTTAAAAATAAAACAGAAAAAACAATTATTCCCTTCACATACATGTATTTATATGAATAAATTATTTCCATGCTTATATCTGTAAATACAAAAAAGAGGAATAAAATCTACCTTGAACCAAAAACGAAAAAGAGAAAAGAAAAACAGAAGCCACCAGTTACTCAGAGGAAAACCGTATCAGGGCACTTGCTCCAGTTGTAAACAATTCTGAAGTTGGTCAGTGGTGGGGAATCGTCTCCCATTCAGCCAGCAGCCCCCACACAACAAGCGTCCTCATTGCAAAGCTGGGGCACCGTGCCGAGGCATCTGTGAGTAAACGTGAGCTGAGCCCCAGGCCAGTTGCTGCTGAACTGTTCCCACCCTTCCCAGGTAAAACACCTGAATATATACAAGGACTTGAAAGCCTAGAGGAAGGGCCATGGAGCCACACGAGTGACAGCGTGCCAGCTGGCTTGGTGCCTGCAGGCCAGCCAGGATGGTCCTGGCCCTGGGTGCTCTTCTGGAAGATTTCCATTTCCCTGCCTGAGATACCCGTCCTGTCCCTGCCCCCACTGCTTTTTTCCTTCCTCACCTCTGCCCAGGGAGAAATTCCAGCAGCAGGTATGGGTGACACATCCTCTTCTTTCGCAGGTGGCAGCCTGGCAACTGCTGCAGAAAGTCCAGCAGAGCCCCACTCACACTGGGCCACCCACAAAGCCGTGGCCTCTCACTCCCTCCCACCAGCCCAGCCCCGAGACTGCTGACAGGGCAGAGAAAATGGCGTCAGGCACAGCTGCAGGGGCTCTTGCTGCCTGGAGTGGTATTTATATTGATCTCAACCCAGGCACACCTGGGGAGGGCTGGCCGGCACGGTAAGGCTGCCCAGGTCAGCCAATCATCACCCCTCAGGGGCTCACAGTTGCAGAAAATGGAACTTGCTGAACCGGCCAGGTCCAAGGAACAGGTGTGGGCTCCTGAGAGTCAGGATAGACAAGGAGCTCCAGCTTTGGCTTGTTTTCTAATCATTTTATCTGGCCCATGAGTGGGAGACAACTTCAAGAAAACCCTCTCCTAATGAGAGGAACCCAGGAGTCAGGGAGAGGAGGGGGTGGGTGGTGGTTGGAGACAGAGGCCTGGTGCCCTGGGTGCAGTGGAAGTCTCTGGAAGACCAGGTGGAGGGAGGCCACACAGAGTGATGCCCAGGGTCACAGACCTGTCGGAGCTGCTGTTTGTTAGTTCAAGTCCTGCTCTGAGGTGCTCTGTGTCAGCTCTGAGCGACAGGTGAGCTGGGGGTGCTCTTCAATGAGGGCTATGTGCACGGTTCCTGTGTGCCCAGCCCTGCCACGGTACCTGCAAGGGTAGCTCTGTATCCTGGGAGGGGCCTGACCATGAGAGCCCCGTGGGCTGGGTTGGGGGTGGGTTACCTGCCCAGGAGAGCTCCATATCCTGGGATTGGCCTGACCACGAGAGCCCCATGGGCTGCTGGGGACCTGGTAAAGGATGTCAGGACAGTCAGTGAAGCCACCGAGGATATACCTCCAGTTGCTCCTGATTCCTACACCCTGCTGGTCATTCTACCAACCACCAGGACATGGTATTCTGTATTAGTCTTCAATGATGCCTTCTTTTGTATTCCATTAGTCCCAGAGTCACAAGAAATTTTGGCTTGTGAGTGGCAGGACTCAACATACAACTAAAACAATACTTCCGGGCCGTCTTGCCCCAAGGGTTCAAGAATTCCCACACCATCTTTGGGGAAAGCTTAGCTAAAGACCGAAAAGTTCTACCTCTGGAAAAGGAAACCCTCCTTCAATATGCAGATGACATTCTGATCGCCAGCCCTACTAAGGAGGCCTCTGAACTACCAAGCCAATAAAGGATAGAAGTTGTCCAAGAAAAAGCTCAAATATCACAGACTGCGGTGACCTGCCTGGGCTTCATTCTCACACAAGGTCAGAGAAGCCCATCCCAGGAAAGGGAAGAAACCATTTGCAGCCTTACCCCTTTCTAAAACTAGAAGACAGCTTAGGGGTTCCTGGGGAGGCCAGGGTTTGCTGCTTCTGGATCCCTAACTACAGTCTACTAGCTGGGCCTCTATATGAAACACTGAAAGGAAAAGATGATGATCCTTTTGAACAGAATCCAGAAGTGGCCTTTCAAGAATGGAAAGAGCAGTCAATTCAGACCCTTGCCCTGGAACTCCCTAATTGAGCTAAACCCTTTGACCTTTACATTCCCGGTGAAAGGTGAATCGCCATTGGAGAATTAGTGCAAAAACTGGGACCACTTGAAATGGAACAACACAAGAATGCCATCCAGGTAGGATAAACTACAGTCACCAAGGGGCTTGGCCCACTGCCACATCTGGCCAAGATACTGGCGGTATCTATAAACCTGGAAATCAGCAGCCCAAAAGGCCACCTCCCTCCTAAGGGAAAAGGACCCCACGTGGTGATCCTAATCACCAACCATGCCCTGAAGTTGCAGGGTTCGCTCCGTGGGCACACCGACCTCGAGTGAGGAGGCCCTCCAACTCCAACATCCAGAGAGATAACCGGGGGCAACAGGGCACCATGACGACTCATGTGAACATCACTTGACCTGGAGTTTCTCTCATAAAACAACAATAGTGTGTCCCGAAGGAGTAGACTACTGCTTGCAGGACATACTGCACCCGGAGGGGAGCTAATAATCTTGGCGGGGGAACTGTATATCACACTGTCACCATAGAAAAGCCTACAGACACCGTGATGATGGTGGCCAATAAGACCGGCTGGACTCCTGTTTACTTCAAAAGGCTGTTGACTCAGTGGCCATCATGGTCCTTGATCACCACTGACCCTGGACTGTCTGGGAGTTGAGCGGGCAGGGCTCTGACACCTGGTGCTGTTTTTACGTTAATTCAGGGGCCTAATTGAAGAAAGAGCAGACTACTGGTCAGAGCATCTAGGCTGGCAGAAACGGTCAGCCTAAGGTGGCCGAACAAATGTGGGGCGGGGTGAAATCGGCCCCCACAGCGTCTCTGCACATCTCTTTCCTGGACCCTTAAAGGTCATTAGAATCTATAACACTTCCAATGTTGGTGCTCAGGCGGACGAGCAGGGAGGCAGGGGTCCTGGGGCCAATCAACGTCACCTGGAGGCTGCTGGGGAGAAGTTCTGACCCTCGTCCCCTGGTATGAGGGCTCCCAACTCAGCACTCAGCAGTTACAGAAGAAGGGTCTGCACCCTCAGCACTCCAAGAATGAGGAACGGGACAAAAGGCAGAGGAGGGGTTTGTCCCCAGCAAAGCCCATTAAAACTCCCTGGGAGATAAAAATAGAATCTGGGCAATAAAGTCAAGTCTGACCTTTTTTATCCTTTGTGCTTTGTCTAATTTCACGTGCTCCTAGGGTCCCGCATGCAGAGGTTCCACACCCGGCACTTCAGACCAGATTTCCTAGTGCAGAATGGCTGGGTCGACACCTCAGCTCCTGGGGCCCAGTGCAGACTCCGAGATATAGAGCCTGAGCTGCAGCCAACCCGGCCCTCGAGAGCTCCGCCCCCTCCCTCCCACTGACTCTCACAGGATCTCTACACAGCAGCCCAGCCCACAGCCCACGGGGTAGTGCATGCTCTCACCTCTCCATTCTCTGATCAAAATATAAAGTTTCCTTTGCTTGGGAACCAAACTCAGTCTCGATCTGTTGGCCCCAATGACACTGGGCAGGGGGACACTTGTTGGGGTCCACTCTGGAGGATCAGTAACAGAAATTGAGACTATTGTAACTTCAATGAACAGATGTGTGAGCCAAACTGTACTTAACATAGAACAGTTTATAAGGCTCGGGTAAAATAAGATGTTTCTAACACTTCCATTTGATATTTCCATCACTTTATTATAAGCAAGTTCAGTGAAAAGGTTTGTCTTATTTGTCAGGTCAATATTAGAGAAATGAAGTGATTTCTTTCCAAGGATGTACATCTAATAATCTTGGTTAAAGCTTCAATCTTGTTTTAAATGCTTTTCCATTGAAAATGATACCTCTCTTTCAGCTCTCCCATTTCTGAGAAGTATAAAATCTTATAATTTATTATTACCAAAGGGGAAAGGTGGGAGGAGGGATAAATTAACAGTTTGGAATTAACACATACACACTGCTATGTATAAAATAGATCATCAACAAGGAACTACTGTATAGCACAGGGAACTACACTCAATATTTTGCAATAACCTATAAGGGGAAATAATCGGAAAAAGAATAGATATTTTTATTGACATCATCTATCAATGACAGTTAAAGTGTAATGTAAGGGAAGCCGGTGGTGAGTGCTTCTGACCCTGAAGACTTCAATCATCTAAAGTTTGGACTCTGCCTACTTCCCGAGGCCCTTAATGAACATATGTGTAGCCGTAGCTTAAAAAACTCCTCAGTTTGGGTTTCGGGGAGACACTGATTTTGAAAAAGCCCTGGTGTTCTCCTTACATGAATGGGACTCTTCCTACTGCTAAAACATGTCTGTCACATCCAGAGGATGGTATACCGTCTGATCGGGAAGAGTTTGGAAAAGGCATCTCATCTCCTCATCTCCTGGTGCTCGGGTTCACCCCTCCAGTGTCTTTACTAACAGTCTCCCCACTTGGAGATGTCAGCACTGTCAACATCCTGTTGCGTACAGTTTGGAATTTGTCCAGAGGATGAAGCAGAAGGATGAGGAACAATGAGAGACAAGTCCTAGGTGTTCAGACAGGCACATGTCACTCTAATTTCCAATCAGGAAGACGAATTGACCAAAGGCTAGGGTTGCCCATGGAAACAGTATAGGGCTTGAGGAAATCCCACTGCTTTGTGGCCAGTTCCCATAAACACAAGTTGAACAATGGAACTCAGGGGCAGTAAAATTCACGAAACTGCAGAGTTGAAAATATCTATCACTGAAAAATGTCTTGAGGAAAGTCAGAGAAAAGGATTGGTAAGCAAGGGAGAATGACAGGAAAGGGATTTGAGGAGGTAGAAAGGACTCGCCATTAAGCACAAGAAAAGGGGCTGAACATTGCCAACATTGCAGTTGGCCAAAAAGGCTGTATGCGTTTTTTTCTGTATATATTCAAGAAAAGGGCATACACTTTTTTAGCCAACCAAACAGGTGGGCACTGGAAATCAATACTACAAAAGATATCACTTCGCATCAGTCAGAAGAGCCATCCTCATAAAGTGTAAACACCAGAAATGCAGGACAGGGCAAGGAGAAGAGGGAGCCCTGTGAGGCTTATAGTGGAAATGTATATTGCCAACGGCCATTCTGGAGGACTGTATTGTGTTTACTAAAGCATCTAAAAAATGAGCTACAGAGCATAGGGCACTTGCACTCATGGGCGTATATCTTGGGAAAAACAAAAATCGAGAGGACACAGGCACCCCAATGTTTACTGCCTCTCTGTTTAAAAGATCCTCGACTAGGATATAACTTAAATGTCTCTGGAGGGAAAAAATGGATAGAGATGTGATACTTATGTAGAGTGGAATATTACTCAGCCTGGAAATCAATGAAATATGGCCAGTTGTAACAACTCCGGAGGAGTTACGTATGATCATTCTAAGTGACATAATTCAAAAAGAAAAAGACACATATCATAAGATATCACTTAAAGGTGGAATCCAAAATGGCTACACATGAAATAAATTACAAAACAAAAACATAGTCAAATATGTAGAAAACACGCGTAAGGCTGCTAAACGGGAAAGGTGGGGAGGGGTGAGGCATCATCCAGGAGGTTGAAATTAGCAAAGATACCATTCCAAATACCAAACTGATAATCAACAAGGCCTACACGGTAGCTAAAAGAACTGCACTCAGCACATTCAAGTCACCGGAAAAGAATATCTATGACTGGTAAGAATCTGAAAAAGAATTTATTGATGTCTCTCTGTACGTGAATCAAGTGGATGTACAGCAGCAAGAAACAGAGCTTTGAAAATCAGCTGTAACCAATATAGTAATAAATTGAAAAAAATAAACGACAGAGAGACAGAGAAAACCTCTTACAACTTTTCCTCAGGGACGGTGATGCAACATGGATTGAACACATCTAGACCCACAGCAGGATGAGACATAAGGCTGGAAACTGTTCGCGCTAAGAGAAATGTGAGGTTGGGTGAGGAAATGCACACCCTTTAAAGTAATACTACCTGGTACCCATTCAATGGGTCCCAAATCTGCAGGTTCAAGGCATCTTCCTACAGCTAAAACATGCATGGAAAACCCAGAGGACTGTACACCATGTGATCGGGAGATGTGTCTAAAATGCACCTCATTTATCCTCTCCTGGTGCTCCTGTTCATCATTCCAGCCACGTTACTTAGAATCTCCCCACTTAGAGAATCAGCACATTTAAACTTCTATTTCACACATTTTGCAAATTGTGAGGAGGATGAACGGGAAGAGGGGGAACCAATGAGAGAATAGTTGTAGGGGTTTGGACGGGCACATGTCACTCTGATTTCCCATTAAGAATAAGAATTAAAAAAAGGCTCAGCCCGCCTCACCGGAGCCAAAATAGGGCCTGAAGCAATCCTGCGGCTTTGAGGCCAGCTCACAAAAGAGCAACTTCAAAAATGGAGCTCAGGGTCACTGCAATTCACAAACCTGCAGAGTTATAAATGAAAACTAACGTCCAAAAATATGTTGAGGTAAGGCAAAGAAGAGGATCTGAATGCAAGACAGAATTGCAAGAAACAGATTTCAAGAGATAGATTGGACTCGTCTTTAAAGCACATGAAAAGCGGCAGAATTTCGACAATGATGCAGTTGGCCCAAAAGGGAGTATGCGTTTTTTCCTGAATATATCCAGGAAAAAACGCATACGCACTTTATGGGCAACCAAGCAAGCAAGCAATGCAAATGTGCACAACAAAGAAGTCTCATTTCCCACCGGTCAAAAGGGCCATCCGAAAAAATTGTAAAAACCAGAAATGCAGGACAGGCCATGGAGAAGAGGGAGCCTTTATACGCTGATGGACAGTGTGTGAGAGCTGCCGAGAGCCACTCCAGAGGAGTGTATGGTGGTTCCTAAATCATCTAAAAAACAGAGCTACAGAGCATAGGGCACTTCCAGTCACGGGAGTATATCTAGGGAAGTCTAAAAATCAACAAGACACAAGCACACCACAGTTTAGGACTACTCTGTTTACAAGAACCTCAACTTCAGTACACCTTAAATATCCCAGGAAAGAGAACAATGGATAAAGAAAATGTGGTACTTATGTACAATGGAATATCTCTTCACCATGAAATCAATGTAATAAGGCTAGTAGAAGGATAAAGAGTGGATTTAGGTCCGATAATACTACTTGAAATAAGTCAAACAGAAAAAGAAACATATAAGATATCACTTATAGAGGGAGGATAAATATGGCTGCACAAAAAATGAATTACAAAACAGAACAGTGTCTCACATTTAGAAAACACACTTATGTCAGCTTAAGGGGAAAGGAGAGGTGGGGTGATGCATAAAACCAGAGTTTGAAATTAGCACAGATACTGTTCAATAAACCAAATAGGTATTAGACAAGATCTACACCTTGCTCAATGAACTGGCCTCAACACACCTCATACACCGCAGAGAACTATATCTGAGTAATAAGAATCTTAAAACCCATGTATTGATATATCTCCATAAGGGAATCAAGTGTGTGCAGAGTGGCACAAACACAGCAGTGAAAATGAGCTAAACCCCATTATAGAAATAAATTTTAAAACCAAAACGCAGAAACAATGAAAGAGAGAAAAATTCTTACAAAATTCGCTCAGGGGCTGTGATGCAACCTGGAATGACCACATATAAACCCACAGCTGGATAAGACATAAGGCTGGACACTTGGGGCTGAGAGGATTGGTGAGCTTTGGTGAGCAACTGCCGAAAGTTTAATGCAATACTTCATGCTACTCATTCCAAGGGTCCCAACACTCCAGGTTGAAGGGAATCTTCCTACAGCTAAACCATGCATGGGAAATCCAGCAGATGGTATACCGTATGATCGGGAAAGGTTTCTAAAACGCACCTCATTTTCCTCTCCTGGGGCTCCGGATCAACATTCCAGACACTTTACTAACAACATCCCCACATGGAGAGTCAATGCCTTTAAGTTCCGGTATCGCACAGTCTGCAGTTAGTGCGGAGGATGAATGGGAATAGGGGGAACCAGTGAGAAAATAGCTGTAGCGGTTTCAATGGCCACATGTTACTCTAATTTCACATAGGAAGAAGAATTAACCAAAGGCACAGCAAGGCGCCCCAGAAGAAGAATAGGGCCTGAAGAAATCCTGTGGATATGAGGCAAGATCACAAAAATAAGAGCTGAAAAATGGAACTAAGGGCAGCTGCAATTCAAAAACCTGCAGAGTTATAAAGGCCAACTACTTTCCAAAAGTATATTGAGGTAAGGCTATGAAGAGGCACTGACAGCAAGGCAGATGTGCAGGAAACCTATTTCAGGAGGTAGACTGCAATTGCATCGAAAACATATGAAAAGACTCAGAACATCGACAATCATGCACTTGGCCAAAAAGGGCGTATGCGTTTTTTCCTGAATATATTCAGGAAAAAACGCATACGCACTTTCTGGCCAACCAAGCAAGCTTGCAAAGGAAATCTGCACTACAATGAAGTCTCACTTCCACCCGGTCAAAAGGGCAATCTGAAAAAAGTGTAAAATCCAGAAAGGCAGGACAGGCCATGGAGAACTGGGAGCCTTGTTATGCTGATGGGTGCGATGTAAATTGCAAACAGCCACTCTGGAGAAGTGTATGGTGTTTCCTGAAACATCTAAAAAACAAAGCAACAGAGCCTAGGGCACTTCCACTTA
Source organism: Orcinus orca (assembly GCF_937001465.1). Taxonomy (NCBI): domain Eukaryota; kingdom Metazoa; phylum Chordata; class Mammalia; order Artiodactyla; family Delphinidae; genus Orcinus; species Orcinus orca. Next base: position 107,051,684 of record NC_064560.1, read on the forward strand.
TGGTCCTATAGCTTAGGGAAATTAAAATCAAAAAGACACAGCCACCCCAAAGTTTGGGACGGCTCTGTTTACAAGAAACTCATTTACGGTACAAGTTCAATATCGCAGAAAGCGATAAATGGATAAAGAAGTTGTGGTACTTACGTCCAATGCAATATCACTCAGCAATGAAATCTATGTCATCAGGCCCGTAGCAGAATAATGAGTGGATTCAGGTACGATGATTGTAAGTGAAATAAATAACACAGAAAAAGAAACATCATAAGATATCACTAATACACAGAATGTAAACTTGGCTACACAGGAACTGAATTACAAAACAGAACAGGGTCTCAAATGTAGAAAACCAACTTATGCTTGCTTAAGCGGAAAGGTGAGTTGGGGTGCTGCATAAAACCAGTGATTGAAATTAGCAGATACCGTTCCATAAGCCAAATATATAACAGACAAGAGCTACTCCTTGCTCAACGAAGTGGACTCAACACTCCATATTAAATGCCTTAGAATATACCTGACTAGTAAGAATCTTAAAACCTATGGATTTATATGTCTCCGAAAGAGAATCAAGCGTGTGTACAGTGGCATAAGCACAGCAGTGATAGGATTGGTGAGGGTTGGTGAGCAAATGCAGACCCTTTGAAGTCATATTGTATGGTACCCATTCCATGGGTCTCAACTCTCCAGGTTTAAGTGATTCTTCCTTCAGCAAAAACATGCATGTGGAACCCAGAGTATGATCCACCGAGTGATCGGGAAACGTGTTCAAATGTGTCTCAGTTTTCGTCCCCTGGTACTCGGGTGCAACATTCCAGATGCTTTACTAACACTCTCCCCACTTGGAGAGTCAGTGCCTTTAACCTCCTGTTTGGCCCAGTTTGCAATTTCTTCGGAAGATGAACAGGAATAAGGAGAAGCAATGGGAGACTGTCTGTAGGTGTTTGGACGGGCAAATTTAACTCTCATTTCCCACCAGGAAGACGAATGAACCAAAGGCTCAACATGCCGTGCTGGAACTAGATTAGGGGCTGAAGAGATCCTGCGGTTTTGCGGCCAGCTCACAAGAAATCGAGTTGAAGAAAGGAGCTGAGGGGCACTGTAGTTCACAAACCTGCGGAGTTATAAATGACAGCTATCATCCAAAATTATACTGAAGTAAGGCTGTGAAGAGGACTTGAATGCGGGGCAGAATTTCTGGAAACCGATTTCAGAAGGTACACGGGAGTCGCTCTTAAAGCATAGGAAAAGAGACAGAACTTGGAAAATAATGCACTTGGCAAAAAAAGGCATATGTGTTTTATCCAGAGCTCTCATAACTGAGGGGAGGAGATTCCCAGCAGGCTCTAACTGTCACCTGAGGGCTCACATTGCCAAGGCAACGTGAGCAAGCCAGGCAGGAGTTACCTCACAGCAGAGGTCCCACCTCACAGAAGGGTGAAAAACCCAGCCAACATCAGACTCTCACCAGAGGGCCCACATCACCAAGGGGATGGGAACCAGGCAGGAGTGTCTTCACACCAGTGGGGCCACATCATCGAAAGGTGAGGTACTCAGCACATGTGTCCTCAAACCAGAGGACCCACATCACCAAGGGCCTCGGAGTGAGGCAGGCAGGAGTAGCCTCACAACACTGGGCCCATAGAATAAGAAAGTGAGGAATCCAGCAGTTGGAACCTCCCAGCAGGTGGCCCAGAGCACCGAGGCTATGGGATCCAGGCCACAGTGAACTCACAGAAGAGGGCCCATGTCATGAAACTGAGCAACCCAGACATTGGGACCTCAGAGCAGGAGGCCCACATCCCCATGGGGATGGAAATCTGGTAGGAGTGTCCTTGCACCACTGAGAACATATCAGAAACTTTTGGGCGACCAGCAGTTAGGGCCTGATCCAGAGGGCCCTCATCACGAAGGGAAGGAGGCTCCCAGCAGGCTCCAACTGCCACCAGAGGGCTGACGTCACCAAGGCGATGTGTGCCAACCAGGCACGAATGACCTCACAGCAGAGGGCACACCTCAGAGAAGTGTGACGAACCCAGTCAGGATCAGACTCGCACCAGAGGGCCCACATCACCAAATGGATTGGAACCAGGCAGGAGTGTCCTCACATGAGTAGGGCCACATCATCTAAAGGTGAGGAACCCAGAACATGTGGCTTCAAACCATAGGACACCCATCACCAAGGGGCTGGGAGTGAGGCAGGCAGGAGGAGCCTCATAACAGAGGGCCCAAAAATAAGAAAGGTGAGGAATCCAGCATTTGGAACCTCCCAGCAGGCGGCCCAGAGCACAGAGGCTAGGGGATCCAGGCCGGAGTGAACTAACACCAGACAGCCCACATCATGAAACTGTGAGCAACCCAGACATTGGGACCTCAGAGCAGAAGGCCCACATCCCCATGGTGATGGGAACATGACAGGAGTGTCCTGGCATCACTGGGCTCACATCAGAAAACGTGGGGTGCTCAGAAGTTAGGGCCTGACGCTAGAGGGCACTCATTACTGAGAGGAGGAGGCTCCCAGCAGGCTCCAGCTGCCACCAGAGGGCCAACGTCGCCAAGGCGATGTGTGCCAGCCCGGCAGTAGTGACCTCACAGCAGAGGGCCCACCTCACAGAAGGGTGAGGAACACAGCCAGGATCAGACTCTCACCAGAGGGCCCACATCACCAAGGGGATGGGAACCAGGCAGGAGTGTCCCCACACCAGTGGGACAACATCATCGAAAGGTGAGGATCCCAGCACATGTGTCCTCAAACCAGAGGAACCACATCACCAAGGGGTTCGGAATGAGGCTGGCAGGACCGGCCTCACAACACAGGGTCCATAGAATATAAAACTTGAGGAATCCAGCAGTTGGAACCTCCCAGCAAGTGGCCCAGAGCACTGAGGCTATGGGATCCAGGCCGCAGTGAACTCACAGCAGAGGGCCCACATCATGAACCTGTGAGCAGCCCAGCCGTTGGGATTCAGAACAGAAGGCCCACATCCCCATTGGGATGGGAACCTGGCAGGAGTGGCTTCGCACCACTTAGCACATATCAGAAAATGTTAGGAGCCCAGCAGTTAGGGCCTGACGCCAGGGGGCCCTCATAACTGAGGGGAGGAGACTCCCAGCAGGTTCCAACTGCCAACAGAGGGCCCACGACTACAAGGTGGCATGCGCCAGCCAGGCAGTAGTGACCTCACAGCAGAGGGCCTATCTCACAGAAGGGTGAGGAACCGAGGCAGGATGAGACTCTCGCCAGAGGGCCCACAACACCAAGGGGATGGGAACCAGTCAGGACTGTCCTCCCACCAGTGGGGCCACATCATCAAAAGGTGAGGAACCCAGCACATATGGCCTAATATCAGACGACATACATCACAAAGGGGATGGGAGTGAGGCAGGTAGGAGTAGCCTAAAAACAGAGGGTCCAAAGAATAAAAAAGGTGAGGAATCCAGCATTTGGAACCTCCCAGCAGGCGGCCGAGAGCACAGAAGCTATGGGATGCAGGCAGGAGTGAACTAACACCAGAGAGCCCACATCATGAAACTGTGAGCAACCCAGGCGTTGGGACCTCAGAGCAGAAAGCCCACATCCCCATGGGGATGGGAACCTGACAGGAGTGTCCTGGCATCACTGGGCTCACATCAGAAAACGTGGGGAGCACAGAAGTTAGGGCCTGATGCTAGAGGGCCGTCATCACCGAGGGCAGGAGGCTCCCAGCAGGTTCCATGTGCCAACAGAGGGCCCACGTCGCCAAGGTGATGTGTGCAAGTCAGGCAGGATTGACCTCACAGCAGAGGGCCTACCTCACAGAAGAGTGAGGAACCCAGCCAGGATAAGACTGTCACCAGAAGGCCCACATCACCAAGGGGATGGGAACCAGGCAGGAGTGTCCTCACACCAGTGGGGCCACATCATTGAAAGTTGCGGAACCCAGCACATGTGGCCTCAAACCAGAAGACCCACATCAAGAAGGGGTTGCGAGTGAGGCAGGCAGGAGGAGCATCAAAACACAGGACCCATAGAATACAAAAGTTGAGGAATCGAGCAGTTGGAACCTCCCAGCAGGCGGTCAAGAGCACAGAGGCTATGGGATCCAGGCCACAGTGAACTAACACCAGAGAGCCCATATCATGAAATTGTGATCAACCCAGCCGTTGGGACCTCAGAGCAGAAGGCCCACATCCCCATTGAGATGGGAACCTAAGAGGAGTGCCCGAGCATCACTGGGCTCACTAAGAAAAGTTGGGGAGCCCAGCAGTTAGGGCCTGACGTCAGAGGGCCCTCATCACAGAGGTGAGGAGGCTCCCAGCAGTGTCCAAGTGCCACCAGAGGGCTCATGTCAACAAGGCGAGGTGAGCAAGCCAGGCAAGAGTTACCTGATAGTAGAGGGCCCACCTCTCAGATGGGTGAGGAACCCAGCCAGGATCAGACTCTCACCAGAGGGCCCACATCACAAAGGGGATGGGAACCAGTCAGGATTATCTTCACACCAGTGGGGCCTCATCATCTTAAGGTGAGGAACCCAGCACATGTGTCCTCAAACCAGAGGACCCACATCACCAAGGGCCTTGGAGTGAGGCAGGCAGGAGTAGCCTCACAACACAGGGCACATAATATAAAAAACGTGAGGATTCCAGCATTTAGACCTTCCAGCAGGCGGCTCAGAACACCGAGGCTATGGGATCCAGGCCACAGTGAACTCACAGCAGAGGGCCCACATCATAAAACTGTGAGCAACCCAGGCGTTGGGACCTCAGCGCAGAAGGCCCACATCCCCATGGGAATGGGAACCTGGCTGGAGTGTCCTCGCACCACTGGGCGCACATCAGAAAATGTGGGGAGCTCACCATTTAGGGCCTGACGCCAGAGGGCCGTCATCACCGAGAGGAGGAGGCACCCTGCACGCTCCAACTGCCACCAGAGGGCTCACGTCTCCAAGGTGACGTGTGCCAGCCAGGCAGGAGTGACCTCACAGGAGAGGGCCTACCTCACAGAACGTTGAGGAACCCAGCCAGGATTAGACTCTCGCCAGAGGGCCCACCTCACCAAGGGGAGGGGAACCAGGCAGGAGTGTCCTCACACGAGTGGGGCCACATCATTGAAAGGTGAGGAACGCAGCACATGTGGCCTCAAGCCATAGGACAGTCATCACCAAGGGGCTGGCAGTGAGGCAGGCAGGAGGAGCCTCACAACAGAGGGCACATAGAATAAAAAAGTTGAGGAATGCAGCAGTTGGAACCTCCCAGCAGGCGGCTCAGAGCACCGATGATAAGGGATCCTTGCCGGAGTGAACTCACAGCAGAGGGCCCACATCATGGTACTGTGAGCAAGCCAGCCGTTTTGACCTCAGAGCAGAAGGCCCATATCCCCATGGGGATGGGAACCTGGCAAGAGTGTCCTCACTCACTTGACGCACATCAGAACATGTGGGGAGCCCAGCAGTTATGGCCTAAGGCAAGAGGGCCCTCATCACCGAGGGGAGGAGGATCCCAGCACACTCCAACTGCCACCAGAGGGCCCACGTCACCAAGGTGACGTGTGCCAGACAGGCATGATTGACCTCACAGCAGAGGGCCCACCTCACAGAAGGGTGAGGAACTCAGCCAGGATCAGACTCTCACCTGAGGGCCCACATCAGCAAGGGGATGGGAACCAGTCAGGACTGTCTTCCCTCCAGTGGGGCCACATCATCGAAAGGTGCGGAACCCAGCACATGTGGCCTCAAATCAGAGGACACATATCACAAAGGGAATGGGAGTGAGGCAGGCAGGAGTAGCCTAAAAACAGAGGGCCCAAAGAATAAGAAAGGTGAGGAATCCAGCAGTTGGAACCTCCCAGCAGGCGGCCGAGAGCACAGAAGCTATGGGATGCAGGCAGGAGTGAACTAACAGCAGAGAGCCCACATCATGAAACTGTGAGCAACCCAGGCGTTGGGACCTCAGAGCAGAAGGCCCACATCCCAATGGGGATGTGAACCTGGCTGGAGTGTCCTCGCACCACTGGGCGCACATCACAAAATGTGGGGAGCCCAGCAGTTAGGGCCTGACGCCAGAGGGCCCTCATCACCGAGGGGAGGAGGCTCCCAGCAGGCTCCAAGTGCCACCAGAGGGCTCATGTCCACAAGGCGAGGTGAGCAAGCCAGGCAGGAGTGACCTCACAGCAGACGGCCCACCTCACAGATGGGTGAGGAACCCAGCCAGGATCAGACGCTCAACAGAGGGCCCACATCACCAAGGGGATGTGAACCAGGCAGGAGTCTCCTAAGACCATTGGTCCCACATCATCGAAAGGTGAGGAACCCAGCACATGTGGCCTCAAACCAGACGACACACATCACGAAGGGGCTGGGAGTGAGGCAGGCAGGAGGATCCTCACAACAGAGGGCCCAAAAAATTAAAAAAGTGAGGAATCCAGCAGTTGGAACCTCCCAGCAGGCGGCCAAGAGCACAGAGGCTATGGGATCCAGGCCTCTGTGAACTAACACCAGAGAGCCCACATCATGAAAATGTGAACAACCCAGCCGTTGGGACCTCAGAGCAGAAGGCCCACATCCCCATGGAGATGGGATCCTAAGAGGAGTGCCAAAGCATCACTGGGCTCACTAAGAAAAGTTGGTGAGCCCAGCAGTTAGGGCCTGACCCAAGAGGGCCCTCATCACCGGGGGGAGGAGATTCCCAGCAGGTTCCAACTGCCACCACATGGCTGACTTCACCAAGGCAATGTGTGCCAGCCATGCAGGAGTGACCTATCAGCAGAGGGTCTCCCTCACAGGTGGGTGAGGAACACAGCCAGGAACAGACTCTCACCAGGGTGTCCACATAACCACGTGGATGAGAACCAGGCAGGAGTGTCCTCACACTAGTGGCGTCACATCATCGAAAGGTGAGGAACCCAGCAAAGGTGGCCACAAACCAGAGGACCCACATCACCAAGGGGTTGAGAGTGAGGTAGGTGTCTGGACGGGCATATTTAACACTCATTTCCCACCAGGAAGAGGAATTAACCAAAGGCTCAGCGTGCCCTGCCAGAAGCAGATTAGGGCCTGAAGCAGTCTTGCGGGTTTGCGGCCAGCTCACAAGAAAGCGAGTTGAAGAAAGGAGCTCAGGGGCCCTGTCATTCACAAACCTGCAGAGTTATAAATGACAGCTATCGTCCAAAAATATATTGAAGTAAGGCTGCGAAGAGGACTTGAAAGCGGGGCAGAATTTCAGGAAACCGATTTCAGGAGGTAGACTGGATTTGCATTTAAAGCATAGGAAAAGAGGCAGAACATCGACAATGATGCACTTGGCAAAAAAGGGCGTATGAGTTTGTTCCTGAATATATTCAGGAAAAAACACATACGCCCTTTTTGGCAAACCAAGCAAGCTTGCAATGGAAATCCGAACTACTATGAAGTGTCACTTCCCCCCGGTCTAAAGGGCCATCTGAGAAAAGTGTAAAATCCAGAAAGGCAAGACAGGCCATGGGGAAAAAGGAGCCTTGTTATGCTGATGGGCGGGATGTAAATTGCCAACAGCCACTCTGGAGAAGTGTATGGTGTTTCCTGATACATCTGAAAAACAAAGCAACAGAGTCTAGGGCATTTCCACTTATGGTCCTATAGCTTAGGGAAATTAAAATCAAAAAGACACAGCCACCCCAAAATTTGGGACGGCTCTGTTTACAGGAACCTCTTCTACGGTACAAGTTAAATATCCCAGAGAACAAATAATTGATAAAGAAGTTGCTGTACTTACGTACAACAGAATACCACTCAGCAATGAAATCTGTGTCACCAGGCCTGTACCAGCATAATGAGTGGATTGAGGCACGATGATTCTAAGTGAAATAAGTCACACAGAAAAAGAAACATCATAAGGTATCACTAATGCACGGAATGTAAACTTGGCTACACATGAACTGAATTACAAAACAGAACAGGGTCTCAAGTTTAGAAAACCAACTTATGCTTGCTTAAGGCGAAAGGTGAGTTGGGGTGCTGCATAAAACCAGAGTTTGAAATTAGCACAGATACCGTTCCATAAGCCAAATATGTAATAGACAAGACCTACCCCTTGCTCAACGAAATGGACTCAACAATGAGGTATCACCTCACACCTGTTAGAATGGGCATCATCTGAAAATCTACAAACAACAAATGCTGGAAAGGGTGTGGAGAAAAGGAAGCCTCTTCCACTATTGTTGGGAATATAAATTGATACAGTCACTATGGAGAACAATATGGAGTTTCTTAAGAAACTAATAATAGAATTACCATATGATACAGCAATCCCAGTACTGGACATATACCCAGACAAAACCATAAATCAAAAAGAGACATTCACCGCAATGTTCATTGCATCACTATTTGCAATATCGAGGTAATGGAAGCAACCTAAATGCCCACAGACAGACGAATGCATAAAGATGTGGTACATATATAAAATGGAATATTACTAAGCCATGAAAGGAATGAAATTGGGTCATTTGTAGAGACGTCGATGGATCTAGAGACTGTCATACAGAGTGAAGTAAGTCAGAAAGAGAAAAACAAATCTTGTATATTCATGCATATATGTGGAACCTAGAAAAACTGTACAGATTAACCGTTTTGCAAGGCATAAATAGAGCAACAGATGTAGACAACAATCGTATGGACAACAAGGGGGGAAAGCTCTTGGGGGGGTGGTGGTGGGAGGAGTTGAGAGATTGGGATTGGCATGGAAACATTTATATGTATAAAATAGATAACCAATAAGAACCTGCTGTATAAAAATATAAAATAAAATTCAAAATTAAAAGGAAATAAAATTTAAAAAATAAAACAGAAAAAACAATTATTCCCTTCACATACATGTATTTATATGAATAAATTATTTCCATGCTTATATCTGTAAATACAAAAAAGAGGAATAAAATCTACCTTGAACCAAAAACGAAAAAGAGAAAAAAAAAAACAGAACCCACCAGTTACTCAGAGGAAAACCGTATCAGGGCACTTGCTCCAGTTGTAAACAATTCTGAAGTTGGTCAGTGGTGGGGAATCGTCTCCCATTCAGCCAGCAGCCCCCACACAGCAAGCGTCCTCATTGCAAAGCTGGGGTACCGTGCCGAGGCATCTGTGAGTAAACGTGAGCTGAGCCCCAGGCCAGTTGCTGCTGAACTGTTCCCACCCTTCCCAGGTAAAACACCTGAATATATACAAGGACTTGAAAGCCTAGAGGAAGGGCCATGGAGCCACACGAGTGACAGCATGCCAGCTGACTTGGTGCCTGCAGGCCAGCCAGGATGGTCCTGGCCCTGGGTGCTCTTCTGGAAGATTTCCATTTCCCTGCCTGAGATACCCGTCCTGTCCCTGCCCCCACTGCTTTTTTCCTTCCTCACCTCTGCCCAGGGAGAAATTCCAGCAGCAGGTATGGGTGACACATCCTCTTCTTTAGCAGGTGGCAGCCTGGCAACTGCTGCAGAAAGTCCAGCAGAGCCCCACTCACACTGGGCCACCCACAAAGCTGTGGCCTCTCCCTCCCTCCCACCAGCTCAGCCCCGAGACTGCTGACAGGGCAGAGAAAATGGCGTCAGGCACAGCTGCAGGGGCTCTTGCTGCCTGGAGTGGTATTTATATTGATCTCAACCCAGGCACACCTGGGGAGGGCTGGCCGGCACGGTAAGGCTGCCCAGTCAGCCAATCATCACCCCTCAGGGGCTCACAGTTGCAGAAAATGGAACTTGCTGAACCGGCCAGGTCCAAGGAATAGGTGTGGGCTCCTGAGAGTCAGGATAGACAAGGGGCTGCAGCTTTGGCTTGTTTTCTAATCATTTTATCTGGCCCATGAGTGGGAGACAACTTCAAGAAAACCCTCTCCTAATGAGAGGAACCCAGGAGTCAGGGAGAGGAGGGGGTGGGTGGTGGTTGGAGACAGAGGCCTGGTGCCCTGGGTGCAGTGGAAGTCTCTGGAAGACCAGGTGGAGGGAGGCCACACAGAGTGATGCCCAGGGTCACAGACCTGTCGGAGCTGCTGTTTGTTAGTTCAAGTCCTGCTCTGAGGTGCTCTGTGTCAGCTCTGAGCGACAGGTGAGCTGGGGGTGCTCTTCAATGAGGGCTATGTGCACGGTTCCTGTGTGCCCAGCCCTGCCACGGTACCTGCAAGGGTAGCTCTGTATCCTGGGAGGGGCCTGACCATGAGAGCCCCGTGGGCTGGGTTGGGGGTGGGGTACCTGCCCAGGAGAGCTCCATATCCTGGGATTGGCCTGACCACGAGAGCCCCATGGGCTGCTGGGGACCTGGTAAAGGATGTCAGGACAGTCAGTGAAGCCACCGAGGATATACCTCCAGTTGCTCCTGATTCCTACACCCTGCTGGTCATTCTACCAACCACCAGGACATGGTATTCTGTATTAGTCTTCAATGATGCCTTCTTTTGTATTCCATTAGTCCCAGAGTCACAAGAAATTTTGGCTTGTGAGTGGCAGGACTCAACATACAACTAAAACAATACTTCCGGGCCGTCTTGCCCCAAGGGTTCAAAAATTCCCACACCATCTTTGGGGAAAGCTTAGCTAAAGACTGAAAAGTTCTACCTCTGGAAAAGGAAACCCTCCTTCAATATGCAGATGACATTCTGATCGCCAGCCCTACTAAGGAGGCCTCTGAACTACCAAGCCAATAAAGGATAGAAGTTGTCCAAGAAAAAGCTCAAATATCACAGACTGCGGTGACCTGCCTGGGCTTCATTCTCACACAAGGTCAGAGAAGCCCATCCCAGGAAAGGGAAGAAACCATTTGCAGCCTTACCCCTTTCTAAAACTAGAAGACAGCTTAGGGGTTCCTGGGGAGGCCAGGGTTTGCTGCTTCTGGATCCCTAACTACAGTCTACTAGCTGGGCCTCTATATGAAACACTGAAAGGAAAAGATGATGATCCTTTTGAACAGAATCCAGAAGTGGCCTTTCAAGAATGGAAAGAGCAGTCAATTCAGACCCTTGCCCTGGAACTCCCTAATTGAGCTAAACCCTTTGACCTTTACATTCCCGGTGAAAGGTGAATCGCCATTGGAGAATTAGTGCAAAAACTGGGACCACTTGAAATGGAACAACGCAAGAATGCCATCCAGGTAGGATAAACTACAGTCACCAAGGGGCTTGGCCCACTGCCACATCTGGCCAAGATACTGGCGGTATCTAAAAACCTGGAAATCAGCAGCCCAAAAGGCCACCTCCCTCCTAAGGGAAAAGGACCCCACGTGGTGATCCTAATCACCAACCATGCCCTGAAGTTGCAGGGTTCGCTCCATGGGCACACCGACCTCGAGTGAGGAGGCCCTCCAACTCCAACATCCAGAGAGATAACCGGGGGCAACAGGGCACCATGACGACTCGTGTGAACATCACTTGACCTGGAGTTTCTCTCATAAAACAACAATAGTGTGTCCCGAAGGAGTAGACTACTGCTTGCAGGACTTACTGCACCCGGAGGGGAGCTAATAATCTTGGCGGGGGAACCGTATATCACACTGTCACCATAGAAAAGCCTACAGACACCGTGATGATGGTGGCCAATAAGACTGGCTGGACTCCTGTTTACTTCAAAAGGCTGTTGACTCAGTGGCCATCATGGTCCTTGATCACCACTGACCCTGGACTGTCTGGGAGTTGAGCGGGCAGGGCTCTGACACCTGGTGCTGTTTTTACGTTAATTCAGGGGCCTAATTGAAGAAAGAGCAGACTACTGGTCAGAGCATCTAGGCTGGCAGAAACGGTCAGCCTAAGGTGGCCGAACAAATGTGGGGCGGGGTGAAATCGGCCCCCACAGCGTCTCTGCACATCTCTTTCCTGGACCCTTAAAGGTCATTAGAATCTATAACACTTCCAATGCTGGTGCTCAGACGGACGAGCAGGGAGGCAGGGGTCCTGGGGCCAATCAACGTCACCTGGAGGCTGCTGGGGAGAAGTTCTGACCCTCGTCCCCTGGTATGAGGGCTCCCAACTCAGCACTCCGCAGCTACAGAAGAAGGGTCTGCACCCTCAGCACTCCAAGAATGAGGAACGGGACAAAAGGCAGAGGAGGGGTTTGTCCCCAGCAAAGCCCATTAAAAATCCCTGGGAGATAAAAATAGAATCTGGGCAATAAAGTCAAGTCTGACCTTTTTTATCCTTTGTGCTTTGTCTAATTTCACGTGCTCCTAGGGTCCCGCATGCAGAGGTTCCACACCCGGCACTTCAGACCAGATTTCCTAGTGCAGAATGGCTGGGTCGACACCTCAGCTCCTGGGGCCCAGTGCAGACTCCGAGATATAGAGCCTGAGCTGCAGCCAACCCGGCCCTCGAGAGCTCCGCCCCCTCCCTCCCACTGACTCTCACAGGATCTCTACACAGCAGCCCAGCCCACAGCCCACGGGGTAGTGCATGCTCTCACCTCTCCATTCTCTGATCAAAATATAAAGTTTCCTTTGCTTGTGAACCAAACTCAGTCTCGATCTGTTGGCCCCAATGACACTGGGCAGGGGGACACTTGTTGGGGTCCACTCTGGAGGATCAGTAACAGAAATTGAGACTATTGTAACTTCAATGAACAGATGTGTGAGCCAAACTGTACTTAACATAGAACAGTTTATAAGGCTCGGGTAAAATAAGATGTTTCTAACACTTCCATTTGATATTTCCATCACTTTATTATAAGCAAGTTCAGTGAAAAGGTTTGTCTTATTTGTCAGGTCAATATTAGAGAAATGAAGTGATTTCTTTCCAAGGATGTACATCTAATAATCTTGGTTAAAGCTTCAATCTTGTTTTAAATGCTTTTCCATTGAAAATGATACCTCTCTTTCAGCTCTCCCATTTCTGAGAAGTATAAAATCTTATAATTTATTATTACCAAAGGGGAAAGGTGGGAGGAGGGATAAATTAACAGTTTGGAATTAACACATACACACTGCTATGTATAAAATAGATCATCAACAAGGAACTACTGTATAGCACAGGGAACTACACTCAATATTTTGCAATAACCTATAAGGGGAAATAATCGGAAAAAGAATAGATATTTTTATTGACATCATCTATCAATGACAGTTAAAGTGTAACGTAAGGGAAGCCGGTGGTGAGTGCTTCTGACCCTGAAGACTTCAATCATCTAAAGTTTGGACTCTGCCTACTTCCCGAGGCCCTTAATGAACATATGTGTAGCCGTAGCTTAAAAAACTCCCCAGTTTGGGTTTCGGGGAGACACTGATTTTGAAAAAGCCCTGGTGTTCTCCTTACATGAATGGGACTCTTCCTACTGCTAAAACATGTCTGTCACATCCAGAGGATGGTATACCGTCTGATCGGGAAGAGTTTGGAAAAGGCATCTCATCTCCTCATCTCCTGGTGCTCGGGTTCACCCCTCCAGCGTCTTTACTAACAGTCTCCCCACTTGGAGATGTCAGCACTGTCAACATCCTGTTGCGTACAGGTTGGAATTTGTCCAGAGGATGAAGCGGAAGGATGAGGAACAATGAGAGACAAGTCCTAGGTGTTCAGACAGGCACATGTCACTCTAATTTCCAATCAGGAAGATGAATTGACCAAAGGCTAGGGTTGCCCATGGAAACAGTATAGGGCTTGAGGAAATCCCACTGCTTTGTGGCCAGTTCCCATAAACACAAGTTGAACAATGGAACTCAGGGTCAGTAAAATTCACGAAACTGCAGAGTTGAAAATATCTATCACTGAAAAATGTCTTGAGGAAAGTCAGAGAAAAGGATTGGTAAGCAAGGGAGAATGGCAGGAAAGGGATTTGAGGAGGTAGAAAGGACTCGCCATTAAGCACAAGAAAAGGGGCTGAACATTGCCAACATTGCAGTTGGCCAAAAAGGCTGTATGCGTTTTTTTCTGTATATATTCAAGAAAAGGGCATACACTTTTTTAGCCAACCAAACAGGTGGGCACTGGAAATCAATACTACAAAAGATATCACTTCGCATCAGTCAGAAGAGCCATCCTCATAAAGTGTAAACACCAGAAATGCAGGACAGGGCAAGGAGAAGAGGGAGCCCTGTGAGGCTTATAGTGGAAATGTATATTGCCAACGGCCATTCTGGAGAAGTGTATTGTGTTTACTAAAGCATCTAAAAAATGAGCTACAGAGCATAGGGCACTTGCACTCATGGGCGTATATCTTGGGAAAAACAAAAATCGAGAGGACACAGGCACCCCAATGTTTACTGCCTCTCTGTTTAAAAGATCCTCGACTAGGATATAACTTAAATGTCTCTGGAGGGAAAAAATGGATAGAGATGTGGTACTTATGTAGAGTGGAATATTACTCAGCCTGGAAATCAATGAAATATGGCCAGTTGTAACAACTCCGGAGGAGTTACGTATGATCGTTCTAAGTGACATAATTCAAAAAGAAAAAGACACATATCATAAGATACCACTTAAAGGTGGAATCCAAAATGGCTACACATGAAATAAATTACAAAACAAAAACATAGTCAAATATGTAGAAAACACGCGTAAGGCTGCTAAACGGGAAAGGTGGGGAGGGGTGAGGCATCATCCAGGAGGTTGAAATTAGCAAAGATACCATTCCAAATACCAAACTGATAATCAACAAGGCCTACACGGTAGCTAAAAGAACTGCACTCAGCACACTCAAGTCACCGGAAAAGAATATCTATGACTGGTAAGAATCTGAAAAAGAATTTATTGATGTCTCTCTGTACGTGAATCAAGTGGATGTACAGCAGCAAGAAACAGAGCTTTGAAAATCAGCTGTAACCAATATAGTAATAAATTGAAAAAAATAAACGACAGAGAGACAGAGAAAACCTCTTACAACTTTTCCTCAGGGACGGTGATGCAACATGGATTGAACACATCTAGACCCACAGCAGGATGAGACATAAGGCTGGAAACTGTTCGCGCTAAGAGAAATGTGAGGTTGGGTGAGGAAATGCACACCCTTTAAAGTAATACTACCTGGTACCCATTCAATGGGTCCCAAATCTGCACGTTCAAGGCATCTTCCTACAGCTAAAACATGCATGGAAAACCCAGAGGACTGTACACCATGTGATCGGGAGATGTGTCTAAAATGCACCTCATTTATCCTCTCCTGGTGCTCCTGTTCATCATTCCAGCCACGTTACTTAGAATCTCCCCACTTAGAGAATCAGCACATTTAAACTTCTGTTTCACACATTTTGCAAATTGTGAGGAGGATGAACGGGAAGAGGGGGAACCAATGAGAGAATAGTTGTAGGGGTTTGGACGGGCACATGTCACTCTAATTTCCCATTAAGAATAAGAATTAAAAAAAGGCTCAGCCCGCCTCTCCGGAGACAAAATAGGGCCTGAAGCAATCCTGCGGCTTTGAGGCCAGCTCACAAAAGAGCAACTTAAAAAATGGAGCTCAGGGTCACTGCAATTCACAAACCTGCAGAGTTATAAATGAAAACTAACGTCCAAAAATATGTTGAGGTAAGGCAAAGAAGAGGATCTGAATGCAAGACAGAATTGCAAGAAACAGATTTCAAGAGATAGATTGGACTCGTCTTTAAAGCACATGAAAAGCGGCAGAATTTCGACAATGATGCAGTTGGCCCAAAAGGGAGTATGCGTTTTTTCCTGAATATATCCAGGAAAAAACGCATACGCACTTTATGGGCAACCAAGCAAGCAAGCAATGCAAATGTGCACAACAAAGAAGTCTCATTTCCCACCGGTCAAAAGGGCCATCCGAAAAAATTGTAAAAACCAGAAATGCAGGACAGGCCATGGAGAACAGGGAGCCTTTATACGCTGATGGACAGTGTGTGAGAGCTGCCGAGAGCCACTCCAGAGGAGTGTATGGTGGTTCCTAAATCATCTAAAAAACAGAGCTACAGAGCATAGGGCACTTCCAATCACGGGAGTATATCTAGGGAAGTCTAAAGATCAACAAGACACAAGCACACCACAGTTTAGGACTACTCTGTTTACAAGAACCTCAACTTCAGTACACCTTAAATATCCCAGGAAAGAGAACAATGGATAAAGAAAATGTGGTACTTATGTACAATGGAATATCTCTTCACCATGAAATCAATGTAATAAGGCTAGTAGAAGGATAAAGAGTGGATTTAGGTCCGATAATACTACTTGAAATAAGTCAAACAGAAAAAGAAACATATAAGATATCACTTATAGAGGGAGGATAAATATGGCTGCACAAAAAATGAATTACAAAACAGAACAGTGTCTCACATTTAGAAAACACACTTATGTCAGCTTAAGGGGAAAGGAGAGGTGGGGTGATGCATAAAACCAGAGTTTGAAATTAGCACAGATACCGTTCAATAAACCAAATAGGTATTAGACAAGATCTACACCTTGCTCAATGAACTGGCCTCAACACACCTCATACACCGCAGAGAACTATATCTGAGTAATAAGAATCTTAAAACCCATGTATTGATATATCTCCATAAGGGAATCAAGTGTGTGCAGAGTGGCACAAACACAGCAGTGAAAATGAGCTAAACCCCATTATAGAAATAAATTTTAAAACCAAAACGCAGAAACAATGAAAGAGAGAAAAATTCTTACAAAATTCGCTCAGGGGCTGTGATGCAACCTGGAATGACCACATATAAACCCACAGCTGGATAAGACATAAGGCTGGACACTTGGGGCTGAGAGGATTGGTGAGCTTTGGTGAGCAACTGCCGAAAGTTTAATGCAATACTTCATGCTACTCATTCCAAGGGTCCCAACACTCCAGGTTGAAGGGAATCTTCCTACAGCTAAACCATGCATGGGAAATCCAGCAGATGGTATACCGTATGATCGGGAAAGGTTTCTAAAACGCACCTCATTTTCCTCTCCTGGGGCTCCGGATCAACATTCCAGACACTTTACTAACAACATCCCCACATGGAGAGTCAATGCCTTTAAGTTCCGGTATCGCACAGTCTGCAGTTAGTGCGGAGGATGAATGGGAATAGGGGGAACCAGTGAGAAAATAGCTGTAGCGGTTTCAATGGCCACATGTTACTCTAATTTCACATAGGAAGAAGAATTAACCAAAGGCACAGCAAGGCACCCCAGAAGAAGAATAGGGCCTGAAGAAATCCTGTGGATATGAGGCAAGATCACAAAAATAAGAGCTGAAAAACTGGAACTAAGGGCAGCTGCAATTCAAAAACCTGCAGAGTTATAAAGGCCAACTATTTTCCAAAAGTATATTGAGGTAAGGCTATGAAGAGGCACTGACAGCAAGGCAGATGTGCAGGAAACCTATTTCAGGAGGTAGACTGGAATTGCATCGAAAACATATGAAAAGACTCAGAACATCGACAATCATGCACTTGGCCAAAAAGGGCGTATGCGTTTTTTCCTGAATATATTCAGGAAAAAACGCATATGCACTTTCTGGCCAACCAAGCAAGCTTGCAAAGGAAATCTGCACTACAATGAAGTCTCACTGCCCCCCAGTCAAAAGGGCCATCTGAAAAAAGTGTAAAATCAGAAAGGCAGGACAGGCCATGGAGAACTGGGAGCCTTGTTATGCTGACGGGTGCGATGTAAATTGCAAACAGCCACTCTGGAGAAGTGTATGGTGTTTCCTGAAACATCTAAAAAACAAAGCAACAGAGCCTAGGGCACTTCCACTTATGGTCCTATAGCTTAGGGAAATTAAAATCAAAAAGACACAGCCACCCCAAAATTTGGGACGGCTCTGTTTACAAGAAACTCATTTACGGTACAAGTTCAATATCGCAGAAAGCGAAAAATGGATAAAGAAGTTGTGGTACTTACGTCCAATGCAATATCACACAGCAATGAAATCTATGTCATCAGGCCCGTAGCAGAATAATGAGTGGATTCAGGTACGATGATTGTAAGTGAAATAAATCACACAGAAAAAGAAACATCATAAGATATCACTAATACACAGAATGTAAACTTGGCTACACAGGAACTGAATTACAAAACAGAACAGGGTCTCAAATGTAGAAAACCAACTTATGCTTGCTTAAGCGGAAAGGTGAGTTGGGGTGCTGCATAAAACCAGTGACTGAAATTAGCAGATACCGTTCCATAAGCCAAATATATAACAGACAAGAGCTACTCCTTGCTCAACGAAGTGGACTCAACACTCCATATTAAATGCCTTAGAATATACCTGACTAGTAAGAATCTTAAAACTTATGGATTTATATGTCTCCGGAAGAGAATCAAGCATGTGTACAGCGGCATAAGCACAGCAGTGATAGGATTGGTGAGGTTCGGTGAGCAAATGCAGACCCTTTGAAGTCATATTGCATGGTACCCATTCCATGGGTCTCAACTCTCCAGGTTTAAGGGATTCTTCCTTCAGCAAAAACATGCATGTGGAAGCCAGAGTATGATCCACCGAGTGATCGGGAAACGTGTTCAAATGTGTCTCAGTTTTCGTCCCCTGGTACTCGGGTGCAACATTCCAGATGCTTTACTAACACTCTCCCCACTTGGAGAGTCAGTGCCTTTAACCTCCTGTTTGGCCCAGTTTGCAATTTCTTCGGAAGATGAACAGGAATAAGGAGAAGCAATGGGAGACTGTCTGTAGGTGTTTGGACGGGCAAATTTAACTCTCATTTCCCACCAGGAAGACGAATGAACCAAAGGCTCCGCGTGCCGTGGTGGAACTAGATTAGGGCCTGAAGAGATCCTGCAGTTTTGCGGCCAGCTCACAAGAAATCGAGTTGAAGAAAGGAGCTGAGGGGCACTGTAATTCACAAACCTGCGGAGTTATAAATGACAGCTATCATCCAAAATTTTACTGAAGTAAGGCTGCGAAGAGGACTTGAATGCGGGGCAGAATTTCTGGAAACCGATTTCAGAAGGTACACGGGAGTCGCTCTTAAAGCATAGGAAAAGAGACAGAACTTGGAAAATAATGCACTTGGCAAAAAAGGGCATATGTGTTTTATCCAGAGCTCTCATAACTGAGGGGAGGAGATTCCCAGCAGGCTCTAACTGCCACCTGAGGGCTCACATTGCCAAGGCAACGTGAGCAAGCCAGGCAGGAGTTACCTCACAGCAGAGGTCCCACCTCACAGAAGGGTGAAAAACCCAGCCAACATCAGACTCTCACCAGAGGGCCCACATCACCAAGGGGATGGGAACCAGGCAGGAGTGTCTTCACACCAGTGGGGCCACATCATCGAAAGGTGAGGTACTCAGCACATGTGTCCTCAAACCAGAGGACCCACATCACCAAGGGCCTCGGAATGAGGCAGGCAGGAGTAGCCTCACAACACTGGGCCCATAGAATAAGAAAGTGAGGAATCCAGCAGTTGGAACCTCCCAGCAGGCGGCCCAGAGCACCGAGGCTATGGGATCCAGGCCACAGTGAACTCACAGAAGAGGGCCCATGTCATGAAACTGAGCAACCCAGACATTGGGACCTCAGAGCAGGAGGCCCACATCCCCATGGGGATGGAAATCTGGTAGGAGTGTCCTCGCACCACTGAGAACGTATCAGAAACTTTTGGGCGACCAGCAGTTAGGGCCTGACGCCAGAGGACCCTCATCACCAAGGGAAGGAGGCACCCAGCAGGCTCCAACTGCCACCAGAGGGCTGACGTCACCAAGGCGATGTGTGCCAACCAGGCACGAATGACCTCACAGCAGAGGGCCCACCTCAGAGAAGTGTGACGAACCCAGTCAGGATCAGACTCGCACCAGAGGGCCCACATCACCAAATGGATTGGAACCAGGCAGGAGTGTCCTCACATGAGTAGGGCCACATCATCTAAAGGTGAGGAACCCAGAACATGTGGCTTCAAACCATAGGACACCCATCACCAAGGGGCTGGGAGTGAGGCAGGCAGGAGGAGCCTCATAACAGAGGGCCCAAAAATAAGAAAGTTGAGGAATCCAGCATTTGGAACCTCCCAGCAGGCGGCCCAGAGCACAGAGGCTAGGGGATCCAGGCCGGAGTGAACTAACACCAGACAGCCCACATCATGAAACTGTGAGCAACCCAGACATTGGGACCTCAGAGCAGAAGGCCCACATCCCCATGGTGATGGGAACATGACAGGAGTGTCCTGGCATCACTGGGCTCACATCAGAAAACGTGGGGTGCTCAGAAGTTAGGGCCTGACGCTAGAGGGCACTCATCACCGAGAGGAGGAGGCTCCCAGCAGGCTCCAGCTGCCACCAGAGGGCCAACGTCGCCAAGGCGATGTGTGCCAGCCCGGCAGGAGTGACCTCACAGCAGAGGGCCCACCTCACAGAAGGGTGAGGAACACAGCCAGGATCAGACTCTCACCAGAGTGCCCACATCACCAAGGGGATGGGAACCAGGCAGGAGTGTCCCCACACCAGTGGGACAACATCATCGAAAGGTGAGGATCCCAGCACATGTAGCCTCAAACCAGAGGAACCACATCACCAAGGGGTTCAGAATGAGGCTGGCAGGACCGGCCTCACAACACAGGGTCCATAGAATATAAAACTTGAGGAATCCAGCAGTTGGAACCTCCCAGCAAGTGGCCCAGAGCACTGAGGCTATGGGATCCAGGCCGCAGTGAACTCACAGCAGAGGGCCCACATCATGAACCTGTGAGCAGCCCAGCCGTTGGGATTCAGAACAGAAGGCCCACATCCCCATTGGGATGGGAACCTGGCAGGAGTGGCTTCGCACCACTTAGCACATATCAGAAAATGTTAGGAGCCCAGCAGTTAGGGCCTGACGCCAGGGGGCCCTCATAACTGAGGGGAGGAGACTCCCAGCAGGTTCCAACTGCCAACAGAGGGCCCACGACTACAAGGTGGCATGCGCCAGCCAGGCAGTAGTGACCTCACAGCAGAGGGCCTATCTCACAGAAGGGTGAGGAACCGAGGCAGGATGAGACTCTCGCCAGAGGGCCCACAACACCAAGGGGATGGGAACCAGTCAGGACTGTCCTCCCACCAGTGGGGCCACATCATCGAAAGGTGAGGAACCCAGCACATGTGGCCTCATATCAGACGACATACATCACAAAGGGGATGCGAGTGAGGCAGGTAGGAGTAGCCTAAAAACAGAGGGTCCAAAGAATAAAAAAGGTGAGGAATCCAGCATTTGGAACCTCCCAGCAGGCGGCCGAGAGCACAGAAGCTATGGGATGCAGGCAGGAGTGAACTAACACCAGAGAGCCCACATCATGAAACTGTGAGCAACCCAGGCGTTGGGACCTCAGAGCAGAAAGCCCACATCCCCATGGGGATGGGAACCTGACAGGAGTGTCCTGGCATCACTGGGCTCACATCAGAAAACGTGGGGAGCCCAGAAGTTAGGGCCTGATGCTAGAGGGCCGTCATCACCGAGGGCAGGAGGCTCCCAGCAGGTTCCATGTGCCAACAGAGGGCCCACGTCGCCAAGGTGATGTGTGCAAGTCAGGCAGGAGTGACCTCACAGCAGAGGGCCTACCTCACAGTAGAGTGAGGAACCCAACCAGGATAAGACTGTCACCAGAAGGCCCACATCACCAAGGGGATGGGAACCACGCAGGAGTGTCCTCACACCAGTGGGGCCACATCATTGAAAGTTGCGGAACCCAGCACATGTGGCCTCAAACCAGAAGACCCACATCAAGAAGGGGTTGCGAGTGAGGCAGGCAGGAGGAGCATCACAACACAGGACCCATAGAATACAAAAGTTGAGGAATCGAGCAGTTGGAACCTCCCAGCAGGCGGCCAAGAGCACAGAGGCTATGGGATCCAGGCCTCTGTGAACTAACACCAGAGAGCCCACATCATGAAAATGTGAACAACCCAGCCGTTGGGACCTCAGAGCAGAAGGCCCACATCCCCATGGAGATGGGATCCTAAGAGGAGTGCCAAAGCATCACTGGGCTCACTAAGAAAAGTTGATGAGCCCAGCAGTTAGGGCCTGACCCAAGAGGGCCCTCATCACCGGGGGGAGGAGATTCCCAGCACGCTCCAACTGCCACCACACGGCTGACTTCACCAAGGCAATGTGTGCCAGCCATGCAGGAGTGACCTATCAGCAGAGGGTCTCCCTCACAGGTGGGTGAGGAACACAGCCAGGAACAGACTCTCACCAGGGGGTCCACATAACCACGTGGATGAGAACCAGGCAGGAGTGTCCTCACACTAGTGGGGCCACATCATCGAAAGGTGAGGAACCCAGCAAAGGTGGCCACAAACCAGAGGACCCACATCACCAAGGGGTTGAGAGTGAGGTAGGTGTCTGGACGGGCATATTTAACACTCATTTCCCACCAGGAAGAGGAATTAACCAAAGGCTCAGCGTGCCCTGCCAGAAGCAGATTAGGGCCTGAAGCAGTCTTGCGGGTTTGCGGCCAGCTCACAAGAAAGCGAGTTGAAGAAAGGAGCTCAGGGGCCCTGTCATTCACAACCCTGCAGAGTTATAAATGACAGCTATCGTCCAAAAATATATTGAAGTAAGGCTGCGAAGAGGAGGTGAAAGCGGGGCAGAATTTCAGGAAACCGATTTCAGGAGGTAGACTGGATTTGCATTTAAAGCATAGGAAAAGAGGCAGAACATCGACAATGATGCACTTGGCAAAAAAGGGCGTATGAGTTTGTTCCTGAATATATTCAGGAAAAAACACATACGCCCTTTTTGGCAAACCAAGCAAGCTTGCAATGGAAATCCGAACTACTATGAAGTGTCACTTCCCCCCGGTCTAAAGGGCCATCTGAGAAAAGTGTAAAATCCAGAAAGGCAAGACAGGCCATGGGGAAAAAGGAGCCTTGTTATGCTGATGGGCGGGATGTAAATTGCCAACAGCCACTCTGGAGAAGTGTATGGTGTTTCCTGATACATCTGAAAAACAAAGCAACAGAGTCTAGGGCATTTCCACTTATGGTCCTATAGCTTAGGGAAATTAAAATCAAAAAGACACAGCCACCCCAAAATTTGGGACGGCTCTGTTTACAGGAACCTCTTCTACGGTACAAGTTAAATATCCCAGAGAACAAATAATTGATAAAGAAGTTGCTGTACTTACGTACAACAGAATACCACTCAGCAATGAAATCTGTGTCACCAGGCCTGTACCAGCATAATGAGTGGATTGAGCCACGATGATTCTAAGTGAAATAAGTCACACAGAAGAAGAAACATCATAAGGTATCACTAATGCACGGAATGTAAACTTGGCTACACATGAACTGAATTACAAAACAGAACAGGGTCTCAAGTTTAGAAAACCAACTTATGCTTGCTTAAGGCGAAAGGTGAGTTGGGGTGCTGCATAAAACCAGAGTTTGAAATTAGCACAGATACCGTTCCATAAGCCAAATATGTAATAGACAAGACCTACCCCTTGCTCAACGAAATGGACTCAACAATGAGGTATCACCTCACACCTGTTAGAATGGGCATCATCTGAAAATCTACAAACAACAAATGCTGGAAAGGGTGTGGAGAAAAGGAAGCCTCTTCCACTATTGTTGGGAATATAAATTGATACAGTCACTATGGAGAACAATATGGAGTTTCTTAAGAAACTAATAATAGAATTACCATATGATACAGCAATCCCAGTACTGGACATATACCCAGACAAAACCATAAATCAAAAAGAGACATTCACCGCAATGTTCATTGCATCACTATTTGCAATATCGAGGTAATGGAAGCAACCTAAATGCCCACAGACAGACGAATGCATAAAGATGTGGTACATATATAAAATGGAATATTACTAAGCCATGAAAGGAATGAAATTGGGTCATTTGTAGAGACGTCGATGGATCTAGAGACTGTCATACAGAGTGAAGTAAGTCAGAAAGAGAAAAACAAATCTTGTATATTCATGCATATATGTGGAACCTAGAAAAACTGTACAGATTAACCGTTTTGCAAGGCATAAATAGAGCAACAGATGTAGACAACAATCGTATGGACAACAAGGGGGGAAAGCTCTTGGGGGGGTGGTGGTGGGAGGAGTTGAGAGATTGGGATTGGCATGGAAACATTTATATGTATAAAATAGATAACCAATAAGAACCTGCTGTATAAAAATATAAAATAAAATTCAAAATTAAAAAGAAATAAAATTTAAAAAATAAAACAGAAAAAACAATTATTCCCTTCACATACATGTATTTATATGAATAAATTATTTCCATGCTTATATCTGTAAATACAAAAAAGAGGAATAAAATCTACCTTGAACCAAAAACGAAAAAGAGAAAAAAAAAAACAGAAGCCACCAGTTACTCAGAGGAAAACCGTATCAGGGCACTTGCTCCAGTTGTAAACAATTCTGAAGTTGGTCAGTGGTGGGGAATCGTCTCCCATTCAGCCAGCAGCCCCCACACAGCAAGCGTCCTCATTGCAAAGCTGGGGCACCGTGCCGAGGCATCTGTGAGTAAACGTGAGCTGAGCCCCAGGCCAGTTGCTGCTGAACTGTTCCCACCCTTCCCAGGTAAAACACCTGAATATATACAAGGACTTGAAAGCCTAGAGGAAGGGCCATGGAGCCACACGAGTGACAGCATGCCAGCTGACTTGGTGCCTGCAGGCCAGCCAGGATGGTCCTGGCCCTGGGTGCTCTTCTGGAAGATTTCCATTTCCCTGCCTGAGATACCCGTCCTGTCCCTGCCCCCACTGCTTTTTTCCTTCCTCACCTCTGCCCAGGGAGAAATTCCAGCAGCAGGTATGGGTGACACATCTTCTTCTTTAGCAGGTGGCAGCCTGGCAACTGCTGCAGAAAGTCCAGCAGAGCCCCACTCACACTGGGCCACCCACAAAGCCGTGGCCTCTCACTCCCTCCCACCAGCTCAGCCCCGAGACTGCTGACAGGGCAGAGAAAATGGCATCAGGCACAGCTGCAGGGGCTCTTGCTGCCTGGAGTGGTATTTATATTGATCTCAACCCAGGCACACCTGGGGAGGGCTGGCCGGCACGGTAAGGCTGCCCAGGTCAGCCAATCATCACCCCTCAGGGGCTCACAGTTGCAGAAAATGGAACTTGCTGAACCGGCCAGGTCCAAGGAATAGGTGTGGGCTCCTGAGAGTCAGGATAGACAAGGGGCTGCAGCTTTGGCTTGTTTTCTAATCATTTTATCTGGCCCATGAGTGGGAGACAACTTCAAGAAAACCCTCTCCTAATGAGAGGAACCCAGGAGTCAGGGAGAGGAGGGGGTGGGTGGTGGTTGGAGACAGAGGCCTGGTGCCCTGGGTGCAGTGGAAGTCTCTGGAAGACCAGGTGGAGGGAGGCCACACAGAGTGATGCCCAGGGTCACAGACCTGTCGGAGCTGCTGTTTGTTAGTTCAAGTCCTGCTCTGAGGTGCTCTGTGTCAGCTCTGAGCGACAGGTGAGCTGGGGGTGCTCTTCAATGAGGGCTATGTGCACGGTTCCTGTGTGCCCAGCCCTGCCACGGTACCTGCAAGGGTAGCTCTGTATCCTGGGAGGGGCCTGACCATGAGAGCCCCGTGGGCTGGGTTGAGGGTGGGGTACCTGCCCAGGAGAGCTCCATATCCTGGGATTGACCTGACCACGAGAGCCCCATGGGCTGCTGGGGACCTGGTAAAGGATGTCAGGACAGTCAGTGAAGCCACCGAGGATATACCTCCAGTTGCTCCTGATTCCTACACCCTGCTGGTCATTCTACCAACCACCAGGACATGGTATTCTGTATTAGTCTTCAATGATGCCTTCTTTTGTATTCCATTAGTCCCAGAGTCACAAGAAATTTTGGCTTGTGAGTGGCAGGACTCAACATACAACTAAAACAATACTTCCGGGCCGTCTTGCCCCAAGGGTTCAAAAATTCCCACACCATCTTTGGGGAAAGCTTAGCTAAAGACTGAAAAGTTCTACCTCTGGAAAAGGAAACCCTCCTTCAATATGCAGATGACATTCTGATCGCCAGCCCTACTAAGGAGGCCTCTGAACTACCAAGCCAATAAAGGATAGAAGTTGTCCAAGAAAAAGCTCAAATATCACTGACTGCGGTGACCTGCCTGGGCTTCATTCCCACACAAGGTCAGAGAAGCCCATCCCAGGAAAGGGAAGAAACCATTTGCAGCCTTACCCCTTTCTAAAACTAGAAGACAGCTTAGGGGTTCCTGGGGAGGCCAGGGTTTGCTGCTTCTGGATCCCTAACTACAGTCTACTAGCTGGGCCTCTATATGAAACACTGAAAGGAAAAGATGATGATCCTTTTGAACAGAATCCAGAAGTGGCCTTTCAAGAATGGAAAGAGCAGTCAATTCAGACCCTTGCCCTGGAACTCCCTAATTGAGCTAAACCCTTTGACCTTTACATTCCCAGTGAAAGGTGAATTGCCATTGGAGAATTAGTGCAAAAACTGGGACCACTTGAAATGGAACAACACAAGAATGCCATCCAGGTAGGATAAACTACAGTCACCAAGGGGCTTGGCCCACTGCCACATCTGGCCAAGATACTGGCGGTATCTAAAAACCTGGAAATCAGCAACCCAAAAGGCCACCTCCCTCCTAAGGGAAAAGGACCCCATGTGGTGATCCTAATCACCAACCATGTCCTGAAGTTGCAGGGTTCGCTCCATGGGCACACCGACCTCGAGTGAGGAGGCCCTCCAACTCCAACATCCAGAGAGATAACCAGGGGCAACAGGGCACCATGACGACTCGTGTGAACATCACTTGACCTGGAGTTTCTCTCATAAAACAACAATAGTGTGTCCCGAAGGAGTAGACTACTGCTTGCAGGACTTACTGCACCCAGAGGGGAGCTAATAATCTTGGCGGGGGAACCGTATATCACACTGTCACCATAGAAAAGTCTACAGACACCGTGATGATGGTGGCCAATAAGACTGGCTGGACTCCTGTTTACTTCAAAAGGCTGTTGACTCAGTGGCCATCATGGTCCTTGATCACCACTGACCCTGGACTGTCTGGGAGTTGAGCGGGCAGGGCTCTGACACCTGGTGCTGTTTTTACGTTAATTCAGGGGCCTAATTGAAGAAAGAGCAGACTACTGGTCAGAGCATCTAGGCTGGCAGAAACGGTCAGCCTAAGGTGGCCGAACAAATGTGGGGCGGGGTGAAATCGGCCCCCACAGCGTCTCTGCACATCTCTTTCCTGGACCCTTAAAGGTCATTAGAATCTATAACACTTCCAATGCTGGTGCTCAGGCGGACGAGCAGGGAGGCAGGGGTCCTGGGGCCAATCAACGTCACCTGGAGGCTGCTGGGTTGAAGTTCTGACCCTTGTCCCCTGGTATGAGGGCTCCCAACTCAGCACTCCGCAGCTACAGAAGAAGGGTCTGCACCCTCAGCACTCCAAGAATGAGGAACGGGACAAAAGGCAGAGGAGGGGTTTGTCCCCAGCAAAGCCCATTAAAAATCCCTGGGAGATAAAAATAGAATCTGGGCAATAAAGTCAAGTCTGACCTTTTTTATCCTTTGTGCTTTGTCTAATTTCACGTGCTCCTAGGGTCCCGCATGCAGAGGTTCCACACCCGGCACTTCAGACCAGATTTCCTAGTGCAGAATGGCTGGGTCGACACCTCAGCTCCTGGGGCCCAGTGCAGACTCCGAGATATAGAGCCTGAGCTGCAGCCAACCCGGCCCTCGAGAGCTCCGCCCCCTCCCTCCCACTGACTCTCACAGGATCTCTACACAGCAGCCCAGCCCACAGCCCACGGGGTAGTGCATGCTCTCACCTCTCCATTCTCTGATCAAAATATAAAGTTTCCTTTGCTTGTGAACCAAACTCAGTCTCGATCTGTTGGCCCCAATGACACTGGGCAGGGGGACACTTGTTGGGGTCCACTCTGGAGGATCAGTAACAGAAATTGAGACTATTGTAACTTCAATGAACAGATGTGTGAGCCAAACTGTACTTAACATAGAACAGTTTATAAGGCTCGGGTAAAATAAGATGTTTCTAACACTTCCATTTGATATTTCCATCACTTTATTATAAGCAAGTTCAGTGAAAAGGTTTGTCTTATTTGTCAGGTCAATATTAGAGAAATGAAGTGATTTCTTTCCAAGGATGTACATCTAATAATCTTGGTTAAAGCTTCAATCTTGTTTTAAATGCTTTTCCATTGAAAATGATACCTCTCTTTCAGCTCCCCCATTTCTGAGAAGTATAAAATCTTATAATTTATTATTACCAAAGGGGAAAGGTGGGAGGAGGGATAAATTAACAGTTTGGAATTAACACATACACACTGCTATGTATAAAATAGATCATCAACAAGGAACTACTGTATAGCACAGGGAACTACACTCAATATTTTGCAATAACCTATAAGGGGAAATAATCGGAAAAAGAATAGATATTTTTATTGACATCATCTATCAATGACAGTTAAAGTGTAACGTAAGGGAAGCCGGTGGTGAGTGCTTCTGACCCTGAAGACTTCAATCATCTAAAGTTTGGACTCTGCCTACTTCCCGAGGCCCTTAATGAACATATGTGTAGCCGTAGCTTAAAAAACTCCTCAGTTTGGGTTTCGGGGAGACACTGATTTTGAAAAAGCCCTGGTGTTCTCCTTACATGAATGGGACTCTTCCTACTGCTAAAACATGTCTGTCACATCCAGAGGATGGTATACCGTCTGATCGGGAAGAGTTTGGAAAAGGCATCTCATCTCCTCATCTCCTGGTGCTCGGGTTCACCCCTCCAGCGTCTTTACTAACAGTCTCCCCACTTGGAGATGTCAGCACTGTCAACATCCTGTTGCGTACAGGTTGGAATTTGTCCAGAGGATGAAGCGGAAGGATGAGGAACAATGAGAGACAAGTCCTAGGTGTTCAGACAGGCACATGTCACTCTAATTTCCAATCAGGAAGATGAATTGACCAAAGGCTAGGGTTGCCCATGGAAACAGTATAGGGCTTGAGGAAATCCCACTGCTTTGTGGCCAGTTCCCATAAACACAAGTTGAACAATGGAACTCAGGGTCAGTAAAATTCACGAAACTGCAGAGTTGAAAATATCTATCACTGAAAAATGTCTTGAGGAAAGTCAGAGAAAAGGATTGGTAAGCAAGGGAGAATGGCAGGAAAGGGATTTGAGGAGGTAGAAAGGACTCGCCATTAAGCACAAGAAAAGGGGCTGAACATTGCCAACATTGCAGTTGGCCAAAAAGGCTGTATGCGTTTTTTTCTGTATATATTCAAGAAAAGGGCATACACTTTTTTAGCCAACCAAACAGGTGGGCACTGGAAATCAATACTACAAAAGATATCACTTCGCATCAGTCAGAAGAGCCATCCTCATAAAGTGTAAACACCAGAAATGCAGGACAGGGCAAGGAGAAGAGGGAGCCCTGTGAGGCTTATAGTGGAAATGTATATTGCCAACGGCCATTCTGGAGAAGTGTATTGTGTTTACTAAAGCATCTAAAAAATGAGCTACAGAGCATAGGGCACTTGCACTCATGGGCGTATATCTTGGGAAAAACAAAAATCGAGAGGACACAGGCACCCCAATGTTTACTGCCTCTCTGTTTAAAAGATCCTCGACTAGGATATAACTTAAATGTCTCTGGAGGGAAAAAATGGATAGAGATGTGGTACTTATGTAGAGTGGAATATTACTCAGCCTGGAAATCAATGAAATATGGCCAGTTGTAACAACTCCGGAGGAGTTACGTATGATCGTTCTAAGTGACATAATTCAAAAAGAAAAAGACACATATCATAAGATATCACTTAAAGGTGGAATCCAAAATGGCTACACATGAAATAAATTACAAAACAAAAACATAGTCAAATATGTAGAAAACACGCGTAAGGCTGCTAAACGGGAAAGGTGGGGAGGGGTGAGGCATCATCCAGGAGGTTGAAATTAGCAAAGATACCATTCCAAATACCAAACTGATAATCAACAAGGCCTACACGGTAGCTAAAAGAACTGCACTCAGCACACTCAAGTCACCGGAAAAGAATATCTATGACTGGTAAGAATCTGAAAAAGAATTTATTGATGTCTCTCTGTACGTGAATCAAGTGGATGTACAGCAGCAAGAAACAGAGCTTTGAAAATCAGCTGTAACCAATATAGTAATAAATTGAAAAAAATAAACGACAGAGAGACAGAGAAAACCTCTTACAACTTTTCCTCAGGGACGGTGATGCAACATGGATTGAACACATCTAGACCCACAGCAGGATGAGACATAAGGCTGGAAACTGTTTGCGTTAAGAGAAATGTGAGGTTGGGTGAGGAAATGCACACCCTTTAAAGTAATACTACCTGGTACCCATTCAATGGGTCCCAAATCTGCAGGTTCAAGGAATCTTCCTACAGCTAAAACATGCATGGAAAACCCAGAGGACTGTACACCATGTGATAGGGAGATGTGTCTAAAATGCACCTCATTTATCCTCTCCTGGTGCTCCTGTTCATCATTCCAGCCACGTTACTTAGAATCTCCCCACTTAGAGAATCAGCACATTTAAACTTCTGTTTCACACATTTTGCAAATTGTGAGGAGGATGAACGGGAAGAGGGGGAACCAATGAGAGAATAGTTGTAGGGGTTTGGAAGGGCACATGTCACTCTAATTTCCCATTAAGAATAAGAATTTAAAAAAAGGCTCAGCCCGCCTCGCCGGAGCCAAAATAGGGCCTGAAGCAATCCTGTGGCTTTGAGGCCAGCTCACAAAAGAGCAACTTAAAAAATGGAGCTCAGGGTCACTGCAATTCACAAACCTGCAGAGTTATAAATGAAAATTAACGTCCAAAAATATGTTGAGGTAAGGCAAAGAAGAGGATCTGAATGCAAGACAGAATTGCAAGAAACAGATTTCAAGAGATAGATTGGACTCGTCTTTAAAGCACATGAAAAGCGGCAGAATTTCGACAATGATGCAGTTGGCCCAAAAGGGAGTATGCGTTTTTTCCTGAATATATCCAGGAAAAAACGCATACGCACTTTATGGGCAACCAAGCAAGCAAGCAATGCAAATGTGCACAACAAAGAAGTCTCATTTCCCACCAGTCAAAAGGGCCATCCGAAAAAATTGTAAAAACCAGAAATGCAGGACAGGCCATGGAGAACAGGGAGCCTTTATACGCTGATGGACAGTGTGTGAGAGCTGCCGAGAGCCACTCCAGAGAAGTGTATGGTGGTTCCTAAATCATCTAAAAAACAGAGCTACAGAGCATAGGGCACTTCCAATCACGGGAGTATATCTAGGGAAGTCTAAAAATCAACAAGACACAAGCACACCACAGTTTAGGACTACTCTGTTTACAAGAACCTCAACTTCAGTACACCTTAAATATCCCAGGAAAGAGAACAATGGATAAAGAAAATGTGGTACTTATGTACAATGGAATATCTCTTCACCATGAAATCAATGTAATAAGGCTAGTAGAAGGATAAAGAGTGGATTTAGGTCCGATAATACTACTTGAAATAAGTCAAACAGAAAAAGAAACATATAAGATATCACTTATAGAGGGAGGATAAATATGGCTGCACAAAAAATGAATTACAAAACAGAACAGTGTCTCACATTTAGAAAACACACTTATGTCAGCTTAAGGGGAAAGGAGAGGTGGGGTGATGCATAAAACCAGAGTTTGAAATTAGCACAGATACCGTTCAATAAACCAAATAGGTATTAGACAAGATCTACACCTTGCTCAATGAACTGGCCTCAACACACCTCATACACCGCAGAGAACTATATCTGAGTAATAAGAATCTTAAAACCCATGTATTGATATATCTCCATAAGGGAATCAAGTGTGTGCAGAGTGGCACAAACACAGCAGTGAAAATGAGCTAAACCCCATTATAGAAATAAATTTTAAAACCAAAACGCAGAAACAATGAAAGAGAGAAAAATTCTTACAAAATTCGCTCAGGGGCTGTGATGCAACCTGGAATGACCACATATAAACCCACAGCTGGATAAGACATAAGGCTGGACACTTGGGGCTGAGAGGATTGGTGAGCTTTGGTGAGCAACTGCCGAAAGTTTAATGCAATACTTCATGCTACTCATTCCAAGGGTCCCAACACTCCAGGTTGAAGGGAATCTTCCTACAGCTAAACCATGCATGGGAAATCCAGCAGATGGTATACTGTATGATCGGGAAAGGTTTCTAAAACGCACCTCATTTTCCTCTCCTGGGGCTCCGGATCAACATTCCAGACACTTTACTAACAACATCCCCACATGGAGAGTCAATGCCTTTAAGTTCCGGTATCGCACAGTCTGCAGTTAGTGCGGAGGATGAATGGGAATAGGGGGAACCAGTGAGAAAATAGCTGTAGCGGTTTCAATGGCCACATGTTACTCTAATTTCACATAGGAAGAAGAATTAACCAAAGGTACAGCAAAGAGCCCCAGAAGAAGAATAGGGCCTGAAGAAATCCTGTGGATATGAGGCAAGATCACAAAAATAAGAGCTGAAAAATGGAACTAAGGGCAGCTGCAATTCAAAAAACTGCAGAGTTATAAAGGCCAACTATTTTCCAAAAGTATATTGAGGTAAGGCTATGAAGAGGCACTGACAGCAAGGCAGATGTGCAGGAAACCTATTTCAGGAGGTAGACTGGAATTGCATCGAAAACATATGAAAAGACTCAGAACATCGACAATCATGCACTTGGCCAAAAAGGGCGTATGCGTTTTTTCCTGAATATATTCAGGAAAAAACGCATACGCACTTTCTGGCCAACCAAGCAAGCTTGCAAAGGAAATCTGCACTACAATGAAGTCTCACTGCCCCCCAGTCAAAAGGGCCATCTGAAAAAAGTGTAAAATCCAGAAAGGCAGGACAGGCCATGGAGAACTGGGAGCCTTGTTATGCTGACGGGTGCGATGTAAATTGCAAACAGCCACTCTGGAGAAGTGTATGGTGTTTCCTGAAACATCTAAAAAACAAAGCAACAGAGCCTAGGGCACTTCCACTTATGGTCCTATAGCTTAGGGAAATTAAAATCAAAAAGACACAGCCACCCCAAAATTTGGGACGGCTCTGTTTACAAGAAACTCATTTACGGTACAAGTTCAATATCACAGAAAGCGAAAAATGGATAAAGAAGTTGTGATACTTACGTCCAATGCAATATCACCCAGCAATGAAATCTATGTCATCAGGCCCGTAGCAGAATAATGAGTGGATTCAGGTACGATGATTGTAAGTGAAATAAATCACACAGAAAAAGAAACATCATAAGATATCACTAATACACAGAATGTAAACTTGGCTACACAGGAACTGAATTACAAAACAGAACAGGGTCTCAAATGTAGAAAACCAACTTATGCTTGCTTAAGCGGAAAGGTGAGTTGGGGTGCTGCATAAAACCAGTGACTGAAATTAGCAGATACCGTTCCATAAGCCAAATATATAACAGACAAGAGCTACTCCTTGCTCAACGAAGTGGACTCAACACTCCATATTAAATGCGTTAGAATATACCTGACTAGTAAGAATCTTAAAACCTATGGATTTATATGTCTCCGAAAGAGAATCAAGCGTGTGTACAGCGGCATAAGCACAGCAGTGATAGGATTGGTGAGGTTCGGTGAGCAAATGCAGACCCTTTGAAGTCATATTGCATGGTACCCATTCCATGGGTCTCAACTCTCCAGGTTTAAGGGATTCTTCCTTCAGCAAAAACATGCATGTGGAACCCAGAGTATGATCCACCAAGTGATTGGGAAACGTGTTCAAATGTGTCTCAGTTTTCGTCCCCTGGTACTCGGGTGCAACATTCCAGATGCTTTACTAACACTCTCCCCACTTGGAGAGTCAGTGCCTTTAACCTCCTGTTTGGCCCAGTTTGCAATTTCTTCGGAAGATGAACAGGAATAAGGAGAAGCAATGGGAGACTGTCTGTAGGTGTTTGGACGGGCAAATTTAACTCTCATTTCCCACCAGGAAGACGAATGAACCAAAGGCTCCGCGTGCCGTGCTGGAACTAGATTAGGGCCTGAAGAGATCCTGCGGTTTTGCGGCCAGCTCACAAGAAATCGAGTTGAAGAAAGGAGCTGAGGGGCACTGTAATTCACAAACCTGCGGAGTTATAAATGACAGCTATCATCCAAAATTTTACTGAAGTAAGGCTGTGAAGAGGACTTGAATGCGGGGCAGAATTTCTGGAAACCGATTTCAGAAGGTACACGGGAGTCGCTCTTAAAGCATAGGAAAAGAGACAGAACTTGGAAAATAATGCACTTGGCAAAAAAGGGCATATGTGTTTTATCCAGAGCTCTCATAACTGAGGGGAGGAGATTCCCAGCAGGCTCTAACTGCCACCTGAGGGCTCACATTGCCAAGGCAACGTGAGCAAGCCAGGCAGGAGTTACCTCACAGCAGAGGTCCCACCTCACAGAAGGGTGAAAAACCCAGCCATCAGACTCTCACCAGAGGCCCCACATCACCAAGGGGATGGGAACCAGGCAGGAGTGTCTTCACACCAGTGGGGCCACATCATCGAAAGGTGAGGTACTCAGCACATGTGTCCTCAAACCAGAGGACCCACATCACCAAGGGCCTCGGAGTGAGGCAGGCAGGAGTAGCCTCACAACACTGGGCCCATAGAATAAGAAAGTGAGGAATCCAGCAGTTGGAACCTCCCAGCAGGCGGCCCAGAGCACCGAGGCTATGGGATCCAGGCCACAGTGAACTCACAGAAGAGGGCCCATGTCATGAAACTGAGCAACCCAGACATTGGGACCTCAGAGCAGGAGGCCCACATCCCCACGGGGATGGAAATCTGGTAGGAGTGTCCTCGCACCACTGAGAACATATCAGAAACTTTTGGGAGACCAGCAGTTAGGGCCTGACGCCAGAGGACCCTCATCACCAACGGAAGGAGGCTCCCAGCAAGCTCCAACTGCCACCAGAGGGCTGACGTCGCCAAGGGGATGTGTGCCAACCAGGCACGAATGACCTCACAGCAGAGGGCCCACCTCAGAGATGTGTGACGAACCCAGTCAGGATCAGACTCGCACCAGAGGGCCCACATCACCAAATGGATTGGAACCAGGCAGGAGTGTCCTCACATGAGTAGGGCCACATCATCTAAAGGTGAGGAACCCAGAACATGTGGCTTCAAACCATAGGACACCCATCACCAAGGGGCTGGGAGTGAGGCAGGCAGGAGGAGCCTCATAACAGAGGGCCCAAAAATAAGAAAGGTGAGGAATCCAGCATTTGGAACCTCCCAGCAGGCGGCCCAGAGCACAGAGGCTAGGGGATCCAGGCCGGAGTGAACTAACACCAGACAGCTCACATCATGAAACTGTGAGCAACCCAGACATTGGGACCTCAGAGCAGAAGGCCCACATCCCCATGGTGATGGGAACATGACAGGAGTGTCCTGGCATCACTGGGCTGACATCAGAAAACGTGGGGTGCTCAGAAGTTAGGGCCTGACGCTAGAGGGCACTCATCACCAAGAGGAGGAGGCTCCCAGCAGGCTCCAGCTGCCACCAGAGGGCCAACGTCGCCAAGGCGATGTGTGCCAGTCCGGCAGGAGTGACCTCACAGCAGAGGGCCCACCTCACAGAAGGGTGAGGAACACAGCCAGGATCAGACTCTCACCAGAGGGCCCACATCACCAAGGGGATGGGAACCAGGCAGGAGTGTCCCCACACCAGTGGGACAACATCATCGAAAGGTGAGGATCCCAGCACATGTAGCCTCAAACCACAGGAACCACATCACCAAGGGGTTCGGAATGAGGCTGGCAGGACCGGCCTCACAACACAGGGTCCATAGAATATAAAAGTTGAGGAATCCAGCAGTTGGAACCTCCCAGCAAGTGGCCCAGAGCACCGAGGCTATGGGATCCAGGCCGCAGTGAACTCACAGCAGAGGGCCCACATCATGAACCTGTGAGCAGCCCAGCCGTTGGGACCTCAGAACAGAAGGCCCACATCCCCATTGGGATGGGAACCTGGCAGGAGTGGCTTCCCACCACTTAGCACATATCAGAAAATGTTAGGAGCCCAGCAGTTAGGGCCTGACGCCAGGGGGCCCTCATAACTGAGGGGAGGAGACTCCCAGCAGGTTCCAACTGCCAACAGAGGGGCCACGACTACAAGGTGGCATGCGCCAGCCAGGCAGTAGTGACCTCACAGCAGAGGGCCTATCTCACAGAAGGGTGAGGAACCGAGGCAGGATGAGACTCTCGCCAGAGGGCCCACAACACCAAGGGGATGGGAACCAGTCAGGACTGTCCTCCCACCAGTGGGGCCACATCATCGAAAGGTGAGGAACCCAGCACATGTGACCTCATATCAGACGACATACATCACAAAGGGGATGGGAGTGAGGCAGGTAGGAGTAGCCTAAAAACAGAGGGTCCAAAGAATAAAAAAGGTGAGGAATCCAGCATTTGGAACCTCCCAGCAGGCGGCCGAGAGCACAGAAGCTATGGGATGCAGGCAGGAGTGAACTAACACCAGAGAGCCCACATCATGAAACTGTGAGCAACCCAGGCATTGGGACCTCAGAGCAGAAAGCCCACATCCCCATGGGGATGGGAACCTGACAGGAGTGTCCTGGCATCACTGGGCTCACATCAGAAAACGTGGGGAGCCCAGAAGTTAGGGCCTGATGCTAGAGGGCCGTCATCACCGAGGGCAGGAGGCTCCCAGCAGGTTCCATGTGCCAACAGAGGGCCCACGTCGCCAAGGTGATGTGTGCAAGTCAGGCAGGATTGACCTCACAGCAGAGGGCCTACCTCACAGAAGAGTGAGGAACCCAGCCAGGATAAGACTGTCACCAGAAGGCCCACATCACCAAGGGGATGGGAACCAGGCAGGAGTGTCCTCACACCAGTGGGGCCACATCATTGAAAGTTGCGGAACCCAGCACATGTGGCCTCAAACCAGAAGACCCACATCACGAAGGGGTTGCGAGTGAGGCAGGCAGGAGGAGCATCACAACACAGGACCCATAGAATACAAAAGTTGAGGAATCGAGCAGTTGGAACCTCCCAGCAGGCGGTCAAGAGCACAGAGGCTATGGGATCCAGGCCACAGTGAACTAACACCAGAGAGCCCACATCATGAAATTGTGATCAACCCAGCCGTTGGGACCTCAGAGCAGAAGGCCCACATCCCCATTGAGATGGGAACCTAAGAGGAGTGCCCGAGCATCACTGGGCTCACTAAGAAAAGTTGGGGAGCCCAGCAGTTAGGGCCTGACGTCAGAGGGCCCTCATCACAGAGGTGAGGAGGCTCCCAGCAGTGTCCAAGTGCCACCAGAGGGCTCATGTCAACAAGGCGAGGTGAGCAAGCCAGGCAAGAGTTACCTGATAGTAGAGGGCCCACCTCACAGATGGGTGAGGAACCCAGCCAGGATCAGACTCTCACCAGAGGGCCCACATCACAAGGGGGATGGGAACCAGTCAGGATTATCCTCACACCAGTGGGGCCTCATCATCTTAAGGTGAGGAACCCAGCACATGTGTCCTCAAACCAGAGGACCCACATCACCAAGGGTCTTGGAGTGAGGCAGGCAGGAGTAGCCTCACAACACAGGGCACATAATATAAAAAACGTGAGGATTCCAGCATTTAGACCTTCCAGCAGGTGGCTCAGAACACCGAGGCTATGGGATCCAGGCCACAGTGAACTCACAGCAGAGGGCCCACATCATAAAACTGTGAGCAACCCGGGCGTTGGGACCTCAGCGCAGAAGGCCCACATCCCCATGGGAATGGGAACCTGGCTGGA
The DNA here is from genome assembly GCF_937001465.1 of Orcinus orca. Taxonomy (NCBI): domain Eukaryota; kingdom Metazoa; phylum Chordata; class Mammalia; order Artiodactyla; family Delphinidae; genus Orcinus; species Orcinus orca. Next base: position 107,089,302 of record NC_064560.1, read on the forward strand.
GTGTCCTCGCACCACTGGGCGCACATCAAAAAATGTGGGGAGCTCACCATTTAGGGCCTGACGCCACAGGGCCGTCATCACCGAGTGGAGGAGGCACCCTGCACGCTCCAACTGCCACCAGAGGGCTCACGTCTCCAAGGTGACGTGTGCCAGCCAGGCAGGAGTGACCTCACAGGAGAGGGCCTACCTCACAGAACGTTGAGGAACCCAGCCAGGATTAGACTCTCGCCAGAGGGCCCACCTCACCAAGGGGATGGGAACCAGGCAGGAGTGTCCTCACACGAGTGGGGCCACATCATTGAAAGGTGAGGAACGCAGCACATGTGGCCTCAAGCCATAGGACAGTCATCACCAAGGGGCTGGCAGTGAGGCAGGCAGGAGGAGCCTCACAACAGAGGGCACATAGAATAAAAAAGTTGAGGAATGCAGCAGTTGGAACCTCCCAGCAGGCGGCTCAGAGCACCGATGATAAGGGATCCTTGCCGGAGTGAACTCACAGCAGAGGGTCCACATCATGGTACTGTGAGCAAGCCAGCCGTTTTGACCTCAGAGCAGAAGGCCCATATCCCCATGGGGATGGGAACCTGGCAAGAGTGTCCTCACTCACTTGGCGCACATCAGAACATGTGGGGAGCCCAGCAGTTATGGCCTAAGGCAAGAGGGCCCTCATCACCGAGGGGAGGAGGATCCCAGAACACTCCAACTGCCACCAGACGGCCCACGTCGTCAAGGTGACGTGTGCCAGACAGGCATGATTGACCTCACAGCAGAGGGCCCACCTCACAGAAGGGTGAGGAACTCAGCCAGGATCAGACTCTCACCTGAGGGCCCACATCAGCAAGGGGATGGGAACCAGTCAGGACTTTCTTCCCTCCAGTGGGGCCACATCATCGAAAGGTGCGGAACCCAGCACATGTGGCCTCAAATCAGAGGACACATATCACAAAGGGAATGGGAGTGAGGCAGGCAGGAGTAGCCTAAAAACAGAGGGCCCAAAGAATAAGAAAGGTGAGGAATCCAGCAGTTGGAACCTCCCAGCAGGCAGCCGAGAGCACAGAAGCTATGGGATGCAGGCAGGAGTGAACTAACAGCAGAGAGCCCAACATCATGAAACTGTGAGCAACCCAGGCGTTGGGACCTCAGAGCAGAAGGCCCACATCCCAATGGGGATGTGAACCTGGCTGGAGTGTCCTCGCACCACTGGGCGCACATCACAAAATGTGGGGAGCCCAGCAGTTAGGGCCTGACGCCAGAGGGCCCTCATCACCGAGGGGAGGAGGCTCCCAGCAGGCTCCAAGTGCCACCAGAGGGGTCATGTCCACAAGGCGAGGTGAGCAAGCCAGGCAGGAGTGACCTCACAGCAGACGGCCCACCTCACAGATGGGTGAGGAACCCAGCCAGGATCAGACTCTCAACAGAGGGCCCACATCACCAAGGGGATGTGAACCAGGCAGGAGTCTCCTAAGACCATTGGTCCCACATCATCGAAAGGTGAGGAACCCAGCACATGTGGCCTCAAACCAGACGACACACATCACGAAGGGGCTGGGAGTGAGGCAGGCAGGAGGATCCTCACAACAGAGGGCCCAAACAATTAAAAAAGTGAGGAATCCAGCAGTTGGAACCTCCCAGCAGGCGGCCAAGAGCACAGAGGCTATGGGATCCAGGCCTCTGTGAACTAACACCAGAGAGCCCACATCATGAAAATGTGAACAACCCAGCCGTTGGGACCTCAGAGCAGAAGGCCCACATCCCCATGGAGATGGGATCCTAAGAGGAGTGCCAAAGCATCACTGGGCTCACTAAGAAAAGTTGGTGAGCCCAGCAGTTAGGGCCTGACCCAAGAGGGCCCTCATCACCGGGGGGAGGAGATTCCCAGCACGCTCCAACTGCCACCACACGGCTGACTTCACCAAGGCAATGTGTGCCAGCCATGCAGGAGTGACCTATCAGCAGAGGGTCTCCCTCACAGGTGGGTGAGGAACACAGCCAGGAACAGACTCTCACCAGGGGGTCCACATAACCACGTGGATGAGAACCAGGCAGGAGTGTCCTCACACTAGTGGGGCCACATCATCGAAAGGTGAGGAACCCAGCAAAGGTGGCCACAAACCAGAGGACCCACATCACCAAGGGGTTGAGAGTGAGGTAGGTGTCTGGACGGGCATATTTAACACTCATTTCCCACCAGGAAGAGGAATTAACCAAAGGCTCAGCGTGCCCTGCCAGAAGCAGATTAGGGCCTGAAGCAGTCTTGCGGGTTTGCGGCCAGCTCACAAGAAAGCGAGTTGAAGAAAGGAGCTCAGGGACACTGTCATTCACAAACCTGCAGAGTTATAAATGACAGCTATCGTCCAAAAATATATTGAAGTAAGGCTGCGAAGAGGAGGTGAAAGCGGGGCAGAATTTCAGGAAACCGATTTCAGGAGGTAGACTGGATTTGCATTTAAAGCATAGGAAAAGAGGCAGAACATCGACAATGATGCCCTTGGCAAAAAAGGGCGTATGAGTTTGTTCCTGAATATATTCAGGAAAAAACACATACGCCCTTTTTGGCAAACCAAGCAAGCTTGCAATGGAAATCCGAACTACTATGAAGTGTCACTTCCCCCCGGTCTAAAGGGCCATCTGAGAAAAGTGTAAAATCCAGAAAGGCAAGACAGGCCATGGGGAAAAAGGAGCCTTGTTATGCTGATGGGCGGGATGTAAATTGCCAACAGCCACTCTGGAGAAGTGTATGGTGTTTCCTGATACATCTGAAAAACAAAGCAACAGAGTCTAGGGCATTTCCACTTATGGTCCTATAGCTTAGGGAAATTAAAATCAAAAAGACACAGTGACCCCAAAATTTGGGACGGCTCTGTTTACAGGAACCTCTTCTACGGTACAAGTTAAATATCCCAGAGAACAAATAATTGATAAAGAAGTTGCTGTACTTACGTACAACAGAATACCACTCAGCAATGAAATCTGTGTCACCAGGCCTGTACCAGCATAATGAGTGGATTGAGCCACGATGATTCTAAGTGAAATAAGTCGCACAGAAGAAGAAACATCATAAGGTATCACTAATGCACAGAATGTAAACTTGGCTACACATGAACTGAATTACAAAACAGAACAGGGTCTCAAGTTTAGAAAACCAACTTATGCTTGCTTAAGGCGAAAGGTGAGTTGGGGTGCTGCATAAAACCAGAGTTTGAAATTAGCACAGATACCGTTCCATAAGCCAAATATGTAATAGACAAGACCTACCCCTTGCTCAACGAAATGGACTCAACAATGTGGTATCACCTCACACCTGTTAGAATGGGCATCATCTGAAAATCTACAAACAACAAATGCTGGAAAGGGTGTGGAGAAAAGGAAGCCTCTTCCACTATTGTTGGGAATATAAATTGATACAGTCACTATGGAGAACAATATGGAGTTTCTTAAGAAACTAATAATAGAATTACCATATGATACAGCAATCCCAGTACTGGACATATACCCAGACAAAACCATAAATCAAAAAGAGACATTCACCGCAATGTTCATTGCATCACTATTTGCAATATCGAGGTAATGGAAGCAACCTAAATGCCCACAGACAGACGAATGCATAAAGATGTGGTACATATATAAAATGGAATATTACTAAGCCATGAAAGGAATGAAATTGGGTCATTTGTAGAGACGTCGATGGATCTAGAGACTGTCATACAGAGTGAAGTAAGTCAGAAAGAGAAAAACAAATCTTGTATATTCATGCATATATGTGGAACCTAGAAAAACTGTACAGATTAACCGTTTTGCAAGGCATAAATAGAGCAACAGATGTAGACAACAATCGTATGGACAACAAGGGGGGAAAGCTCTTGGGGGGGTGGTGGTGGGAGGAGTTGAGAGATTGGGATTGGCATGGAAACATTTATATGTATAAAATAGATAACCAATAAGAACCTGCTGTATAAAAATATAACATAAAATTCAAAATTAAAAAGAAATAAAATTTAAAAAATAAAACAGAAAAAACAATTATTCCCTTCACATACATGTATTTATATGAATAAATTATTTCCATGCTTATATCTGTAAATACAAAAAAGAGGAATAAAATCTACCTTGAACCAAAAACGAAAAAGAGAAAAAAAAAAACAGAACCCACCAGTTACTCAGAGGAAAACCGTATCAGGGCACTTGCTCCAGTTGTAAACAATTCTGAAGTTGGTCAGTGGTGGGGAATCGTCTCCCATTCAGCCAGCAGCCCCCACACAGCAAGCGTCCTCATTGCAAAGCTGGGGCACCGTGCCGAGGCATCTGTGAGTAAACGTGAGCTGAGCCCCAGGCCAGTTGCTGCTGAACTGTTCCCACCCTTCCCAGGTAAAACACCTGAATATATACAAGGACTTGAAAGCCTAGAGGAAGGGCCATGGAGCCACACGAGTGACAGCATGCCAGCTGACTTGGTGCCTGCAGGCCAGCCAGGATGGTCCTGGCCCTGGGTGCTCTTCTGGAAGATTTCCATTTCCCTGCCTGAGATACCCGTCCTGTCCCTGCCCCCACTGCTTTTTTCCTTCCTCACCTCTGCCCAGGGAGAAATTCCAGCAGCAGGTATGGGTGACACATCCTCTTCTTTAGCAGGTGGCAGCCTGGCAACTGCTGCAGAAAGTCCAGCAGAGCCCCACTCACACTGGGCCACCCACAAAGCCGTGGCCTCTCACTCCCTCCCACCAGCCCAGCCCCGAGACTGCTGACAGGGCAGAGAAAATGGCGTCAGGCACAGCTGCAGGGTCTCTTGCTGCCTGGAGTGGTATTTATATTGATCTCAACACAGGCACACCTGGGGAGGGCTGGCCGGCACGGTAAGGCTGCCCAGGTCAGCCAATCATCACCCCTCAGGGGCTCACAGTTGCAGAAAATGGAACTTGCTGAACCGGCCAGGTCCAAGGAATAGGTGTGGGCTCCTGAGAGTCAGGATAGACAAGGGGCTGCAGCTTTGGCTTGTTTTCTAATCATTTTATCTGGCCCATGAGTGGGAGACAACTTCAAGAAAACCCTCTCCTAATGAGAGGAACCAAGGAGTCAGGGAGAGGAGGGGATGGGTGGTGGTTGGAGACAGAGGCCTGGTGCCCTGGGTGCAGTGGAAGTCTCTGGAAGACCAGGTGGAGGGAGGCCACACAGAGTGATGCCCAGGGTCACAGACCTGTCGGAGCTGCTGTTTGTTAGTTCAAGTCCTGCTCTGAGGTGCTCTGTGTCAGCTCTGAGCGACAGGTGAGCTGGGGGTGCTCTTCAATGAGGGCTATGTGCACGGTTCCTGTGTGCCCAGCCCTGCCACGGTACCTGCAAGGGTAGCTCTATATCCTGGGAGGGGCCTGACCATGAGAGCCCCGTGGGCTGGGTTGGGGGTGGGTTACCTGCCCAGGAGAGCTCCATATCCTGGGATTGGCCTGACCACGAGAGCCCCATGGGCTGCTGGGGACCTGGTAAAGGATGTCAGGACAGTCAGTGAAGCCACCGAGGATATACCTCCAGTTGCTCCTGATTCCTACACCCTGCTGGTCATTCTACCAACCACCAGGACATGGTATTCTGTATTAGTCTTCAATGATGCCTTCTTTTGTATTCCATTAGTCCCAGAGTCACAAGAAATTTTGGCTTGTGAGTGGCAGGACTCAACATACAACTAAAACAATACTTCCGGGCCGTCTTGCCCCAAGGGTTCAAAAATTCCCACACCATCTTTGGGTGAAGCTTAGCTAAAGACCGAAAAGTTCTACCTCTGGAAAAGGAAACCCTCCTTCAATATGCAGATGACATTCTGATCGCCAGCCCTACTAAGGAGGCCTCTGAACTACCAAGCCAATAAAGGATAGAAGTTGTCCAAGAAAAAGCTCAAATATCACAGACTGCGGTGACCTGCCTGGGCTTCATTCTCACACAAGGTCAGAGAAGCCCATCCCAGGGAAGGGAAGAAACCATTTGCAGCCTTACCCCTTTCTAAAACTAGAAGACAGCTTAGGGGTTCCTGGGGAGGCCAGGGTTTGCTGCTTCTGGATCCCTAACTACAGTCTACTAGCTGGGCCTCTATATGAAACACTGAAAGGAAAAGATGATGATCCTTTTGAACAGAATCCAGAAGTGGCCTTTCAAGAATGGAAAGAGCAGTCAATTCAGACCCTTGCCCTGGAACTCCCTAATTGAGCTAAACCCTTTGACCTTTACATTCCCAGTGAAAGGTGAATCGCCATTGGAGAATTAGTGCAAAAACTGAGACCACTTGAAATGGAACAATGCAAGAATGCCATCCAGGTAGGATAAACTACAGTCACCAAGGGGCTTGGCCCACTGCCACATCTGGCCAAGATACTGGCGGTATCTAAAAACCTGGAAATCAGCAGCCCAAATGCCCATCTCCCTCCTAAGGGAAAAGGACCCCACGTGGTGATCCTAATCACCAACCATGCCCTGAAGTTGCAGGGTTCGCTCCGTGGGCACACCGACCTCGAGTGAGGAGGCCCTCCAACTCCAACATCCAGAGACATAACCGGGGGCAACAGGGCACCATGACGACTTGTGTGAACATCACTTGACCTGGAGTTTCTCTCATAAAACAACAATAGTTTGTCCCGAAGGAGTAGACTACTGCTTGCAGGACTTACTGCACCCAGAGGGGAGCTAATAATCTTGGTGGGGGAACAGTATATCACACTGTCACCATAGAAAAGTCTACAGACACCGTGATGATGGTGGCCAATAAGACTGGCTGGACTCCTGTTTACTTCAAAAGGCTGTTGACTCAGTGGCCATCATGGTCCTTGATCACCACTGACCCTGGACTGTCTGGGAGTTGAGCGGGCAGGGCTCTGACACCTGGTGCTGTTTTTACGTTAATTCAGGGGCCTAATTGAAGAAAGAGCAGACTACTGGTCAGAGCATCTAGGCTGGCAGAAACGGTCAGCCTAAGGTGGCCGAACAAATGTGGGGCGGGGTGAAATCGGCCCCCACAGCATCTCTGCACATCTCTTTCCTGGACCCTTAAAGGTCATTAGAATCTATAACACTTCCAATGCTGGTGCTCAGGCGGACGAGCAGGGAGGCAGGGGTCCTGGGGCCAATCAACGTCACCTGGAGGCTGCTGGGGAGAAGTTCTGACCCTCGTCCCCTGGTATGAGGGCTCCCAACTCAGCACTCCGCAGTTACAGAAGAAGGGTCTGCACCCTCAGCACTCCAAGAATGAGGAACGGGACAAAAGGCAGAGGAGGGGTTTGTCCCCAGCAAAGCCCATTAAAAATCCCTGGGAGATAAAAATAGAATCTGGGCAATAAAGTCAAGTCTGACCTTTTTTATCCTTTGTGCTTTGTCTAATTTCACGTGCTCCTAGGGTCCCGCATGCAGAGGTTCCACACCCGGCACTTCAGACCAGATTTCCTAGTGCAGAATGGCTGGGTCGACACCTCAGCTCCTGGGGCCCAGTGCAGACTCCGAGATATAGAGCCTGAGCTGCAGCCAACCCGGCCCTCGAGAGCTCCGCCCCCTCCCTCCCACTGACTCTCACAGGATCTCTACACAGCAGCCCAGCCCACAGCCCACGGGGTAGTGCATGCTCTCACCTCTCCATTCTCTGATCAAAATATAAAGTTTCCTTTGCTTGTGAACCAAACTCAGTCTCGATCTGTTGGCCCCAATGACACTGGGCAGGGGGACACTTGTTGGGGTCCACTCTGGAGGATCAGTAACAGAAATTGAGACTATTGTAACTTCAATGAACAGATGTGTGAGCCAAACTGTACTTAACATAGAACAGTTTATAAGGCTCGGGTAAAATAAGATGTTTCTAACACTTCCATTTGATATTTCCATCACTTTATTATAAGCAAGTTCAGTGAAAAGGTTTGTCTTATTTGTCAGGTCAATATTAGAGAAATGAAGTGATTTCTTTCCAAGGATGTACATCTAATAATCTTGGTTAAAGCTTCAATCTTGTTTTAAATGCTTTTCCATTGAAAATGATACCTCTCTTTCAGCTCCCCCATTTCTGAGAAGTATAAAATCTTATAATTTATTATTACCAAAGGGGAAAGGTGGGAGGAGGGATAAATTAACAGTTTGGAATTAACACATACACACTGCTATGTATAAAATAGATCATCAACAAGGAACTACTGTATAGCACAGGGAACTACACTCAATATTTTGCAATAACCTATAAGGGGAAATAATCGGAAAAAGAATAGATATTTTTATTGACATCATCTATCAATGACAGTTAAAGTGTAACTTAAGGGAAGCCGGTGGTGAGTGCTTCTGACCCTGAAGACTTCAATCATCTAAAGTTTGGACTCTGCCTACTTCCCAAGGCCCTTAATGAACATATGTGTAGCCGTAGCTTAAAAAATTCCCCAGTTTGGGTTTCGGGGAGACACTGATTTTGAAAAAGCCCTGGTGTTCTCCTTACATGAATGGGACTCTTCCTACTGCTAAAACATGTCTGTCACACCCAGAGGATGGTATACCGTCTGATCGGGAAGAGTTTGGAAAAGGCATCTCATCTCCTCATCTCCTGGTGCTCGGGTTCACCCGTCCAGCGTCTTTACTAACAGTCTCCCCACTTGGAGATGTCAGCACTGTCAACATCCTGTTGCGTACAGTTTGGAATTTGTCCAGAGGATGAAGCGGAAGGATGAGGAACAATGAGAGACAAGTCCTAGGTGTTCAGACAGGCACATGTCACTCTAATTTCCAATCAGGAAGACGAATTGACCAAAGGCTAGGGTTGCCCATGGAAACAATATAGGGCTTGAGGAAATCCCACTGCTTTGTGGCCAGTTCCCAAAAACACAAGTTGAACAATGGAACTCAGGGTCAGTAAAATTCACGAAACTGCAGAGTTGAAAATATCTATCACTGAAAAATGTCTTGAGGAAAGTCAGAGAAAAGGATTGGTAAGCAAGGGAGAATGGCAGGAAAGGGATTTGAGGAGGTAGAAAGGACTCGCCATTAAGCACAAGAAAAGGGGCTGAACATTGCCAACATTGCAGTTGGCCAAAAAGGCTGTATGCATTTTCTTCTGTATATATTCAAGAAAAGGGCATACACTTTTTTAGCCAACCAAACAGGTGGGCACTGGAAATCAATACTACAAAAGATATCACTTCGCATCAGTCAGAAGAGCCATCCTCATAAAGTGTAAACACCAGAAATGCAGGACAGGGCAAGGAGAAGAGGGAGCCCTGTGAGGCTTATAGTGGAAATGTATATTGCCAACGGCCATTCTGGAGAAGTGTATTGTGTTTACTAAAGCATCTAAAAAATGAGCTACAGAGCATAGGGCACTTGCACTCATGGGCGTATATCTTGGGAAAAACAAAAATCGAGAGGACACAGGCACCCCAATGTTTACTGCCTCTCTGTTTAAAAGATCCTCGACTAGGATATAACTTAAATGTCTCTGGAGGGAAAAAATGGATAGAGATGTGGTACTTATGTAGAGTGGAATATTACTCAGCCTGGAAATCAATGAAATATGGCCAGTTGTAACAACTCCGGAGGAGTTACGTATGATCGTTCTAAGTGACATAATTCAAAAAGAAAAAGACACATATCATAAGATATCACTTAAAGGTGGAATCCAAAATGGCTACACATGAAATAAATTACAAAACAAAAACATAGTCAAATATGTAGAAAACACGCGTAAGGCTGCTAAACGGGAAAGGTGGGGAGGGGTGAGGCATCATCCAGGAGGTTGAAATTAGCAAAGATACCATTCCAAATACCAAACTGATAATCAACAAGGCCTACACGGTAGCTAAAAGAACTGCACTCAGCACACTCAAGTCACCGGAAAAGAATATCTATGACTGGTAAGAATCTGAAAAAGAATTTATTGATGTCTCTCTGTACGTGAATCAAGTGGATGTACAGCAGCAAGAAACAGAGCTTTGAAAATCAGCTGTAACCAATATAGTAATAAATTGAAAAAAATAAACGACAGAGAGACAGAGAAAACCTCTTACAACTTTTCCTCAGGGACGGTGATGCAACGTGGATTGAACACATCTAGACCCACAGCAGGATGAGACATAAGGCTGGAAACTGTTTGCGCTAAGAGAAATGTGAGGTTGGGTGAGGAAATGCACACCCTTTAAAGTAATACTACCTGGTACCCATTCAATGGGTCCCAAATCTGCAGGTTCAAGGAATCTTCCTACAGCTAAAACATGCATGGAAAACCCAGAGGACTGTACACCATGTGATAGGGAGATGTGTCTAAAATGCACCTCATTTATCCTCTCCTGGTGCTCCTGTTCATCATTCCAGCCACGTTACTTAGAATCTCCCCACTTAGAGAATCAGCACATTTAAACTTCTGTTTCACACATTTTGCAAATTGTGAGGAGGATGAACGGGAAGAGGGGGAACCAATGAGAGAATAGTTGTAGGGGTTTGGAAGGGCACATGTCACTCTAATTTCCCATTAAGAATAAGAATTAAAAAAAAGGCTCAGCCCGCCTCGCCGGAGCCAAAATAGGGCCTGAAGCAATCCTGTGGCTTTGAGGCCAGCTCACAAAAGAGCAACTTAAAAAATGGAGCTCAGGGCCACTGCAATTCACAAACCTGCAGAGTTATAAATGAAAACTAACGTCCAAAAATATGTTGAGGTAAGGCAAAGAAGAGGATCTGAATGCAAGACAGAATTGCAAGAAACAGATTTCAAGAGATAGATTGGACTCGTCTTTAAAGCACATGAAAAGCGGCAGAATTTCGACAATGATGCAGTTGGCCCAAAAGGGAGTATGCGTTTTTTCCTGAATATATCCAGGAAAAAACGCATACGCACTTTATGGGCAACCAAGCAAGCAAGCAATGCAAATGTGCACAACAAAGAAGTCTCATTTCCCACCGGTCAAAAGGACCATCCGAAAAAATTGTAAAAACCAGAAATGCAGGACAGGCCATGGAGAACAGGGAGCCTTTATACGCTGATGGACAGTGTGTGAACTGCCGAGAGCCACTCTGGAGAAGTGTATGGTGGTTCCTAAATCATCTAAAAAACAGAGCTACAGAGCATAGGGCACTTCCAATCACGGGAGTATATCTAGGGAAGTCTAAAAATCAACAAGACACAAGCACACCACAGTTTAGGGTTACTCTGTTTACAAGAACCTCAACTTCAGTACACCTTAAATATCCCAGGAAAGAGAACAATGGATAAAGAAAATGTGGTACTTATGTACAATGGAATATCTCTTCACCATGAAATCAATGTAATAAGGCTAGTAGAAGGATAAAGAGTGGATTTAGGTCCGATAATACTACTTGAAATAAGTCAAACAGAAAAAGAAACATATCATAAGATATCACTTATAGAGGGAGGATAAATATGGCTGCACAAAAAATGAATTACAAAACAGAACAGTGTCTCACATTTAGAAAACACACTTATGTCAGCTTAAGGGGAAAGGAGAGGTGGGGTGATGCATAAAACCAGAGTTTGAAATTAGCACAGATACCGTTCAATAAACCAAATAGGTATTAGACAAGATCTACACCTTGCTCAATGAACTGGCCTCAACACACCTCATACACCGCAGAGAACTATATCTGAGTAATAAGAATCTTAAAACCCATGTATTGATATATCTCCATAAGGGAATCAAGTGTGTGCAGAGTGGCACAAACACAGCAGTGAAAATGAGCTAAACCCCATTATAGAAATAAATTTTAAAACCAAAACGCAGAAACAATGAAAGAGAGAAAAATTCTTACAAAATTCGCTCAGGGGCTGTGATGCAACCTGGAATGACCACATATAAACCCACAGCTGGATAAGACATAAGGCTGGACACTTGGGGCTGAGAGGATTGGTGAGCTTTGGTGAGCAACTGCCGAAAGTTTAATGCAATACTTCATGCTACTCATTCCAAGGGTCCCAACACTCCAGGTTGAAGGGAATCTTCCTACAGCTAAACCATGCATGGGAAATCCAGCAGATGGTATACCATATGATCGGGAAAGGTTACTAAAACACACCTCATTTTCCTCTCCTGGGGCTCCGGATCAACATTCCAACCACTTTAATAACAACATCCCCACATGGAGAGTCAATGCCTTTAAGTTCCGGTATCGCACAGTCTGCAGTTAGTGCGGAGGATGAATGGGAATAGGGGGAACCAGTGAGAAAATAGCTGTAGCGGTTTCAATGGGCACATGTCACTCTAATTTCACATAGGAAGAAGAATTAACCAAAGGCACAGCAAGGCGCCCCAGAAGAAGAATAGGGCCTGAAGATATCCTGTGGATATGAGGCAAGATCACAAAAATAAGAGCTGAAAAATGGAACTAAGGGCAACTGCAATTCAAAAACCTGCAGAGTTATACAGGCCAACTATTTTCCAAAAGTATATTGAGGTAAGGCTATGAAGAGGCACTGACAGCAAGGCAGAATTGCAGGAAACCGATTTCAGGAGGTAGACTGGAATTGCATTGAAAACATATGAAAAGACTCAGAACATCGACAATCACGGACTTGGCCAAAAAGGGCGTATGCATTTTTTCCTGAATATATTCAGCAAGAAATGCATACGCCCTTTCTGGCCAACCAAGCAAGCTTGCAAATGAAATCTGCACTACAATGAAGTCTCACTGCGCCCCGGTCAAAAGGGCCATCTGAAAAAAGTGTAAAATCCAGAAAGGCAGGACAGGCCACAGAGAACTGGGAGCCTTGTTATGCTGATGGGTGGGATGTAAATTGCCAACAGCCACTCTGGAGAAGTGTATGGTGTTTCCTGAAACATCCAAAAAACAAAGCAACAGAGCCTAGGGCACTTCCACTTATGGTCCTATAGCTTAGGGAAATTAAAATCAAAAAGACACAGCCACCCCAATGTTTGGGACGGCTCTGTTTACAAGAACCTCGTTTACGGTTCAAGTTCAATATCGCAGAAAGCGAAAAATGGATAAAGAAGTTCTGGTACTTACGTACAATGCAATATCACTCAGCAATGAAATCTATGTCATCAGGCCCGTAGCAGCATAATGACTGGATTCAGGTACGATGATTCTAAGTGAAATAAGTCACACAGAAAAAGAAACATCATAAGATATCACTAATATATGGAATGTAAACTTGGCTACACAGGAACTGAATTACAAAACAGAACAGGGTCTCAAGTGTAGAAAACCGACTTATGCTTGCTTAAGGGGAAAGGTGAGTTGGGGTGCTGCATAAAACCAGAGATTGAAATTAGCACAGATACCGCTCCATAAGCCAAATATGTAATAGACAAGAGCTACTCCTTGCTCAACGAAGTGGACTCAACACCCCATATTAAACGCCTAAGTATATACCTGACTAGTAAGAATCTTAAAACCTATGGATTGATATGCCTCCGAAAGAGAATCAAGCGTGTGTACAGCGGCATAAACGCAGCAGTGATAGGATTGTTGAGGTTCGGTGAGCAAATGCAGACCCTTTGAAGTCATATTGCATGGCACCCATTCCATGGGTCTCAACTCTCCAGGTTTAAGGGATTCTTCCTTCAGCTAAAACATGCATGTGGAACCCAGAGTATGATCCACCGTGTGATTGGGAAACGTGTTCAAATGTGTCTCAGTTTTCATCCCCTGGTACTCGGGTGCAACATTCCAGACGCTTTACTAACAGTCTCCCCACTTGGAGAGTCAGTGCCTTTAACCTCCTGTGTGGCCCAGTTTGCAATTTCTGCGGAAGATGAACAGGAATAGGGAGAACCCATGAGAGACTAGCTGCACGTGTCTGGACGGGCAAATTTAACTCTCATTTCCCACCAGGAAGAGGAATTAAGCAAAGGCTCATTGTGCCATGCCGGAACCACACTAGGGCCTGAAGCAATCCTGCGGTGTTGCGGCCAGCTCACAAGAGAGCGAGTTGAAGAAAGGAGCTCAGGGGCACTGTCATTCACAAACCTGCAGAGTTATAAATGACAGCTATCGTCCAAAAATATATTGAAGTAAGGCTGCCAAGACAACTTGAAAGCGGGGCAGAATTGCAGGAAACCGATTTCAGGAGGTAGACTGGAATTGCATGTAAAGCATAGGAAAAGAGGCAGAACGTCCACAATGATGCACTTGGCCAAGAAGGGCGTATGCGTGTTTTCGTGAATATATTCAGGAAAACACCCATACGCTCTTTTTGGCCAAACAAACAAGCTTGCAAAGGAAATCTGCACTACAATGAAGTCTCACTGCCCCCCGGTCAAAAGGGCCATCTGAACAAAGTGGAAAATCCAGAAAGGCAGGACAGGCCATGGAGAACTGGGAGCCTTGTTATGCTGATGGGTGGGATGTAAATTGCCAACAGCCACTCTGGAGAAGTGTATGGTGTTTCCTGAAACATCCAAAAAACAAAGAAACAGAGCTTAGGTAACTCCCACTTATGGTCCTATAGCTTAAGGAAATTAAAATCAAAAAGACACAGCCACTCCAAAGTTTTGGACGGTTCTGTTTACAAGAACCTCGTTTACGGTACAAGTTCAATATCGCAGAAAGCGAAAAATGGATAAAGAAGTTGTGGTACTTACGTACAATGCAATATCACTCAGCAATGAAGTCTATGTCATCAGGCCCATAGCAGCATAAAGAGTGGATTCAGGTACCTGACTAGTAAGAATCTTAAAATCTATGGATTTATATGTCTCCGAAAGAGAATCAAGCATATGTACAGAGGCATAAACGCAGCAGTGATAGGATGGGTGAGGTTCGGTGAGCAAATGCAGACCCTTTGAAGTCATATTGCATGGTACCCATTCCATGGGTCTCAACTCTCCAGGTTTAAGGGATTCTTCCTTCAGCTAAAACATGCATGTGGAACCCAGAGTATGATCCACCATGTGATCGGGAAACGTGTTCAAATGTGTCTCATTTTTCGTCCCCTGGTACTCGGGTGCAACATTCCAGACGCTTTACTAACAGTCTCCCCACTTGGAGAGTCAGTGCCTTTAACCTCCTGTGTGGCCCAGTTTGCAATTTCTGCGGAAGATGAACAGGAATAGGGAGAACCCATGAGAGACTAGCTGCACGTGTCTGGACGGGCAAATTTAACTCTCATTTCCCACCAGGAAGAGGAATTAAGCAAAGGCTCATTGTGCCATGCCGGAACCACACTAGGGCCTGAAGCAATCCTGCGGTGTTGCGGCCAGCTCACAAGAGAGCGAGTTGAAGAAAGGAGCTCAGGGGCACTGTCATTCACAAACCTGCAGAGTTATAAATGACAGCTATCGTCCAAAAATATATTGAAGTCAGGCTGCCAAGACAACTTGAAAGCGGGGCAGAATTGCAGGAAACCGATTTCAGGAGGTAGACTGGAATTGCATGTAAAGCATAGGAAAAGAGGCAGAACGTCCACAATGATGCACTTGGCCAAGAAGGGCGTATGCGTGTTTTCGTGAATATATTCAGGAAAACACGCATACGCTCTTTTTGGCCAAACAAACAAGCTTGCAAAGGAAATCTGCACTACAATGAAGTCTCACTGCCCCCCGGTCAAAAGGGCCATCTGAACAAAGTGGAAAATCCAGAAAGGCAGGACAGGCCATGGAGAACTGGGAGCCTTGTTATGCTGATGGGTGGGATGTAAATTGCCAACAGCCACTCTGGAGAAGTGTATGGTGTTTCCTGAAACATCCAAAAAACAAAGAAACAGAGCTTAGGTAACTCCCACTTATGGTCCTATAGCTTAAGGAAATTAAAATCAAAAAGACACAGCCACTCCAAAGTTTTGGACGGTTCTGTTTACAAGAACCTCGTTTACGGTACAAGTTCAATATCGCAGAAAGCGAAAAATGGATAAAGAAGTTGTGGTACTTACGTACAATGCAATATCACTCAGCAATGAAGTCTATGTCATCAGGCCCATAGCAGCATAAAGAGTGGATTCAGGTACCTGACTAGTAAGAATCTTAAAATCTATGGATTTATATGTCTCCGAAAGAGAATCAAGCATATGTACAGAGGCATAAACGCAGCAGTGATAGGATGGGTGAGGTTCGGTGAGCAAATGCAGACCCTTTGAAGTCATATTGCATGGTACCCATTCCATGGGTCTCAACTCTCCAGGTTTAAGGGATTCTTCCTTCAGCTAAAACATGCATGTGGAACCCAGAGTATGATCCACCATGTGATCGGGAAACGTGTTCAAATGTGTCTCATTTTTCGTCCCCTGGTACTCGGGTGCAACATTACAGACCCTTTACTAACACTCTCCCCACTTGGAGAGTCAGTGCCTTTAACCTCCTGTTTGGCCCAGTTTGCAATTTCTGCGGAAAATGAACAGGAATAGGGAGAACCCATGAGAGAGTATGTAGAGGTGTCTGGACGGGCAAATTTAACTCTCATTTCCCACCAGGAAGAGGAATTAACCACAGGCTC
The DNA here is from genome assembly GCF_937001465.1 of Orcinus orca. Classification (NCBI taxonomy): domain Eukaryota; kingdom Metazoa; phylum Chordata; class Mammalia; order Artiodactyla; family Delphinidae; genus Orcinus; species Orcinus orca. The sequence continues at coordinate 107,105,694 of NC_064560.1, forward strand.
AGAGTGCCATGCTGGAACCACACTAGGGCCTGAAGCAATCCTGCAGTGTTGCGGCCAGCTCACAAGAAAGCGAGTTGAAGAAAGGAGCTCAGTGGCACTGTCATTCACAAACCTGCAGAGCTTTAAATGACATCTATCGTCCAAAAATATATTGAAGTAAGGCTGCCAAGAGGACTTGAAAGCGGGGCAGAATTGCAGGAAACCGATTTCAGGAGGTAGACTGGAATTGCATGTAAAGCATAGGAAAAGAGGCAGAATGTCCACAATGATGCACTTGGCCAAAAAGGACGTATGCGTTTTTTCCTGAGGAAAAAACGCATACGTACTTTTTGGCCAACCAAGCAAGCTTGCAAAGGAAATCTGCACTACAATGAAGTCTCACTGCCCGGCGGTCAAAAGGGCCATCTGAAAAAAGTGTAAAATCCAGAAAGGCAGGACAGGCCATGGAGAACTGGGAGCCTTGTTATGCTGATGGGCGGGATGTAAATTGCCAACAGCCACTCTGGAGAAGTATATGGTGTTTCCTGAAACATCTAAAAAACAAAGCAACAGAGCCTAGGGCACTTTCACTTATGGTCCTATAGCTTAGGGAAATTAAAATAAAAAAGACACAGCCACCCCAAAGTTTGGGACGGCTCTGTTTACAAGAACCTCGTTTACGGTACAAGTTCAATATCACAGAAAGCGAAAAATGGATAAAGAAGTTGTGGTACTTACGTACAATGCAATATCACTCAGCAATGAAATCTATGTCATCAGGCCCGTAGCAGCATAATGAGTGGATTCACGTATGATGATTCTAAGTGAAATAAGTCACACAGAAAAAGAAACATCATAAGATATCACTAATACACGGAATGTAAACTTGGCTACACAGGAACTGAATTACAAAACAGAACAGGGTCTCAAATGCAGAAAACCAACTTAGGCTTGCTTAAGGGGAAAGGTGAGTTGGGGTGCTGCATAAAACCAGAGATTAAAATGAGCACAGATACCGTTCCATAAGCCAAATATGTAATAGACAAGAGCTACTCCTTGCTCAATGATGTGGACTCAACACCCCATATTAAACACTTAAGAATATACCTGACTAGTAAGAATCTTAAAACCTATGCATTTATATGTCTCCGAAAGACAATCAATCATATGTACAGTAGCATATACGCAGCAGTGATAGGATAGGTGGGGTTCGGTGAGCAAATGCAGAACCTTTGAAGTCATATTGCATGGTACCCATTCCATTGGTCTCAACTCTACAGGTTTAAGGGATTCTTCCTTCAGCTAAATAATGCATGTGGAACCCAGAGTATGATCCACCGTGTGATCGGGAAACGTGTTCAAATATGTCTCAGTTTTCATCCCCTGGTACTCAGGTGCAACATTCCAGACGCTTTACTAACACTCTCCCCACTTGGAGAGTCAGTGCCTTTAACCTCCTGTTTGGCCCAGTTTGCAATTTCTGCGGAAGATGAACAGGAATAGGGAGAACCAATGAGAGACTAGCTGGAGGTGTCTGGACCGGCAAATTTAACTCTCATTTCACACCAGGAAAAGGAATTAACCAAAGGCTCAGCGTGCCATGTCGGAACCATATTAGGGCCTGAAGCAATCCTGCGGTGTTGCAGCCAGCTCACAAGAAAGCGAGTTGAAGAAAGGAGCTCAGGGGCACTGTAATTCACACACCTGCAAAGTTATAAATGACAGCTATCCACCAAAAATATATTGAAGTAAGTCTGCCAAGAGGACGTGAAAGCAGGGCAGAATTGCAGGAAACCGATTTCAGGAGGTAGACTGGAATTGCATGTAAAGCATAGGAAAAGAGGCAGAACGTCCACAATGATGCACTTGGCCAAAAAGGGCGTATGCGTTTTTTCCTGAATATATTCAGGAAAAAACGCATACGCCCTTTTTGGCCAACCAAGCAAGCTTGCAAATGAAATCTGCACTACAATGAAGTCTCACTGCCCCCCCTGTCAAAAGGGCCATCTGCAAAAAGTGTAAAATCCAGAAAGCCAGGACAGGCCATGGAGAACTGGGAGCCTTGTTATGCTGATGGGCGGGATGTAAATTGCCAACAGCCACTCTGGAGAAGTGTATGGTGTTTCCTGAAACATCCAAAAAACAAAGCAACAGAGCCTAGGGCACTTCCACTTATGGTCCTATAGCTTAGGGAAATTAAAATCAAAAAGACACAGCCACCCCAAAGTTTGGGACGGCTCTGTTTACAAGAACCTCATTTACGGTACAAGTTTAATATCGCAGAAAGCGAAAAATGGATAAAGAAGTTGTGGTACTTACGTACAATGCAATATAACTCAGCAATGAAATCTATGTCATCAGGCCCGTAGCAGCATAATGAGTGCATTCAGGTATGATGATTCTAAGTGAAATAAGTCACACAGAAAAAGAAACATCATAAGAAATCACTAATACACGGAATGTAAACTTGGCTACAGAGGAACTGAATTACAAATCAGAACAGGATCTCAAATGTAGAAAACCAACTTATGCTTGCTTAAGGGGAAAGGTGAGTTGGGGTGCTGCATAAAATCAGAGATTGAAATTAGCAGATACCGTTCCATAAGCCAAATATGTAATAGACTAGAGCTACTCCTGCTCAACGAAGTGGACTCAACACCCCATATTAAACGCCTAAGAATATACCTGACTAGTAACAATCTTAAAACGTATGGCTTTATATATCTCCGAAAGAGAATCAAGCGTGTGTACAGCGGCATAAACGCAGCAGTGATAGGATTGGTGAGATTCGGTGAGCAAATGCAGACCCTTTGAAGTCATATTGCATGGTACACATTCCATGGGTCTCAACTCTCCAGGTTTAAGGTATACTTCTTTCAGCTAAAACATGCATGTGGAACCCAGAGTATGATCCACCGTGTGATCGGGAAACGTGTTTAAATGTGTCTCAGTTTTCGTTCCCTGCTACTCGGGTGCAACATTCCAGACGCTTTACTAACACTCTCCCCACTTGGAGAGTCAGTGCCTTTAACCTCCTGTTTGGCCCAGTTTGCAATTTCTGCGGAAAATGAACAGGAATAGGGAGAACCAATGAGAGACTAGCTGGAAGTGTCTGGACGGGCAAATTTAACTCTCATTTCCCGCCAGGAAGAGGAATTAACCAAAGGCTCAGCGTGCCATGCCGGAACCACACTAGGGCCTGAAGCAATCCTGCGGTGTTGCGGCCAGCTCACAAGAGAGCGAGTTGAAGAAAGGAGCTCAGGGGCACTGTAATTCACAAACCTGCAGAGTTATAAATGACAGCTATCGTCCAAAAATATATTGAAGTAAGGCTGTCAAGAGTACTTGAAAGTGGGGCAGAATTGCAGGAAACCGATTTCAGGAGGTAGACTGGAATTGCATGTAAAGCATAGGAAAAGAGGCAGAACGTCCACAATGATGCACTTGGCCAAAAAGGGCGTATGCGTTTTTTCCTGAATATATTCAGGAAAAATCGCATACGCACTTTTTGGCTAACTAAGCAAGCTTGCAAAGGAAATCTGTACTACAATGAAGTCTCACTGCCCCCCGGTCAAAAGGGCCATCTGAAAAAAGTGTAAAATCCAGAAAGACAGGACAGGCCATGGAGAAGTGGAAGCCTTGTTATGCTGATGGGCGGGATGTAAATTGCCAACAGCCACTCTGGAGAAGTGTATGGTGTTTCCTGAAACATCCAAAAAACAAAGCAACAGAGCCTAGGGCACTTCCACTTATGGTCCTATAGCTTAGGGAAATTAAAATAAAAAAGACACAGCCACCCCAAAGTTTGGGACGGCTCTGTTTACAAGAACCTCGTTTACGGTACAAGTTCAATATAACAGAAAGCGAAAAATGGATAAAGAAGTTGTGGTACTTACGTACAATGCAATATCACTCAGCAATGAAATCTATGTCATCAGGCCCGTAGCAGCATAATGAGTGGATTCACGTACAATGATTCTAAGTAAAATAAGTCACACAGAAAAAGAAAGATCATAAGATATCACTAATACACGGAATGTAAACTTGGCTACACAGGAACTGAATTACAAAACAGAACAGGGTCTCATATGCAGAAAACCAACTTATGCTTGCTTAAGGGGACAGGTGAGTTGGGGTGCTGCATAAAACCAGAGATTGAAATTAACACAGATACCGTTCCATAAGCCAAATATGTAATAGACTAGAGCTACTCCTGCTCAACGAAGTGGACTCAACACCCCATATTAAACGCCTAAGAATATACCTGACTAGTAAGAATCTTAAAACCTATGGATTTATATGTCTCCGAAAGAGAATCAAGCATGTGTAGAGTGGCATAAAGCAGCAGTGATAGGATTGGTGAGGTTCGGTGAGCAAATGCAGATGCTTTGAAGACATATTGCATGGTACCAATTCCATGGGTCTCAACTCTCCAGGTTTAAGGGATTCTTCCTTCAGCTAAAACATGCATGTGGAATCCAGAGTATGATCCACCATATGATCGGGAAACGTGTTCAAATGTGTCTCAGTTTTCGTCCCCTGGTACTCGGGTGCAACATTCCAGACACTTTACTAACACTCTCCCCACTTGAGGAGTCAGTGCCTTTAACCTCCTGTTTGGCCCAGTTTGCAATTTCTGCGTAAGATGGACAGGATTAGGGAGAACCAATGAGAGACTAGCTGGAGGTGTCTGGACGGGCAAATTTAACTCTCATTTCCCACCAGGAAGAGGAATTAACCAAAGGCTCAGCGTGCCATACCGGAACCACACTAGGGCCTGAAGCAATCCGGCGATGTTGCGGCCAGCTCACAAAAAAGCGAGTTGAAGAAAGGAGCTCAGGGGCACTGTCATTCACAAACCTGCAGAGTTATAAATGACAGCTATCGTCCAAAAATATATTGAAGTAAGGCTGCCAAGAGGACTTGAAAGTGGGGCAGAATTGCAGGAAACCGATTTCAGGAGGTAGACTGGAATTGCATGTAAAGCATAGGAAAAGAGGCAGAACGTCCACAATGATGCACTTGGCCAAAAAGGGCGTATACGTTTTTTCCTGAATATATTCAGGAAAAAACGCATACGCCCTTTTTGGCCAACCAAGCAAGCTTGCAAAGGAAATCTGCACTACAATGAAGTCTCACTGCCCCCCGGTCAAAAGGGCCATCTGAAAAAAGTGTAAAATCCAGAAAGGCAGGACAGGCCATGGAGAACTGGGAGCCTTGTTATGCTGATGGGCGGGATGTAAATTGCCAACAGCCACTCTGGAGAAGTGTATGGTGTTTCCTGAAACATCCAAAAAACAAACCAACAGAGCCTAGGGCAATTCCACTTATGGTCCTATAGCTTAGGGAAATTAAAATAAAAAAGACACAGCCACCCCAAAGTTTGGGACGGCTCTGTTTACAAGAACCTCATTTACGGTACAAGTTCAATATCACAGAAAGCGAAAAATGTATAAAGAAGTTGGGTTACTAATGTACAATGCAATATCACTCAGCAATGAAATCTATGTCATCAGGCCCATAGCAGCATAATGAGTGGATTCACGTACGATGATTCTAAGTGAAATAAGTCACACAGAAAAAGAAACATCATAAGATATCACTACTACACGGAATGTAAACTTGGCTACACAGGAACTGAATTACAAAACAGAACAGGGTCTCAAATGCAGAAAACCAACTTAGGCTTGCTTAAGGGGAAAGGTGAGTTGGGGTGCTGCATAAAACCAGAGATTGAAATTAGCACAGATACCGTTCCATAAGCCAAATATGTAATAGACAAGAGCTACTCCTTGCTCAACGAAGTGGACTCAACACCCCATATTAAACGCCTATGAATATACCTGACTAGTAAGAATCTTAAAACCTATGGATTGATATGTCTCTGAAAGAGAATCAAGCGTGTGTACAGCAGCATAAACGCAGCAGTGATAGGATTGGTGAGGTTCGGTGAGCAAATGCAGACCCTTTGAAGTCATATTGCATATTACCCATTCCATGGGTCTCAACTCTCCAGGTTTAAGGCATTGTTCTTTCAGCTAAAACATGCATGTGGAACCCAGAGTATGATCCACCGTGTGATCGGGAAACGTGTTCAAATGTGTCTCATTTTTCGTCCCCTGGTACTCAGGTGCAACATTCCAGATGCTTTACTAACACTCTCCCCACTTGGAGAGTCAGTGCCTTTAAACTCCTGTTTGGCCCAGTTTGCAATTTCTGCGTAAGATGAACAGGAATAGGGAGAACCCATGAGAGACTAGCTGGAAGTGTCTGGACGGGCAAATTTAACTCTCATTTCCCACCAGGAAGAGGAATTAACCAAAGGCTCAGTGTGCCATGCCGGAACCACACTAGGGCCTGAAGCAATCCTGCGGTGTTGCGGCCAGCTCACAAGAAAGCGAGTTGAAGAAAGGAGCTGAGGGGCACTGTAATTCACAAACCTACAGAGTTATAAATGACAGTTATCGTCCAAAAATATATTGAAGTAAGGCTGCCAAGAGGACTTGAAAGCGGGACAGAATTGCAGGAAACCGATTTCAGGAGGTAGACTAGAATTGCATGTAAAGCATATGAAAACAGGCAGAACGTCCACAATGATGCACCTGGCCAAAAAGGGCGTATGCGTTTTTTCCTGAATATATTCATGAAAAAATGCATACGAGCTTTTTGGCCAACCAAGCAAGCTTGCAAAGGAAATCTGCACTACAATGAAGTCTCACTTCCACCCAGTCAAAAGGGCCATCTGAAAAAAGTGTAAAATCCAGAAAGGCAGGACAGGCCATGGAGAACTGGGAGCCTTGTTATGCTGATGGTCGGGATGTTAATTGCCAAAAGCCACTCTGGAGAAGTGTATGGTGTTTCCTGAAACATCTATAAAACAAAGTAACAGAGCCTAGGGCACTTCCACTTATGGTCCTATAGCTCAGGGAAATTAAAATCAAAAAGACACAGCCACCCCAAAGTTTGGGACGGCTCTGTTTACAAGAACCTCGTTTACGGTACAAGTTCAATATCACAGAAAGCGAAAAATGGATAAAGAAGTTGTGGTACTTACGTACAATGCAATATCACTCAGCAATGAAATCTATGTCATCAGGCCCGTAGCAGCATAATGAGTGGATTCACGTACGATGATTCTAAGTGAAATAAGTCACACAGAAAAAGAAACATCATAAGATATCACTAATACACGGAATGTAAACTTGGCTACACAGGAACTGAATTACAAAACAGAACAGGGTCTCAAATGCAGAAAACCAACTTAGGCTTGCTTAAGGGGAAAGGTGAGTTGGGGTGCTGCATAAAACCAGAGATTAAAATGAGCACAGATACCGTTCCATAAGCCAAATATGTAATAGACAAGAGCTACTCCTTGCTCAATGATGTGGACTCAACACCCCATATTAAACGCCTAAGAATGTACCTGACTAGTAAGAATCTTAAAACCTATGGATTGATATGTCTCCAAAAGAGAATCAAGCGTGTGTACAGCAGCATAAACGCAGCAGTGATAGGATTGGTGAGGTTCGGTGAGCAAATGCAGACCCTTTGAAGTCATATTGCATGGTACCCATTCCATGGGTCTCAACTCTCCAGGTTTAAGGGATTCTTCCTTCAGCTAAAACATGCATGTGGAACCCAGAGTATGATCCACCGTGTGATCGGGAAATTTGTTCAAATGTGTCTCAGTTTTCGTCCCCTGGTACTCAGGTGCAACATTCCAGACGCTTTACTAACATTCTCCCCACTTGGAGAGTCAGTGTCTTTAACCTCCTGTTTGGCCCACTTTGCAATTTCTGCGTAAGATGAACAGGAATAAGGAGAACCCATGAGAGACTAGCTGGAGTTGTCTGGACGGGTAAATTTAACTCTCATTTCCCACCAGGAAGAGGAATTAACCAAAGGCTCAGTGTGCCGTGCCGGAAACACACTAGGGCCTGAAGCAATCCTGCGGTGTTGCGGCCAGCTCACAAGAGAGCGAGTTGAAGAAAGGAGCTCAGGGGCACTGTAATTCACAAACCTGCAGAGTTATAAATGACAGCTATCCTCCAAAAATATATTGAAGTAAGGCTGCCAAGAGGACTTGAAAGTGGGGCAGAATTGCAGGAAACCGATTTCAGGAGGTAGACTGGAATTGCATGTAAAGCATAGGAAAAGAGGCAGAACGTCCACAATGATGCACTTGGCCAAAAAGGGCGTATGCGTTTTTTCCTGAATATATTCAGGAAAAAACGCATACGCCGTTTTTGGCCAACCAAGCAAGCTTGCAAAGGAAATCTGCACTACAATGAAGTCTCACTGCCCCCCAGTCAAAAGGGCCATCTGAAAAAAGTGTAAAATCCAGAAAGGCAGGACAGGCCATGGAGAACTGGGAGCCTTGTTATGCTGATGGGCGGGATGTAAATTGCCAAAAGCCACTCTGGAGAAGTGTATGGTGTTTCCTGAAACATCTAAAAAACAAAGCAACAGAGCCTAGGGCACTTCCACTTATAGTCCTATAGCTTAGGGTAATTAAAATAAAAAAGACACAGCCACCCCGAAGTTTGGGACAGCTCTGTTTACAAGAACCTTGTTTACGGTACAAGTTCAATATCACAGAAAGCGAAAAATGGATAAAGAAGTTGTGGTACTTACGTACAATGCAATATCACTTAGCAATGAAATCTATGTCATCAGGCCCGTAGCAGCATAATGAGTGGATTCAGGTACGATGATTCTAAGTGAAATAAGTCACACAGAAAAAGAAACATCATAAGGTATCACTACTACACGGAATGTAAACTTGGCTACACAGGAACTGAATTACAAAACAGAACAGGGTCTCAAATGTAGAAAACCAACTTATGCTTGCTTAAGGGGAAAGGTGAGTTGGGGTGCTGCATAAAACCAGAGATTGAAATTAGCACAGATACCGTTCCATAAGCCAAATATGTAATAGACAAGAGCTACTCCTTGCTCAAAGAAGTGGACTCAACACCCCATATTAAACGCCTAAGAATATACCTGACTAGTAAGAATCTTAAAACCTATGGATTGATATGTCTCCGAAAGAGAATCAAGCGTGTGTACAGAGGCATCAACGCAGCAGTGATAGGATTGGTGAGGTTCGGTGAGCAAATGCAGACCCTTTGAAGTCATATTGCATGGCACCCATTCCATGGGTCTCAACTCTCCAGGTTTAAGGGATTCTTCCTTCAGCTAAAACATGCATGTGGAACCCAGAGTATAATCCACCGTGTGATCGGGAAACGTGTTCAAATGTGTCTCAGTTTTCGTCCCCTGGTACTCGAGTGCAACATTCCAGACGCTTTACTAACACTCTCCCCACTTGGAGAGTCAGTGCTTTTAACCTCTGTTTGGCCCAGTTTGCAATTTCTGCGGAAAATGAACAGGAATAGGGTGAACCAATGAGAGACTAGCTGGAGGTTTCTGGACGGGCAAATTTAACTCTCATTTCCCACCAGGAAGAGGAATTAACCAAAGGCTCAGTGTGCCATGCCGGAACCACACTAGGGCCTGAAGCAATCCTGCGGTGTTGCGGCCAGCTCACAAGAAAGCGAGTTGAAGAAAGGAGCTGAGGGGCACTGTAATTCACAAACCTACAGAGTTATAAATGACAGCTATCGTCCAAAAATATGTTGAAGTAAGGTTGCCAAGAGGACTTGAAAGCGGGACAGAATTGCAGGAAACCGATTTCAGGAGGTAGACTAGAATTGCATGTAAAGCATATGAAAACAGGCAGAACGTCCACAATGATGCACCTGGCCAAAAAGGGCGTATGCGTTTTTTCCTGAATATATTCATGAAAAAACGCATACGAGCTTTTTGGCCAACCAAGCAAGCTTGCAAAGGAAATCTGCACTACAATGAAGTCTCACTTCCACCCGGTCAAAAGGGCCATCTGAAAAAAGTGTAAAATCCAGAAAGGCAGGACAGGCCATGGAGAACTGGGAGCCTTGTTATGCTGATGGTCGGGATGTAAATTGCCAAAAGCCACTCTGGAGAAGTGTATGGTGTTTCCTGAAACATCCAAAAAACAAAGCAACAGAGCCTAGGGCACTTCCACTTATGGTCCTATAGCTCAGGGAAATTAAAATCAAAAAGACACAGCCACCCCAAAGTTTGGGACGGCTCTGTTTACAAGAACCTCGTTTACGGTACAAGTTCAATATCGCAGAAAGCGAAAAATAGATAAAGAAGTTGTGGTACTTACGTACAATGCGATATCACTCAGCAATGAAATCTACGTCATCAGGCCCATAGCAGCATAATGAGTGGATTCAGGTACGATGATTCTAAGTGAAATAAATCACACAGAAAGGAAACATCATAAGATATCACTACTACACGGAATGTAAACTTGGCTACACAGGAACTGAATTACAAAACAGAACAGGGTCTCAAATGTAGAAAACCAACTTATTCTTGCTTAAGGCGAAAGGTGAGTTGGGGTGCTGCATAAAACCGGAGATTGAAATTAGCACAGATACCGTTCCATAAGCCAAATATGTAATAGACAAGAGCTACTCCTTGCTCAACGAAGTGGACTCAACACGCCATATTAAACGCTTAATAATATACCTGACTAGTAAGAATCTTAAAACCTATGGATTTATATGTCTCCGAAAGAGAATTAAGTGTGTGTACAGCAGCATAAACGTAGCAGTGATAGGATTGGTGAGGTTCGGTGAGCAAATGCAGACCCTTTGAAGTCATATTGCATGGTACCCATTCCATGGGTCCCAACTCTCCCGGTGTAATGGATTCTTCCTTCAGCTAAAACATGCATGTGGAACCCAGAGTATGATCCACCGTGTGATCGGGAAACGTGTTCAAATGTATCTCATTTTTCATACCCTGCTACTCAGTGCAACTTTCCAGACACTTTACCAACACTCTCCCCACTTGGAGAGTCAGTGCCTTTAACCTCCTGTTTGGCCCAGTTTGCAATTTCTTCGGAAGATGAACAGGAATAAGGAGAAGCATTGGGGGACTATCTCTAGGTGTCTGGACGGGCAAATTTAACTCTCATTTCCCACCAGGAAGACGAATGAACCAAAGGCTCCGCGTGCCGTACTGGAACTACATTAGGTCCTGAAGAGATCCTGTGGTTTTGCGGCCAGCTCACAAGAAAGTGAGTTGAAGAAAGGAGCTAAGGTGCACTGTAGTTCACAAACCTGCGGAGTTATAAATGACAGCTATCATCCAATATTATACTGAAGTAAGGCTGCGAAGACGACTTGAATGCGGGGCAGAATTGCTGGAAACCGATTTCAGAAGGTACACGGGAGTCGCTCTTAAAGCATAGGAAAAGAGACAGAACTTGGAAAATAATGCACTTGGCAAAAAAGGGCATATGTGTTTTATCCACAGCTCTCATAACTGAGGGGAGGAGATTCCCAGCAGGCTCCAACTGCCACCTGAGGGCTCACATTGCCAAGGCAACGTGAGCAAGCCAGGCAGGAGTTACCTCACAGCAGAGGTCCCACCTCACAGAAGGGTGAGAAACCCAGCCAACATCAGACTCTCACCAGAGGGCCCACATCACCAAGGGGATGGGAACCAGGCAGGAGTGTCTTCACACCAGTGGGGTCACATTATCGAAAGGTGAGGTACTCAGCACATGTGTCCTCAAACCAGAGGACCCACATCACCAAGGGCCTCGGAGTGAGGCAGGCAGGAGTAGCCTCACAACACTGGGCCCATAGAATAAAAAAGTGAGGAATCCAGCAGTTGGAACCTCCCAGCAGGCGGCCCAGAGCACCGAGGCTATGGGATCCAGGCCACAGTGAACTCACAGAAGAGGGCCCATGTCATGAAACTGAGCAACCCAGCCATTGGGACCTCAGAGCAGGAGGCCCACATCCCCATGGGGATGGAAATCTGGTAGGAGTGTCCTCGCACCACTGAGAATGTATCAGAAAATTTTGGGCAACCAGCAGTTAGGGCCTGACGCCAGAGGACCCTCATCACCAAGGGAAGGAGGCTCCCAGCAGGCTCCAACTGCCACCAGAGGGCTGACAGCGCCAAGGCGATGTGTGCCAACCAGGCACGAATGACCTCACAGCAGAGGGCCCACCTCAGAGAAGTGTGACGAACCCAGTCAGGATCAGACTCGCACCAGAGGGCCCACATCACCAAATGGATTGGAACCAGGCAGGAGTGTCCTCACATGAGTAGGGCCACATCATCTAAAGGTGAGGAACCCAGAACATGTGGCTTCAAACCATAGGACACCCATCACCAAGGGGCTGGGAGTGAGGAAGGCAGGACGAGCCTCATAACAGAGGGCTCAAAAATAAGAAAGGTGAGGAATCCAGCAGTTGGAACCTCCCAGCAGGCGGCCCAGAGCACAGAGGCTAGGGGATCCAGGCCGGAGTGAACTAACACCAGACAGCCCACATCATGAAACTGTGAGCAACCCAGACATTGGGACCTCAGAGCAGAAGGCCCACATCCCCATGGTGATGGGAACATGACAGGAGTGTCCTGGCATCACTGGGCTGACATCAGAAAACGTGGGGTGCTCAGAAGTTAGGACCTGACGCTAGAGGGCACTCATCACCGAGAGGAGGAGGCTCCCAGCAGGCTCCAGCTGCCACCAGAGGGCCAACGTCGTCAAGGCGATGTGTGCCAGCCCGGCAGGAGTGACCTCACAGCAGAGGGCCCACCTCACAGAAGGGTGAGGAACACAGCCAGGATAAGACTGTCACCAGAGGGCCCACATCACCAAGGGGATGGGAACCAGGCAGGAGTGTCCCCACACCAGTGGGACAACATCATCGAAAGGTGAGGATCCCAGCACATGTAACCTCAAACCACAGGAACCACATCACCAAGGGGTTCGGAATGAGGCTGGCAGGACTGACCTCACAACACAGGGTCCATAGAATATAAAAGTTGAGGAATCCAGCAGTTGGAACCTCCCAGCAAGTGGCCCAGAGCACCGAGGCTATGGGATCCAGGCCGCAGTGAACTCACAGCAGAGGGCCCACATCATGAACCTGTGAGCAGCCCAGCCGTTGGGACCTCAGAACAGAAGGCCCACATCCCCACTGGGATGGGAACCTGGCAGGAGTGGCTTCGCACCACTTAGCACATATCAGAAAATGTTAGGAGCCCAGCAGTTAGGGCCTGACGTCAGGGGGCCCTCATAACTGAGGGGAGGAGACTCCCAGCAGGTTCCAACTGCCAACAGAGGGCCCACATCTACAAGGTGGCATGCGCCAGCCAGGCAGTAGTGACCTCACAGCAGAGGGCCTATCTCACAGAAGGGTGAGGAACCGAGGCAGGATGAGACTCTCGCCAGAGGGCCCACAACACCAAGGGGATGGGAACCAGTCAGGACTGTCCTCCCACCAGTGGGGCCACATCATTGAAAGGTGAGGAACCCAGCACATGTGGCCTCATATCAGACGACATACATCACAAAGGGGATGGGAGTGAGGCAGGTAGGAGTAGCCTAAAAACAGAGGGCCCAAAGAATAAAAAAGTTGAGGAATCCAGCATTTGGAACCTCCCAGCAGGCGGCCGAGAGCACAGAAGCTATGGGATGCAGGCAGGAGTGAACTAACACCAGAGAGCCCACATCATGAAACTGTGAGCAACCCAGGCGTTGGGACCTCAGAGCAGAAAGCCCACATCCCCATGGGGATGGGAACCTGACAGGAGTGTCCTGGCATCACTGGGCTCACATCAGAAAACGTGGGGAGCCCAGCAGTTAGGGCCTGATGCTAGAGGGTCCTCATTACCGAGGGCAGGAGGCTCCCAGCATGTTCCATGTGCCAAGAGAGGGCCCACGTCGCCAAGGTGATGTGTGCAAGTCAGGCAGGATTGACCTCACAGCAGAGGGCCTACCTCACAGAAGAGTGAGGAACCCAGCCAGGATAAGACTGTCACCAGAAGGCCCGCATCACCAAGGGGATGGGAACCAGGCAGGAGTGTCCTCACACCAGTGGGGCCACATCATTGAAAGTTGCGGAACCCAGCACATGTGGCCTCAAACCAGAAGACCCACATCACGAAGGGGTTGCGAGTGAGGCAGGCAGGAGGAGCATCACAACACAGGACCCATAGAATACAAACGTTGAGGAATCGAGCACTTGGAGCCTCCCAGCAGGCGGCCCAGAGCACAGAGGATATGGCATCCACGCTAGAGTGAACTAACAGCAGAGAGCCCACATCATGAAACTGTGAACAAACTAGCCGTTGGGACCTCAGAGCAGAAGGCCCATATCCCAATGGGGATGTGAACCAGGATGGAGTGTCCTCGCACCACTGGGTGCACATCACAAAATGTGGGGAGCACAGCAGTTAGGGCCTGACGCCAGAGGGCCCTCATCACCGAGGGGAGGAGGCTCCCAGCAGTCTCCAAGTGCCACCAGAGGGCTCATGTCCACAAGGTGAGGTGAGCAAGCCAGGCAAGAGTTACCTGATAATAGAGGGCTCACCTCACAGATGGGTGAGGAACCCAGCCAGGATCAGACTCTCACCAGAGGGCCCACATCACAAAGGGGATGGGAACCAGTCAGGATTATCCTCACACCAGTGGGGCCTCATCATCTTAAGGTGAGGAACCCAGCACATGTGTCCTCAAACCAGAGGACCCACATCATCAAGGGCCTTGGAGTGAGGCAGGCAGGAGTAGCCTCACAACACAGGGCACATAATATGAAAAACGTGAGGATTCCAGCATTTAGACCTTCCAGCAGGCGGCCCAGAACACCGAGTCTATGGGATCCAGGCCACAGTGAACTCACAGCAGAGGGCCCGCATCAAAAACTGTGAACAACCCAGGCGTTGGGACCTCAGCGCAGAAGGCCCACATCCCCATGGGAATGGGAATCTTGCTGGAGTGTCCTCGCACCACTGGGTACACATCAGAAAATGTGGGGAGCCCACCATTTAGGGCCTGACGCCAGAGGGCCGTCATCAACGAGAGGAGGAGGCACCCTGCATGCTCCAACTGCCACCAGAGGCCTCACGTCTCCAAGGTGACGTGTGCCAGACAGGCAGGAGTGACCTCACAGCAGAGGGCCTACCTCAGAGAACATTGAGGAAGCCAGCCAGGATTAGACTCTCGCCAGAGGGCCCACCTCACCAAGGGGATGGGAACCAGGCAGGAGTGTCCTCACACGAGTGGGGCCACATCATCGAAAGGTGAGGAACGCAGCACATGTGGCCTCAAGCCATAGGACAGTCATCACCAAGGGGCTGGCAGTGAGGCAGGCAGGAGGAGCCTCACAACAGAGGTCACATAGAATAAAATGTTGAGGAATGCAGCAGTTGGAACCTCCCAGCAGGCGGCTCAGAGCACCGATGATAAGGGATCCTTGCCGGAGTGAACTCACAGCAGAGGGCCCACATCATGGTACTGTGAGCAAGCCAGCCGTTTTGACCTCAGAGCAGAAGGCCCATATCCCCATGGGGATGGGAACATGGCAAGAGTGTCCTCACTCACTTGGCGAACATCAGAAAATGTGAGGAGTCCAGCAGTTATGGCCTAAGGCAAGAGGGCCCTCATCACCAAGGGGAGGAGGGTCCCAGCACACTCCAACTGCCACCAGAGGGCCCACGTCGTCAAGGTGACGTGTGCCAGACAGGCATGATTGACCTCACAGCAGAGGGCCCACCTCACAGAAGGGTGAGGAACTCAGCCAGGATCAGACTCTCACCTGAGGGCCCACATCAGCAAGGGGATGGGAACCAGTCAGGACTGTCTTCCCTCCAGTGGGGCCACATCATCGAAAGGTGCGGAACCCAGCACATGTGGCCTCAAATCAGAGGACACATATCACTAAGGGAATGGGACTGAGGCAGGCAGGAGTAGCCTAAAAACAGAGGGCCCATAGAATAAGAAAGGTGAGGAATCCAGCAGTTGGAACCTCCCAGCAGGCGGCCGAGAGCACAGAAGCTATGGGATGCAGGCAGGAGTGAACTAACAGCAGAGAGCCCACATCATGAAACTGTGAGCAACCCAGGCGTTGGGACCTCAGAGCAGAATGCCCACATCCCAATGGGGATGTGAACCTGGCTGGAGTGTCCTCACACCACTGGGCGAACATCACAAAACATGGGGATCCCAGCAGTTAGGGCCTGACGCCAGAGGTCCCTCATCACCGAGGGGAGGAGGCTCCCAGCAGGCTCCAAGTGCCACCAGAGGGCTCATGTCCACAAGGCGAGGTGAGCAAGCCAGGCAGGAGTGACCTCACAGCAGACGGCCCACCTCACAGATGGGTGAGGAACCCAGCCAGGATCAGACTCTCAACAGAGGGCCCACATCACCAAGGGGATGTGAACCAGGCAGGAGTCTCCTAGGACCATTTGTCCCACATCATCGAAAGGTGAGGAACCCAGCACATGTGGCCTCAAACCAGACGACACACATCATGAAGGGGCTGGGAGTGAGGCAGGCAGGAGGATCCTCACAACAGAGGGCCCAAAAAATTAAAAAAGTGAGGAATCCAGCAGTTGGAACCTCCCAGCAGGCGGCCAAGAGCACAGAGGCTATGGGATCCAGGCCTCTGTGAATTAACACCAGAGAGCCCACATCATGAAAATGTGAACAACCCAGCCGTTGGGACCTCAGAGCAGAAGGCCCACATCCCCATGGAGATGGGATCCTAAGAGGAGTGCCAAAGCATCACTGGGCTCACTAAGAAAAGTTGGTGAGCCCAGCAGTTAGGGCCTGACCCAAGAGGGCCCTCATCACCGGGGGGAGCAGATTCCCAGCACGCTCCAACTGCCACCACACGGCTGACTTCACCAAGGCAATGTGTGCCAGCCATGCAGGAGTGACCTATCAGCAGAGGGTCTCCCTCAAAGGTGGGTGAGGAACACAGCCAGGAACAGACTCTCACCAGGGTGTCCACATAACCACGTGGATGAGAACCAGGCAGGAGTGTCCTCACACTAGTGGGGCCACATCATCGAAAGGTGAGGAACCCAGCAAAGGTGGCCACAAACCAGAGGACCCACATCACCAAGGGGTTGAGAGTGAGGTAGGTGTCTGGATGGGCATATTTAACACTCATTTCCCACCAGGAAGAGGAATTAACCAAAGGCTCAGCGTGCCCTGCCAGAAGCAGATTAGGGCCTGAAGCAGTCTTGCGGGTTTACGGCCAGCTCACAAGGAAGCGAGTTGAAGAAAGGAGCTCAGGGGCCCTGTAATTCACAAACCTGCAGAGTTATAAATGACAGCTATCGTCCAAAAATATATTGAAGTAAGGCTGCGAAGAGGACTTGAAAGCGGGGCAGAATTGCAGGAAACCGATTTCAGGAGGTAGACTGGATTTGCATTTAAAGCATAGGAAAAGAGGCAGAACATCGACAATGATGCACTTGGCAAAAAAGGGCGTATGAGTTTGTTCCTGAATATATTCAGGAAAAAACACATACGCCCTTTTTGGCAAACCAAGCAAGCTTGCAATGGAAATCCAAACTACTATGAAGTGTCACTTCCCCCCGGTCTAAAGGGCCATCTGAGAAAAGTGTAAAATCCAGAAAGGCAAGACAGGCCATGGGGAAAAAGGAGCCTTGTTATGCTGATGGGCGGGATGTAAATTGCCAACAGCCACTCTGGAGAAGTGTATGGTGTTTCCTGATACATCTGAAAAACAAAGCAACAGAGTCTAGGGCATTTCCACTTATGGTCCTATAGCTTAGGGAAACTAAAATCAAAAAGACACAGCCACCCCAAAATTTGGGACGGCTCTGTTTACAGGAACCTCTTCTACAGTACAAGTTAAATATCCCAGAGAACAAATAATTGATAAAGAAGTTGCGGTACTTACGTACAACAGAATACCACTCAGCAATGAAATCTGTGTCACCAGGCCTGTACCAGCATAATGAGTGGATTGAGCCACGATGATTCTAAGTGAAATAAGTCACACAGAAAAAGAAACATCATAAGGTATCACTAATGCACGGAATGTAAACTTGGCTACACATGAACTGAATTACAAAACAGAACAGGGTCTCAAGTTTAGAAAACCAACTTATGCTTTCTTAAGGGGAAAGGTGAGTTGGGGTGCTGCATAAATCCAGAGTTTGAAATTAGCACAGATACCATTCCATAAGCCAAATATGTAATAGACAAGACCTACCCCTTGCTCAACGAAATGGACTCAACAATGAGGTATCACCTCACACCTGTTAGAATGGGCATCATCTGAAAATCTACAAACAACAAACGCTGGAAAGGGTGTGGAGAAAAGGAACCCTCTTCCACTATTGTTGGGAATATAAATTGATACAGGCACTATGGAGAACAATATGGAGTTTCTTAAGAAACTAATAATAGAATTACCATATGATACAGCAATCCCAGTACTAGACATATACCCAGACAGAACCAGAAGTCAAAAAGAGACATTCACCGCAATGTTCATTGCATCACTATTTACAATATCGAGGTAATGGAAGCAACCTAAATGCCCACAGACAGACGAATGCATAAAGATGTGGTACATATATAAAATGGAATATTACTAAGCCATGAAAGGAATGAAATTGGGTCATTTGTAGAGACGTCGATAGATCTAGAGACTGTCATACAGAGTGAAGTAAGTCAGAAAGAGAAAAACAAATCTTGTATATTCATGCATATATGTGGAACCTAGAAAAACTGTACAGATTAACCGTTTTGCAAGGCATAAATAGAGCAACAGATGTAGACAACAATCGTATGGACAACAAGGGGGAAAGCTCTTGGGGGGGTGGTGGTGGGAGGAGTTGAGAGATTGGGATTGGCATGGAAACATTTATATGTATAAAATAGATAACCAATAAGAACCTGCTGTATAAAAATATAAAATAAAATTCAAAATTAAAAAGAAATAAAATTTAAAAAATAAAACAGAAAAAACAATTATTCCCTTCACATACATGTATTTATATGAATAAATTATTTCCATGCTTATATCTGTAAATACAAAAAAGAGGAATAAAATCTACCTTGAACCAAAAACGAAAAAGAGAAAAAAAAAAAACAGAACCCACCAGTTACTCAGAGGAAAACCGTATCAGGGCACTTGCTCCAGTTGTAAACAATTCTGAAGTTGGTCAGTGGTGGGGAATCGTCTCCCATTCAGCCAGCAGCACCCACACAGCAAGCGTCCTCAATGCAAAGCTGGGGCACCGTGCCGAGGCATCTGTGAGTAAACGTGAGCTGAGCCCCAGGCCAGTTGCTGCTGAACTGTTCCCACCCTTCCCAGGTAAAACACCTGAATATATACAAGGACTTGAAAGCCTAGAGGAAGGGCCATGGAGCCACACGAGTGACAGCATGCCAGCTGACTTGGTGCCTGCAGGCCAGCCAGGATGGTCCTGGCCCTGGGTGCTCTTCTGGAAGATTTCCATTTCCCTGCCTGAGATACCCGTCCTGTCCCTGCCCCCACTGCTTTTTTCCTTCCTCACCTCTGCCCAGGGAGAAATTCCAGCAGCAGGTATGGGTGACACATCCTCTTCTTTAGCAGGTGGCAGCCTGGCAACTGCTGCAGAAAGTCCAGCAGAGCCCCACTCACACTGGGCCACCCACAAAGCCGTGGCCTCTCACTCCATCCCACCAGCCCAGCCCCGAGACTGCTGACAGGGCAGAGAAAATGGCGTCAGGCACAGCTGCAGGGGCTCTTGCTGCCTGGAGTGGTATTTATATTGATCTCAACCCAGGCACACCTGGGGAGGGCTGGCCGGCACGGTAAGGCTGCCCAGGTCAGCCAATCATCACCCCTCAGGGGCTCACAGTTGCAGAAAATGGAACTTGCTGAACCGGCCAGGTCCAAGGAACAGGTGTGGGCTCCTGAGAGTCAGGATAGACAAGGGGCTGCAGCTTTGGCTTGTTTTCTAATCATTTTATCTGGCCCATGAGTGGGAGACAACTTCAAGAAAACCCTCTCCTAATGAGAGGAACCCAGGAGTCAGGGAGAGGAGGGGGTGGGTGGTGGTTGGAGACAGAGGCCTGGTGCCCTGGGTGCAGTGGAAGTCTCTGGAAGACCAGGTGGAGGGAGGCCACACAGAGTGATGCCCAGGGTCACAGACCTGTCGGAGCTGCTGTTTGTTAGTTCAAGTCCTGCTCTGAGGTGCTCTGTGTCAGCTCTGAGCGACAGGTGAGCTGGGGGTGCTCTTCAATGAGAGCTATGTGCACGGTTCCTGTGTGCCCAGCCCTGCCACGGTACCTGCAAGGGTAGCTCTGTATCCTGGGAGGGGCCTGACCATGAGAGCCCCGTGGGCTGGGTTGGGGGTGGGGTACCTGCCCAGGAGAGCTCCATATCCTGGGATTGGCCTGACCACGAGAGCCCCATGGGCTGCTGGGGACCTGGTAAAGGATGTCAGGACAGTCAGTGAAGCCACTGAGGATATACCTCCAGTTGCTCCTGATTCCTACACCCTGCTGGTCATTCTACCAACCACCAGGACATGGTATTCTGTATTAGTCTTCAATGATGTCTTCTTTTGTATTCCATTAGTCCCAGAGTCACAAGAAATTTTGGCTTGTGAGTGGCAGGACTCAACATACAACTAAAACAATACTTCCGGGCCGTCTTGCCCCAAGGGTTCAAAAATTCCCACACCATCTTTGGGGAAAGCTTAGCTAAAGACAGAAAAGTTCTACCTCTGGAAAAGGAAACCCTCCTTCAATATGCAGATGACATTCTGATCGCCAGCCCTACTAAGGAGGCCTCTGAACTACCAAGCCAATAAAGGATAGAAGTTGTCCAAGAAAAAGCTCAAATATCACAGACTGCGGTGACCTGCCTGGGCTTCATTCTCACACAAGGTCAGAGAAGCCCATCCCAGGAAAGGGAAGAAACCATTTGCAGCCTTACCCCTTTCTAAAACTAGAAGACAGCTTAGGGGTTCCTGGGGAGGCCAGGGTTTGCTGCTTCTGGATCCCTAACTACAGTCTACTAGCTGGGCCTCTATATGAAACACTGAAAGGAAAAGATGATGATCCTTTTGAACAGAATCCAGAAGTGGCCTTTCAAGAATGGAAAGAGCAGTCAATTCAGACCCTTGCCCTGGAACTCCCTAAATGAGCTAAACCCTTTGACCTTTCCATTCCCAGTGAAAGGTGAATCGCCATTGGAGAATTAGTGCAAAAACTGGGACCACTCGAAATGGAACAACACAAGAATGCCATCCAGGTAGGATAAACTACAGTCACCAAGGGGCTTGGCCCACTGCCACATCTGGCCAAGATACTGGCGGTATCTATAAACCTGGAAATCAGCAGCCCAAA
Organism: Orcinus orca; assembly: GCF_937001465.1. Classification (NCBI taxonomy): domain Eukaryota; kingdom Metazoa; phylum Chordata; class Mammalia; order Artiodactyla; family Delphinidae; genus Orcinus; species Orcinus orca. Next base: position 107,126,914 of record NC_064560.1, read on the forward strand.
AGCCCATCTCCCTCCTAAGGGAAAAGGACCCCACGTGGTGATCCTAATCACCAACGATGCCCTGAAGTTGCAGGGTTCGCTCCGTGGGCACACCGACCTCGAGTGAGGAGGCCCTCCAACTCCAACATCCAGAGACATAACCGGGGGCAACAGGGCACCATGACGACTCGTGTGAACATCACTTGACCTGGAGTTTCTCTCATAAAACAACAATAGTGTGTCCCGAAGGAGTAGACTACTGCTTGCAGGACTTACTGCACCCGGAGGGGAGCTAATAATCTTGGCGGGGGAACCGTATATCACACTGTCACCATAGAAAAGCCTACAGACACCGTGATGATGGTGGCCAATAAGACCAGCTGGACTCCTGTTTACTTCAAAAGGCTGTTGACTCAGTGGCCATCATGGTCCTTGATCACCACTGACCCTGGACTGTCTGGGAGTTGAGCGGGCAGGGCTCTGACACCTGGTGCTGTTTTTACGTTAATTCAGGGGCCTAATTGAAGAAAGAGCAGACTACTGGTCAGAGCATCTAGGCTGGCAGAAACGGTCAGCCTAAGGTGGCCGAACAAATGTGGGGTGGGGTGAAATCGGCCCCCACAGCGTCTCTGCACATCTCTTTCCTGGACCCTTAAAGGTCATTAGAATCTATAACACTTCCAATGCTGGTGCTCAGGCGGACGAGCAGGGAGGCAGGGGTCCTGGGGCCAATCAACGTCACCTGGAGGCTGCTGGGGAGAAGTTCTGACCCTCGTCCCCTGGTATGAGGGCTCCCAACTCAGCACTCAGCAGTTACAGAAGAAGGGTCTGCACCCTCAGCACTCCAAGAATGAGGAATGGGACAAAAGGCAGAGGAGGGGTTTGTCCCCAGCAAAGCCCATTAAAAATCCCTGGGAGATAAAAATAGAATCTGGGCAATAAAGTCAAGTCTGACCTTTTTTATCCTTTGTGCTTTGTCTAATTTCACGTGCTCCTAGGGTCCCGCATGCAGAGGTTCCACACCCAGCACTTCAGACCAGATTTCCTAGTGCAGAATGGCTGGGTCGACACCTCAGCTCCTGGGGCCCAGTGCAGACTCCGAGATATAGAGCCTGAGCTGCAGCCAACCCGGCCCTCGAGAGCTCCGCCCCCTCCCTCCCACTGACTCTCACAGGATCTCTACACAGCAGCCCAGCCCACAGCCCACGGGGTAGTGTATGCTCTCACCTCTCCATTCTCTGATCAAAATATAAAGTTTCCTTTGCTTGTGAACCAAACTCAGTCTCGATCTGTTGGCCCCAATGACACTGGGCAGGGGGACACTTGTTGGGGTCCACTCTGGAGGATCAGTAACAGAAATTGAGACTATTGTAACTTCAATGAACAGATGTGTGAGCCAAACTGTAGTTAACATAGAACAGTTTATAAGGCTCGGGTAAAATAAGATGTTTCTAACACTTCCATTTGATATTTCCATCACTTTATTATAAGCAAGTTCAGTGAAAAGGTTTGTCTTATTTGTCAGGTCAATATTAGAGAAATGAAGTGATTTCTTTCCAAGGATGTACATCTAATAATCTTGGTTAAAGCTTCAATCTTGTTTTAAATGCTTTTCCATTGAAAATGATACCTCTCTTTCAGCTCCCCCATTTCTGAGAAGTATAAAATCTTATAATTTATTATTACCAAAGGGGAAAGGTGGGAGGAGGGATAAATTAACAGTTTGGAATTAACACATACACACTGCTATGTATAAAATAGATCATCAACAAGGAACTACTGTATAGCACAGGGAACTACACTCAATATTTTGCAATAACCTATAAGGGGAAATAATCGGAAAAAGAATAGATATTTTTATTGACATCATCTATCAATGACAGTTAAAGTGCAACCTAAGGGAAGCCGGTGGTGAGTGCTTCTGACCCTGAAGACTTCAATCATCTAAAGTTTGGACTCTGCCTACTTCCCGAGGCCCTTAATGAACATATGTGTAGCCGTAGCTTAAAAAATTCCCCAGTTTGGGTTTTGGGGAGACACTGATTTTGAAAAAGCCCTGGTGTTCTCCTTACATGAATGGGACTCTTCCTACTGCTAAAACATGTCTGTCACATCCAGAGGATGTTATACCATCTGATCGGGAAGAGTTTGGAAAAGTCATCTCATCTCCTCATCTCCTGGTGCTCGGGTTCACCCCTCCAGCGTCTTTACTTACAGTCTCCCCACTTGGAGATGTCAGCACTGTCAACATCCTGTTGTTTACAGTTTGGAATTTGTCCAGAGGATGAAGCGGAAGGATGAGGAACAATGAGAGACAAGTCCTAGGTATTCAGACAGGCACATGTCACTCTAATTTCCAATCAGGAAGACGAATTGACCAAAGGCTAGGGTTGCCCATGGAAACAGTATAGGGCTTGAGGAAATCCCACTGCTTTGTGGCCAGTTCCCATAAACACAAGTTGAACAATGGAACTCAGGGGCAGTAAAATTCACGAAACTGCAGAGTTGAAAATATCTATCACTGAAAAATGTCTTGAGGAAAGTCAGAGAAAAGGATTGGTAAGCAAGGGAGAATGGCAGGAAAGGGATTTGAGGAGGTAGAAAGGACTCGCCATTAAGCACAAGAAAAGGGGCTGAACATTGTCAACATTGCAGTTGGCCAAAAAGGCTGTATGCGTTTTCTTCTGTATATATTCAAGAAAAGGGCATACACTTTTTTAGCCAACCAAACAGGTGGGCACTGGAAATCAATACTACAAAAGATATCACTTCGCATCAGTCAGAAGAGCCATCCTCATAAAGTGTAAACACCAGAAATGCAGGACAGGGCAAGGAGAAGAGGGAGCCCTGTGAGGCTTATAGTGGAAATGTATATTGCCAACGGCCATTCTGGAGAAGTGTATTGTGTTTACTAAAGCATCTAAAAAATGAGCTACAGAGCATAGGGCACTTGCACTCATGGGCGTATATCTTGGGAAAAACAAAAATCGAGAGGACACAGGCACCCCAATGTTTACTGCCTCTCTGTTTAAAAGACCCTCGACTAGGATATAACTTAAATGTCTCTGGAGGGAAAAAATGGATAGAGATGTGGTACTTATGTAGAGTGGAATATTACTCAGCCTGGAAATCAATGAAATATGGCCAGTTGTAACAACTCCGGAGGAGTTACGTATGATCGTTCTAAGTGACATAATTCAAAAAGAAAAAGACACATATCATAAGATATCACTTAAAGGTGGAATCCAAAATGGCTACACATGAAATAAATTACAAAACAAAAACATAGCCAAATATGTAGAAAACACACGTACGGCTGCTAAACAGGAAAGGTGGGGAGGGATGAGGCATCATCCAGGAGGTTGAAATTAGCAAAGATACCATTCCAAATACCAAACTGATAATCAACAAGGCCTACACGGTAGCTAAAAGAACTGCACTCAGCACACTCAAGTCACCGGAAAAGAATATCTATGACTGGTAAGAATCTGAAAAAGAATTTATTGATGTCTCTCTGTACGTGAATCAAGTGGATGTACAGCAGCAAGAAACAGAGCTTTGAAAATCAGCTGTAACCAATATAGTAATAAATTGAAAAAAATAAACGACAGAGAGACAGAGAAAACCTCTTACAACTTTTCCTCAGGGACGGTGATGCAACGTGGATTGAACACATCTAGACCCACAGCAGGATGAGACATAAGGCTGGAAACTGTTTGCGCTAAGAGAAATGTGAGGTTGGGTGAGGAAATGCACACCCTTTAAAGTAATACTACCTGGTACCCATTCAATGGGTCCCAAATCTGCAGGTTCAAGGAATCTTCCTACAGCTAAAACATGCATGGAAAACCCAGAGGACTGTACACCATGTGATAGGGAGATGTGTCTAAAATGCACCTCATTTATCCTCTCCTGGTGCTCCTGTTCATCATTCCAGCCACGTTACTTAGAATCTCCCCACTTAGAGAATCAGCACATTTAAACTTCTGTTTCACACATTTTGCAAATTGTGAGGAGGATGAACGGGAAGAGGGGGAACCAATGAGAGAATAGTTGTAGGGGTTTGGACGGGCACATGTCACTCTGATTTCCCATTAAGAATAAGAATTAAAAAAAAGGCTTAGCCCACCTCGCCGGAGCCAAAATAGGGCCTGAAGCAATCCTGTGGCTTTGAGGCCAGCTCACAAAAGAGCAACTTAAAAAATGGAGCTCAGGGTCACTGCAATTCACAAACCTGCAGAGTTATAAATGAAAACTAACGTCCAAAAATATGTTGAGGTAAGGCAAAGAAGAGGATCTGAATGCAAGACAGAATTGCAAGAAACAGATTTCAAGAGATAGATTGGACTCGTCTTTAAAGCACATGAAAAGCGGCAGAATTTCGACAATGATGCAGTTGGCCCAAAAGGGAGTATGCGTTTTTTCCTGAATATATCCAGGAAAAAACGCATACGCACTTTATGGGCAACCAAGCAAGCAAGCAATGCAAATGTGCACAACAAAGAAGTCTCATTTCCCACCGGTCAAAAGGACCATCCGAAAAAATTGTAAAAACCAGAAATGCAGGACAGGCCATGGAGAACAGGGAGCCTTTATACGCTGATGGACAGTGTGTGAACTGCCGAGAGCCACTCTGGAGAAGTGTATGGTGGTTCCTAAATCATCTAAAAAACAGAGCTACAGAGCATAGGGCACTTCCAATCACGGGAGTATATCTAGGGAAGTCTAAAAATCAACAAGACACAAGCACACCACAGTTTAGGGTTACTCTGTTTACAAGAACCTCAACTTCAGTACACCTTAAATATCCCAGGAAAGAGAACAATGGATAAAGAAAATGTGGTACTTATGTACAATGGAATATCTCTTCATCATGAAATCAATGTAATAAGGCTAGTAGAAGGATAAAGAGTGGATTTAGGTCCGATAATACTACTTGAAATAAGTCAAACAGAAAAAGAAACATATCATAAGATATCACTTATAGAGGGAGGATAAATATGGCTGCACAAAAAATGAATTACAAAACAGAACAGTGTCTCACATTTAGAAAACACACTTATGTCAGCTTAAGGGGAAAGGAGAGGTGGGGTGATGCATAAAACCAGAGTTTGAAATTAGCACAGATACCGTTCAATAAACCAAATAGGTATTAGACAAGATCTACACCTTGCTCAATGAACTGGCCTCAACACACCTCATACACCGCAGAGAACTATATCTGAGTAATAAGAATCTTAAAACCCATGTATTGATATATCTCCATAAGGGAATCAAGTGTGTGCAGAGTGGCACAAACGCAGCAGTGAAAATGAGCTAAACCCCATTATAGAAATAAATTTTAAAACCAAAACGCAGAAACAATGAAAGAGAGAAAAATTCTTACAAAATTCGCTCAGGGGCTGTGATGCAACCTGGAATGACCACATATAAACCCACAGCTGGATAAGACATAAGGCTGGACACTTGGGGCTGAGAGGATTGGTGAGCTTTGGTGAGCAACTGCCGAAAGTTTAATGCAATACTTCATGCTACTCATTCCAAGGGTCCCAACACTCCAGGTTGAAGGGAATCTTCCTACACCTAAACCATGCATGGGAAATCCAGCAGATGGTATACCGTATGATCGGGAAAGGTTACTAAAACACACTTCATTTTCCTCTCCTGGGGCTCCGGATCAACATTCCAACCACTTTAATAACAACATCCCCACATGGAGAGTCAATGCCTTTAAGTTCCGGTATCGCACAGTCTGCAGTTAGTGCGGAGGATGAATGGGAATAGGGGGAACCAGTGAGAAAATAGCTGTAGCGGTTTCAATGGGCACATGTCACTCTAATTTCACATAGGAAGAAGAATTAACCAAAGGCACAGCAAGGCGCCCCAGAAGAAGAATAGGGCCTGAAGATATCCTGTGGATATGAGGCAAGATCACAAAAATAAGAGCTGAAAAATGGAACTAAGGGCAACTGCAATTCAAAAACCTGCAGAGTTATACAGGCCAACTATTTTCCAAAAGTATATTGAGGTAAGGCTATGAAGAGGCACTGACAGCAAGGCAGAATTGCAGGAAACCGATTTCAGGAGGTGGACTGGAATTGCATTGAAAACATATGAAAAGACTCAGAACATCGACAATCACGGACTTGGCCAAAAAGGGCGTATGCATTTTTTCCTGAATATATTCAGCAAGAAATGCATACGCCCTTTCTGGCCAACCAAGCAAGCTTGCAAATGAAATCTGCACTACAATGAAGTCTCACTGCGCCCCGGTCAAAAGGGCCATCTGAAAAAACTGTAAAATCCAGAAAGGCAGGACAGGCCACAGAGAACTGGGAGCCTTGTTATGCTGATGGGTGGGATGTAAATTGCCAACAGCCACTCTGGAGAAGTGTATGGTGTTTCCTGAAACATCCAAAAAACAAAGCAACAGAGCCTAGGGCACTTCCACTTATGGTCCTATAGCTTAGGGAAATTAAAATCAAAAAGACACAGCCACCCCAATGTTTGGGACGGCTCTGTTTACAAGAACCTCGTTTACGGTTCAAGTTCAATATCGCAGAAAGCGAAAAATGGATAAAGAAGTTCTGGTACTTACGTACAATGCAATATCACTCAGCAATGAAATCTATGTCATCAGGCCCGTAGCAGCATAATGACTGGATTCAGGTACGATGATTCTAAGTGAAATAAGTCACACAGAAAAAGAAACATCATAAGATATCACTACTACACGGAATGTAAACTTGGCTACACAGGAACTGAATTACAAAACAGAACAGGGTCTCAAATGTAGAAAACCGACTTATGCTTGCTTAAGGGGAAAGGTGAGTTGGGGTGCTGCATAAAACCAGAGATTGAAATTAGCACAGATACCGCTCCATAAGCCAAATATGTAATAGACAAGAGCTACTCCTTGCTCAACGAAGTGGACTCAACACCCCATATTAAACGCCTAAGAATATACCTGACTAGTAAGAATCTTAAAACCTATGGATTGATATGCCTCCGAAAGAGAATCAAGCGTGTGTACAGCGGCATAAACGCAGCAGTGATAGGATTGTTGAGGTTCGGTGAGCAAATGCAGACCCTTTGAAGTCATATTGCATGGCACCCATTCCATGGGTCTCAACTCTCCAGGTTTAAGGGATTCTTCCTTCAGCTAAAACATGCATGTGGAACCCAAAGTATGATCCACCATGTGATTGGGAAACGTGTTCAAATGTGTCTCAGTTTTCATCCCCTGGTACTCGGGTGCAACATTCCAGACGCTTTACTAACAGTCTCCCCACTTGGAGAGTCAGTGCCTTTAACCTCCTGTGTGGCCCAGTTTGCAATTTCTGCGGAAGATGAACAGGAATAGGGAGAACCCATGAGAGACTAGCTGGAGGTGTCTGGACGGGCAAATTTAACTCTCATTTCCCACCAGGAAGAGGAATTAAGCAAAGGCTCATTGTGCCATGCCGGAACCACACTAGGGCCTGAAGCAATCCTGCGGTGTTGCGGCCAGCTCACAAGAGAGCAAGTTGAAGAAAGGAGCTCAGGGGCACTGTCATTCACAAACCTGCAGAGTTATAAATGACAGCTATCGTCCAAAAATATATTGAAGTAAGGCTGCCAAGACAACTTGAAAGCGGGGCAGAATTGCAGGAAACCGATTTCAGGAGGTAGACTGGAATTGCATGTAAAGCATAGGAAAAGAGGCAGAACGTCCACAATGATGCACTTGGCCATGAAGGGCGTATGCGTGTTTTTGTGAATATATTCAGGAAAACACGCATACGCACTTTTTGGCCAAAAAACAAGCTTGCAAAGGAAATCTGCACTACAATGAAGTCTCACTGCCCCCCGGTCAAAAGGGCCATCTGAACAAAGTGGAAAATCCAGAAAGGCAGGACAGGCCATGGAGAACTGGGAGCCGTGTTATGCTGATGGGTGGGATGTAAATTGCCAACAGCCACTCTGGAGAAGTGTATGGTGTTTCCTGAAACATCCAAAAAACAAAGAAACAGAGCTTAGGTAACTCCCACTTATGGTCCTATAGCTTAAGGAAATTAAAATCAAAAAGACACAGCCACTCCAAAGTTTTGGACGGTTCTGTTTACAAGAACCTCGTTTACGGTACAAGTTCAATATCGCAGAAAGTGAAAAATGGATAAAGAAGTTGTGGTATTTACGTACAATGCAATATCACTCAGCAATGAAATCTATGTCATCAGGCCCATAGCAGCATAAAGAGTGGATTCAGGTACCTGACTAGTAAGAATCTTAAAACCTATGGATTTATATGTCTCCGAAAGAGAATCAAGCATATATACAGAGGCATAAACGCAGCAGTGATAGGATGGGTGAGGTTCGGTGAGCAAATGCAGACACTTTGAAGTCATATTGCATGGTACCCATTCCATGGGTCTCAACTCTCCAGGTTTAAGGGATTCTTCCTTCAGCTAAAACATGCATGTGGAACCCAGAGTATGATCCACCATGTGATCGTGAAACGTGTTCAAATGTGTCTCAGTTTTCGTCCCCTGGTACTCGGGTGCAACATTCAGACCCTTTACTAACACTCTCCCCACTTGGAGAGTCAGTGCCTTTAACCTCCTGTTTGGCCCAGTTTGCAATTTCTGCGGAAAATGAACAGGAATAGGGAGAACCCATGAGAGAGTATGTAGAGGTGTCTGGACGGGCAAATTTAACTCTCATTTCCCACCAGGAAGAGGAATTAACCACAGGCTAAGCGTGCCGTGTCGGAACCACACTAGGGCCTTAAGTAATCCTGCGGTGTTGCGGCCAGCTCACAAGAAAGCGAGTTGAAGAAAGGAGCTCAGGGGCACTGTAATTCACAAACTTGCAGAGTTATTAATGACAGCTATCGTCCAAAAATATATTGAAGTAAGGCTGCCAAGAGGACTTGAAAGTGGGGCAGAATTGCAGGAAACCGATTTCAGGAGGTAGACTGGAATTGCATGTAAAGCTCAGGAAAAGAGGCAGAACGTCAACAGTGATGCACTTGGCCAAAAAGGGCGTATGCGTTTTTTCCTGAATATATTCAGGAAAAAACGCATACGCCCTTTTTGGCTAACCAAGCAAGCTTGCAAAGGAAATCTGCACTACAATGAAGTCTCACTGCCCCCTGGTCAAAAGGGCCATCTGAAAAAAGGGTAAAATCCAGAAAGGCAGGACAGGCCATGGAGAAATGGGAGCACTGTTATGCTGATGGGCGGGATGTAAATTGCCAACAGCCACTCTGGAGAAGTGTATGCTGTTTCCTGAAACATCTAAAAAACAAAGCAACAGAGCCTAGGGCACTTCCACTTATGGTCCTATAGCTTAGGGAAATTAAAATCAAAAAGACACAGCCACCCCAAAGTTTGGGACGGCTCTGTTTTCAAGAACCTCGTTTACGGTAAAAGTTCAATATCACAGAAAGCGAAAAATGGATAGAGAAGTTGTGGTACTTACGTACAATGCAATATCACTCAGCAATGAAATCTATGTCATCAGGCCCGTAGCAGCATAATGACTGGATTCAGGTACGATGATTCTAAGTGAAATAAGTCACACAGAAAAAGAAACATCATAAGATATCACTAATACACGGAATGTAAACTTGGCTACACAGGAACTGAATTACAAAACAGAACAGGGTCTCAAATGCAGAAAACCAACTTATGCTTGCTAAAGGGGAAAGGTGAGTTGGGGTGCTGCATAAAACCAGAGATTGAAATGAGCACAGATACGGTTCCATAAGCCAAATATGTAATAGACAAGAGCTACTCCTTGCTCAACGAAGTGGACTCAACACCCCATATTAAACGCCTAAGAATATACCTGACTAGTAAGAATCTTAAAACCTATGGATTTCTATGTCTCCGAAAGAGAATCAAGCGTGTGTAGAGCAGCATAAACGCAGCAGTGATAGGATTGGTGAGGTTCGGTGAGCAAATGCAGACGCTTTGAAGTCATATTGCATGGTACCCATTCCATGGGTCTCAACTCTCCAGGTTTAAGGGATTCTTCCTTCAGCTAAAACATGCATGTGGAACCCAGAGTATGATCCACCGTGTGATCGGGAAACGTGTTCAAATGTGTCTCAGTTTTCATCCCCTGGTACTCAGGTGCAACATTCCAGACGCTTTACTAACACTCTCCCCACTTGGAGAGTCAGTGCCTTTAACCTCCTGTTTGGCCCAGTTTGCAATTTCTGCGGAAGATGAACAGGAATAGGGAGAACCAATGAGAGACTAGCTGGAGGTGTCTGGACCGGCAAATTTAACTCTCATTTCACACCAAGAAAAGGAATTAACCAAAGGCTCAGCGTGCCGTGTCGGAACCATATTAGGGCCTGAAGCAATCCGGCGATGTTGCGGCCAGCTCACAAGAAAGCGAGTTGAAGAAAGGAGCTCAGGGGCACTGTAATTGACAAACCTGCAGAGTTATAAATGACAGCTATCGTCCAAAAATATATTGAAGTAAGGCTGCCAAGAGGACTTGAAAGCGGGGCAGAAGTGCAGGAAACCGATTTCAGGGGGTAGACTGGAATTGCATGTAAAGCATAGGAAAAGAGACAGAACGTCCACAATGATGCACTTGGCCAAAAAGTGCGTATGCGTTTTTTCCTGAATATATTCAGGAAAAAACGCATACGCACTTTTTGGCCAACTAAGCAAGCTTGCAAAGGTAATCTGCACTACAATGAAGTCTCACTGCCCCATGGTCAAAAGGGCCATCTGAAAAAACTGGAACATCCACAAAGGCAGGACAGGCCATGGAGAACTGGGAGCCTTGTTATGCTGATGGGCGGGATGTAAATTGCCAACAGCCACTCTGGAGAAGTGTATGGTGTTTCCTGAAACATCTAAAAAACAAAGCAACAGAGCCTAGGGCACTTCCACTTATAGTCCTATAGCTTAGGGTAATTAAAATCAAAAAGACACAGCCACCCCAAAGTTTGGGACGGCTCTGTTTACAAGAACCTTGTTTACGGTACAAGTTCAATATCACAGAAAGCGAAAAATGGATAAAGAAGTTGTGGTACTTACGTACAATGCAATATCACTTAGCAAAGAAATCTATGTCATCAGGCCCGTAGCAGCATAATGAGTGGATTCAGGTACGATGATTCTAAGTGAAATAAGTCACACAGAAAAAGAAACATCATAAGGTATCACTACTACACGGAATGTAAACTTGGCTACACAGGAACTGAATTACAAAACAGAACAGGGTCTCAAATGTAGAAAACCAACTTATGCTTGCTTAAGGGGAAAGGTGAGTTGGGGTGCTGCATAAAACCAGAGATTGAAATGAGCACAGATACGGTTCCATAAGCCAAATATGTAATAGACAAGAGCTACTCCTTGCTCAACGAAGTGGACTCAACACCCCATATTAAACGCCTAAGAATATACCTGACTAGTAAGAATCTTAAAACCTATGGATTGATATGTCTCCGAAAGAGAATCAAGCGTGTGTACAGCGGCATCAACGCAGCAGTGATAGGATTGGTGAGGTTCGGTGAGCAAATGCAGACCCTTTGAAGTCATATTGCATGGCACCCATTCCATGGGTCTCAACTCTCCAGGTTTAAGGGATTCTTCCTTCAGCTAAAACATGCATGTGGAACCCAGAGTATGATCCACCGTGTGATCGGGAAACGTGTTAAAATGTGTCTCAGTTTTCGTCCCCTGGTACTCGAGTGCAACATTCCAGACGCTTTACTAACACTCTCCCCACTTGGAGAGTCAGTGCTTTTAACCTCCTGTTTGGCCCAGTTTGCAATTTCTGCGGAAAATGAACAGGAATAGGGTGAACCAATGAGAGACTAGCTGGAGGTTTCTGGACGGGCAAATTTAACTCTCATTTCCCACCAGGAAGAGGAATTAACCAAAGGCTCAGTGTGCCATGCCGGAAACACACTAGGGCCTGAGGCAATCCTACGGTGTTGCGGCCAGCTCACCAGAAAGCGAGTTGAAGAAAGGAGCTCAGGGGCAGTGTAATTCACAAACATGCAGAGTTATAAATGACAGCTATCGTCCAAAAATATGTTGAAGTAAGGTTGCCAAGAGGACTTGAAAGCGGGGCAGAATTGCAGGAAACCGATTTCAGGAGGTAGACTAGAATTGCATGTAAAGCATATGAAAACAGGCAGAACGTCCACAATGATGCACCTGGCCAAAAAGGGAGTATGCGTTTTTTCCTGAATATATTCATGAAAAAACGCATACGAGCTTTTTGGCCAACCAAGCAAGCTTGCAAAGGAAATCTGCACTACAATGAAGTCTCACTTCCACCCGGTCAAAAGGGCCATCTGAAAAAAGTGTAAAATCCAGAAAGGCAGGACAGGCCATGGAGAACTGGGAGCCTTGTTATGCTGATGGTCGGGATGTAAATTGCCAAAAGCCACTCTGTAGAAGTGTATGGTGTTTCCTGAAACATCTATAAAACAAAGCAACAGAGCCTAGGGCACTTCCACTTATGGTCCTATAGCTTAGGGAAATTAAAATCAAAAAGACACAGCCACCCCAAAGTTTGGGACGGCTCTGTTTACAAGAACCTCGTTTACGGTACAAGTTCAATATCGCAGAAAGCGAAAAATAGATAAAGAAGTTGTGGTACTTACGTACAATGCAATATCACTCAGCAATGAAATCTATGTCATCAGGCCCATAGCAGCATAATGAGTGGATTCAGGTACAATGATTCTAAGTGAAATAAATCACACAGAAAGGAAACATCATAAGATATCACTAATACACGGAATGTAAACTTGGCTACACAGGAACTGAATTACAAATCAGAACAGGGTCTCAAATGTAGAAAACCAACTTATTCTTGCTTAAGGCGAAAGGTGAGTTGGGGTGCTGCATAAAACCGGAGATTGAAATTAGCACAGATACCGTTCCATAAGCCAAATATGTAATAGACAAGAGCTACTCCTTGCTCAACGAAGTGGACTCAACACGCCATATTAAACGCTTAATAATATACCTGACTAGTAAGAATCTTAAAACCTATGGATTTATATGTCTCCGAAAGAGAATTAAGTGTGTGTACAGCAGCATAAACGTAGCAGTGATAGGATTGGTGAGGTTCGGTGAGCAAATGCAGACCCTTTGAAGTCATATTGCATGGTACCCATTCCATGGGTCCCAACTCTCCCGGTGTAATGGATTCTTCCTTCAGCTAAAACATGCATGTGGAACCCAGAGTATGATCCACCGTGTGATCGGGAAACGTGTTCAAATGTATCTCATTTTTCATACCCTGCTACTCAGTGCAACTTTCCAGACACTTTACCAACACTCTCCCCACTTGGAGAGTCAGTGCCTTTAACCTCCTGTTTGGCTCAGTTAGCAATTTCTTCGGAAGATGAACAGGAATAAGGAGAAGCAATGGGGGACTATCTCTAGGTGTCTGGTCGGGCAAATTTAACTCTCATTTCCCACCAGGAAGACGAATGACCCAAAGGCTCCGCGTGCCGTACTGGAACTACATTAGGTCCTGAAGAGATCCTGTGGTTTTGCGGCCAGCTCACAAGAAAGCGAGTTGAAGAAAGGAGCTAAGGTGCACTGTAGTTCACAAACCTGCGGAGTTATAAATGACAGCTACCATCCAATATTATACTGAAGTAAGGCTGCGAAGACGACTTGAATGCGGGGCAGAATTGCTGGAAACCGATTTCAGAAGGTACACGGGAGTCGCTCTTAAAGCATAGGAAAAAGACAGAACTTGGAAAATAATGCACTTGGCAAAAAATGGCATATGTGTTTTATCCACAGCTCTCATAACTGAGGGGAGGAGATTCCCAGCAGGCTCTAACTGCCACCTGAGGGCTCACATTGCCAAGGCAACGTGAGCAAGCCAGGCAGGAGTTACCTCACAGCAGAGGTCCCACCTCACAGAAGGATGAGAAACTCAGCCAACATCAGACTCTCACCAGAGGGCCCACATCACCAAGGGGATGGGAACCAGGCAGGAGTGTCTTCACACCAGTGGGGTCACATTATCGAAAGGTTAGGTACTCAGCACATGTGTCCTCAAACCAGAGGACCCACATCACCAAGGGCCTCGGAGTGAGGCAGGCAGGAGTAGCCTCACAACACTGGGCCCATAGAATAAAAAAGTGAGGAATCCAGCAGTTGGAACCTCCCAGCAGGCAGCCCAGAGCACCGAGGCTATGGGATCCAGGCCACAGTGAACTCACAGAAGAGGGCCCATGTCATGAAACTGAGCAACCCAGCCATTGGGACCTCAGAGCAGGAGGCCCACATACCCATGGGGATGGAAATCTGGTAGGAGTGTCCTCGCACCACTGAGAATGTATCAGAAAATTTTGGGCAACCAGCAGTTAGGGCCTGACGCCAGAGGACCCTCATCACCAAGGGAAGGAGGCTCCCAGCAGGCTCCAACTGCCACCAGAGGGCTGACAGCGCCAAGGCGATGTGTGCCAACCAGGCACGAATGACCTCACAGCAGAGGGCCCACCTCAGAGAAGTGTGACGAACCCAGTCAGGATCAGACTCGCACCAGAGGGCCCACATCACCAAATGGATTGGAACCAGGCAGGAGTGTCCTCACATGAGTAGGGCCACATCATCTAAAGGTGAGGAACCCAGAACATGTGGCTTCAAACCATAGGACACCCATCACCAAGGGGCTGGGAGTGAGGAAGGCAGGAGGAGCCTCATAACAGAGGGCCCAAAAATAAGAAAGGTGAGGAATCCAGCAGTTGGAACCTCCCAGCAGGTGGCCCAGAGCACAGAGGCTAGGGGATCCAGGCCGGAGTGAACTAACACCAGACAGCCCACATCATGAAACTGTGAGCAACCCAGACATTGGGACCTCAGAGCAGAAGGCCCACATCCCCATGGTGATGGGAACATGACAGGAGTGTCCTGGCATCACTGGGCTGACATCAGAAAACGTGGGGTGCTCAGAAGTTAGGGCCTGACGCTAGAGGGCACTCATCACCGAGGGGAGGAGGCTCCCAGCAGGCTCCAGCTGCCACCAGAGGGCCAACGTCGCCAAGGCGATGTGTGCCAGCCCGGCAGGAGTGACCTCACAGCAGAGGGCCCACCTCACAGAAGGGTGAGGAACACAGCCAGGATAAGACTGTCACCAGAGGGCCCACATCACCAAGGGGATGGGAACCAGGCAGGAGTGTCCCCACACCAGTGGGACAACATCATCGAAAGGTGAGGATCCCAGCACATGTAGCCTCAAACCAGAGGAACCACATCACCAAGGGGTTCGGAATGAGGCTGTCAGGACTGGCCTCACAACACAGGGTCCATAGAATATAAAAGTTGAGGAATCCAGCAGTTGGAACCTCCCAGCAAGTGGCCCAGAGCACCGAGGCTATGGGATCCAGGCCGCAGTGAACTCACAGCAGAGGGCCCACATCATGAACCTGTGAGCAGCCCAGCCGTTGGGACCTCAGAACAGAAGGCCCACATCCCCACTGGGATGGGAACCTGGCAGGAGTGGCTTCGCACCACTTAGCACATATCAGAAAATGTTAGGAGCCCAGCAGTTAGGGCCTGACGTCAGGGGGCCCTCATAACTGAGGGGAGGAGACTCCCAGCAGGTTCCAACTGCCAACAGAGGGCCCACGTCTACAAGGTGGCATGCGCCAGCCAGGCAGTAGTGACCTCACAGCAGAGGGCCTATCTCACAGAAGGGTGAGGAACCGAGGCAGGATGAGACTCTCGCCAGAGGGCCCACAACACCAAGGGGATGGGAACCAGTCAGGACTGTCCTCCCACCAGTGGGGCCACATCATCGAAAGGTGAGGAACCCAGCACATGTGGCCTCATGTCAGACGACATACATCACAAAGGGGATGGGAGTGAGGCAGGTAGGAGTAGCCTAAAAACAGAGGGCCCAAAGAATAAAAAAGGTGAGGAATCCAGCATTTGGAACCTCCCAGCAGGCGGCCGAGAGCACAGAAGCTATGGGATGCAGGCAGGAGTGAACTAACACCAGAGAGCCCACATCATGAAACTGTGAGCAACCCAGGCGTTGGGACCTCAGAGCAGAAAGCCCACATCCCCATGGGGATGGGAACCTGACAGGAGTGTCCTGGCATCACTGGGCTCACATCAGAAAACGTGGGGAGCCCAGCAGTTAGGGCCTGATGCTAGAGGGCCCTCATTACCGAGGGCAGGAGGCTCCCAGCATGTTCCATGTGCCAAGAGAGGGCCCACGTCGCCAAGGTGATGTGTGCAAGTCAGGCAGGATTGACCTCACAGCAGAGGGCCTACCTCACAGAAGAGTGAGGAACCCAGCCAGGATAAGACTGTCACCAGAAGGCCCGCATCACCAAGGGGATGGGAACCAGGCAGGAGTGTCCTCACACCAGTGGGGCCACATCATTGTAAGTTGCGGAACCCAGCACATGTGGCCTCAAACCAGAAGACCCACATCACGAAGGGGTTGCGAGTGAGGCAGGCAGGAGGAGCATCACAACACAGGACCCATAGAATACAAACGTTGAGGAATCGAGCACTTGGAGCCTCCCAGCAGGCGGCCCAGAGCACAGAGGATATGGCATCCACGCTAGAGTGAACTAACAGCAGAGAGCCCACATCATGAAACTGTGAACAAACTAGCCGTTGGGACCTCAGAGCAGAAGGCCCATATCCCAATGGGGATGTGAACCAGGATGGAGTGTCCTCGCACCACTGGGTGCACATCACAAAATGTGGGGAGCCCAGCAGTTAGGGCCTGACGCCAGAGGGCCCTCATCACCAAGGGGAGGAGGCTCCCAGCAGTCTCCAAGTGCCACCAGAGGGCTCATGTCCACAAGGTGAGGTGAGCAAGCCAGGCAAGATAATAGAGGGCACCTCAAACCAGAGGACCCACATCATCAAGGGCCTTGGAGTGAGGCAGGCAGGAGTAGCCTCACAACACAGGGCACATAATATGAAAAACGTGAGGATTCCAGCATTTAGACCTTCCAGCAGGCGTCTCAGAACACCGAGTCTATGGGATCCAGGCCACAGTGAACTCACAGCAGAGGGCCCGCATCAAAAACTGTGAACAACCCAGGCGTTGGGACCTCAGCGCAGAAGGCCCACATCCCCATGGGAATGGGAATCTTGCTGGAGTGTCCTCGCACCACTGGGTACACATCAG
Organism: Orcinus orca; assembly: GCF_937001465.1. Lineage (NCBI taxonomy): Eukaryota > Metazoa > Chordata > Mammalia > Artiodactyla > Delphinidae > Orcinus > Orcinus orca. The sequence goes on from NC_064560.1 coordinate 107,144,032, forward strand.
AAAATGTGGGGAGCCCACCATTTAGGGCCTGACGCCAGAGGGCCGTCATCAACGAGAGGAGGAGGCACCCTGCATGCTTCAACTGCCACCAGAGGGCTCACGTCTCCAAGGTGACGTGTGCCAGCCAGGCAGGAGTGACCTCACAGGAGAGGGCCTACCTCACAGAACGTTGAGGAACCCAGACAGGATTAGACTCTCGCCAGAGGGCCCACCTCACCAAGGGGATGGGAACCAGGCAGGAGTGTCCTCACACGAGTGGGGCCACATCATCGAAAGGTGAGGAACGCAGCACATGTGGCCTCAAGCCATGGGACAGTCATCACCAAGGGGCTGGCAGTGAGGCAGGCAGGAGGAGCCTCACAACAGAGGGCACATAGAATAAAATGTTGAGGAATGCAGCAGTTGGAACCTCCCAGCAGGCGGCTCAGAGCACCGATGATAAGGGATCCTTGCCGGAGTGAACTCACAGCAGAGGGCCCACATCATGGTACTGTGAGCAAGCCAGCCGTTTTGACCTCAGAGCAGAAGGCCCATATCCCCATGGGGATGGGAACCTGGCAAGAGTGTCCTCACTCACTTGGCGCACATCAGAAAATGTGAGGAGTCCAGCAGTTATGGCCTAAGGCAAGAGGGCCCTCATCACCGAGGGGAGGAGGATCCCAGCACACTCCAACTGCCACCAGAGGGCCCACGTCGTCAAGGTGACGTGTGCCAGACAGGCATGATTGACCTCACAGCAGAGGGCCCACCTCACAGAAGGGTGAGGAACTCAGCCAGGATCAGACTCTCACCTGAGGGCCCACATCAGCAAGGGGATGGGAACCAGTCAGGACTGTCTTCCCTCCAGTGGGGCCACATCATCGAAAGGTGCGGAACCCAGCACATGTGGCCTCAAATCAGAGGAGACATATCACTAAGGGAATGGGACTGAGGCAGGCAGGAGTAGCCTAAAAACAGAGGGCCCATAGAATAAGAAAGGTGAGGAATCCAGCAGTTGGAACCTCCCAGCAGGCGGCCGAGAGCACAGAAGCTATGGGATGCAGGCAGGAGTGAACTAACAGCAGAGAGCCCACATCATGAAACTGTGAGCAAGCCAGGCGTTGGGACCTCAGAGCAGAAGGCCCACATCCCAATGGGGATGTGAACCTGGCTGGAGTGTCCTCGCACCACTGGGCGCACATCACAAAACGTGGGGATCCCAGCAGTTAGGGCCTGACGCCAGAGAGCCCTCATCACCGAGGGGAGGAGGCTCCCAGCAGGCTCCAAGTGCCACCAGAGGGCTCATGTCCACAAGGCGAGGTGAGCAAGCCAGGCAGGAGTGACCTCACAGCAGACGGCCCACCTCACAGATGGGTGAGGAACCCAGCCAGGATCAGACTCTCAACAGAGGGCCCACATCACCAAGGGGATGTGAACCAGGCAGGAGTCTCCTAGGACCATTGGTCCCACATCATCGAAAGGTGAGGAACCCAGCACATGTGGCCTCAAACCAGACGACACACATCATGAAGGGGCTGGGAGTGAGGCAGGCAGGAGGATCCTCACAACAGAGGGCCCAAAAAATTAAAAAAGTGAGGAATCCAGCAGTTGGAACCTCCCAGCAGGCGGCCAAGAGCACAGAGGCTATGGGATCCAGGCCTCTGTGAATTAACACCAGAGAGCCCACATCATGAAAATGTGAACAACCCAGCCGTTGGGACCTCAGAGCAGAAGGCCCACATCCCCATGGAGATGGGATCCTAAGAGGAGTGCCAAAGCATCACTGGGCTCACTAAGAAAAGTTGGTGAGCCCAGCAGTTAGGGCCTGACCCAAGAGGGCCCTCATCACCGGGGGGAGCAGATTCCCAGCACGCTCCAACTGCCACCACACGGCTGACTTCACCAAGGCAATGTGTGCCAGCTATGCAGGAGTGACCTATCAGCAGAGGGTCTCCCTCACAGGTGGGTGAGGAACACAGCCAGGAACAGACTCTCACCAGGGTGTCCACATAACCACGTGGATGAGAACCAGGCAGGAGTGTCCTCACACTAGTGGGGCCACATCATCGAAAGGTGAGGAACCCAGCAAAGGTGGCCACAAACCAGAGGACCCACATCACCAAGGGGTTGAGAGTGAGGTAGGTGTCTGGACGGGCATATTTAACACTCATTTCCCACCAGGAAGAGGAATTAACCAAAGGCTCAGCATGCCCTGCCAGAAGCAGATTAGGGCCTGAAGCAGTCTTGCGGGTTTGCAGCCAGCTCACAAGGAAGCGAGTTGAAGAAAGGAGCTCAGGGGCCCTGTAATTCACAAACCTGCAGAGTTATAAATGACAGCTATCGTCCAAAAATATATTGAAGTAAGGCTGCGAAGAGGACTTGAAAGCGGGGCAGAATTGCAGGAAACCGATTTCAGGAGGTAGACTGGATTTGCATTTAAAGCATAGGAAAAGAGGCAGAACATCGACAATGATGCACTTGGCAAAAAAGGGCGTATGAGTTTGTTCCTGGATATATTCAGGAAAAAACACATACGCCCTTTTTGGCAAACCAAGCAAGCTTGCAATGGAAATCCAAACTACTATGAAGTGTCACTTCCCCCCGGTCTAAAGGGCCATCTGAGAAAAGTGTAAAATCCAGAAAGGCAAGACAGGCCATGGGGAAAAAGGAGCCTTGTTATGCTGATGGGCGGGATGTAAATTGCCAACAGCCACTCTGGAGAAGTGTATGGTGTTTCCTGATACATCTGAAAAACAAAGCAACAGAGTCTAGGGCATTTCCACTTATGGTCCTATAGCTTAGGGAAATTAAAATCAAAAAGACACAGCCACCCCAAAATTTGGGACGGCTCTGTTTACAGGAACCTCTTCTACAGTACAAGTTAAATATCCCAGAGAACAAATAATTGATAAAGAAGTTGCGGTACTTACGTACAACAGAATACCACTCAGCAATGAAATCTGTGTCACCAGGCCTGTACCAGCATAATGAGTGGATTGAGGCACAATGATTCTAAGTGAAATAAGTCACACAGAAAAAAAAACATCATAAGGTATCACTAATGCACGGAATGTAAACTTGGCTACACATGAACTGAATTACAAAACAGAACAGGGTCTCAAGTTTAGAAAACCAACTTATGCTTGCTTAAGGGGAAAGGTGAGTTGGGGTGCTGCATAAATCCAGAGTTTGAAATTAGCACAGATACCATTCCATAAGCCAAATATGTAATAGACAAGACCTACCCCTTGCTCAACGAAATGGACTCAACAATGAGGTATCACCTCACACCTGTTAGAATGGGCATCATCTGAAAATCTACAAACAACAAATGCTGGAAAGGGTGTGGAGAAAAGGAAGCCTCTTCCACTATTGTTGGGAATATAAATTGATACAGTCACTATGGAGAACAATATGGAGTTTCTTAAGAAACTAATAATAGAATTACCATATGATACAGCAATCCCAGTACTAGACATATACCCAGACAGAACCATAAGTCAAAAAGAGACATTCACCGCAATGTTCATTGCATCACTATTTACAATATCGAGGTAATGGAAGCAACCTAAATGCCCACAGACAGACGAATGCATAAAGATGTGGTACATATATAAAATGGAATATTACTATGCCATGAAAGGAATGAAATTGGGTCATTTGTAGAGACGTAGATGGATCTAGAGACTGTCATACAGAGTGAAGTAAGTCAGAAAGAGAAAAACAAATCTTGTATATTCATGCATACATGTGGAACCTAGAAAAACTGTACAGATTAACCGTTTTGCAAGGCATAAATAGAGCAACAGATGTAGACAACAATCGTATGGACAACAAGGGGGGAAAGCTCTTGGGGGGGTGGTGGTGGGAGGAGTTGAGAGATTGGGATTGGCATGGAAACATTTATATGTATAAAATAGATAACCAATAAGAACCTGCTGTATAAAAATATAAAATAAAATTCAAAATTAAAAAGAAATAAAATTTAAAAAATAAAACAGAAAAAACAATTATTCCCTTCACATACATGTATTTATATGAATAAATTATTTCCATGCTTATATCTGTAAATACAAAAAAGAGGAATAAAATCTACCTTGAACCAAAAACGAAAAAGAGAAAAGAAAAAACAGAACCCACCAGTTACTCAGAGGAAAACCGTATCAGGGCACTTGCTCCAGTTGTAAACAATTCTGAAGTTGGTCAGTGGTGGGGAATCGTCTCCCATTCAGCCAGCAGCACCCACACAGCAAGCGTCCTCAATGCAAAGCTGGGGCACCGTGCCGAGGCATCTGTGAGTAAACGTGAGCTGAGCCCCAGGCCAGTTGCTGCTGAACTGTTCCCACCCTTCCCAGGTAAAACACCTGAATATATACAAGGACTTGAAAGCCTAGAGGAAGGGCCATGGAGCCACACGAGTGACAGCATGCCAGCTGACTTGGTGCCTGCATGCCAGCCAGGATGGTCCTGGCCCTGGGTGCTCTTCTGGAAGATTTCCATTTCCCTGCCTGAGATACCCGTCCTGTCCTTGTCCCCACTGCTTTTTTCCTTCCTCACCTCTGCCCAGGGAGAAATTCCAGCAGCAGGTATGGGTGACACATCCTCTTCTTTAGCAGGTGGCAGCCTGGCAACTGCTGCAGAAAGTCCAGCAGAGCCCCACTCACACTGGGCCACCCACAAAGCCGTGGCCTCTCACTCCCTCCCACCAGCCCAGCCCCGAGACTGCTGACAGGGCAGAGAAAATGGCGTCAGGCACAGCTGCAGGGGCTCTTGCTGCCTGGAGTGGTATTTATATTGATCTCAACCCAGGCACACCTGGGGAGGGCTGGCCGGCACGGTAAGGCTGCCCAGGTCAGCCAATCATCACCCCTCAGGGGCTCACAGTTGCAGAAAATGGAACTTGCTGAACCGGCCAGGTCCAAGGAACAGGTGTGGGCTCCTGAGAGTCAGGATAGACAAGGGGCTGCAGCTTTGGCTTGTTTTCTAATCATTTTATCTGGCCCATGAGTGGGAGACAACTTCAAGAAAACCCTCTCCTAATGAGAGGAACCCAGGAGTCAGGGAGAGGAGGGGGTGGGTGGTGGTTGGAGACAGAGGCCTGGTGCCCTGGGTGCAGTGGAAGTCTCTGGAAGACCAGGTGGAGGGAGACCACACAGAGTGATGCCCAGGGTCACAGACCTGTCGGAGCTGCTGTTTGTTAGTTCAAGTCCTGCTCTGAGGTGCTCTGTGTCAGCTCTGAGCGACAGGTGAGCTGGGGGTGCTCTTCAATGAGGGCTATGTGCATGGTTCCTGTGTGCCCAGCCCTGCCACGGTACCTGCAAGGGTAGCTCTGTATCCTGGGAGGGGCCTGACCATGAGAGCCCCGTGGGCTGGGTTGGGGGTGGGGTACCTGCCCAGGAGAGCTCCATATCCTGGGATTGGCCTGACCACGAGAGCCCCATGGGCTGCTGGGGACCTGGTAAAGGATGTCAGGACAGTCAGTGAAGCCACTGAGGATATACCTCCAGTTGCTCCTGATTCCTACACCCTGCTGGTCATTCTACCAACCACCAGGACATGGTATTCTGTATTAGTCTTCAATGATGCCTTCTTTTGTATTCCATTAGTCCCAGAGTCACAAGAAATTTTGGCTTGTGAGTGGCAGGACTCAACATACAACTAAAACAATACTTCCGGGCCGTCTTGCCCCAAGGGTTCAAAAATTCCCACACCATCTTTGGGGAAAGCTTAGCTAAAGACCGAAAAGTTCTACCTCTGGAAAAGGAAACCCTCCTTCAATATGCAGATGACATTCTGATCGCCAGCCCTACTAAGGAGGCCTCTGAACTACCAAGCCAATAAAGGATAGAAGTTGTCCAAGAAAAAGCTCAAATATCACAGACTGCGGTGACCTGCCTGGGCTTCATTCTCACACAAGGTCAGAGAAGCCCATCCCAGGAAAGGGAAGAAACCATTTGCAGCCTTACCCCTTTCTAAAACTAGAAGACAGCTTAGGGGTTCCTGGGGAGGCCAGGTTTTGCTGCTTCTGGATCCCTAACTACAGTCTACTAGCTGGGCCTCTATATGAAACACTGAAAGGAAAAGATGATGATCCTTTTGAACAGAATCCAGAAGTGGCCTTTCAAGAATGGAAAGAGCAGTCAATTCAGACCCTTGCCCTGGAACTCCCTAATTGAGCTAAACCCTTTGACCTTTCCATTCCCAGTGAAAGGTGAATCGCCATTGGAGAATTAGTGCAAAAACTGGGACCACTCGAAATGGAACAACACAAGAATGCCATCCAGGTAGGATAAACTACAGTCACCAAGGGGCTTGGCCCACTGCCACATCTGGCCAAGATACTGGCGGTATCTATAAACCTGGAAATCAGCAGCCCAAAAGGCCACCTCCCTCCTAAGGGAAAAGGACCCCACGTGGTGATCCTAATCACCAACCATGCCCTGAAGTTGCAGGGTTCGCTCCGTGGGCACACCGACCTCGAGTGAGGAGGCCCTCCAACTCCAACATCCAGAGAGATAACCGGGGGCAACAGGGCACCATGACGACTCGTGTGAACATCACTTGACCTGGAGTTTCTCTCATAAAACAACAATAGTGTGTCCCGAAGGAGTAGACTACTGCTTGCAGGACTTACTGCACCCAGAGGGGAGCTAATAATCTTGGCGGGGGAACCGTATATCACACTGTCACCATAGAAAAGCCTACAGACACCGTGATGATGGTGGCCAATAAGACCGGCTGGACTCCTGTTTACTTCAAAAGGCTGTTGACTCAGTGGCCATCTTGGTCCTTGATCACCACTGACCCTGGACTGTCTGGGAGTTGAGCGGGCAGGGCTCTGACACCTGGTGCTGTTTTTACGTTAATTCAGGGGCCTAATTGAAGAAAGAGCAGACTACTGGTCAGAGCATCTAGGCTGGCAGAAACGGTCAGCCTAAGGTGGCCGAACAAATGTGGGGCGGGGTGAAATCGGCCCCCACAGCGTCTCTGCACATCTCTTTCCTGGACCCTTAAAGGTCATTAGAATCTATAACACTTCCAATGCTGGTGCTCAGGCGGACGAGCAGGGAGGCAGGGGTCCTGGGGCCAATCAACGTCACCTGGAGGCTGCTGGGGAGAAGTTCTGACCCTCGTCCCCTGGTATGAGGGCTCCCAACTCAGCACTCAGCAGTTACAGAAGAAGGGTCTGCACCCTCAGCACTCCAAGAATGAGGAACGGGACAAAAGGCAGAGGAGGGGTTTGTCCCCAGCAAAGCCCATTAAAAATCCCTGGGAGATAAAAATAGAATCTGGGCAATAAAGTCAAGTCTGACCGTTTTTATCCTTTGTGCTTTGTCTAATTTCACGTGCTCCTAGGGTCCCGCATGCAGAGGTTCCACACCTGGCACTTCAGACCAGATTTCCTAGTGCAGAATGGCTGGGTCGACACCTCAGCTCCTGGGGCCCAGTGCAGACTCCGAGATATAGAGCCTGAGCTGCAGCCAACCCGGCCCTCGAGAGCTCCGCCCCCTCCCTCCTACTGACTCTCACAGGATCTCTACACAGCAGCCCAGCCCACAGCCCACGCAGTAGTGTATGCTCTCACCTCTCCATTCTCTGATCAAAATATAAAGTTTCCTTTGCTTGGGAACCAAACTCAGTCTCGATCTGTTGGCCCCAATGACACTGGGCAGGGGGACACTTGTTGGGGTCCACTCTGGAGGATCAGTAACAGAAATTGAGACTATTGTAACTTCAATGAACAGATGTGTGAGCCAAACTGTAGTTAACATAGAACAGTTTATAAGGCTCGGGTAAAATAAGATGTTTCTAACACTTTCATTTGATATTTCCATCACTTTATTATAAGCAAGTTCAGTGAAAAGGTTTGTCTTATTTGTCAGGTCAATATTAGAGAAATGAAGTGATTTCTTTCCAAGGATGTACATCTAATAATCTTGGTTAAAGCTTCAATCTTGTTTTAAATGCTTTTCCATTGAAAATGATACCTCTCTTTCAGCTCCCCCATTTCTGAGAAGTATAAAATCTTATAATTTATTATTACCAAAGGGGAAAGGTGGGAGGAGGGATAAATTAACAGTTTGGAATTAACACATACACACTGCTATGTATAAAATAGATCATCAACAAGGAACTACTGTATAGCACAGGGAACTACACTCAATATTTTGCAATAACCTATAAGGGGAAATAATCGGAAAAAGAATAGATATTTTTATTGACATCATCTATCAATGACAGTTAAAGTGTAACGTAAGGGAAGCCGGTGGTGAGTGCTTCTGACCCTGAAGACTTCAATCATCTAAAGTTTGGACTCTGCCTACTTCCCGAGGCCCTTAATGAACATATGTGTAGCCGTAGCTTAAAAAACTCCCCAGTTTGGGTTTCGGGGAGACACTGATTTTGAAAAAGCCCTGGTGTTCTCCTTACATGAATGGGACTCTTCCTACTGCTAAAACATGTCTGTCACATCCAGGGGATGGTATACCGTCTGATCGGGAAGAGTTTGGAAAAGGCATCTCATCTCCTCATCTCCTGGTGCTCGGGTTCACCCCTCCAGCGTCTTTACTAACAGTCTCCCCACTTGGAGATGTCAGCACTGTCAACATCCTGTTGCGTACAGTTTGGAATTTGTCCAGAGGATGAAGCGGAAGGATGAGGAACAATGAGAGACAAGTCCTAGGTGTTCAGACAGGCACATGTCACTCTAATTTCCAATCAGGAAGATGAATTGACCAAAGGCTAGGGTTGCCCATGGAAACAGTATAGGGCTTGAGGAAATCCCACTGCTTTGTGGCCAGTTCCCATAAACACAAGTTGAACAATGGAACTCAGGGGCAGTAAAATTCACGAAACTGCAGAGTTGAAAATATCTATCACTGAAAAATGTCTTGAGGAAAGTCAGAGAAAAGGATTGGTAAGCAAGGGAGAATGGCAGGAAAGGGATTTGAGGAGGTAGAAAGGACTCGCCATTAAGCACAAGAAAAGGGGCTGAACATTGCCAACATTGCAGTTGGCCAAAAAGGCTGTATGCGTTTTTTTCTGTATATATTCAAGAAAAGGGCATACACTTTTTTAGCCAACCAAACAGGTGGGCACTGGAAATCAATACTACAAAAGATATCACTTCGCATCAGTCAGAAGAGCCATCCTCATAAAGTGTAAACACCAGAAATGCAGGACAGGGCAAGGAGAAGAGGGAGCCCTGTGAGGCTTATAGTGGAAATGTATATTGCCAACGGCCATTCTGGAGAAGTGTATTGTGTTTACTAAAGCATCTAAAAAATGAGCTACAGAGCATAGGGCACTTGCACTCATGGGCGTATATCTTGGGAAAAACAAAAATCGAGAGGACACAGGCACCCCAATGTTTACTGCCTCTCTGTTTAAAAGATCCTCGACTAGGATATAACTTAAATGTCTCTGGAGGGAAAAAATGGATAGAGATGTGGTACTTATGTAGAGTGGAATATTACTCAGCCTGGAAATCAATGAAATATGGCCAGTTGTAACAACTCCGGAGGAGTTACGTATGATCGTTCTAAGTGACATAATTCAAAAAGAAAAAGACACATATCATAAGATATCACTTAAAGGTGGAATCCAAAATGGCTACACATGCAATAAATTACAAAACAAAAACATAGCCAAATATGTAGAAAACACGCGTAAGGCTGCTAAACGGGAAAGGTGGGGAGGGGTGAGGCATCATCCAGGAGGTTGAAATTAGCAAAGATACCATTCCAAATACCAAACTGATAATCAACAAGGCCTACACGGTAGCTAAAAGAACTGCACTCAGCACACTCAAGTCACCAGAAAAGAATATCTATGACTGGTAAGAATCTGAAAAAGAATTTATTGATGTCTCTCTGTACGTGAATCAAGTGGATGTACAGCAGCAAGAAACAGAGCTTTGAAAATCAGCTGTAACCAATATAGTAATAAATTGAAAAAAATAAATGACAGAGAGACAGAGAAAACCTCTTACAACTTTTCCTCAGGGATGGTGATGCAACATGGATTGAACACATCTAGACCCACAGCAGGATGAGACATAAGGCTGGAAACTGTTTGCGCTAAGAGAAATGTGAGGTTGGGTGAGGAAATGCACACCCTTTAAAGTAATACTACCTGGTACCCATTCAATGGGTCCCAAATCTGCAGGTTCAAGGAATCTTCCTACAGCTAAAACATGCATGGAAAACCCAGAGGACTGTACACCATGTGATCGGGAGATGTGTCTAAAATGCACCTCATTTATCCTCTCCTGGTGCTCCTGTTCATCATTCCAGCCACGTTACTTAGAATCTCCCCACTTAGAGAATCAGCACATTTAAACTTCTGTTTCACACATTTTGCAAATTGTGAGGAGGATGAACGGGAAGAGGGGGAACCAATGAGAGTATAGTTGTAGGGGTTTGGACGGGCACAGGTCACTCTAATTTCCCATTAAGAATAAGAATTAAAAAAAGGCTCAGCCCGCCTCACCGGAGCCAAAATAGGGCCTGAAGCAATCCTGCGGCTTTGAGGCCAGCTCACAAAAGAGCAACTTAAAAACTGGAGCTCAGGGTCACTGCAATTCACAAACCTGCAGAGTTATAAATGAAAACTAACATCCAAAAATATGTTGAGGTAAGGCAAAGAAGAGGATCTGAATGCAAGACAGAATTGCAAGAAACAGATTTCAAGAGATAGATTGGACTCGTCTTTAAAGCACATGAAAAGCGGCAGAATTTCGACAATGATGCAGTTGGCCCAAAAGGGAGTATGCGTTTTTTCCTGAATATATCCAGGAAAAAACGCATACGCACTTTATGGGCAACCAAGCAAGCAAGCAATGCAAATGTGCACAACAAAGAAGTCTCATTTCCCACCGGTCAAAAGGGCCATCCGAAAAAATTGTAAAAACCAGAAATGCAGGACAGGCCATGGAGAAGAGGGAGCCTTTATACGCTGATGGACAGTGTGTGAGAGCTGCCGAGACCCACTCCAGAGAAGTGTATGGTGGTTCCTAAATCATCTAAAAAACAGAGCTACAGAGCATAGGGCACTTCCAATCACGGGAGTATATCTAGGGAAGTCTAAACATCAACAAGACACAAGCACACCACAGTTTAGGACTACTCTGTTTACAAGAACCTCAACTTCAGTACACCTTAAATATCCCAGGAAAGAGAACAATGGATAAAGAAAATGTGGTACTTATGTACAATGGAATATCTCTTCACCATGAAATCAATGTAATAAGGCTAGTAGAAGGATAAAGAGTGGATTTAGGTCCGATAATACTACTTGAAATAAGTCAAACAGAAAAAGAAACATATAAGATATCACTTATAGAGGGAGGATAAATATGGCTGCACAAAAAATGAATTACAAAACAGAACAGTGTCTCACATTTAGAAAACACACTTATGTCAGCTTAAGGGGAAAGGAGAGGTGGGGTGATGCATAAAACCAGAGTTTGAAATTAGCACAGATACCGTTCAATAAACCAAATAGGTATTAGACAAGATCTACACCTTGCTCAATGAACTGGCCTCAACACACCTCATACACCGCAGAGAACTATATCTGAGTAATAAGAATCTTAAAACCCATGTATTGATATATCTCCATAAGGGAATCAAGTGTGTGCAGAGTGGCACAAACACAGCAGTGAAAATGAGCTAAACCCCATTATAGAAATAAATTTTAAAACCAAAACGCAGAAACAATGAAAGAGAGAAAAATTCTTACAAAATTCGCTCAGGGGCTGTGATGCAACCTGGAATGACCACATATAAACCCACAGCTGGATAAGACATAAGGCTGGACACTTGGGGCTGAGAGGATTGGTGAGCTTTGGTGAGCAACTGCCGAAAGTTTAATGCAATACTTCATGCTACTCATTCCAAGGGTCCCAACACTCCAGGTTGAAGGGAATCTTCCTACAGCTAAACCATGCATGGGAAATCCAGCAGATGGTATACCGTATGATCGGGAAAGGTTTCTAAAACGCACCTCATTTTCCTCTCCTGCGGCTCCGGATCAACATTCCAGACACTTTACTAACAACATCCCCACATGGAGAGTCAATGCCTTTAAGTTCCGGTATCGCACAGTCTGCAGTTAGTGCGGAGGATGAATGGGAATAGGGGGAACCAGTGAGAAAATAGCTGTAGCGGTTTCAATGGCCACATGTTACTCTAATTTCACATAGGAAGAAGAATTAACCAAAGGCACAGCAAGGCGCCCCAGAAGAAGAATAGGGCCTGAAGAAATCCTGTGGATATGAGGCAAGATCACAAAAATAAGAGCTGAAAACTGGAACTAAGGGCAGCTGCAATTCAAAAACCTGCAGAGTTATAAAGGCCAACTATTTTCCAAAAGTATATTGAGGTAAGGTTATGAAGAGGCACTGACAGCAAGGCAGAATTGCAGGAAACCGATTTCAGGAGGTAGACTGGAATTGCATTGAAAACATATGAAAAGACTCAGAACGTCGACAATGATGCACTTGGCCAAAAAGTGTGTATGCGTTTTTTCCTGAATATATTCAGGAAGAAACGCATACGCCCTTTCTGGCCAACCAAGCAAGCTTGCAAAGGAAATCTGCACTACAATGCAGTCTCACTGCTCCCCGGTCAAAAGGGCCATCTGAAAAAAGTGTAAAATACAGAAAGGCAGCACAGGCCATGGAGAACTGGGAGCCTTGTTATGCTGATGGGCGGGATATAAATTGCCAACAGCCAATCTGGAGAAGTGTATGGTGTTTCCTGAAACATCTAAAAAACAAAGAAACAGAGCCTAGGGCACTTCCATTTATGGTCCTATAGGACAGGGAAATTAAAATCAAAAAGACACAGCCACCCCAAAGTTTGGGACAGCTCTGTTTACAAGAACGTAGTTTACGGTACAAGTTCAATATCACAGAAAGCGAAAAATGGATAAAGAATTTGTGGTACTTACGTACAATGCAATATCACTCAGCAATGAAATCTATGTCCATCAGGCCAGTAGCAGAATAATGAGTGGATTCAGGTACAATGATTCTAACTGAAATAAGTCACACAGAAAAAGAAACATCATAAGATATCACTAATACACAGAATGTAAACTTGGCTACACAGGAACTGAATTACAAAACAGAACAGGGTCTCAAATGTAGAAAACCAACTTATGCTTGCTTAAGGGGAAAGGTGAGTTGGGGTGCTGCATAAAACCAGTGACTGAAATTAGCAGATACCGTTCCATAAGCCAAATATATAACAGACAAGAGCTACTCCTTGCTCAACGAAGTGGACTCAACACTCCATATTAAATGCCTTAGAATATACCTGACTAGTAAGAATCTTAAAACCTATGGATTTATATGTCTCCGAAAGAGAATCAAGCGTGTGTACAGCGGCATAAGCACAGCAGTGATAGGATTGGTGAGGTTCGGTGAGCAAATGCAGACCCTTTGAAGTCATATTGCATGGTACCCATTCCATGGGTCTCAACTCTCCAGGTTTAAGGGATTCTTCCTTCAGCAAAAACATGCATGTGGAACCCAGAGTATGATCCACCGAGTGATCGGGAAACGTGTTCAAATGTGTCTCAGTTTTCGTCCCCTGGTACTCGGGTGCAACATTCCAGATGCTTTACTAACACTCTCCCCACTTGGAGAGTCAGTGCCTTTAACCTCCTGTTTGGCCCAGTTTGCAATTTCTTCGGAAGATGAACAGGAATAAGGAGAAGCAATGGGAGACTGTCTGTAGGTGTTTGGACGGGCAAATTTAACTCTCATTTCCCACCAGGAAGACGAATGAACCAAAGGCTCCGCGTGCCGTGCTGGAACTAGATTAGGGCCTGAAGAGATCCTGCGGTTTTGCATCCAGCTCACAAGAAATCGAGTTGAAGAAAGGAGCTGAGGGGCACTGTAATTCACAAACCTGCGGAGTTATAAATGACAGCTATCATCCAAAATTTTACTGAAGTAAGGCTGCGAAGAGGACTTGAATGCGGGGCAGAATTTCTGGAAACCGATTTCAGAAGGTACACGGGAGTCGCTCTTAAAGCATAGGAAAAGAGACAGAACTTGGAAAATAATGCACTTGGCAAAAAAGGGCATATGTGTTTTATCCAGAGCTCTCATAACTGAGGGGAGGAGATTCCCAGCAGGCTCTAACTGCCACCTGAGGGCTCACATTGCCAAGGCAACGTGAGCAAGCCAGGCAGGAGTTACCTCACAGCAGAGGTCCCACCTCACAGAAGGGTGAAAAACCCAGCCAACATCAGACTCTCACCAGAGGCCCCACATCACCAAGGGGATGGGAACCAGGCAGGAGTGTCTTCACACCAGTGGGGCCACATCATCGAAAGGTGAGGTACTCAGCACATGTGTCCTCAAACCAGAGGACCCACATCACCAAGGGCCTCGGAGTGAGGCAGGCAGGAGTAGCCTCACAACACTGGGCCCATAGAATAAGAAAGTGAGGAATCCAGCAGTTGGAACCTCCCAGCTGGCGGCCCAGAGCACCGAGGCTATGGGATCCAGGCCACAGTGAACTCACAGAAGAGGGCCCATGTCATGAAACTGAGCAACCCAGCCATTGGGACCTCAGAGCAGGAGGCCCACATCCCCATGGGGATGGAAATCTGGTAGGAGTGTCCTCGCACCACTGAGAATGTATCAGAAACTTTTGGGCGACCAGCAGTTAGGGCCTGACGCCAGAGGACCCTCATCACCAAGGGAAGGAGGCTCCCAGCAGGCTCCAACTGCCACCAGAGGGCTGACGTCGCCAAGGCGATGTGTGCCAACCAGGCATGAATGACCTCACAGTAGAGGGCACACCTCAGAGAAGTGTGACGAACCCAGTCAGGATCAGACTCGCACCAGAGGGCCCACATCACCAAGGGGATGGGAACCAGGCAGGAGTGTCCCCACACCAGTGGGACAACATCATCGAAAGGTGAGGATCCCAGCACATGTAGCCTCAAACCAGAGGAACCACATCACCAAGGGGTTCGGAATGAGGCTGGCAGGACCGGCCTCACAACACAGGGTCCATAGAATATAAAACTTGAGGAATCCAGCAGTTGGAACCTCCCAGCAAGTGGCCCAGAGCACTGAGGCTATGGGATCCAGGCCGCAGTGAACTCACAGCAGAGGGCCCACATCATGAACCTGTGAGCAGCCCAGCCGTTGGGACCTCAGAACAGAAGGCCCACATCCCCATTGGGATGGGAACCTGGCAGGAGTGGCTTCGCACCACTTAGCACATATCAGAAAATGTTAGGAGCCCAGCAGTTAGGGCCTGACGCCAGGGGGCCCTCATAACTGAGGGGAGGAGACTCCCAGCAGGTTCCAACTGCCAACAGAGGGCCCACGTCTACAAGGTGGCATGCGCCAGCCAGGCAGTAGTGACCTCACAGCAGAGGGCCTATCTCACAGAAGGGTGAGGAACCGAGGCAGGATGAGACTCTCGCCAGAGGGCCCACAACACCAAGGGGATGGGAACCAGTCAGGACTGTCCCCACCAGTGGGGCCACATCATTGAAAGGTGAGGAACCCAGCACATGTGGCCTCAAGCCATAGGACAGTCATCACCAAGGGGATGGGAGTGAGGCAGGCAGGAGGAACCTCACAACAGACAGCCCAAAGAATAAAAAAGGTGAGGAATCCAGCAGTTGGAACCTCCCAGCAGGCGGCTCAGAGCACCGATGATAAGGGATCCTTGCCGGAGTGAACTCACAGCAGAGGGCCCACATCATGGTACTGTGAGCAAGCCAGCCGTTTTGACCTCAGAGCAGAAGGCCCATATCCCCATGGGGTGGGAACATGGCAAGAGTGTCCTCACTCACTTGGCGCACATCAGAAAATGTGGGGAGTCCAGCAGTTATGGCCTAAGGCAAGAGGGCCCTCATCACCAAGGGGAGGAGGATCCCAGTACACTCCAACTGCCACCACAGGGCCCACGTCGCCAAGGTGACGTGTGCCAGACAGGCATGATTGACCTCACAGCAGAGGGCCCACCTCACAGAAGGGTGAGGAACCCAGCCAGGATCAGACTCTCACCTGAGGGCCCACATCAGCAAGGGGATGGGAACCAGTCAGGACTGTCTTCCCTCCAGTGGGGCCACATCATCGAAAGGTGCGGAACCCAGCACATGTGGCCTCAAATCAGAGGACACATATCACAAAGGGAATGGGAGTGAGGCAGGCAGGAGTAGCCTAAAAACAGAGGGCCCAAAGAATAAGAAAGGTGAGGAATCCAGCAGTTGGAACCTCCCAGCAGGCGGCTGAGAGCACAGAAGCTATGGGATGCAGGCAGGAGTGAACTAACAGCAGAGAGCCCACATCATGAAACTGTGAGCAAGCCAGGCGTTGGGACCTCAGAGCAGAAGGCCCACATCCCAATGGGGATGTGAACCTGGCTGGAGTGTCCTCGCACCACTGGGCACACATCACAAAATGGGAGCCCAGCAGTTAGGGCCTGACGCCAGAGGGCCCTCATCACCGAGGGGAGGAGGCTCCCAGCAGGCTCCAAGTGCCACCAGAGGGCTCATGTCCACAAGGCGAGGTGAGCAAGCCAGGCAGGAGTGACCTCACAGCAGACGGCCCACCTCACAGATGGGTGAGGAACCCAGCCAGGATCAGACTCTCAACAGAGGGCCCACATCACCAAGGGGATGTGAACCAGGCAGGAGTCTCCTAAGACCATTGGTCCCACATCATCGAAAGGTGAGGAACCCAGCACATGTGGCCTCAAACCAGACGACACACATCACGAAGGGGCTGGGAGTGAGGCAGGCAGGAGGATCCTCACAACAGAGGGCCCAAACAATTAAAAAAGTGAGGAATCCAGCAGTTGGAACCTCCCAGCAGGCGGCCAAGAGCACAGAGGCTATGGGCTCCAGGCCTCTGTGAACTAACACCAGAGAGCCCACATCATGAAAATGTGAACAACCCAGCCGTTGGGACCTCAGAGCAGAAGGCCCACATCCCAATGGAGATGTGATCCTAAGAGGAGTGCCCAAGCATCATTGGGCTCACTAAGAAAATTTGGTGAGCCCAGCAGTTAGGGCCTGACGCAAGAGGGCCCTCATCACCAGGGGGAGGAGATTCCCAGCACGCTCCAACTGCCACCACACGGCTGACTTCACCAAGGCAATGTGTGCCAGCCATGAAGGAGTGACCTATCAGCAGAGGGTCTCCCTCACAGAAGGGTGAGGAACACAGCCAGGAACAGACTCTCACCAGGGGGTCCACATAACCACGTGGATGGGAACTGGGCAGGAGTGTCCTCACACTAGTGGGGCCACATCATCGAAAGGTGAGGAACCCAGCAAAGGTGGCCACAAACCAGAGGACCCACATCACCAAGGGGTTGAGAGTGAGGTAGGTGTCTGGACGGGCAAATTTAACTCTCCTTTCCCACCAGGAAGAGGAATTAACCAAAGGCTCAGCGTGCCGTGCCGGAACCACTCTAGGGCCTGAAGCAATCCTGCGGTGTTGCGGCCAGCTCACAAGAAAGCGAGTTGAAGAAAGGAGCTCAGGGGCACTGTAATTCACAAACCTGCAGAGTTATAAATGACAGCTATTGTCTAAAAATATATTGAAGTGAGGTTGCCAAGAGGACTTGAAAGCAGGACAGAATTGCAGGAAACCGATTTCAGGAGGGAGACTGGAATTGCATTTAAAGCATAGGAAAAGAGGCAGAACGTCCACAATGATGCACTTGGCCAAAAAGGGCGTTTGTGTTTTTTCCCGAATATATTCAGGAAAAAAAGCAAACGCCCTTTTTGGTGAACCAAGCAAGCTTGCAAAGGAAATCTGCACTACAATGAAGTCTCACTTCCCCCCGGTCAAAAGGGCCATCTGAAAAAAGTGTAAAATCCAGAAACGCAGGACAGGCCATGGAGAACTGGGAGCCTTGTTATGCTGATGGGTGGGATATAAATTGCCAAAAGCCACTACGGAGAAGTGTATGGTGTTTCCAAAACATATAAAAAACAAAGCAACAGAGCCTAGGGCACTTCCACTTATGGTCCTATAGCTTAGGGAAATTAAAGTCAAAAAGACACAGCCACCCCAAACTTTGGGACGGCTCTGTTTACAAGAACCTCGTTTACAGTACAAGTTCAATATCGCAGAAAGGGAAAAATGGATAAAGAATTTGTGGTACTTACGTATAATGCAATATCACTCAGCAATGAAATCTATGTCATCAGGCCCGTAGCAGCATAATGAGTGGATTCAGGTATGATAATTCTAAGTGAAATAAGTCACACAGAAAAAGACACAACATAAGATATCACTAATACATGGAATGTAAACTTGGCTACACAGGAACTGAATTACAAAGCAGAACAGGGTCTCAAATGTAGAAAACCAACTTATGCTTGCTTTAGGGGAAAGGTGAGTTGGGGTGCTACATAAAACCAGAGATTGAAATGAGCACAGATACCGTTCATTAAGCCAAATATGTAATAGACAAGAGCTACTCCTTGCTCAATGAAGTGGACACAACACCCCATATTAAACGCCTAAGAATATATCTGACTTGTAAGAATCTTAAAACCTATGGATTTATATATCTCCGAAAGAGAATCAAGCATGTGTACAGCGGCATAAACACAGCAGTGATAGGATTGGTGAGGTTCGGTGAGCAAATGCAGACCCTTTGAAGTCATATTGCATGGTACCCATTCCATGGGTCTCAACTCTCCAGGTTTAAGGGATTCTTCCTTCAGCTAAAACATGCATGTGGAACCCAGAGTATGATCCACCGTGTGATCGGGAAACGTGTTCAAATGTGTCTCAGTTTTCGTCCCCTGGTACTCGGGTGCAACATTCCAGACGCTTTACTAACACTCTCCCCACTTGGAGAGTCAGTGCCTTTAACCTCCTGTTTGGCCCAGTTTGCAATTTCTGCGGAAGATGAACAGGAATAGGCAGAACCAATGAGAGACTAGCTGGAGGTGTCTGGACGGGCAAACTTAACTCTCATTTCCCACCAGGAAGAGGAATTAACCAAAGGCTCAGCATGCAGTGCCGGAACCACACTACGGCCTGAAGCAATCCTGCGGTGTTGTGGCCAGCTCACAAGAAAGCGAGTTGAAGAAAGGAGCTCAGGGGCACTGTCATTCACAAACCTGCAGAGTTATAAATGACAGCTATCGTCCAGAAATATATTGAAGTAAGGCTGCCAAGAGGACTTGAAAGTGGTGCAGAATTGCAGGAAACCGATTTCAGGAGGTAGACTGGAATTGCATTTAAAGCATAGGAAAAGAGGCAGAACGTCCACAATGATGCTCTTGGCCAAAAAGGGCGTATGCGTTTTTTCCTGAATATATTCAGGAAAAAACGCATACGCCCTTTTTGGCCAACCAAGCAAGCTTGCAAAGGAAATCTGAACTACAATGAAGTCTCACTTCCCCCTGGTCAAAAGGGCCATCTGAAAAAAGTGTAAAATCCAGAAAGGCAGGACAGGCCATGGAGAACTGGGAGCCTTGTTATGCTGATGGGTGGGATGTAAATTGCCAACAGCCACTCTGGAGAAGTGTATGGTGTTTCCTGAAACATCTAAAAAACAAAGCAACAGAGCCTAGGGCACTTCCACTTATGGTCCAATAGCTTACGGAAATTAAAATCAAAAAGACACAGCCACCCCAAAGTTTGGGACGGCTCTGTTTACAAGAACCTCGTTTACGGTACAACTTCAATATAGCAGAAAGCGAAAAATGGATAAAGAAGTTGTGGTACTTACGTACAAAGCAATATCACTCAGCAATGAAATCTATGTCATCAGGCCTGAAGCAGCATAATGAGTGGATTCAGGTACGATGATTCTAAGTGAAATAAGTCACACAGAAAAGAAACATCATAAGATATCACTAATACACGGAATGTAAACTTGGCTACACAGGAACTGAATTACAAAAGAGAACAGGGTCTCAAATGTAGAAAACCAGGTTATGCTTGCTTAAGGGGAAAGGTGAGTTGGGGTGCTGCATAAAACCAGAGATTGAAATGAGCACAGATACCGTTCCATAAGCCAAATATGTAATAGACAAGAGCTACTCCTTGCTCAACGAAGAGGACTCAACACTCCGTATTAAACGCCTAAGAATATACCTGACTAGTAAGAATCTTAAAACCTATGGATTTATATTTCTCCGAAAGGGAATCAAGCATGTGTACAGCGGCATAAACGCAGCAGTGATAGGATTGGTGAGGTTCGGTGAGCAAATGCAGACCCTTTGAAGTCATATTGCATGGTACCCATTCCATGGGTCTCCACTCTCCAGGTTTAAGGGATTCTTCCTTCAGCTAAAACATGCATGTGGAACCCAGAGTATGATCCACCGTGTGATCGGGAAACGTGTTCAAATGTGTCTCAGTTTTCGTCCCCTGGTACTCGGGTGCAACATTCCAGACGCTTTACTAACACTCTCCCCACTTGGAGAGTCAGTGCCTTTAACCTCCTGTTTGGCCCAGTTTGCAATTTCTGCGGAAGATGAACAGGAATAGGCAGAACCAATGAGAGACTAGCTGGAGGTGTCTGGACGGGCAAACTTAACTCTCATTTCCCACCAGGAAGAGGAATTAACCAAAGGCTCAGCATGCAGTGCCGGAACCACACTAGGGCCTGAAGCAATTCTGCGGTGTTGTGGCCAGCTCACAAGAAAGCGAGTTGAAGAAAGGAGCTCAGGGGCACTGTCATTCACAAACCTGCAGAGTTATAAATGACAGCTATCGTCCAGAAATATATTGAAGTAAGGCTGCCAAGAGGACTTGAAAGTGGTGCAGAATTGCAGGAAACCGATTTCAGGAGGTAGACTGGAATTGCATTTAAAGCATAGGAAAAGAGACAGAACGTCCACAATGATGCTCTTGGCCAAAAAGTGCATATGCGTTTTTTCCTGAATATATTCAGGAAAAAACGCATATGCCCTTTTTGGCCAACCAAGCAAGCTTGCAAAGGAAATCTGAACTACAATAAAGTCTCACTTCCCCCTGGTCAAAAGGGCCATCTGAAAAAAGTGTAAAATCCAGAAAGGCAGGACAGGCCATGGAGAACTGGGAGCCTTGTTATGCTGATGGGTGGGATGTACATTGCCAACAGCCACTCTGGAGAAGTGTATGGTGTTTCCTGAAACATCTAAAAAACAAAGCAACAGAGCCTAGGGCACTTCCACTTATGGTCCAATAGCTTACGGAAATTAAAATCAAAAAGACACAGCCACCCCAAAGTTTAGGACGGCTCTGTTTACAAGAACCTCGTTTACGGTACAAGTTCAATATCGCAGAAAGCGAAAAATGGATAAAGAAGTTGTGGTACTTATGTACAATGCAATATCACTCAGCAATGAAATCTATGTCATCAGGCCCATAGCAGCATAATGAGTGGATTCAGCTACGATGATTCTAAGTGAAATAAGTCACACAGAAAAAGAAACATCATAAGATATCCCTAATACACGGAATGTAAACTTGGCTACACAGGAACTGAATTACAAAACAGAACAGGGTCTCAAATGTAGAAAACCAACTTACGCTTGCTAAAGGGGAAAGGTGAGTTGGGGTGCTGCATAAAATCAGAGATTGAAATTAGAACAGATACCATTCCATAAGCCAAATATGCAATAGACAAGAGCTACTCCTTGCTCAACGAAGTGGACACAACACCCCATATTAAACGCCTAAGAATATACCTGACTAGTAACAATCTTAAAACCTATGGATTTCTATGGCTCCGAAAGAGAATCAAGTGTGTGTACAGCGGCATAAACGCAGCAGTGATAGGATCGGTGAGGTTCGATGAGCAAATGCAGACCCTTTGAAGTCATATTGCGTGGTACCCATTCCATGGATCTCAACTCTCCAGGTTTAAGGGATTCTTCTTTCAGCTAAAACATGCATGTGGAACCCAGAATATGATCCACCATGTGATCGGGAAATGTGTTCAAATGTGTCTCAGGTTTCGTCCCCTGGTACTCGGGTGCAACATTCCAGACGCTTTACTAACACTCTGCCCACTTGGAGAGTCAGTGCCTTTAACCTCCTGTTTGGCCCAGTTTGCAATTTCTGCGGAAGATGAACAGGAATAGGGAGAACCAGTGAGAGACTAGCTGGAGGTGTCTGGACGGGCAAATTTAACTCTCATTTACCACCAGGAAGAGGAGTTAACCAAACGCAGAGACTGCCGTGCCGGAACCACACTAGGGCCTGAAGCAATCCTGCGGTGTTGCGGCCAGCTCACAAGAAAGCGAGTTGAAGAAAGGAGCTCAGGGGCACTGTAATTCACAAACTGCACAGTTATAAATGACAGCTATCGTCAAAAAAAATATTGAAGTGAGGCTGCCAAGAGGAGTTGAAAGCGGGGCAGAATTACAGGAAACCGATTTCAGGAGGGAGACTGGAATTGCATTTAAAGCATAGGAAAAGAGGCAGAACTCCACAATGATGCACTTGGCCAAAAAGGGCGTATGCGTCTTTTCCTGAATATATTCAGGAAAACACGCATACGCCCTTTTTGGCCAACCAAGCAAGCTTGCAAAGGAAATCTGCACTACAATGAAGTCTCACTGCCCCCCGGTCAAAAGGGCCATCTGAAAAAGTGTAAAATCCAGAAAGGCAGGACAGGCCATGGAGAACTGGGAGCCTTGTTATGCTGATGGGAGGGATGTAATTTGCCAACACCCACTCTGGTGAAGTGTATGGTGTTTCCTGAAACATCTATAAAACAAAGCAACAGAGCCTAGGACACTTCCAGTTATGGTCCTATAGCTTAGGGAAATTAAAATCAAAAAGACACAGCCACCCTAAAGTTTGGGACGGCTCTGTTTACAAGAACCTCGAATACGGTACAAGTTCAATATCACAGAAAGCGAAAAATGGATAAAGAATTTGTGGTACTTACGTACAATGCAATATCACTCAGCAATGAAATCTATGTCTTCAGGCCCGTAGCAGCAAAATGAGTGGATTCAGGTACGATGATTCCAAGTAAAATAAATCACACAGAAAAAGAAACATCATAAGATATCACTAATACACGGAATGTAAACTTGGCTACACAGGAACTGAATTACAAAACAGAACAGGGTCTCAAATGTAGAAAACCAACTTAGGCTTGCTTAAGGGGAAAGGTGAGTTGGGGTGCTGCATAAAACCAGAGATTGAAATTAGCACAGATATCGTTCCATAAGCCAAATATGTAATAGACAAGAGCTACTCCTTGCTCAACGAAGTGGACTCAACACCCCATATTAAACGCCTAAGGATATACTAGACTAGTAAGAATCTTAAAACCTATGGATTTATATGTCTCCGAAAGAGAATCAAACGTGTGTACAGCGGCATAAATGCAGCAGTGATAGGATTGGTGAGGTTCGGTGAGCAAATGCAGACCCTTTGAAGTCATATTCCATGGTACCCATTGCATGGGTCTCAACTCTCCAGGTTTAAGGGATTCTTCCTTCAGCTAAAACATGCATGTGGAAGCCAGAGTATGATCCACCGTGTGATCGGGAAACGTGTTCAAATGTGTCTCAGTTTTCGTCCCCTGGTACTCGGGTGCAACATTCCAGATGCTTTACTAACACTCTCCCCACTTGGAGAGTCAGTGCCTTTAACCTCCTGTTTGGCCCAGTTTGCAATTTCTGTGGAAGATGAACAGGAATAGGGAGAACCAATGAGAGACTAGCTGGAGGTGTCTGGACGGGCAAATTAATCTCTCATTTCCCACCAGGAAGCGTAATTAACCAAAGGCTCAGGGTGCCATGCCGGAACCACCCTAGGGCCTGAAGCAATCCTGCGGTGTTGCACCCAGCTCACAAGAAAGCGAGTTGAAGGAAGCAGCTCAGGGGCACTGTAATTCACAAACCTGCAGAGTTATAAATGACAGCTATCGTCCAAAAATATATTGAAGTAAGGCTGCCAAGAGGACTTGAAAGTGGGGGAGAATTGCAGGAAACCGATTTCAGGAGGTAGACTGGAATTGCATGCAAAGCATAGGAAAAGAGGCAGAACGTCCACAATGATGCACTTGGCCAAAAAGGGTGTATGCGTTTTTTCCTGAATATATTCAGGAAAAGAGGCATATGCGCTTTTTGGCCAACCAAGCAAGCTTGCAAAGGAAATCAGCACTATAATGAAGTCTCACTGTCAACTGGTCAAAAGGGCCATCTGAAAAAAGTGTAAAATCCAGAAAGGCAGGACAGGCCATGGAGAACTGGGAGCCTTGTTATGCTGATGGGCGGGATGTAAATTGCCAACAGCCACTCTGGAGAAGTGTATGGTGTTTCCTGAAACATCTAAAACACAAAACAACAGAGCCTAGGGCACTTCCACTTCTGGTCTTATAGCTTAGGGAAATTAAAATCAAAAAGACACAGCCACCCCAAAGTTTGGGCCGGCTCTGTTTACAAGAACCTCGTTTATGGTTCAAGTTCAATATCGCAGAAAGCGAAAAATGGATAAAGATGTTGTGGTACTTACGTACAATGCAATATCACTCAGCAATGAAATCTATGTCATCAGGCCCCTCGCAGCATAATGAGTGGATTCAGTACGATGATTCTAAGTGAAATAAGTCACACAGAAATAGAAACATCATAAGATATCGCTAATACACGGAATGTAAACTTGGCTACACAGGAACTGAATTAAAAAACAGAACAGGGTCTCAAATGTAGAAAACCAACTTATGCTTGCTTAAGGGGAAAGGTGAGTTGGGGTGCTGCATAAAACCAGAGATTGAAATTAGCACAGATACCGTTCCATAAGCCAAATATGTAATAGACAAGAGCTACTCCTTGCTCAACGAAGTGGACTCAACACCCCATATTAAACGCCTAAGAATATACCTGACTAGTAAGACTCTTAAACCCTATGGATTTCTATGTCTCCGAAAGAGAATCAAGCATGTGTACAGTGGCATAAACGCAGCAGTGATAGGATTGGTGAGGTTTGGTGAGTAAATGCAGACCCTTTGAAGTTATATTGCATGGTACCCATTCCATGGGTCTCAACTCTCCAGGTTTAAGGGATTCTTCCTTCAGCTGAAACATGCATGTGGAATCCAGAGTAGGATCCACCGTGTGATCGGGAAACGTGTTCAAATGCGTCTCAGTTTTCCTCCCCTGGTACTCGGGTGCAAAATTCCAGACGCTTTACTAACACTCTCCCCACTTGGAGAGTCAGTGCCTTTAACCTCCTGTTTGGCCCAGTTTGCAATTTCTGTGGAAGATGAACAGGAATAGGGAGAAACCATGAGCGAGTAGCTGGAGGTGTCTGGACGGGCAAATTTAACTCTCATTTCCCACCAGGAAGAGGAATTAACCAAAGGCTCAGCGTGCCATGCCAGAACCACACTAGGGCCTGAAGCAATCCTGCGGTGTTGCGGCCAGCTCACAAGAAAGCGAGTTGAAGGAAGGAGCTTAGGGACACTGTAATTCACAAACCTGCAGAATTATAAATGACAGCTATCGTCCAAAAATATATTGAAGTAAGGCTGCCAAGAGGACTTGAAAGCGGGGCAGAATTGCAGGAAACCGATTTCAGGAGGTAGACTGGAATTGAATATAAAGCATAGGAAAAGAGGCAGAACGTCCACAATGATGCACTTGGCCAAAAAGGACGTATGCGTTTTTTCCTGAATATATTTAGGAAAAAACACATACGCCCTTTTTGGCCAACCAAGCAAGCTTGCAAAGGAAATCTGCACTACAATGAAGTCTCACTGTCCCAAGTCAAAAGGGCCATCTGAAAAAAGTGTAAAATCCAGAAAGGCAGGACAGGCTATGGAGAACAGGGAGCCTAGTTATGCTGATGGGCGGGATGAAATTTGCCAACAGCCACTCTGGAGAAGTGTATGGTGTTTCCTGAAACATCTACAAAACAAAGCAACAGAGCCTAGGGCACTTCCACTTAAGATCCTATAGCTTAGGGAAATTAAAATCAAAAAGACACAACCACCCCAATGTTTGGGACGGCTCTGTTTACAAGAACCTCGTTTACGGTACAAGTTCAATATCACAGAAAGCGAAAAATTGATAAAGAAGTTGTGGTACTTACGTACAATGCAATATCACTCAGCAATGAAATCTATGTCATCAGGCCCATAGCAACATAATGAGTGGATTCAGGTACGATGATTCTAAGTGAAATAAGTCACACAAAAAAAGAAACATCATAAGATATCACTAATACACGGAATGTAAACCTGGCTACACAGGAACTGAATTACAAATGAGAACAGGGTCTCAAATGTAGAAAACCAACTTATGCTTGCTTAAGGGGAAAGGTGAGTTGGGGTGCTGCATAAAACCAGAGATTGAAATTAGCACAGATACCATTCCATAAGCCAAATATGTAATAGACAAGAGCTACACCTTGCTCAGCGAGGTGGACTCAACACCCCATATTAAACGCCTAAATATATACCAGACTAGTAAGAATCTTAAAACCTATGGATTTATATGTCTCCGAAAGAGAAACAAACGTGTGTACAGCGGCATAAATGCAGCAGTGATAGGATTGGTGAGGTTCGGTGAGCAAATGCAGACCCTTTGAAGTCATATTGCCTGGTACCCATTCCATGGGTCTCCACTCTCCAGGTTTAAGGGATTCTTCCTTCAGCTAAAATATGCATGTGGAACCCAGAGTATGATCCACCATGTGATCGGGAAACGTGTTCAAATGTGTCTCAGTTTTCGTCCCCTGGTACTCGGGTGCAACATTCCAGACGCTTTACTAACACTCTCCCCACTTGGAGAGTCAGTGCCTTTAACCTCCTGTTTTGCCCAGTTTGCAATTACTGTGGAAGATGAACAGGAATAGGGAGAACCCATGAGAGACTAGCTGGAGGTGTCTGGATGGGCAAATTTATCTCTCATTTCCCACCAGGAAGCGGAGTTAACCAAAGGCTCAGCGTGCCATGCCGGAACCACCCTAGTGCCTGAAGCAATCCTGCGGTGTTGCAGCCAGCTCACAAGAAAGCGAGTTGAAGGAAGGAGCTCAGGGGCACTGTAATCCACAAACCTGCAGAGTTATAAATGACAGCTATCGTCCAAAAATATATTGAAGTAAGGCTGCCAAGAGGACTTGAAAGCGGGGCAGAATTGCAGGAAACCGATTTCAGGAGGTAGACTGGAATTGCATGTAAAGCATAGGAAAAGAGGCAGAACGTCCACAATGATGCACTTGGTAAAAAAGGGCATATGCGTTTTTTCCTGAATATATTCAGGAAAAAACGCATACGTACTTTTTGGCCAACCAAGCAAGCTTGCAAAGGAAATCTGCACTACAAGGAAGTCTCACTGCCCCCTGGTCAAAAGGGCCATCTGAAAAAAGTGTAAAATCCAGAAAGGCAGGACAGGCCATGGAGAACTGGCAGCCTTGTTATGCTGATGGGCAGGATGTAATTGCCAACAGCCACTCTGGAGAAGTGTATGGTGTTTCCTGAAACATCTAAACCACAAAACAACAGAGCCTAGGGCACTTCCACATATGGTCTTATAGCTTAGGGAAATTAAAATCAAAAAGACACTGCCACCCCAAAGTTTGGGCCGGCTCTGTTTACAAGAACCTCTTTTATGGTACAAGTTCAATATCGCAGAAAGCGAAAAATGGATAAAGACGTTGTGGTACTTACGTACAATGCAATATCACTCAGCAATGAAATCTATGTCATCAGGCCCCTCGCAGCATAATGAGTGGATTCAGTACGATGATTCTAAGTGAAATAAGTCACACAGAAATAGAAACATCATAAGATATCACTAATACACGGAATGTAAACTTGGCTACACAGGAACTGAATTACAAAACAGAACAGGGTCTCAAATGTAGAAAACCAACTCATGCTTGCTTAAGGGGAAAGGTGAGTTGGGGTGCTGCATAAAACCAGAGATTGAAATTAGCACAGATACCGTTCCATAAGCCAAATATGTAATAGACAAGAGCTACTCCTTGCTCAACGAAGTGGACTCAACACCCCATATTAAACGCCTAAGGATATACCGGACTAATAAGAATCTTAAAACCTATGGATTTATTTGTCTCCGAAAGAGAATCAAGCGTGTGTACAGCGGCATAAATGCAGCAGTGATAGGATTGGTGAGGTTTGGTGAGCAAATGCAGACCCTTTGAAGCCATATTGCATGGTACCCATTCCATGGGTCTCAACTCTCCAGGTTTAAGGGATTTTTCCTTCAGCTAAAACATGCATGTGGAACCCAGAGTATGATCCACCGTGTGATCGGGAAACGTGTTCAAATGTGTCTCAATTTTCGTCCCCTGGTACTCGGGTGCAACATTCCAGACGCTTTACTAACACTCTCCCCACTTGGAGAGTCAGTGCCTTTAATCTCCTGTTTGGCCCAGTTTGCAATTTCTGCAGAAAATGAACAGGAATAGGGAGAACCAATGAGAGACTAGCTGGAGGTGTCTGGACGGGCAAATTTAACTCTCATTTCCCACCAGGAAGAGGAATTAACCAAAGGCTCAGCGTGCCGTGCCGGAACCACACTACGGCCTGAAGCCATCCTGCGGTGTTGCGGCCACCTCACAAGAAAGCGAGTTGAAGAAAGGTGCTCAGGGGCACAGTAATTCACAAAACTACAGAGTTATAAATGACAGCTATCGTCCAAAAATATATTGAAGTAAGGCTGCCAAGAGGACTTGAAAGCGGGGCAGAATTGCACGAAACCGATTTCAGTAGGTAGACTGGAATTGCATGTAAAGCATAGGAAAAGAGGCAGAACGTCCACAATGATGCACTTGGCCAAAAAGGGCGTATGCGTTTTTTCCTGAATGTATTCAGGAAAAAACGCATACGCCCTTTTTGGCCAACCAAGCAAGCTTGCAAAGGAAATCTGCACTACAATGAAGTCTCACTGCCCCCCGGTCAAAAGGGCCATCTGAAAAAAGTGTAAAATCCATAAAGGCAGGATAGGCCATGGAGAACTGGGAGCCTTGTTATGCTGATGGGCGGGATGTAAATTGCCAACAGCCACTCTGGAGAAGTGTATTGTGTTTCCTGAAACATCTACAAAACACAGCAACAGAGCCTAGGGCACTTCCACTTATGGTCCTATAGCTTAGGGAAATTAAAATAAAAAAGACACAGCTACCCCAAAGTTTGGGACGGCTCTGTTTACAAGAACCTCGTTTATGGTACAAGTTCAATATCACAGAAAGCGAAAAATGGATAAAGAAGTTGTGGTACTTACGTACAATGCAATATCACTCAGCAATGAAATCTATGTCATCAGGCCCGTAGCAGCATAATGAGTGGATTCAGGTACGATGATTCTACGTGAAATAAGTCACAGAGAAAAAGAAACATTATAAGATATCACTACTACACGGAATGTAAACTTGGATAAACAGGAACTGAATTACAAAACAGAACAGGGTCTCAAATGTAGAAAACCAACTTATGCTTGCTTAAGGGGAAAGGTGAGTTGGGGTGCTGCATAAAACCAGAGATTGAAATTAGCACAGATACCGTTCCATAAGCCAAATATGTAATAGACAAGAGCTACTCCTTGCTCAACGAGGTGCACTCAACACCCCATATTAAACGCCTAAGAATATACCTGACTAGTAAAAATCTTAAAAGCTATGGATTTATATGTCTCTGAAAGAGAATCAAGCGTGTGTACAGCAGCATAAACGCAGCAGTGATAGGATTGGTGAGGTTCGGTGAGCAAATGCAGACCCTTTGACGTCATATTGCATGGTACCCATTCCATGGGTCTCCACTCTCCAGGTTTAAGGGATTCTTCCTTCAGCTAAAACATGCATGTGGAACCCAGAGTATGATCCACCGTGTGATCGGGAAACGTGTTCAAATGTGTCTCAGTTTTCATCCCCTGGTATTCGGGGGCAACATTCCAGACGCTTTACTAACACTCTCCCCACTTGGAGAGTCAGTGCCTTTAACCTCCTGTTTGGCCCAGTTTCCAATTTCTGCGGAAAATGAATAGGAATATGGAGAACCAATGAGAGACTAGCTGGAGGTTTCTGGATGGGCAAATTTAACTCTCATTTCCCACCAGGAAGAGGA
Source organism: Orcinus orca (assembly GCF_937001465.1). Lineage (NCBI taxonomy): Eukaryota > Metazoa > Chordata > Mammalia > Artiodactyla > Delphinidae > Orcinus > Orcinus orca. Next base: position 107,174,061 of record NC_064560.1, read on the forward strand.
ATTAACCAAAGGCTCACCGTGCCATGCTGGAACCACACTACGGCCTGAAGCAATCCTGCAGTGTTGCGGCCAGCTCACAAGAAAGCGAGTTGAAGAAAGGAGCTCAGGGACACTGTCATTCACAAACCTGCAGAGTTATAAATGAATGCTATCGTCCAAAAATATATTGAAGTAAGGCTGCCAAGCGGACTTGAAAGCGGGGCAGAATTGCAGGAACCCGATTTCAGGAGGTAGACTGGAATTGCATGTAAAGCATAGGAAAAGAGGCAGAAGGTCCACAATGATGCACTTGGCCAAAAAGGGCGTATGCGTTTTTTCCTGAATATATTCAGGAAAAAACGCATACGCCCTTTTTGGCCAACCAAGCAAGCTTGCAAAGGAAATCTGCACTACAATAAAGTCTCACTGCCCCCCGGTCAAAAGGGCAATCTGAAAAAAGTGTAAAATCCAGAAAGGCAGGACAGGCCATGGAGAACTGGGAGCCTTGTTATGCTGATGGGCGGGATGCAAATTGCCAACAGCCACTCTGGAGAAGTGAATGGTGTTTCCTGCAACAGCTAAGAAACAAAGCAACAGAGCCTAGGGCACTTCCACTTATGGTCCTATAGCTTAGGGAAATTAAAATCAAAAAGACACAGCCACCCCAAACTTTGGGATGGCTCTGTTTACAAGAACCTCGTTTACGGTACAAGTTCAATATCACAGAAAGCGAAAAATGGATAAAGAAGTTGTGGTACTTACGTACAATGCAATATCACTCAGCAATGAAATCTATGTCATCAGGCCCGTAGCAGCATAATGAGTGGATTCAGGTACGATGATTCTAAGTGAAATAAGTCACACAGAAAAAGAAACATCATAAGATATCACGACTACACGGAATGTAAACTTGGCTACACAGGAACTGAATTACAAAACAGAACAGGGTCTCAAATGTAGAAAACCAACTTATGCTTGCTTAAGGGGAAAGGTGAGTTGGGGTGCTGCATAAAACCAGAGATTGAAATTAGCACAGATACCGTTCCATAAGCCAAATATGTAATAGACAAGAGCTACTCCTTGCTCAATGAAGTGGACTCAATACCCCATATTAAACACCTAAGAATATACCTGACTAGTAAGAATCGTAAAACCTATGCATTTATATGTCTCCAAAAGAGAATCTAGCATGTGTACAGTGGCATAAACGCAGCAGTGATAGGATTGGTGAGGTTCGGTGAGCAAATGCAGAACCTTTGAAGTCATATTGCATGGTACCCATTCCATGGGTCTCAACTCTCCAGGTTTAAGGGATTCTTCCTTCAGCTAAAACATGCATGTGGAACCCAGAATATGATCCACCGTGTGATCAGGAAACGTGTTCAAATGTGTCTCAGTTTTCGTCCCCTGGTACTCGGGTGCAAAATTCCAGACGCTTTACTAACACTCTCCCCACTTGGAGAGTCAGTGCCTTTAACCTACTTTTTGGCCCAGGTTGCAATTTCAGCGGAAAATGAACAGGAATAGGGGGAACCAATGAGAGACTAGCTGGAGGTGTCCAGACGGGGAAATTTAACTCTCATTTCCCACCAGGGAAGAGGAATTAACCAAAGGCTCAGCGTGCCATGCCGGAACGACACTACGGCCTGAAGCAATAGAGCGGTGTTGTGGCCAGCTCACAAGAAAGCAAGTTGAAGAAAAGAGCTCAGGGGCACTGTCATTCACAAACCTGCAGAGTTATAAATGACAGCTATCGTCCAAAAATATATTGAAGTAAGGCTGCTAAGAGGACTTGAAAGCGGGGCACAATTGCAGGAAACAAATTTCAGGAGGTAGACTGGAATTGCATTTAAAGCATAGGAAAAGAGGCAGAACGTCCACAATGATGCACTTGGCCGAAAAGGTCGTATGCGTTTTTTCCTGAATATATTCAGGAAAAGACGCATACTCTCTTTTTGGCCAACCAAGCAAGCTTGCAAAGGAAATCTGCACTATAATGAAGTCTCACTGCCCCACGGTCAAAAGGGCCATCTGAAAAAAATGTAAAATCCAGAAATGCAGGATAGGCCATGGAGAACTGGGAGCCTTGTTATGCTGATGGGCGGGATGTAAATTGCTAACAGCCACTCTGGAGAAGTGCATGGTGTTTCCTGAAACATCTAAAAAACAAAGCAACAGAGCCTAGGGCACATCCACTTATGATCCTGTAGCTTAGGGAAATTAAAATCAAAAAGACACAGCCACCCCAAAGTTTGGGACGGCTCTGTTTACAAGAACCTCATTTATGGTACAAGTTCAATATCGCAGAAAGCGAAAAATGGATAAAGAGGTTGTGGTACTTACGTACAATGCAATATCACTCAGCAATGAAATCTATGTCATCAGGCCCTTAGCAGCATAATGAGTGGATACAGGTACGATGATTCTACGTGAAATAAGTCACACAGAAAAAGAAACATCATAAGATATCACTACTACACGGAATGTAATCTTGGCTACACAGGAACTGAATTACAAAACAGAACAGGGTCTCAATTGTAGAAAACCAACTTATGCTTGCTTAAGGGGAAAGGTGAGTTGGGGTGCTGCATAAAACCAGAGATTGAAATTAGCACAGATACCGTTCCATAAGCCAAATATGTAATAGAGAAGAGCTACTCCTTGCTCAACGAGGTGTACTCAACACCCCATATTAAACGCCTAAGAATATAGCTGACTAGTAAGAATCTTAAAACCTATGGATTTATATGTCTCTGAAAGAGAATCAAGCGTGTGTACAGTGGCATAAACGCAGCAGTGATAGGATTGGTGAGGTTCGGTGAGCAAATGCAGACCCTTTGAAGTCATATTACATGGTACCCATTCCATGGGTCTCTACTCTCCAGGTTTAAGGGATTCTTCCTTCAGCTAAAACATGCATGTGGAACCCAGAGTATGATCCACCATGTGATCAGGAAACGTGTTCAAATGTATCTCAGTTTTCGTCCACTGGTACTCGGGTGCAACATTCCAGACGCTTTACTAACACTCTCCCCACTTGGAGAGTCAGTGCCTTTAACCTCCTGTTTGGCCCAGTTTGCAATTTCTGCGGAAAATGAACAGGAATAGGGAGAACCAATGAGAGACTAGCTGGAGGTGTCTGAACGGGCAAATTTAACTCTCATTTCCCACCAGGAAGAGGAATTAACCAAAGGCTCAGCGTGCCGTGCCGGAACCACACTAGGGCCTGAAGCAATCCTGCGGTGTTGCGGCCACCTCACAAGAAAGCGAGTTGAAGAAAGGAGCTCAGGGGCACTGTCATTCACAAACCTGCAGAGTTATAAATGACAGCTATCATCCAAAAATATATTGAAGTAAGGCTGCCAAGAGGACTTGAAAGCGGGGCAGAATTGCAAGAAACCGATTTCAGGAGGTAGACTGGAATTGCATGTAAAGCATAGGAAAAGAGGCAGAACGTCCACAATGATACACTTGGCCAAAAAGGGCGTATGCGTTTTTTCCTGAATATATTCAGGAAAAAACGCATACGCACTTTTTGGCCAACCAAGCAAGCTTGCAAAGGAAATCTGCACTACAATGAAGTCTCACTGCCCCCCGGTCAAAAGGGCCATGTGAAAAAAGTGGAAAATCCAGAAAGGCAGGACAGGCCATGGAGAACTGGGAGCCTTGTTATGCTGATGGGCGGGATGTAAATTGCCAACAGCCACTCTGGAGAAGTGTATGGTGTTTCCTGAAACATCTAAGAAACAAAGCAACAGAGCCTAGGGCACTTTCACTTATGGTCCTATAGCTTAGGGAAATTAAAATCAAAAAGACACAGCCACCCCAATGTTTGGGACGGCTCTGTTTACAAGAACCTCGTTTACGGTACAAGTTCAATATCACAGAAAGCGAAAAATGGATAAAGAAGTTGTGGTACTTACGTACAATGCAATATCACTCAGCAATGAAATCTATGTCATCAGGCCCGTAGCAGCATAATGAGTGGATTCAGGTACGATGATTCTAAGTGAAATAAGTCACAGAGAAAAAGAAACATCATAAGATATCACTACTACACGGAATGTAATCTTGGCTACACAGGAACTGAATTACAAAACAGAACAGGGTCTCAAATGTAGAAAACCGACTTATGCTTGCTTAAGGGGAAAGGTGAGTTGGGGTGCTGCATAAAACCAGAGATTGAAATTAGCACAGATACCGTTCCATAAGCCAAATATGTAATAGACAAGAGCTACTCCTTGCTCAACGAAGTGGACTCAACACTCCATATTAAACGTCTAAGAATATAGCTGACTAGTAAGAATCTTAAAATCTATGGATTTATATGTCTCCGAAAGAGAATCAAGCGTGTTTACAGTGCAATAAACGCAGCAGTGATAGGATTGGTGAGGTTCGGTGAGCAAATGCAGACCCTTTGAAGTCATATTGCATGGTACCCATTCCATGGGTCTCAACTCTCCAGGTTTAAGGGATTCTTCCTTCAGCTAAAACATGCATGTGGAACCCAGAGTATGATCCACCGTGTGTTCGGGAAACGTGTTCAAATGTGTCTCAGTTTCCGTCCCCTGGTACACGGGCGCAACATTCCAGATGCTTTACTAACACTCTCCCCACTTGGAGAGTCAGTGCCTTTAACCTCCTGTTTGGCCCAGTTTCCAATTTCTGTGGAAAATGAACAGGAATAGGGAGAACCAATGAGAGACTAGCTGGAGGTGTCTGGACGGGAAATTTAAGGCTCATTTCCCACCAGGAAGAGGAATTAACCAAAGGCTCAGCGTGCCGTGCCAGAACCACACTAGGGCCTGAAGCAATCCTGCGGTGTTGCGGCCAGCTCAAAAGAAAGCGAGTTGAAGAAAGGAGCTCAGGGGCACTGTCATTCACAAACCTGCAGAGTTATAAATGAATGCTATCGTCCAAAAATATATTGAAGTAAGGTTGCCAAGAGGACTTGAAAGCGGGGCAGAATTGCAGGAAACCCATTTCAGGAGGTAGACTGGAATTGCAGCTATAGCATAGGAAAAGAGGCAGAACGTCCACAATGATGCACTTGGCCAAAAAGGGCGTATGCGTTTTTTCCTGAATATATTCAGGAAAAAACGCATACGCCCTTTTTGGCCAACCAAGCAAGCTTGCAAAGGAAATCTGCACTACAATGAAGTCTCACTGCCCCCCGGTCAAAAGGGCCATCTGAAAAAAGTGTAAAATCCAGAAAGGCAGGACAGTTCATGGAGATATGGGAGCCTTGTTATGCTGATGGGCGAGATGTAAATTGCCAGCAGCCACTCTGGAGAAGTGTATGGTGTTTCCTGAAACATCTAAGAAACAAAGCAATAGAGCCTAGGGCACTTCCACTTATGGTCCTATAGCTTAGGGAAATTAAAATCGAAAAGACACAGCCACCCCAAAGTTTGGGACGGCTCTGTTTACATGAACCTCGTTTACGGTACAAGTTCAATATCACAGAAAGCGAAAAATGGATAAAGAAGTTGTGGTACTTACGTACAATGCAATATCACTCAGCAATGAAATCTATGTCATCAGGCCCGTAGCAGCATAATGAGTGGATACAGGTACGATGATTCTACGTGAAATAAGTCACACAGAAAAAGAAACATCATAAGATATCACTACTACACGGAATGTAATCTTGGCTACACAGGAACTGAATTACAAAACAGAACAGGGTCTCAAATGTAGAAAACCAACGTATGCTTGCTTAAGGGGAAAGGTGAGTTGGGGTGCTGCATAAAACCAGAGATTGAAATTAGCACAGATACCGTTCCATAAGCCAAATATGTAATAGACAAGAGCTACTCCTTGCTCAACGAAGTGGACTCAACACCCCATATTAAACGCCTAAGAATATACCTGACTAGTAAGAATCTTAAAACCTATGGATTTATATGTCTCCGAAAGAGAATCAAGCGTGTGTACAGCGACATAAACGCAGCAGTGATAGGATTGGTGAGGTTCGGTGAGCAAATGCAGACCCTTTGAAGTCATATTGCATGGTACCCATTCCATTGTTCTCCACTCTCCAGGTTTAAGGGATTCCTCCTTCAGCTAAAACATGCATGTGGAACCCAGAGTATGATCCCCCGAGTGATCGGGAAACGTGTTCAAATGTGTCTCAGTTTTCGTCCCCTGGTACTCGGGTGCAACATTCCAGATTCTTTACTAACACTCTCCCCACTTGGAGAGTCAGTGCCTTTAACCTCCTGTTTGGCCCAGTTTCCAATTTCTGCGGAAAATGAACAGGAATAGGGAGAACCAATGAGAGACTAGCTGGAGGTTTCTGGATTGGCAAATTTAACTCTCATTTCCCACCAGGAAGAGGAATTAACCAAAGGCTCAGCGTGCCATGCTGGAACCACACTAGGGCCTGAAGCAATCCTGCAGTGTTGCGGCCAGCTCACAAGAAAGCGAGTTGAAGAAAGGAGCTCAGGGGCACTGTCATTCACAAACCTGCAGAGTTATAAATGACAGCTATCGTCCAAAAATATATTGAAGTAAGGCTGTCAAGAGGACTTGAAAGCGGGGCAGAATTGCAGGAAACCGATTTCAGGAGGTAGACTGGAATTGCATGTAAAGCATAGGAAAAGAGGCAGAAGGTCCACAATGATGCACTTGGCCAAAAAGGGCGTATGCGTTTTTTCCTGAATATATTCAGGAAAAAACGCATACGCCCTTTTTGGCCAACCAAGCAAGCTTGCAAAGGAAATCTGCACTACAATGAAGTCTCACTGTCCCAAGTCAAAAGGGCCATCTGAAAAAAGTGTAAAATCCAGAAAGGCAGGACAGGCTATGGAGAACAGGGAGCCTAGTTATGCTGATGGGCGGGATGAAATTTGCCAACAGCCACTCTGGAGAAGTGTATGGTGTTTCCTGAAACATCTACAAAACAAAGCAACAGAGCCTAGGGCACTTCCACTTAAGATCCTATAGCTTAGGGAAATTAAAATCAAAAAGACACAACCACCCCAATGTTTGGGACGGCTCGGTTTACAAGAACCTCGTTTACGGTACAAGTTCAATATCACAGAAAGCGAAAAATTGATAAAGAAGTTGTGGTACTTACGTACAATGCAATATCACTCAGCAATGAAATCTATGTCATCAGGCCCATAGCAACATAATGAGTGGATTCAGGTACGATGATTCTAAGTGAAATAAGTCACACAAAAAAAGAAACATCATAAGATATCACTAATACACGGAATGTAAACCTGGCTACACAGGAACTGAATTACAAATGAGAACAGGGTCTCAAATGTAGAAAACCAACTTATGCTTGCTTAAGGGGAAAGGTGAGTTGGGGTGCTGCATAAAACCAGAGATTGAAATTAGCACAGATACCATTCCATAAGCCAAATATGTAATAGACAAGAGCTACACCTTGCTCAGCGAGGTGGACTCAACACCCCATATTAAACGCCTAAATATATACCAGACTAGTAAGAATCTTAAAACCTATGGATTTATATGTCTCCGAAAGAGAAACAAACGTGTGTACAGCGGCATAAATGCAGCAGTGATAGGATTGGTGAGGTTCGGTGAGCAAATGCAGACCCTTTGAAGTCATATTGCCTGGTACCCATTCCATGGGTCTCCACTCTCCAGGTTTAAGGGATTCTTCCTTCAGCTAAAATATGCATGTGGAACCCAGAGTATGATCCACCATGTGATCGGGAAACGTGTTCAAATGTGTCTCAGTTTTCGTCCCCTGGTACTCGGGTGCAACATTCCAGACGCTTTACTAACACTCTCCCCACTTGGAGAGTCAGTGCCTTTAACCTCCTGTTTTGCCCAGTTTGCAATTACTGTGGAAGATGAACAGGAATAGGGAGAACCCATGAGAGACTAGCTGGAGGTGTCTGGATGGGCAAATTTATCTCTCATTTCCCACCAGGAAGCGGAGTTAACCAAAGGCTCAGCGTGCCATGCCGGAACCACCCTAGTGCCTGAAGCAATCCTGCGGTGTTGCAGCCAGCTCACAAGAAAGCGAGTTGAAGGAAGGAGCTCAGGGGCACTGTAATCCACAAACCTGCAGAGTTATAAATGACAGCTATCGTCCAAAAATATATTGAAGTAAGGCTGCCAAGAGGACTTGAAAGCGGGGCAGAATTGCAGGAAACCGATTTCAGGAGGTAGACTGGAATTGCATGTAAAGCATAGGAAAAGAGGCAGAACGTCCACAATGATGCACTTGGTAAAAAAGGGCATATGCGTTTTTTCCTGAATATATTCAGGAAAAAACGCATACGTACTTTTTGGCCAACCAAGCAAGCTTGCAAAGGAAATCTGCACTACAAGGAAGTCTCACTGCCCCCTTGTCAAAAGGGCCATCTGAAAAAAGTGTAAAATCCAGAAAGGCAGGACAGGCCATGGAGAACTGGCAGCCTTGTTATGCTGATGGGCAGGATGTAATTGCCAACAGCCACTCTGGAGAAGTGTATGGTGTTTCCTGAAACATCTAAACCACAAAACAACAGAGCCTAGGGCACTTCCACATATGGTCTTATAGCTTAGGGAAATTAAAATCAAAAAGACACTGCCACCCCAAAGTTTGGGCCGGCTCTGTTTACAAGAACCTCTTTTATGGTACAAGTTCAATATCGCAGAAAGCGAAAAATGGATAAAGACGTTGTGGTACTTACGTACAATGCAATATCACTCAGCAATGAAATCTATGTCATCAGGCCCCTCGCAGCATAATGAGTGGATTCAGTACGATGATTCTAAGTGAAATAAGTCACACAGAAATAGAAACATCATAAGATATCACTAATACACGGAATGTAAACTTGGCTACACAGGAACTGAATTACAAAACAGAACAGGGTCTCAAATGTAGAAAACCAACTCATGCTTGCTTAAGGGGAAAGGTGAGTTGGGGTGCTGCATAAAACCAGAGATTGAAATTAGCACAGATACCGTTCCATAAGCCAAATATGTAATAGACAAGAGCTACTCCTTGCTCAACGAAGTGGACTCAACACCCCATATTAAACGCCTAAGGATATACCGGACTAATAAGAATCTTAAAACCTATGGATTTATTTGTCTCCGAAAGAGAATCAAGCGTGTGTACAGCGGCATAAATGCAGCAGTGATAGGATTGGTGAGGTTTGGTGAGCAAATGCAGACCCTTTGAAGCCATATTGCATGGTACCCATTCCATGGGTCTCAACTCTCCAGGTTTAAGGGATTTTTCCTTCAGCTAAAACATGCATGTGGAACCCAGAGTATGATCCACCGTGTGATCGGGAAACGTGTTCAAATGTGTCTCAATTTTCGTCCCCTGGTACTCGGGTGCAACATTCCAGACGCTTTACTAACACTCTCCCCACTTGGAGAGTCAGTGCCTTTAATCTCCTGTTTGGCCCAGTTTGCAATTTCTGCAGAAAATGAACAGGAATAGGGAGAACCAATGAGAGACTAGCTGGAGGTGTCTGGACGGGCAAATTTAACTCTCATTTCCCACCAGGAAGAGGAATTAACCAAAGGCTCAGCGTGCCGTGCCGGAACCACACTACGGCCTGAAGCCATCCTGCGGTGTTGCGGCCACCTCACAAGAAAGCGAGTTGAAGAAAGGTGCTCAGGGGCACAGTAATTCACAAAACTACAGAGTTATAAATGACAGCTATCGTCCAAAAATATATTGAAGTAAGGCTGCCAAGAGGACTTGAAAGCGGGGCAGAATTGCACGAAACCGATTTCAGTAGGTAGACTGGAATTGCATGTAAAGCATAGGAAAAGAGGCAGAACGTCCACAATGATGCACTTGGCCAAAAAGGGCGTATGCGTTTTTTCCTGAATGTATTCAGGAAAAAACGCATACGCCCTTTTTGGCCAACCAAGCAAGCTTGCAAAGGAAATCTGCACTACAATGAAGTCTCACTGCCCCCCGGTCAAAAGGGCCATCTGAAAAAAGTGTAAAATCCATAAAGGCAGGATAGGCCATGGAGAACTGGGAGCCTTGTTATGCTGATGGGCGGGATGTAAATTGCCAACAGCCACTCTGGAGAAGTGTATTGTGTTTCCTGAAACATCTACAAAACACAGCAACAGAGCCTAGGGCACTTCCACTTATGGTCCTATAGCTTAGGGAAATTAAAATAAAAAAGACACAGCTACCCCAAAGTTTGGGACGGCTCTGTTTACAAGAACCTCGTTTATGGTACAAGTTCAATATCACAGAAAGCGAAAAATGGATAAAGAAGTTGTGGTACTTACGTACAATGCAATATCACTCAGCAATGAAATCTATGTCATCAGGCCCGTAGCAGCATAATGAGTGGATTCAGGTACGATGATTCTACGTGAAATAAGTCACAGAGAAAAAGAAACATTATAAGATATCACTACTACACGGAATGTAAACTTGGATAAACAGGAACTGAATTACAAAACAGAACAGGGTCTCAAATGTAGAAAACCAACTTATGCTTGCTTAAGGGGAAAGGTGAGTTGGGGTGCTGCATAAAACCAGAGATTGAAATTAGCACAGATACCGTTCCATAAGCCAAATATGTAATAGACAAGAGCTACTCCTTGCTCAACGAGGTGCACTCAACACCCCATATTAAACGCCTAAGAATATACCTGACTAGTAAAAATCTTAAAAGCTATGGATTTATATGTCTCTGAAAGAGAATCAAGCGTGTGTACAGCAGCATAAACGCAGCAGTGATAGGATTGGTGAGGTTCGGTGAGCAAATGCAGACCCTTTGACGTCATATTGCATGGTACCCATTCCATGGGTCTCCACTCTCCAGGTTTAAGGGATTCTTCCTTCAGCTAAAACATGCATGTGGAACCCAGAGTATGATCCACCGTGTGATCGGGAAACGTGTTCAAATGTGTCTCAGTTTTCATCCCCTGGTATTCGGGGGCAACATTCCAGACGCTTTACTAACACTCTCCCCACTTGGAGAGTCAGTGCCTTTAACCTCCTGTTTGGCCCAGTTTCCAATTTCTGCGGAAAATGAATAGGAATATGGAGAACCAATGAGAGACTAGCTGGAGGTTTCTGGATGGGCAAATTTAACTCTCATTTCCCACCAGGAAGAGGAATTAACCAAAGGCTCACCGTGCCATGCTGGAACCACACTACGGCCTGAAGCAATCCTGCAGTGTTGCGGCCAGCTCACAAGAAAGCGAGTTGAAGAAAGGAGCTCAGGGACACTGTCATTCACAAACCTGCAGAGTTATAAATGAATGCTATCGTCCAAAAATATATTGAAGTAAGGCTGCCAAGCGGACTTGAAAGCGGGGCAGAATTGCAGGAACCCGATTTCAGGAGGTAGACTGGAATTGCCTGTAAAGCATAGGAAAAGAGGCAGAAGGTCCACAATGATGCACTTGGCCAAAAAGGGCGTATGCGTTTTTTCCTGAATATATTCAGGAAAAAACGCATACGCCCTTTTTGGCCAACCAAGCAAGCTTGCAAAGGAAATCTGCACTACAATAAAGTCTCACTGCCCCCCGGTCAAAAGGGCAATCTGAAAAAAGTGTAAAATCCAGAAAGGCAGGACAGGCCATGGAGAACTGGGAGCCTTGTTATGCTGATGGGCGGGATGCAAATTGCCAACAGCCACTCTGGAGAAGTGAATGGTGTTTCCTGCAACAGCTAAGAAACAAAGCAACAGAGCCTAGGGCACTTCCACTTATGGTCCTATAGCTTAGGGAAATTAAAATCAAAAAGACACAGCCACCCCAAACTTTGGGATGGCTCTGTTTACAAGAACCTCGTTTACGGTACAAGTTCAATATCACAGAAAGCGAAAAATGGATAAAGAAGTTGTGGTACTTACGTACAATGCAATATCACTCAGCAATGAAATCTATGTCATCAGGCCCGTAGCAGCATAATGAGTGGATTCAGGTACGATGATTCTAAGTGAAATAAGTCACACAGAAAAAGAAACATCATAAGATATCACGACTACACGGAATGTAAACTTGGCTACACAGGAACTGAATTACAAAACAGAACAGGGTCTCAAATGTAGAAAACCAACTTATGCTTGCTTAAGGGGAAAGGTGAGTTGGGGTGCTGCATAAAACCAGAGATTGAAATTAGCACAGATACCGTTCCATAAGCCAAATATGTAATAGACAAGAGCTACTCCTTGCTCAATGAAGTGGACTCAATACCCCATATTAAACACCTAAGAATATACCTGACTAGTAAGAATCGTAAAACCTATGCATTTATATGTCTCCAAAAGAGAATCTAGCATGTGTACAGTGGCATAAACGCAGAAGTGATAGGATTGGTGAGGTTCGGTGAGCAAATGCAGAACCTTTGAAGTCATATTGCATGGTACCCATTCCATGGGTCTCAACTCTCCAGGTTTAAGGGATTCTTCCTTCAGCTAAAACATGCATGTGGAACCCAGAATATGATCCACCGTGTGATCAGGAAACGTGTTCAAATGTGTCTCAGTTTTCGTCCCCTGGTACTCGGGTGCAAAATTCCAGACGCTTTACTAACACTCTCCCCACTTGGAGAGTCAGTGCCTTTAACCTACTTTTTGGCCCAGGTTGCAATTTCAGCGGAAAATGAACAGGAATAGGGGGAACCAATGAGAGACTAGCTGGAGGTGTCCAGACGGGGAAATTTAACTCTCATTTCCCACCAGGGAAGAGGAATTAACCAAAGGCTCAGTGTGCCATGCCGGAACGACACTACGGCCTGAAGCAATAGAGCGGTGTTGTGGCCAGCTCACAAGAAAGCAAGTTGAAGAAAAGAGCTCAGGGGCACTATCATTCACAACCCTGCAGAGTTATAAATGACAGCTATCGTCCAAAAATATATTGAAGTAAGGCTGCTAAGAGGACTTGAAAGCGGGGCACAATTGCAGGAAACAAATTTCAGGAGGTAGACTGGAATTGCATTTAAAGCATAGGAAAAGAGGCAGAACGTCCACAATGATGCACTTGGCCGAAAAGGTCATATGCGTTTTTTCCTGAATATATTCAGGAAAAAACGCATACTCTCTTTTTGGCCAACCAAGCAAGCTTGCAAAGGAAATCTGCACTATAATGAAGTCTCACTGCCCCACGGTCAAAAGGGCCATCTGAAAAAAATGTAAAATCCAGAAATGCAGGATAGGCCATGGAGAACTGGGAGCCTTGTTATGCTGATGGGCGGGATGTAAATTGCTAACAGCCACTCTGGAGAAGTGCATGGTGTTTCCTGAAACATCTAAAAAACAAAGCAACAGAGCCTAGGGCACATCCACTTATGATCCTGTAGCTTAGGGAAATTAAAATCAAAAAGACACAGCCACCCCAAAGTTTGGGACGGCTCTGTTTACAAGAACCTCATTTATGGTACAAGTTCAATATCGCAGAAAGCGAAAAATGGATAAAGAGGTTGTGGTACTTACGTACAATGCAATATCACTCAGCAATGAAATCTATGTCATCAGGCCCTTAGCAGCATAATGAGTGGATACAGGTACGATGATTCTACGTGAAATAAGTCACACAGAAAAAGAAACATCATAAGATATCACTACTACACGGAATGTAATCTTGGCTACACAGGAACTGAATTACAAAACAGAACAGGGTCTCAATTGTAGAAAACCAACTTATGCTTGCTTAAGGGGAAAGGTGAGTTGGGGTGCTGCATAAAACCAGAGATTGAAATTAGCACAGATACCGTTCCATAAGCCAAATATGTAATAGAGAAGAGCTACTCCTTGCTCAACGAGGTGTACTCAACACCCCATATTAAACGCCTAAGAATATAGCTGACTAGTAAGAATCTTAAAACCTATGGATTTATATGTCTCTGAAAGAGAATCAAGCGTGTGTACAGCGGCATAAACGCAGCAGTGATAGGATTGGTGAGGTTCGGTGAGCAAATGCAGACCCTTTGAAGTCATATTACATGGTACCCATTCCATGGGTCTCTACTCTCCAGGTTTAAGGGATTCTTCCTTCAGCTAAAACATGCATGTGGAACCCAGAGTATGATCCACCATGTGATCAGGAAACGTGTTCAAATGTATCTCAGTTTTCGTCCACTGGTACTCGGGTGCAACATTCCAGACGCTTTACTAACACTCTCCCCACTTGGAGAGTCAGTGCCTTTAACCTCCTGTTTGGCCCAGTTTGCAATTTCTGCGGAAAATGAACAGGAATAGGGAGAACCAATGAGAGACTAGCTGGAGGTGTCTGAACGGGCAAATTTAACTCTCATTTCCCACCAGGAAGAGGAATTAACCAAAGGCTCAGCGTGCCGTGCCGGAACCACACTAGGGCCTGAAGCAATCCTGCGGTGTTGCGGCCACCTCACAAGAAAGCGAGTTGAAGAAAGGAGCTCAGGGGCACTGTCATTCACAAACCTGCAGAGTTATAAATGACAGCTATCATCCAAAAATATATTGAAGTAAGGCTGCCAAGAGGACTTGAAAGCGGGGCAGAATTGCAAGAAACCGATTTCAGGACGTAGACTGGAATTGCATGTAAAGCATAGGAAAAGAGGCAGAACGTCCACAATGATACACTTGGCCAAAAAGGGCGTATGCGTTTTTTCCTGAATATATTCAGGAAAAAACGCATACGCACTTTTTGGCCAACCAAGCAAGCTTGCAAAGGAAATCTGCACTACAATGAAGTCTCACTGCCCCCCGGTCAAAAGGGCCATGTGAAAAAAGTGGAAAATCCAGAAAGGCAGGACAGGCCATGGAGAACTGGGAGCCTTGTTATGCTGATGGGCGGGATGTAAATTGCCAACAGCCACTCTGGAGAAGTGTATGGTGTTTCCTGAAACATCTAAGAAACAAAGCAACAGAGCCTAGGGCACTTTCACTTATGGTCCTATAGCTTAGGGAAATTAAAATCAAAAAGACACAGCCACCCCAATGTTTGGGACGGCTCTGTTTACAAGAACCTCGTTTACGGTACAAGTTCAATATCACAGAAAGCGAAAAATGGATAAAGAAGTTGTGGTACTTACGTACAATGCAATATCACTCAGCAATGAAATCTATGTCATCAGGCCCGTAGCAGCATAATGAGTGGATTCAGGTACGATGATTCTAAGTGAAATAAGTCACACAGAAAAAGAAACATCATAAGATATCACTACTACACGGAATGTAATCTTGGCTACACAGGAACTGAATTACAAAACAGAACAGGGTCTCAAATGTAGAAAACCGACTTATGCTTGCTTAAGGGGAAAGGTGAGTTGGGGTGCTGCATAAAACCAGAGATTGAAATTAGCACAGATACCGTTCCATAAGCCAAATATGTAATAGACAAGAGCTACTCCTTGCTCAACGAAGTGGACTCAACACTCCATATTAAACGTCTAAGAATATAGCTGACTAGTAAGAATCTTAAAATCTATGGATTTATATGTCTCCGAAAGAGAATCAAGCGTGTTTACAGTGCAATAAACGCAGCAGTGATAGGATTGGTGAGGTTCGGTGAGCAAATGCAGACCCTTTGAAGTCATATTGCATGGTACCCATTCCATGGGTCTCAACTCTCCAGGTTTAAGGGATTCTTCCTTCAGCTAAAACATGCATGTGGAACCCAGAGTATGATCCACCGTGTGTTCGGGAAACGTGTTCAAATGTGTCTCAGTTTCCGTCCCCTGGTACACGGGCGCAACATTCCAGATGCTTTACTAACACTCTCCCCACTTGGAGAGTCAGTGCCTTTAACCTCCTGTTTGGCCCAGTTTCCAATTTCTGTGGAAAATGAACAGGAATAGGGAGAACCAATGAGAGACTAGCTGGAGGTGTCTGGACGGGAAATTTAAGGCTCATTTCCCACCAGGAAGAGGAATTAACCAAAGGCTCAGCGTGCCATGCCAGAACCACACTAGGGCCTGAAGCAATCCTGCGGTGTTGCGGCCAGCTCAAAAGAAAGCGAGTTGAAGAAAGGAGCTCAGGGGCACTGTCATTCACAAACCTGCAGAGTTATAAATGAATGCTATCGTCCAAAAATATATTGAAGTAAGGTTGCCAAGAGGACTTGAAAGCGGGGCAGAATTGCAGGAAACCCATTTCAGGAGGTAGACTGGAATTGCAGCTATAGCATAGGAAAAGAGGCAGAACGTCCACAATGATGCACTTGGCCAAAAAGGGCGTATGCGTTTTTTCCTGAATATATTCAGGAAAAAACGCATACGCCCTTTTTGGCCAACCAAGCAAGCTTGCAAAGGAAATCTGCACTACAATGAAGTCTCACTGCCCCCCGGTTAAAAGGGCCATCTGAAAAAAGTGTAAAATCCAGAAAGGCAGGACAGTTCATGGAGATATGGGAGCCTTGTTATGCTGATGGGCGAGATGTAAATTGCCAACAGCCACTCTGGAGAAGTGTATGGTGTTTCCTGAAACATCTAAGAAACAAAGCAACAGAGCCTAGGGCACTTCCACTTATGGTCCTATAGCTTAGGGAAATTAAAATCGAAAAGACACAGCCACCCCAAAGTTTGGGACGGCTCTGTTTACATGAACCTCGTTTACGGTACAAGTTCAATATCACAGAAAGCGAAAAATGGATAAAGAAGTTGTGGTACTTACGTACAATGCAATATCACTCAGCAATGAAATCTATGTCATCAGGCCCGTAGCAGCATAATGAGTGGATTCAGGTACGATGATTCTAAGTGAAATAAGTCACAGAGAAAAAGAAACATCATAAGATATCACTACTACACGGAATGTAATCTTGGCTACACAGGAACTGAATTACAAAACAGAACAGGGTCTCAAATGTAGAAAACCAACGTATGCTTGCTTAAGGGGAAAGGTGAGTTGGGGTGCTGCATAAAACCAGAGATTGAAATTAGCACAGATACCGTTCCATAAGCCAAATATGTAATAGACAAGAGCTACTCCTTGCTCAACGAAGTGGACTCAACACCCCATATTAAACGCCTAAGAATATACCTGACTAGTAAGAATCTTAAAACCTATGGATTTATATGTCTCCGAAAGAGAATCAAGCGTGTGTACAGCGACATAAACGCAGCAGTGATAGGATTGGTGAGGTTCGGTGAGCAAATGCAGACCCTTTGAAGTCATATTGCATGGTACCCATTCCATTGTTCTCCACTCTCCAGGTTTAAGGGATTCTTCCTTCAGCTAAAACATGCATGTGGAACCCAGAGTATGATCCCCCGAGTGATCGGGAAACGTGTTCAAATGTGTCTCAGTTTTCGTCCCCTGGTACTCGGGTGCAACATTCCAGATTCTTTACTAACACTCTCCCCACTTGGAGAGTCAGTGCCTTTAACCTCCTGTTTGGCCCAGTTTCCAATTTCTGCGGAAAATGAACAGGAATAGGGAGAACCAATGAGAGACTAGCTGGAGGTTTCTGGATTGGCAAATTTAACTCTCATTTCCCACCAGGAAGAGGAATTAACCAAAGGCTCAGCGTGCCATGCTGGAACCACACTAGGGCCTGAAGCAATCCTGCAGTGTTGCGGCCAGCTCACAAGAAAGCGAGTTGAAGAAAGGAGCTCAGGGGCACTGTCATTCACAAACCTGCAGAGTTATAAATGACAGCTATCGTCCAAAAATATATTGAAGTAAGGCTGTCAAGAGGACTTGAAAGCGGGGCAGAATTGCAGGAAACCGATTTCAGGAGGTAGACTGGAATTGCATGTAAAGCATAGGAAAAGAGGCAGAAGGTCCACAATGATGCACTTGGCCAAAAAGGGCGTATGCGTTTTTTCCTGAATATATTCAGGAAAAAACGCATACGCCCTTTTTGGCCAACCAAGCAAGCTTGCAAAGGAAATCTGCACTACAATAAAGTCTCACTGCCCCCCGGTCAAAAGGGCAATCTGAAAAAAGTGTAAAATCCAGAAAGGCAGGACAGGCCATGGAGAACTGGGAGCCTTGTTATGCTGATGGGTGGGATGTAAATTGCCAACAGCCACTCTGGAGAAGTGAATGGTGTTTCCTGAAACATCTAAGAAACAAAGCAACAGAGCCTAGGGCACTTCCACTTATGGTCCTATAGCTTAGGGAAATTAAAATCAAAAAGACAGAGCCACCCCAAACTTTGGGACGGATCTGTTTACAAGAATCTCGTTTACGGTACAATTCAATATCACAGAAATCGAAAAATGGATAAAGAAGTTGTGGTACTTACGTACAATGCAATATCACTCAGCAATGAAATCTATGTCATCAGGCCCGTAGCAGCATAATGAGTGGATTCAGGTACGATGATTCTAAGTGAAATAAGTCACACAGAAAAAGAAACATCATAAGATATCACTACTACACGGAATGTAAACTTGGCTACACAGGAACTGAATTACAAAACAGAACAGGATCTCACAAGTAGAAAACCAACTTATGCTTGCTTAAGGGGAAAGGTGAGTTGGGGTGCTGCATAAAACCAGAGATTGAAATTAGCACAGATACCGTTCCATAAGCCAAATATGTAATAGACAAGAGCTACTCCTTGTTCAACGAAGTGGACTCAACACCCCATATTAAACGCCTAAGAATATAGCTGACTAGTAAGAATCTTAAAATCTATGGATTTATATGTCTCCGAAAGAGAATCAAGCATGTGTACAGGGGCATACACGCAGCAGTGATAGGATTGGTGAGGTTCGGTGAGCAAATGCAGACCCTTTGAAGTCATATTGCATGGTACCCATTCCATGGGTCTCAACTCTCCAGGTTTAAGGGATTCTTCCTTCAGCTAAAACATGCATGTGGACCCCAGAGTATGATCCACCGTGTGTTCGGGAAACGTGTTCAAATGTGTCTCAGTTTTCGTCCCCTGGTACACGGGCGCAACATTCCAGATGCTTTACTAACACTCTCCCCACTTGGAGAGTCAGTGCCTTTAACCTCCTGTTTGGCCCAGTTTCCAATTTCTGTGGAAAATGAACAGGAATAGGGAGAACCAATGAGAGACCTGCTGGAGGTGTCTGGACGGGAAATTTAAGGCTCATTTCCCACCAGGAAGAGGAATTAACCAAAGGCTCAGCGTGCGGTGCCGGAACCACACTAGGGCCTGAAGCAATCTTGCGGTGTTGCGGCCAGCTCAAAAGAAAGCGAGTTGAAGAAAGGAGCTCAGGGGCACTGTCATTCACTAACCTGCAGAGTTATAAATGACAGCTATCGTCCAAAAATATATTGAAGTAAGGTTGCCAAGAGGACTTGAAAGCGGGGCAGAATTGCAGGAAACCGATTTCAGGAGGTAGACTGGAATTGCAGCTAAAGCATAGGAAAAGAGGCAGAACGTCCACAATGATGCACTTGGCCAAAAAGGGCGTATGCGTTTTTTCCTGAATATATTCAGGAAAAATATATTAGGATATATTCAGGAAAAAACGCATACGCCCTTTTTGGCCAACCAAGCAAGCTTGCAAAGGAAATCTGCACTACAATGAAGTCTCACTGCCCCCCGGTCAAAAGGGCCATCTGAAAAACGTGTAAAATCCAGAAAGGCAGGACAGGCCATGGAGAACTGGGAGCCTTGTTATGCTGATGGGCGGGATGTAAATTGCCAACAGCCACTCTGGAGAAGTGTATGGTGTTTCCTGAAACATCTAAAACACAAAACAACAGAGCCTAGGGCACTTCCACTTAGGTCCTATAGCTTAGGGAAATTAAAATCAAAAAGACACAGCCACCCCAAAGTTTGGGACGGCTCTGTTTACAAGAACCTCATTTACAGTACAAGTTCAATATCACAGAAAGCGAAAAATGGATAAAGAAGTTGTGGTACTTACGTACAATGCAATATCACTCAGCAATGAAATCTATGTCATCAGGCCCGTAGCAGCATAATGAGTGGATTCAGGTACGATGATTCTAAGTGAAATAAGTCACACAGAAAAAGAAACATCATAAGATATCACTACTACACGGAATGTAATCTTGGCTACACAGGAACTGAATTACAAAACAGAACCGTTTCTCAAATGTAGAAAACCAACTTATGCTTGCTTAAGGGGAAAGGTGAGTTGGGGTGCTGCATAAAACCAGAGATTGAAATTAGCACAGATACCGTTCCATAAGCCAAATATGTAATAGACAAGAGCTACTCCTTGCTCAACGAAGTGGACTCAACACCCCATATTAAACGCCTAAGAATATACCTGACTAGTAAGAATCTTAAAACCTATGGATTTATATGTCTCCGAAAGAGAATCAAGTGTGTGTACAGCGGCATAAACGCAGCAGTGATAGGATTGGTGAGGTTCGGTGAGCAAATGCAGACCCTTTGAAGTCATATTGCATGGTACCCATTCCATGGGTCTCCACTCTCCAGGTTTAAGGGATTCTTCCTTCAGCTAAAACATGCATGTGGAACCCAGAGTATGATCCACCGTGTGATCGGGAAACGTGTTCAAATGTGTCTCAGTTTTCGTCCCCTGGTATTCGGGTGCAACATTCCAGACGCTTTACTAACACTCTCCCCACTTGGAGAGTCAGTGCCTTTAACCTCCTGTTTGGCCCAGTTTCCAATTTCTGCAGAAAATGAACAGGAATAGGAAGAACCAATGAGAGACTAGCTGGAGGTTTCTGGATGGGCAAATTTAACTCTCATTTCCCACCAGGAAGAGGAATTAACCAAAGGCTCAGCGTGCCATGCTGGAACCACACTAGGGCCTGAAGCAATCCTGCAGTGTTGCGGCCAGCTCACAAGAAAGCGAGTTGAAGAAAGGAGCTCAGGGGCACTGTCATTCACAAACCTGCAGAGTTATAAATGACAGCTATCGTCCAAAAATATATTGAAGTAAGGCTGCCAAGAGGACTTGAAAGCGGGGCAGAATTGCAGGAAACCGATTTCAGGAGGTAGACTGGAATTGCATGTAAAGCATAGGAAAAGAGGCAGAAGGTCCACAATGATGCACTTGGCCAAAAAGGGCGTATGCGTTTTTTCCTGAATATATTCAGGAAAAAACGCATACGCCCTTTTTGGCCAACCAAGCAAGCTTGCAAAGGAAATCTGCACTACAATGAAGTCTCACTGCCCCCCGGTCAAAAGGGCAATCTGAAAAAAGTGTAAAATCCAGAAAGGCAGGACAGGCCATGGAGAACTGGGAGCCTTGTTATGCTGATGGGCGGGATGCAAATTGCCAACAGCCACTCTGGAGAAGTGAATGGTGTTTCCTGAAACATCTAAGAAACAAAGCAACAGAGCCTAGGGCACTTCCACTTATGGTCCTATAGCTTAGGGAAATTAAAATCAAAAAGACAGAGCCACCCCAAACTTTGGGACGGATCTGTTTACAAGAATCTCGTTTACGGTACAAGTTCAATATCACAGAAATCGAAAAATGGATAAAGAAGTTGTGGTACTTACGTACAATGCAATATCACTCAGCAATGAAATCTATGTCATCAGGCCCGTAGCAGCATAATGAGTGGATTCAGGTACGATGATTATAAGTGAAATAAGTCACACAGAAAAAGAAACATCATAAGATATCACTACTACACGGAATGTAATCATGGCTACACAGGAACTGAATTACAAAACAGAACAGGGTCTCAAATGTAGAAAACCAGGTTATGCTTGCTTAAGGGGAAAGGTGAGTTGGGGTGCTGCATAAAACCAGAGATTGAAATTAGCACAGATACCGTTCCATAAGCCAAATATGTAATAGACAAGAGCTACTCCTTGCTCAACGAAGTGGACTCAACACCCCATATTAAACGCCTAAGAATATAGCTGACTAGTAAGAATCTTAAAACCTACGGATTTATATGTCTCCGAAAGAGAATCAAGCGTGTGTACAGCGGCATAAACGCAGCAGTGATAGGATTGGTGAGGTTCGGTGAGCAAATGCAGACCCTTTGAAGTCATATTGCATGGTACCCATTCCATGGGTCTCCACTCTCCAGGTTTAAGGGATTCTTCCTTCAGCTAAAACATGCATGTGGAACCCAGAGTATGATCCACCGTGTGATCGGGAAACGTGTTCAAATGTGTCTCACTTTTCGTCCCCTGGTATTCGGGTGCAACATTCCAGACGCTTTACTAACACTCTCCCCACTTGGAGAGTCACTGCCTTTAACCTCCTGTTTGGCCCAGTTTCCAATTTCTGCGGAAAATGAACAGGAATAGGGAGAACCAATGAGAGACTAGCTGGAGGTGTCTGGACGGGAAATTTAAGGCTCATTTCCCACCAGGAAGAGGAATTAACCAAAGGCTCAGCGTGCCGTGCCAGAACCACACTAGGGCCTGAAGCAATCCTGCGGTGTTGCGGCCACCTCACAAGAAAGAGAGTTGAAGAAAGGAGCTCAGCGGCACTGTCATTCACAAACCTGCAGAGTTAAAAATGACAGCTATCGTCCAAAAATATATTGAAGTAAGGCTGCCAAGAGGACTTAAAAGCGGGGCAGAATTGCAGGAAACCGATTTCAGGAGGTAGACTGGAATTGCATGTAAAGCATAGGAAAAGAGGCAGAACGTCCACAATGATGCACTTGGCCAAAAAGGGCGTATGCGTTTTTTCCTGAATATATTCAGGAAAAAACGCATACGCACTTTATGGCCAACCAAGCAAGCTTGCAAAGGAAATCTGCACTACAATGAAGTCTCACTGCCCCCCGGTCAAAAGGGCCATCTGAAAAAAGTGTAAAATCCAGAAAGGCAGGACAGGCCATGGAGATATGGGAGCTTTGTTATGCTGATGGGCGGGATGTAAATTGCCAACAGCCACTCTGGAGAAGTGTATGGTGTTTCCTGAAACATCTAAAAAACAAAGCAACAGAGCCTAGGGCACTTCCACTTATGGTCCTATAGCTTAGGGAAATTAAAATCAAAAAGACACAGCCACACCAAACTTTGGGATGGCTCTGTTTACAAAAACCTCATTTACGGTACAAGTTCAATATCACAGAAATCGAAAAATGGATAAAGAAGTTGTGGTACTTACGTACAAGGCAATATCACTCAGCAATGAAATCTATGTCATCAGGCCCGTAGCAGCATAATGAGTGGATTCAGGTACGATGATTCTAAGTGAAATAAGTCACAGAGAAAAAGAAACATCATAACATATCACTACTACACGGAATGTAAACTTGGCTACACATGAACTGAATTACAAAACAGAACAGGGTCTCAAATGTAGAAAACCAACTTATGCTTGCTTAAGGGGAAAGGTGAGTTTGGGTGCTGCATAAAACCAGAGATTGAAATTAGCACAGATACCGTTCCATAAGCCAAATATGTAATAGACAAGAGCTACCCCTTGCTCAACGAAGTGGACTCAACACCGCATATTAAACGCCTAAGAATATACCTGACTAGTAAGAATCTTAAAAGCTATGGATTTATATGTTTCCGAAAGAGAATCAAGCGTGTGTACAGCGGCATAAACGCAGCAGTGATAGGATTGGTGAGGTTCGGTGAGAAAATGCAGACCCTTTGAAGTCATATTGCATGGTACCCATTCCATGGGTCTCCACTCTCCAGGTTTAAGGGATTCTTCCTTCAGCTAAATCATGCATGTGGAACCCAGAGTATGATCCACCGTGTGATAGGGAAACGTGTTCAAATGTGTCTCAGTTTTCGTGCCCTGGTACTTGGGTGCAAAATTCCTGATGCTTTACTAACACTCTCCCCACTTGGAGAGTCAGTGCCTTTAACCTCCTATTTGGCCCAGTTTGCAATTTCTGCGGAAAATGAACAGGGATAGGGAGAACCAATGAGAGACTAGCTGGAGGTGTCTGGATGGGCAAATTTAACTCTCATTTCCCACCAGGAAGAGGAATTAACCAAAGGCTCAGCGTGCCCTGCCGGAAACACACTACGGCCTGAAGCAATCCTGCAGTGTTGCGGCCAGCTCACAATAAAGCGAGTTGAAGAAAGGAGCTCAGGGACACTGTAATTCACAAACCTGCAGAGTTATAAATGACAGCTATCGTCCAAAAATATATTGAAGTAAGGCTGCCAAGAGGACTTGAAAGCGGGGCAGAATTGCAGGAAACCGATTTCAGGAGGTAGACTGGAATTGCATGTAAAGCATAGGAAAAGAGGCAGAACGTCCACAATGATGCACTTGGCCAAAAAGGGCGTATGTGTTTTTTCCTGAATATATTCAGGAAAAAACGCATATGCCCTTTTTGGCCAACCAAGCAAGCTTGCAAAGGAAATCTGCACTACAATGAAGTCTCACTGCCCCCCGGTCAAAAGGGCAATCTGAAAAAAGTGTAAAATCCAGAAAGGCAGGACAGGCCATGGAGAACTGGGAGCCTTGTTATGCTGATGGGCGGGATGTAAATTGCCAACAGCCACTCTGGAGAAGTGAATGGTGTTTCCTGAAACATCTAAGAAACAAAGCAACAGAGCCTAGGGCACTTCCACTTATGGTCCTATAGCTTAGGGAAATTAAAATCAAAAAGACAGAGCCACCCCAAACTTTGGGACGGATCTGTTTACAAGAATCTCGTTTACGGAACAAGTTCAATATCACAGAAATCGAAAAATGGATAAAGAAGTTGTGGTACTTACGTACAATGCAATATCACTCAGCAATGAAATCTATGTCATCAGGCCCGTAGCAGCATAACGAGTGGATTCAGGTACGATGATTCTAAGTGAAATAAGTCACACAGAAAAAGAAACATCATAAGATATCACTAATACACGGAATGTAAACTTGGCTACAGAGGAACTGAATTACAAAACAGAACAGGGTCTCAAATGTAGAAAACCAACTTATGCTTGCTTAAGGGGAAAGGTGAGTTGGGGTGCTGCATAAAAGCAGAGATTGAAATGAGCACAGATACCGTTCCATAAGCCAAATATGTAATAGACAAGAGCTACTCCTTGCTCAACGAAGTGGACTCAACACCCCATATTAAACGCCTAAGAATATAGCTGACTAGTAAGAATCTTAAAATCTATGGATTTATATGTCTCCGAAAGAGAATCAAGCGTGTGTACAGGGGCATAAACGCAACAGTGATAGGATTGGTGAGGTTCGGTGAGCAAATGCAGACCCTTTGAAGTCATATTGCATGGTACCCATTCCATGGGTCTCAACTCTCCAGGTTTAAGGGATTCTTCCTTCAGCTAAAACATGCATGTGGAACCCAGAGTATGATCCACCGTGTGTTCGGGAAACGTGTTCAAATGTGTCTCAGTTTTTGTCCCCTGGTACACGGGCGCAACATTCCAGATGCTTTACTAACACTCTCCCCACTTGGAGAGTCAGTGCCTTTAACCTCCTGTTTGGCCCAGTTTCCAATTTCTGCGGAAAATGAACAGGAATAGGGAGAACCAATGAGAGACTAGCTGGAGGAGTCTGGACGGGAAATTTAAGGCTCATTTCCCACCAGGAAGAGGAATTAACCAAAGGCTCAGCGTTCCGTGCCGGAACCACACTAGGGCCTGAAGCAATCTTGCGGTGTTGCGGCCAGCTCAAAAGAAAGCGAGTTGAAGAAAGGAGCTCAGAGGCACTGTCATTCACTAGCCTGCAGAGTTATAAATGACAGCTATCGTCCAAAAATATATTGAAGTAAGGTTGCCAAGAGGACTTGAAAGCGGGGCAGAATTGCAGGAAACCGATTTCAGGAGGTAGACTGGAATTGCAGCTAAAGCATAGGAAAAGAGGCAGAAGGTCCACAATGATGCACTTGGCCAAAAAGGGCGTATGCGTTTTTTCCTGAATATATTCAGGAAAAAACGCATACGCCCTTTTTGGCCAACCAAGCAAACTTGCAAATGAAATCTGCACTACAATGAAGTCTCACTGCCCCCTGGTCAAAAGGGCAATCTGAAAAAAGTGTAAAATCCAGAAAGGCAGGACAGGCCATGGAGAACTGGGAGCCTTGTTATGCTGATGGACGGGATGTAAATTGCCAACAGCCACTCTGGAGAAGTGAATGGTGTTTCCTGAAACATCTAAGAAACAAAGCAACAGAGCCTAGGGCACTTCCACTTATGGTCCTATAGCTTAGGGAAATTAAAATCAAAAAGACAGAGCCACCCCAAACTTTGGGACGGATCTGTTTACAAGAATCTCGTTTACGGTACAAGTTCAATATCACAGAAATCGAAAAATGTATAAAGAAGTTGTGGTACTTACGTACAATGCAATATCACTCAGCAATGAAATCTATGTCATCAGGCCCGTAGCAGCATAATGAGTGGATTCAGGTACGATGATTCTAGTGAAATAAGTCACACAGAAAAAGAAACATCATAAGATATCAAGAATACACGGAATGTAATCATGGCTACACAGGAACTGAATTACAAAACAGAACAGGGTCTCAAATGTAGAAAACCAACTTATGCTTGCTTAAGGGGAAAGGTGAGTTGGGGTGCTGCATAAAACCAGAGATTGAAATTAGCACAGATACCGTTCCATAAGCCAAATATGTAATAGACAAGAGCTACTCCTTGCTCAACGAAGTGGACTCAACACCCCATATTAAACGCCTAAGAATATACCTGACTAGTAAGAATCTTAAAACCTACAGATTTATATGTCTCCGAAAGAGAATCAAGCGTGTGTACAGTGGCATAAACGCAGCAGTGATAGGATTGGTGAGGTTCGGTGAGCAAATGCAGACCCTTTGAAGTCATATTGCATGGTACCCATTCCATGGGTCTCCACTCTCCAGGTTTAAGGGATTCTTCCTTCAGCTAAAACATGCATGTGGAACCCAGAGTATGATACACCGTGTGATCGGGAAACGTGTTCAAATGTGTCTCAGTTTTCGTCCCCTGGTATTCGGGTGCAACATTCCAGACGCTTTACTAACACTCTCCCCACTTGGAGAGTCACTGCCTTTAACCTCCTGTTTGGCCCAGTTTCCAATTTCTGCGGAAAATGAACAGGAATAGGGAGAACCAATGAGAGACTAGCTGGAGGTTTCTGGACGGGAAATTTAAGGCTCATTTCCCACCAGGAAGAGGAATTAACCAAAGGCTCAGCGTGCCGTGCCGGAACCACACTAGGGCCTGAAGCAATCCTGCGGTGTTGCGGCCACCTCACAACAAAGCGAGTTGAAGAAAGGAGCTCAGCGGCACTGTCATTCACAAACCTGCAGAGTTAAAAATGACAGCTATCGTCCAAAAATATATTGAAGTAAGGCTGCCAAGAGGACTTGAAAGCGGGGCAGAATTGCAGGAAACCGATTTCAGGAGGTAGACTGGAATTGCATGTAAAGCATAGGAAAAGAGGCAGAACGTCCACAATGATGCACTTGGCCAAAAAGGGCATATGCGTTTTTTCCTGAATATATTCAGGAAAAAACGCATACGCACTTTATGGCCAACCAAGCAAGCTTGCAAAGGAAATCTGCACTACAATGAAGTCTCACTGCCCCCCGGTCAAAAGGGCCATCTGAAAAAAGTGTAAAATCCAGAAAGGCAGGACAGGCCATGGAGATATGGGAGCTTTGTTATGCTGATGGGCGGGATGTAAATTGCCAACAGCCACTCTGGAGAAGTGTATGGTGTTTC
The DNA here is from genome assembly GCF_937001465.1 of Orcinus orca. NCBI lineage: Eukaryota > Metazoa > Chordata > Mammalia > Artiodactyla > Delphinidae > Orcinus > Orcinus orca. The sequence continues at coordinate 107,201,484 of NC_064560.1, forward strand.
CTGAAACATCTAAAAAACAAAGCAACAGAGCCTAGGGCACTTCCACTTATGGTCCTATAGCTTAGGGAAATTAAAATCAAAAAGACACAGCCACACCAAACTTTGGGATGGCTCTGTTTACAAAAACCTCATTTACGGTACAAGTTCAATATCACAGAAAGCGAAAAATGGATAAAGAAGTTCTGGTACTTACGTACAAGGCAATATCACTCAGCAATGAAATCTATGTCTTCAGGCCCGTAGCAGCATAATGAGTGGATTCAGGTACGATGATTCTAAGTGAAATAAGTCACAGAGAAAAAGAAACATCATAACATATCACTACTACACGGAATGTAAACTTGGCTACACGGGAACTGAATTACAAAACAGAACAGGGTCTCAAATGTAGAAAACCAACTTATGCTTGCTTAAGGGGAAAGGTGAGTTTGGGTGCTGCATAAAACCAGAGATTGAAATTAGCACAGATAGCGTTCCATAAGCCAAATATGTAATAGACAAGAGCTACTCCTTGCTCAACGAGGTGCACTCAACACCCCATATTAAACGCCTAAGAATATACCTGACTAGTAAGAATCTTAAAACCTATGGATTTATATGTCCCCGAAAGAGAATCAAGCGTGTGTACAGGGGCATAAACGCAGCAGTGATAGGATTGGTGAGGTTCGGTGAGCAAATGCAGACCCTTTGAAGTCATATTGCATGGTACCCATTCCATGGGTCTCAACTCTCCAGGTTTAAGGGATTCTTCCTTCAGCTAAAACATGCATGTGGAACCCAGAGTATGATCCACCGTGTGATCGGGAAACGTGTTCAAATGTGTCTCAGTTTTCGTCCCCTGGTATTCGGGTGCAACATTCCAGACGCTTTACTAACTCTCTCCCCTCTTGGAGAGTCAGTGCCTTTAACCTCCTGTTTGGCCCAGTTTGCAATTTCTGCGGAAAATGAACAGGAATAGGGAGAACCAATGAGAGACTAGCTGGAGGATTCTGGATGGGCAAATTTAACTCTCATTTCCCACCAGGAAGAGGAATTAACCAAAGGCTCAGCGTGCCATGCTGGAACCACACTAGGGCCTGAAGCAATCCTGCAGTGTTGCGGCCAGCTCACAAGAAAGCGAGTTGAAGAAAGGAGCTCAGGGGCACTGTCATTTGCTAACCTGCAGAGTTATAAATGACAGCTATCGTCCAAAAATATATTGAAGTAAGGTTGCCAAGAGGACTTGAAAGCGGGGCAGAATTGCAGGAAACCGATTTCAGGAGGTAGACTGGAATTGCAGCTAAAGCATAGGAAAAGAGGCAGAACGTCCACAATGATGCACTTGGCCAAAAAGTGGGTATGCGTTTTTTCCTGAATATATTCAGGAAAAAAACGCATACGCCCTTTCTGGCCAACCAAGCAAGCTTGCAAAGGAAATCTGCACTACAATGAAGTCTCACTGCCCCCCGGTCAAAAGGGCCATCTGAAAAAAGTGTAAAATCCAGAAAGGCAGGACAGGCCATGGAGAACTGGGAGCCTTGTTATGCTGATGGGCGGGATGTAAATTGCCAACAGCCACTCTGGAGAAGTGTATGGTGTTTCCTGAAACATCTAAGAAACAAAGCAACAGAGCCTAGGGCACTTCCACTTATGGTCCTATAGCTTAGGGAAATTAAAATCAAAAAGACAGAGCCACCCCAAACTTTGGGACGGATCTGTTTACAAGAATCTCGTTTACGGTACAAGTTCAATATCACAGAAATCGAAAAATGGATAAAGAAGTTGTGGTACTTACGTACAATGCAATATCACTCAGCAATGAAATCTATGTCATCAGGCCCGTAGCAGCATAATGAGTGGATTCAGGTACGATGATTCTAAGTGAAATAAGTCACACAGAAAAAGAAACATCATAAGATATCACTACTACACGGAATGTAATCATGGCTACACAGGAACTGAATTACAAAACAGAACAGGGTCTCAAATGTAGAAAACCAACTTATGCTTGCTTAAGGGGAAAGGTGAGTTGGGGTGCTGCATAAAACCAGAGATTGAAATTAGCACAGATACCGTTCCATAAGCCAAATATGTAATAGACAAGAGCTACTCCTTGCTCAACGAAGTGGACTCAACACCCCATATTAAACGGCTAAGTATATACCTGACTAGTAAGAATCTTAAAACCTATGGATTTATATGTCTCCGAAAGAGAATCAAGCGTGTGTACAGCGGCATAAATGCAGCAGTGATAGGATGGGTGAGGTTCAGTGAGCAAATGCAGACCCTTTGAAGTCATATTGCATGGTACCCATTCCATGGGTCTCAACTCTCCAGGTTTAAGGGATTCTTCCTTCAGCTAAAACATGCATGTGGAACCCAGAGTATGATCCACCGTGTGATCGGGAAACGTGTTCAAATGTGTCTCAGTTTTCGTCCCCTGGTATTCGGGTGCAACATTCCACACGCTTTACTAACACTCTCCCCACTTGGAGAGTCAGTGCCTTTAACCTCCTGTTTGGCCCAGTTTCCAATTTCTGCGGAAAATGAACAGGAATAGGGAGAACCAATGAGAGACTAGCTGGAGGATTCTGGATGGGCAAATTTAACTCTCATTTCCCACCAGGAAGAGGAATTAACCAAAGGCTCAGCGTGCCATGCTGGAACCACACTAGGGCCTGAAGCAATCCTGCAGTGTTGCGGCCAGCTCACAAGAAAGCGAGTTGAAGAAAGGAGCTCAGGGGCACTGTCATTCGCTAACCTGCAGAGTTATAAATGACAGCTATCGTCCAAAAATATATTGAAGTAAGGTTGCCAAGAGGACTTGAAAGCGGGGCAGAATTCCAGGAAACCGATTTCAGGAGGTAGACTGGAATTGCAGCTAAAGCATAGGAAAAGAGGCAGAACGTCCACAATGATGCACTTGGCCAAAAAGGGCGTATGCGTTTTTTCCTGAATATATTCAGGAAAAATATATTAGGATATATTCAGGAAAAAACGCATACGCCCTTTTTGGCCAACCAAGCAAGCTTGCAAAGGAAATCTGCACTACAATGAAGTCTCACTGCCCCCCGGTCAAAAGGGCCATCTGAAAAAGTATAAAATCCAGAAAGGCAGGACAGGCCATGGAGGACTGGGTGCCTTGTTATGCTGATGGGCGGGACGTAAATTGCCAACAGCCACTCTGGAGAAGTGTATGGTGTTTCCTGAAACATCTAAAAAACAAAGGAACAGGGCCTAGGGCACTTCCACTTATGGTCCTATAGCTTAGGGAAATTAAAATCAAAAAGACACAGCCACCCCAAAGTTTGGGACGGCTCTGTTTACAAGAACCTCGTTTACGGTACAAGTTCCATATCACAGAAAGTGAAAAACGGATAAAGAAGTTGTGGTACTTACGTACAATGCAATATCACTCAGCAATGAAATCTATGTCATCAGGCCCGTAGCAGCATAATGAGTGGATTCAGGTACGATGATTCTAAGTGAAATAAGTCACACAGAAAAGGAAACATCATAAGAAATCACTAATACACGGAATGTAAACTTGGCTACACAGGAACTGAATTACAAAACAGAACAGGGTCTCAAATGTAGAAAACCAACTTATGCTTGCTTAAGGGGAAAGGTGAGTTGGGGTGCTGCATAAAACCAGAGATTGAAATGAGCACAGATACCGTTCCATAAGCCAAATATGTAATAGACAAGAGCTACTCCTTGCTCAACGAAGTGGACTCAACATCCCATATTAAACGCCTAAGACTATACCTGACTAGTAAGAATCTTAAAACCTATGGATTTATATGTCTCCGAAAGACAATCAAGCATGTACAGCGGCATAAACGCAGCAGTGATAGGATTGCTGTGGTTCGGTGAGCAAATCCAGACCCTTTGAAGTCATATTGCATGGCACCCATTCCATGGGTCTCAACTCTCCAGGTTTAAGGGATTCTTCCTTCAGCTAAAACATGCATGTGGAACCCAGAGTATGATCCACCGTGTGTTCGGGAAACGTGTTCAAATGTGTCTCAGTTTTCGTCCCCTGGTACTCGGGTGCAACATTCCAGACGCTTTACTAACACTCTCCCCACTTGGAGAGTCAGTGCCTTTAACTTCCTGTTTGGCCCAGTTTGCAATTTCTGCGGAAAATGAACAGGAATAGGGAGAACAAATGAGAGACTAGCTGGAGGTGTCTGGGCGGGCAAATTTAACTCTCATTTGCCACCAGGAAGAGGAATTAACCAAAGGCTCAGCATGCCGTGCCGGAACCACACTAGGGCCTGAAGCTATCCTGCGGTGTTGCAGCCAGCTCACAAGAAAGCGAGTTGAAGAAAGGAGCTCAGGGGCACTGTAATTCACAAACCTGCACAGTTAAAAATGACAGCTATCGTCCAAAAATATATTGAAGTGAGGCTGCCAAGAGGAGTTGAAAGCGGGGCAGAATTACAGGAAACCGATTTCAGAAGGGAGACTGGAATTGCATTTAAAGCATAGGAAAAGAGGCAGAACGTCCACAATGATGCACTTGGCCAAAAAGGGCGTATGCGTTTTTTCCTGAATATATTCAGGAAAAAACGCATACGCCCTTTTTGGCCAACCAAGCAAGCTTGCAAAGGAAATCTGCACTACAATGAAGTCTCACTTCCCTCTGGTCAAAAGGGCCATCTGAAAAAAGTGTAAAATCCAGAAAGGCAGGACAGGCCATGGAGAACTGGGAGCCTTGTTATGCTGATGGGCGGGATGTAAATTGCCAACAGCCACTCTGGAGAAGTGTATGGTGTTTCCTGAAACATCTAAAAAACAAAGCAACAGAGCCTAGGGCACTTCCACTTATGGTCCTATAGCTTAGGGAAATTAAAATCAAAAAGACACAGCGACCCCAAATTTTGGGACGGCTCTGTTTACAAGAACCCTGTTTGCGGTACAAGTTCAATACCGCAGAAAGCGAAAAATGGATAAAGAGTTTGTGGTACTTACGTACAATGCAATATCACTCAGCAATGAAATCTATGTCATCAGGCCCGTAGCAGCAAAATGAGTGAATTCACGTACGATGATTCTAAGTGAAATAAGTCACACAGAAAAAGAAACATCAGAAGATATCGCTAATACACGGAATGTAAACTTGGCTACACAGGAACTGAATTACAAAACAGAACAGGGTCTCAAATGTAGAAAACCAACTTATGCTTGCTTAAGCGGAAAGGTGAGTTGGGGTGCTGCATAAAACAGAGATTGAAATGAGCACAGATACCATTCCATCAGCCAAATATTTAATAGACAAGAGCTACTCCTTGCTCAACAAAATGGACTAAACACCCCATATAAAACGCCTAAGAATATACCTGACTAGTAAGAATCTTAAAACCTATGGATTGATATGCCTCCGAAAGAGAATCAAGCGTGTGTAGACTGGCATAAACGCAGTAGTGATAGGATCGGTGAGGTTCGGTGAGCAAATGCAGACCCTTTGAAGTCATATTGCATGGTAACCATTCCATGGGTCTCAACTCTCCAGGTTTAAGGGATTCTTCCTTCAGCTAAAACATGCATGTGGAACCCAGGGTACGATCCACCATGTGATCGGGAAACGTGTTCAAATGTGTCTCATTTTTGTCCCCTGGTACTCGGGTGCAAAATTCCAGACGCTTTACTAACACTCTCCCCACTTGGAGAGTCAGTGCCTTTAATCTCTTCTTTGGCCCAGTTTGCAATTTCTGCGGAAGATGAACAGGAATAGGGAGAACCAATGACAGACTAGGTGGAGGTGTCTGGACGGGTAAATTTAACTCTCATTTCCCACCAGGAAGAGGAATTAACCAAAGGCTCAGTGTGCCATGCCGGAACCACACTAGGGCCTGAAGCAATCCTGCAGCTTTGCGTCCAGCTCACAAGAAAGCGAGTTGAAGAAAGGATCTGAGGGGAACTGTAATTCAAAATCCTGCAGAGTTATAAATGACAGGTATCATCCAAAAATATATTGAAGTAAGGCTGCCAAGAGGACTTGAAAGTGGGGCAGAATTGCAGGAAACCGATTTCAGGAGGTAGACTGGAATTGCATTTAAAGCATAGGAAAAGAGGCAGAACGTCCACAATGATGCACTTGGCCAAAAAGGGCATATGCGTTTTTCCCAGAATATATTCAGGAAAAAACGCATACACACTTTTTGGCCAACCAAGCAAGCTTGCAAATGAAATCTGCACTACAATGAAGTCTCACTGCCTCCCGGTCAAAAGGGACATCTGAAAAAAGTGTAAAATCCAGAAAGGCAGGACAGGCCATGGAGAACTGGGAGCCTTGTTATGCTGATGGGCGGGATGTAAATAGCCAAGAGCCACTCTGGAGAAGTGTATGGTGTTTCCTGAAACATCTAAAAAACAAAGCAACAGAGCCTAGGTCACTTCCACTTATGGTCCTATAGCTTAGGGAAATTAAAATCAAAAAGACAGAGCCACCCCAAAGTTTGGGACGGCTCTGTTTACAAGAACCTCGTTTACGGTACAAGTTCAATATCACAGAAAGCGAAAAATAGATAAAGAAGTTGTGGTACTTACGTACAATGCAACATCACTCAGCAAAGAAATCTATGTCATCAGGCCCGTAGCAGCATAATGAGTGGATTCAGGTACGATGATTCTAAGTGAAATAAGTCACACAGAAAAAGAAACATCATAAGATATCACTAATACATGGAATGTAAACTTGGCTACACAGGAACTGAATTACAAAACAGAACAGGGTCTCAAATGTAGAACACCAACTTATGCTTGCTTAAGGGGAAAGGTGAGTTGGGGTGCTGCATAAAACCAGAGATTGAAATTAGCACAGATACCGTTCCATAAGCCAAATATGTAATAGACAAGAGCTACTCCTTGCTCAACGAAGTGAACTCAACACCCCATATTAAACGCCTAAGAATATACCTGACTAGTAAGAATGTTAAAACCTATGGATTTATATATCTCCGAAACAGAATCAAGCGTGTGTACAGCGGCATAAACGCAACAGTGATAGGATTGGTGGGGTTCGGTGAGCAAATACAGACCCTTTGAAGTCACATTGAATGGTACCCATTCCATGGGTCTCAACTCTCCAGGTTTAAGGGATTCTTCCTTCAGCTAAAACATGCATGTGGAACCCACAGTATAATCCACCGTGTGATCGGGAAACGTGTTCAAATGTGTCTCAGTTTTCGTCCCCTGGTACTCGGGTGCAACATTCCAGACACTTTACTAACACTCTCCCCACTTAGAGAGTCAGTGCCTTTAACCTCCTGTTTGGCCCAGTTTGCAATTTCTGCGGAAAATGAACAGGAATAGGGAGAACCCATGAGAGACTATCTAGAGGTGTCTGGACGGGCAAATTTAACTCTCATTTCCCACCAGGAAAAGGAATTAACCAAAGGCTCAGCGTGCCCTGCCGGAACCACACTAGGGCCTGAAGCAATCCTGTGGTGTTGCAGGCAGCTCACAAGAAAGCGAGTTGAAAAAAGGAGCTCAGGGTCACTGTAATTCACAAACCTGCAGAGTTATAAATGACAGCTATCGTCCAAAAATATATTGAAGTAAGGCTGCCAAGAGGACTTTAACGTGGCACAGAATTGCAGGAAACGGATTTCAGGAGGTAGACTGGAATTGCATGTAAAGCATAGGAAAAAAGGCAGAACGTCCACAATGATGCACTTGGCCAAAAAGGGCGTATGCGTTTTTTCCTGAATATATTCAGGAAAAAACGCATACGCCCTTTTTGGCCAACCAAGCAAGCTTGCAGAGGAAATCTGCACTACAATGAAGTCTCACTGCCCCCCGGTCAAAAGGGCCATCTGAAAAAAGTGTAAAATCCAGAAAGGCAGGACAGGCCATGGAGAACTGGGAGCCTTGTTATGCTGATGGGCGCGATGTAAATTGCCAACAGCCACTCTGGAGAAGTGTATGGTGTTTCCTGAAACATCTAAAAAACAAAGCAACAGAGCCTAGGGCACTTCCACTTATGGTCCTATAGCTTAGGGAAATTAAAATAAAAAAGACACAGCCACCCCAAAGTTTGGGACGGCTCTGTTTACAAGAACCTCGTTTACGGTACAAGTTCAATACCACAGAAAGCGAAAAATGGATAAAGAAGTTGTGGTACTTACGTACAATGCAATATCACTCAGCAGTGAAATCTATGTCATCAGGCCGGTAGCAGAATAATGAGTGGATTCAGGTATGATGATTCTAAGTGAAAAAAGTCACACAGAAAATGAAACATCAGAAGATATCGCTAATACACGGAATGTAAACTTGGCTACACAGGAACTGAATTACAAAACAGAACAGGGTCTCAAATGTAGAAAACCAACTTATGCTTGCTTAAGGGGAAAGGTGAGTTGGGGTGCTGCATAAAACAGAGATTGAAATCAGCACAGATACCATTCCATCAGCCAAATATGTAATAGACAAGAGCTACTCCTTGCTCAACAAAATGGACTAAACACCCCATATAAAATGCCTAAGAATATACCTGACTAGTAAGAATCTTAAAACCTATGGATTGATATGCCTCCGAAAGAGAATCAAGCGTGTGTAGACTGGCATAAACGCAGTAGTGATAGGATCGGTGAGGTTCGGTGAGCAAATGCAGACCCTTTGAAGTCATATTGCATGGTAACCGTTCCATGGGTCTCAACTCTCCAGGTTTAAGGGATTCTTCCTTCAGCTAAAACATGCATGTGGAACCCAGGGTACGATCCACCATGTGATCGGGAAACGTGTTCAAATGTGTCTCATTTTTGTCCCCTGGTACTCGGGTGCAAAATTCCAGACGCTTTACTAACATTCTCCCCACTTGGAGAGTCAGTGCCTTTAATCTCTTCTTTGGCCCAGTTTGCAATTTCTGCGGAAGATGAACAGGAATAGGGAGAACCAATGACAGACTAGGTGGAGGTGTCTGGACGGGTAAATTTAACTCTCATTTCCCACCAGGAAGAGGAATTAACCAAAGGCTCAGTGTGCCATGCCGGAACCACACTAGGGCCTGAAGCAATCCTGCGGCTTTGCGTCCAGCTCACAAGAAAGCGAGTTGAAGAAAAGATCTGAGGGGAACTGTAATTCAAAATCCTGCAGAGTTATAAATGACAGCTATCGTCCAAAAATATATTGAAGTAAGGCTGCCAAGAGGACTTGAAAGCGGGGCAGAATTGCAGGAAACCGATTTCAGGAGGTAGACTGGAATTGCATTTAAAGCATAGGAAAAGAGGCAGAACGTCCACAATGATGCACTTGGCCAAAAAGGGCATATGCGTTTTTCCCAGAATATATTCAGGAAAAAGCGCATACACACTTTTTGGCCAACCAAGCAAGCTTGCAAATGAAATCTGCACTACAATGAAGTCTCACTGCCTCCCGGTCAAAAGGGACATCTGAAAAAAGTGTAAAATCCAGAAAGGCAGGACAGGCCATGGAGAACTGGGAGCCTTGTTATGCTGATGGGCGGGATGTAAATAGCCAACAGCCACTCTGGAGAAGTGTATGGTGTTTCCTGAAACATCTAAAAAACAAAGCAACAGAGCCTAGGTCACTTCCACTTATGGTCCTATAGCTTAGGGAAATTAAAATCAAAAAGACACAGCCACCCCAAAGTTTGGGACGGCTCTGTTTACAAGAACCTCGTTTACGGTACAAGTTCAATATCACAGAAAGCGAAAAATAGATAAAGAAGTTGTGGTACTTACGTACAATGCAACATCACTCAGCAAAGAAATCTATGTCATCAGGCCCGTAGGAGCATAATGAGTGGATTCAGGTACGATGATTCTAAGTGAAATAAGTCACACAGAAAAAGAAACATCATAAGATATCACTAATACATGGAATGTAAACTTGGCTACACAGGAACTGAATTACAAAACAGAACAGGGTCTCAAATGTAGAACACCAACTTATGCTTGCTTAAGGGGAAAGGTGAGTTGGGTTGCTGCATAAAACCAGAGATTGAAATTAGCACAGACACCGTTCCATAAGCCAAATATGTAATACACAAGAGCTACTCCTTGCTCAACGAAGTGGACTCAACACCCCATATTAAACGCCTAAGAATATACATGACTAGTAAGAATCTTAAAACCTATGGATTTATATGTCTCCGAAAGAGAATCAACCGTGTGTACAGCGGCATAAACGCAGCAGTGATAGGATTGGTGAGATTCGGTGAGCAAATGCAGACCCTTTGAAGTCATACTGCATATTACCCATTCCATGGGTCTGAACTCTCCAGGTTTAAGGGATTCTTCCTTCAGGTAAAACATGCATGTGGAACCCACATTATGATCCACCATGTGATCGGGAAACGTGTTCAAATGTGTCTCAGTTCTCGTCCCCTGGTACTCGGGTGCAACATTCCAGACACTTTACTAACACTCTCCCCACTTGGAGAGTCAGTGCCTTTAACCTCCTGTTTGGCCCAGTTTGCAATTTCTGCGGAAAATGAACAGGAATAGGGAGAAGCCATGAGAGACTATCTAGAGGTGTCTGGACGGGCAAATTTAACTCTCATTTCCCACCAGGAAGAGGAATTAACCAAAGGCTCAGCGTGCCCTGCCGGAACCACACTAGGGCCTGAAGCAATCCTGTGGTGTTGCAGGCAGCTCACAAGAAAGCGAGTTGAAAAAAGGAGCTCAGGGTCACTGTAATTCACAAACCTGCAGAGTTATAAATGACAGCTATCGTCCAAAAATATATTGAAGTAAGTCTGCCAAGAGGACTTGAAAGCGGGGCAGAATTGCAGGAATCCGATTTCAGGAGGTAGACTGGAATTGCATGTAAAGCATAGGAAAAGAGGCAGAACGTCCACAATGATGCACTTGGCCAAAAAGGGCGTATGCGTTTTTTCCTGAATATATTCAGGAAAAAACGCATACGCCCTTTTTGGCCAACCAAGCAAGCTTGCAAAGGAAATCTGCACTACAATGAAGTCTCACTGCCCCCCGGTCAAAAGGGCCATCTGAAAAAAGTGTAAAATCCAGAAAAGCAGGACAGGCCATGGAGAACTGGGAGCCTTGTTATGTTGATGAGCAGGATGTAAATTGCCAACAGCCACTCTGGAGAAGTGTATGGTGTTTCCTGAAACATCTAAAAAACAAAGCAACAGAGCCTAGGGCACTTCCACTTATGGTCCTATAGCTTAGGGAAATTAAAATCAAAAAGACACAGCCACCCCAAAGTTTGGGACGGCTCTGTTTACAAGAACCTCGTTTACGGTACAAGTTCAATATCACAGAAAGCGAAAAATGGATAAAGAAGCTGTGGTACTTACGTACAATGCAATATCACTCTGCAATGAAATCTATGTCATCAGGCCCATAGCAGCATAATGAGTGGATTCAGGTACGACGATTCTAAGTGAAATAAGTCACACAGAAAAAGAAACATCATAAGATATCACTAATACACGGAATGTAAACTTGGCTACACAGGAACTGAATTACAAAAAGAACATGGTCTCAAATGTAGAAAACCAACTTATGCTTGCTTAAGGGGAAAGGTGACTTGGGGTGCTGCATAAAACCAGAGATTGAAAGTAGCACAGATACCGTTCCATAAGCCAAATATGTAATAGACAAGAGCTACTCCTTGCTCAATGAAGTGGACTCAACACCACATATTAAACGCCTAAATATATACCTGACTAGTAAGAATCTTAAAACCTATGGATTTATATGTCTCCAAAAGAGAATCAAGCGTGTGTACAGCGGCATAAACGCAGCAGTGATAGGATTGGTCAGGTTCGGTGAGCAAATGCAGACCCTTTGAAGTCATATTGCATGGTACCCATTCCATGGGTCTCAACTCTCCAGGTTTAAGGGATTCTTCCTTCAGCTAAAACATGCATGTGGAACCCAGAGTATGATCCACCATATGATCTGGAAATGTGTTCAAATGTGTCTCAGTTTTCGTCCCCTGGTACTCGGGTGCAACATTCCAGACGCTTTACTAACACTCTCCCCACTTGGAGAGTCAGTGCCTTTAACCTCCTGTTTGGCCCAGTTTGCAATTTCTTCGGAAAATGAACAGGAATAGGGAGAACCTATGAGAGACTAGCTGGAGGTGTCTGGACGGGCAAATTTAACTCTCATTTCCCACCAGGAAGAGGAATTAACCAAAGGCTCAGCGTGCCGTTTAGGAACCACACTAGGGCCTGAAGCAATCCTGTGGTGTTGCGGCCAGCTCACAAAAAACCGAGTTGAAGAAAGGAGCTCAGGGGCACTGTCATTCACAAACGTGCAGAGTTATAAATGACAGCTATCGTCCAAAAATATATTGAAGTAAGGCTGCCAAGAGGACTTGAAAGCGGGGCAGAGTTGCAGGAAACCGATTTCAGGAGGTAGACTGGAATTGCATGTAAAGCATAGGAAAAGAAGCAGAACGTCCACAATGATGCACTTGGCCAAAAAGGGGGTATGCGTTTTTTCCTGAATATATTCAGGAAAACACGCATACGCCCTTTTTGGCCAACCAAGCAAGCTTGCAAAGGAAATCTGCTCTACAATGAAGTCTCACTGCCCCTCGGTCAAAAGGGCCATCTAAAAAAAGTGTAAAATCCAGAAAGGCAGGACAGGCCATGGAGAACTGGGAGCCTTGTTATGCTGATGGGTGGGATGTAAATTGCCAACAGCCACTCTGGAGAAGTGTATGGTGTTTCCTGAAACATCTAAAAAACAAAGCAACAGAGCCTAGGGCACTTCCACTTATGGTCCTATAGCTTAGGGAAATTAAAATCAAAAAGACACAGCCACCCCAAAGTTTGGGACGGCTCTGTTTACAAGAACCTCGTTTACGGTACAAGTTCAATATCGCAGAAGCGAAAAATGGATAAAGAAGTTGTGGTACTTACGTACAATGCAATATCACTCAGCAATGAAATCTATGTCATCAGACCCGTAGCAGCATAATGTGTGGATTCAGGTATTATGATTCTAAGTGAAATAAGTCACAGAGAAAAAGAAACATCATAAGATATCACTAATACACGGAATGAAAACTTGGCTACACAGGAACTGAATTACAAAACAGAACAGGGTCTCAAATGTAGAAAACCAACTTATGCTTGCTTAAGGTGAAAGGTGAGTTGGGGTGCTGCATAAAACCAGAGATTGAAATTAGCACAGATATCGTTCCATAAGCCAAATATGTAATAGACAAGAGCTAGTCCTTGCTCAACGAAGTGGACTCAACACCCCATATTAAACGCCTAACAATATACCTGACTAGTAAGAATCTTAAAACCTATGGTTTTATATATCTACAAAAGAGAATCAAGCGTGTGTACAGCGGCATAAACGCAGCAGTGATAGGATTGGTGAGGTTCGGTGAGCAAACGCAGACCCTTTGAACTCATATTGCATGGTACCCATTCCATGGGTCTCAACTCTTCAGGTTTAAGGGATTCTTCCTTCAGCTAAAACATGCATGTGGAACCCAGAGTATGATCCACCATGTGATCGGGAAACGTGTTGAAATGTGTCTCAGTTTTCGTCCCCTGGTACTCGGGTGCAACATTCCAGACGCTTTACTAACACTCTCCCCACTTGGAGAGTCAGTGCCTTTAACCTCCTGTTTGGCCCAGTTTGCAATTTCTGCGGAAAATGAACAGGAATAGGGAGAACCAATGACAGACTAGCTGGAGGTGTCTGGACGGGCAAATTTAACTCTCATTTCCCACCAGGAAGTGAAATTAACCAAAGGCTCAGCGTGCCATGCCGGAACCACACTAAGGCCTGAAGCAATCCTGCGGTGTTGCGGCCAGCTCACAAGAAAGCGAGTTGAAGAAAGGAGCTCAGGGTCACTGTCATTCACAAACCTGCAGAGTTATAAATGACAGCTATCGTCCGAAAATATATTGAAGTAAGGCTGCCAAGAGGACTTCAAAGCGGGGCAGAATTGCAGGAAACCGATTTCAGGATGTAGACTGGAATTGCATGTAAAGCATAGGAAAAGAGGCAGAATGTGCACAATGATGCACTTGGCCAAAAAGGGCGTATGCGTTTTTTCCTGAATATATTCAGGAAAAAACGCATACGCCCTTTTTGGCCAACCAAGGAAGCTTGCAAAGGAAATCTGCACTACAATGAAGTCTCACTGTCCCCCGGTCAAAAGGGCCATCTGAAAAAAGTGTAAAATCCAGAAAGGCAGGACAGGCCATGGAGAACTGTGAGCCTTGTTATGCTGATGGGCGAGATGTAAATTGCCAACAGCCAGTCTGGAGAAGTGTATGGTGTTTCCTGAAACATCTAAAAAACAAAGCAACAGAGCCTAGGGCACTTCCACTTATGGTCCTATAGCTTAGGGAAATTAAAATCAAAAAGACACAGCCACCCCAAAGTTTGGGACGGCTCTGTTTACAAGAACCTCGTTTACGGTACAAGTTCAATATCACAGAAAGCGAAAAATGGATAAAGAAGCTGTGGTACTTACGTACAATGCAATATCACTCTGCAATGAAATCTATGTCATCAGGCCGGTAGCAGAATAATGAGTGGATTCAGGTACGATGATTCTAAGTGAAAAAAGTCACACAGAAAATGAAACATCATAAGATATCACTAATACACGGAATGTAAACTTGGCTACACAGGAACTAAATTACAAAACAGAACAGGGTCTCAAATGTAGAAAACCAACTTATGCTTGCTTAAGGGGAAAGGTGAGTTGGGGTGCTGCATAAAACCAGAGATTGAAATTAGCACAGATACCGTTCCATAAGCCAAATATGTAATAGACAAGAGCTACTCCTTGCTCAACGAAGTGGACTCAACACCCCATATTAAACGCCTAAGAATATACCTGACTAGTAAGAATCTTAAAACCTATGGATTTCTATGTCTCCGAAGGAGAATCAAGCATGTGTACAGCGGCATAAACGCAGCAGTGATAGGATTGGTGAGGTTCGGTGGGCAAATGCAGACCCTTTGAAGTCACATTGCATGGTACCCATTCCATGGGTGTCAACTCTCCAGGTTTAAGGGATTCTTCCTTCAGCTAAAACATGCATGTGGAACCCAGAGTATGATCCACCATATGATCTGGAAATGTGTTCAAATGTGTCTCAGTTCTCGTCCCCTGGTACTCGGGTGCAACATTCCAGACACTTTACTAACACTCTCCCCACTTGGAGAGTCAGTGCCTTTAACCTCCTGTTTGGCCCAGTTTGCAATTTCTTCGGAAAATGAACAGGAATAGGGAGAAGCCATGAGAGACTATCTAGAGGTGTCTGGACGGGCAAATTTAACTCTCATTTCCCACCAGGAAGAGGAATTAACCAAAGGCTCAGCGTGCCCTGCCGGAACCACACTAGGGCCTGAAGCAATCCTGTGGTGTTGCGGCCAGCTCACAAAAAACCGAGTTGAAGAAAGGAGCTCAGGGGCACTGTAATTCACAAACCTGCAGAGTTATAAATGACAGCTATCGTCCAAAAATATATTGAAGTAAGTCTGCCAAGAGGACTTGAAAGCGGGGCAGAATTGCAGGAATCCGATTTCAGGAGGTAGACTGGAATTGCATGTAAAGCATAGGAAAAGAGGCAGAACGTCCACAATGATGCACTTGGCCAAAAAGGGCGTATGCGTTTTTTCCTGAATATATTCAGGAAAAAACGCATACGCCCTTTTTGGCCAACCAAGCAAGCTTGCAAAGGAAATCTGCACTACAATGAAGTCTCACTGCCCCCCGGTCAAAAGGGCCATCTGAAAAAAGTGTAAAATCCAGAAAAGCAGGACAGGCCATGGAGAACTGGGAGCCTTGTTATGCTGATGGGTGGGATGTAAATTGCCAACAGCCACTCTGGAGAAGTGTATGGTGTTTCCTGAAACATCTAAAAAACAAAGCAACAGAGCCTAGGGCACTTCCACTTATGGTCCTATAGCTTAGGGAAATTAAAATCAAAAAGACACAGCCACCCCAAAGTTTGGGACGGCTCTGTTTACAAGAACCTCGTTTACGGTACAATTCAATATCACAGAAATCGAAAAATGGATAAAGAAGTTGTGGTACTTACGTACAATGCAATATCACTCAGCAATGAAATCTATGTCATCAGGCCCGTAGCAGCATAATGAGTGGATTCAGGTACGATGATTCTAAGTGAAATAAGTCACACAGAAAAAGAAACATCATAAGATATCACTACTACACGGAATGTAAACTTGGCTACACAGGAACTGAATTACAAAACAGAACAGGATCTCACAAGTAGAAAACCAACTTATGCTTGCTTAAGGGGAAAGGTGAGTTGGGGTGCTGCATAAAACCAGAGATTGAAATTAGCACAGATACCGTTCCATAAGCCAAATATGTAATAGACAAGAGCTACTCCTTGTTCAACGAAGTGGACTCAACACCCCATATTAAACGCCTAAGAATATAGCTGACTAGTAAGAATCTTAAAATCTATGGATTTATATGTCTCCGAAAGAGAATCAAGCATGTGTACAGGGGCATACACGCAGCAGTGATAGGATTGGTGAGGTTCGGTGAGCAAATGCAGACCCTTTGAAGTCATATTGCATGGTACCCATTCCATGGGTCTCAACTCTCCAGGTTTAAGGGATTCTTCCTTCAGCTAAAACATGCATGTGGACCCCAGAGTATGATCCACCGTGTGTTCGGGAAACGTGTTCAAATGTGTCTCAGTTTTCGTCCCCTGGTACACGGGCGCAACATTCCAGATGCTTTACTAACACTCTCCCCACTTGGAGAGTCAGTGCCTTTAACCTCCTGTTTGGCCCAGTTTCCAATTTCTGTGGAAAATGAACAGGAATAGGGAGAACCAATGAGAGACCTGCTGGAGGTGTCTGGACGGGAAATTTAAGGCTCATTTCCCACCAGGAAGAGGAATTAACCAAAGGCTCAGCGTGCGGTGCCGGAACCACACTAGGGCCTGAAGCAATCTTGCGGTGTTGCGGCCAGCTCAAAAGAAAGCGAGTTGAAGAAAGGAGCTCAGGGGCACTGTCATTCACTAACCTGCAGAGTTATAAATGACAGCTATCGTCCAAAAATATATTGAAGTAAGGTTGCCAAGAGGACTTGAAAGCGGGGCAGAATTGCAGGAAACCGATTTCAGGAGGTAGACTGGAATTGCAGCTAAAGCATAGGAAAAGAGGCAGAACGTCCACAATGATGCACTTGGCCAAAAAGGGCGTATGCGTTTTTTCCTGAATATATTCAGGAAAAATATATTAGGATATATTCAGGAAAAAACGCATACGCCCTTTTTGGCCAACCAAGCAAGCTTGCAAAGGAAATCTGCACTACAATGAAGTCTCACTGCCCCCCGGTCAAAAGGGCCATCTGAAAAACGTGTAAAATCCAGAAAGGCAGGACAGGCCATGGAGAACTGGGAGCCTTGTTATGCTGATGGGCGGGATGTAAATTGCCAACAGCCACTCTGGAGAAGTGTATGGTGTTTCCTGAAACATCTAAAACACAAAACAACAGAGCCTAGGGCACTTCCACTTAGGTCCTATAGCTTAGGGAAATTAAAATCAAAAAGACACAGCCACCCCAAAGTTTGGGACGGCTCTGTTTACAAGAACCTCATTTACAGTACAAGTTCAATATCACAGAAAGCGAAAAATGGATAAAGAAGTTGTGGTACTTACGTACAATGCAATATCACTCAGCAATGAAATCTATGTCATCAGGCCCGTAGCAGCATAATGAGTGGATTCAGGTACGATGATTCTAAGTGAAATAAGTCACACAGAAAAAGAAACATCATAAGATATCACTACTACACGGAATGTAATCTTGGCTACACAGGAACTGAATTACAAAACAGAACCGTTTCTCAAATGTAGAAAACCAACTTATGCTTGCTTAAGGGGAAAGGTGAGTTGGGGTGCTGCATAAAACCAGAGATTGAAATTAGCACAGATACCGTTCCATAAGCCAAATATGTAATAGACAAGAGCTACTCCTTGCTCAACGAAGTGGACTCAACACCCCATATTAAACGCCTAAGAATATACCTGACTAGTAAGAATCTTAAAACCTATGGATTTATATGTCTCCGAAAGAGAATCAAGTGTGTGTACAGCGGCATAAACGCAGCAGTGATAGGATTGGTGAGGTTCGGTGAGCAAATGCAGACCCTTTGAAGTCATATTGCATGGTACCCATTCCATGGGTCTCCACTCTCCAGGTTTAAGGGATTCTTCCTTCAGCTAAAACATGCATGTGGAACCCAGAGTATGATCCACCGTGTGATCGGGAAACGTGTTCAAATGTGTCTCAGTTTTCGTCCCCTGGTATTCGGGTGCAACATTCCAGACGCTTTACTAACACTCTCCCCACTTGGAGAGTCAGTGCCTTTAACCTCCTGTTTGGCCCAGTTTCCAATTTCTGCAGAAAATGAACAGGAATAGGAAGAACCAATGAGAGACTAGCTGGAGGTTTCTGGATGGGCAAATTTAACTCTCATTTCCCACCAGGAAGAGGAATTAACCAAAGGCTCAGCGTGCCATGCTGGAACCACACTAGGGCCTGAAGCAATCCTGCAGTGTTGCGGCCAGCTCACAAGAAAGCGAGTTGAAGAAAGGAGCTCAGGGGCACTGTCATTCACAAACCTGCAGAGTTATAAATGACAGCTATCGTCCAAAAATATATTGAAGTAAGGCTGCCAAGAGGACTTGAAAGCGGGGCAGAATTGCAGGAAACCGATTTCAGGAGGTAGACTGGAATTGCATGTAAAGCATAGGAAAAGAGGCAGAAGGTCCACAATGATGCACTTGGCCAAAAAGGGCGTATGCGTTTTTTCCTGAATATATTCAGGAAAAAACGCATACGCCCTTTTTGGCCAACCAAGCAAGCTTGCAAAGGAAATCTGCACTACAATGAAGTCTCACTGCCCCCCGGTCAAAAGGGCAATCTGAAAAAAGTGTAAAATCCAGAAAGGCAGGACAGGCCATGGAGAACTGGGAGCCTTGTTATGCTGATGGGCGGGATGCAAATTGCCAACAGCCACTCTGGAGAAGTGAATGGTGTTTCCTGAAACATCTAAGAAACAAAGCAACAGAGCCTAGGGCACTTCCACTTATGGTCCTATAGCTTAGGGAAATTAAAATCAAAAAGACAGAGCCACCCCAAACTTTGGGACGGATCTGTTTACAAGAATCTCGTTTACGGTACAAGTTCAATATCACAGAAATCGAAAAATGGATAAAGAAGTTGTGGTACTTACGTACAATGCAATATCACTCAGCAATGAAATCTATGTCATCAGGCCCGTAGCAGCATAATGAGTGGATTCAGGTACGATGATTATAAGTGAAATAAGTCACACAGAAAAAGAAACATCATAAGATATCACTACTACACGGAATGTAATCATGGCTACACAGGAACTGAATTACAAAACAGAACAGGGTCTCAAATGTAGAAAACCAGGTTATGCTTGCTTAAGGGGAAAGGTGAGTTGGGGTGCTGCATAAAACCAGAGATTGAAATTAGCACAGATACCGTTCCATAAGCCAAATATGTAATAGACAAGAGCTACTCCTTGCTCAACGAAGTGGACTCAACACCCCATATTAAACGCCTAAGAATATAGCTGACTAGTAAGAATCTTAAAACCTACGGATTTATATGTCTCCGAAAGAGAATCAAGCGTGTGTACAGCGGCATAAACGCAGCAGTGATAGGATTGGTGAGGTTCGGTGAGCAAATGCAGACCCTTTGAAGTCATATTGCATGGTACCCATTCCATGGGTCTCCACTCTCCAGGTTTAAGGGATTCTTCCTTCAGCTAAAACATGCATGTGGAACCCAGAGTATGATCCACCGTGTGATCGGGAAACGTGTTCAAATGTGTCTCACTTTTCGTCCCCTGGTATTCGGGTGCAACATTCCAGACGCTTTACTAACACTCTCCCCACTTGGAGAGTCACTGCCTTTAACCTCCTGTTTGGCCCAGTTTCCAATTTCTGCGGAAAATGAACAGGAATAGGGAGAACCAATGAGAGACTAGCTGGAGGTGTCTGGACGGGAAATTTAAGGCTCATTTCCCACCAGGAAGAGGAATTAACCAAAGGCTCAGCGTGCCGTGCCAGAACCACACTAGGGCCTGAAGCAATCCTGCGGTGTTGCGGCCACCTCACAAGAAAGAGAGTTGAAGAAAGGAGCTCAGCGGCACTGTCATTCACAAACCTGCAGAGTTAAAAATGACAGCTATCGTCCAAAAATATATTGAAGTAAGGCTGCCAAGAGGACTTAAAAGCGGGGCAGAATTGCAGGAAACCGATTTCAGGAGGTAGACTGGAATTGCATGTAAAGCATAGGAAAAGAGGCAGAACGTCCACAATGATGCACTTGGCCAAAAAGGGCGTATGCGTTTTTTCCTGAATATATTCAGGAAAAAACGCATACGCACTTTATGGCCAACCAAGCAAGCTTGCAAAGGAAATCTGCACTACAATGAAGTCTCACTGCCCCCCGGTCAAAAGGGCCATCTGAAAAAAGTGTAAAATCCAGAAAGGCAGGACAGGCCATGGAGATATGGGAGCTTTGTTATGCTGATGGGCGGGATGTAAATTGCCAACAGCCACTCTGGAGAAGTGTATGGTGTTTCCTGAAACATCTAAAAAACAAAGCAACAGAGCCTAGGGCACTTCCACTTATGGTCCTATAGCTTAGGGAAATTAAAATCAAAAAGACACAGCCACACCAAACTTTGGGATGGCTCTGTTTACAAAAACCTCATTTACGGTACAAGTTCAATATCACAGAAATCGAAAAATGGATAAAGAAGTTGTGGTACTTACGTACAAGGCAATATCACTCAGCAATGAAATCTATGTCATCAGGCCCGTAGCAGCATAATGAGTGGATTCAGGTACGATGATTCTAAGTGAAATAAGTCACAGAGAAAAAGAAACATCATAACATATCACTACTACACGGAATGTAAACTTGGCTACACATGAACTGAATTACAAAACAGAACAGGGTCTCAAATGTAGAAAACCAACTTATGCTTGCTTAAGGGGAAAGGTGAGTTTGGGTGCTGCATAAAACCAGAGATTGAAATTAGCACAGATACCGTTCCATAAGCCAAATATGTAATAGACAAGAGCTACCCCTTGCTCAACGAAGTGGACTCAACACCGCATATTAAACGCCTAAGAATATACCTGACTAGTAAGAATCTTAAAAGCTATGGATTTATATGTTTCCGAAAGAGAATCAAGCGTGTGTACAGCGGCATAAACGCAGCAGTGATAGGATTGGTGAGGTTCGGTGAGAAAATGCAGACCCTTTGAAGTCATATTGCATGGTACCCATTCCATGGGTCTCCACTCTCCAGGTTTAAGGGATTCTTCCTTCAGCTAAATCATGCATGTGGAACCCAGAGTATGATCCACCGTGTGATAGGGAAACGTGTTCAAATGTGTCTCAGTTTTCGTGCCCTGGTACTTGGGTGCAAAATTCCTGATGCTTTACTAACACTCTCCCCACTTGGAGAGTCAGTGCCTTTAACCTCCTATTTGGCCCAGTTTGCAATTTCTGCGGAAAATGAACAGGGATAGGGAGAACCAATGAGAGACTAGCTGGAGGTGTCTGGATGGGCAAATTTAACTCTCATTTCCCACCAGGAAGAGGAATTAACCAAAGGCTCAGCGTGCCCTGCCGGAAACACACTACGGCCTGAAGCAATCCTGCAGTGTTGCGGCCAGCTCACAATAAAGCGAGTTGAAGAAAGGAGCTCAGGGACACTGTAATTCACAAACCTGCAGAGTTATAAATGACAGCTATCGTCCAAAAATATATTGAAGTAAGGCTGCCAAGAGGACTTGAAAGCGGGGCAGAATTGCAGGAAACCGATTTCAGGAGGTAGACTGGAATTGCATGTAAAGCATAGGAAAAGAGGCAGAACGTCCACAATGATGCACTTGGCCAAAAAGGGCGTATGTGTTTTTTCCTGAATATATTCAGGAAAAAACGCATATGCCCTTTTTGGCCAACCAAGCAAGCTTGCAAAGGAAATCTGCACTACAATGAAGTCTCACTGCCCCCCGGTCAAAAGGGCAATCTGAAAAAAGTGTAAAATCCAGAAAGGCAGGACAGGCCATGGAGAACTGGGAGCCTTGTTATGCTGATGGGCGGGATGTAAATTGCCAACAGCCACTCTGGAGAAGTGAATGGTGTTTCCTGAAACATCTAAGAAACAAAGCAACAGAGCCTAGGGCACTTCCACTTATGGTCCTATAGCTTAGGGAAATTAAAATCAAAAAGACAGAGCCACCCCAAACTTTGGGACGGATCTGTTTACAAGAATCTCGTTTACGGAACAAGTTCAATATCACAGAAATCGAAAAATGGATAAAGAAGTTGTGGTACTTACGTACAATGCAATATCACTCAGCAATGAAATCTATGTCATCAGGCCCGTAGCAGCATAACGAGTGGATTCAGGTACGATGATTCTAAGTGAAATAAGTCACACAGAAAAAGAAACATCATAAGATATCACTAATACACGGAATGTAAACTTGGCTACAGAGGAACTGAATTACAAAACAGAACAGGGTCTCAAATGTAGAAAACCAACTTATGCTTGCTTAAGGGGAAAGGTGAGTTGGGGTGCTGCATAAAAGCAGAGATTGAAATGAGCACAGATACCGTTCCATAAGCCAAATATGTAATAGACAAGAGCTACTCCTTGCTCAACGAAGTGGACTCAACACCCCATATTAAACGCCTAAGAATATAGCTGACTAGTAAGAATCTTAAAATCTATGGATTTATATGTCTCCGAAAGAGAATCAAGCGTGTGTACAGGGGCATAAACGCAACAGTGATAGGATTGGTGAGGTTCGGTGAGCAAATGCAGACCCTTTGAAGTCATATTGCATGGTACCCATTCCATGGGTCTCAACTCTCCAGGTTTAAGGGATTCTTCCTTCAGCTAAAACATGCATGTGGAACCCAGAGTATGATCCACCGTGTGTTCGGGAAACGTGTTCAAATGTGTCTCAGTTTTTGTCCCCTGGTACACGGGCGCAACATTCCAGATGCTTTACTAACACTCTCCCCACTTGGAGAGTCAGTGCCTTTAACCTCCTGTTTGGCCCAGTTTCCAATTTCTGCGGAAAATGAACAGGAATAGGGAGAACCAATGAGAGACTAGCTGGAGGAGTCTGGACGGGAAATTTAAGGCTCATTTCCCACCAGGAAGAGGAATTAACCAAAGGCTCAGCGTTCCGTGCCGGAACCACACTAGGGCCTGAAGCAATCTTGCGGTGTTGCGGCCAGCTCAAAAGAAAGCGAGTTGAAGAAAGGAGCTCAGAGGCACTGTCATTCACTAGCCTGCAGAGTTATAAATGACAGCTATCGTCCAAAAATATATTGAAGTAAGGTTGCCAAGAGGACTTGAAAGCGGGGCAGAATTGCAGGAAACCGATTTCAGGAGGTAGACTGGAATTGCAGCTAAAGCATAGGAAAAGAGGCAGAAGGTCCACAATGATGCACTTGGCCAAAAAGGGCGTATGCGTTTTTTCCTGAATATATTCAGGAAAAAACGCATACGCCCTTTTTGGCCAACCAAGCAAACTTGCAAATGAAATCTGCACTACAATGAAGTCTCACTGCCCCCTGGTCAAAAGGGCAATCTGAAAAAAGTGTAAAATCCAGAAAGGCAGGACAGGCCATGGAGAACTGGGAGCCTTGTTATGCTGATGGACGGGATGTAAATTGCCAACAGCCACTCTGGAGAAGTGAATGGTGTTTCCTGAAACATCTAAGAAACAAAGCAACAGAGCCTAGGGCACTTCCACTTATGGTCCTATAGCTTAGGGAAATTAAAATCAAAAAGACAGAGCCACCCCAAACTTTGGGACGGATCTGTTTACAAGAATCTCGTTTACGGTACAAGTTCAATATCACAGAAATCGAAAAATGTATAAAGAAGTTGTGGTACTTACGTACAATGCAATATCACTCAGCAATGAAATCTATGTCATCAGGCCCGTAGCAGCATAATGAGTGGATTCAGGTACGATGATTCTAGTGAAATAAGTCACACAGAAAAAGAAACATCATAAGATATCAAGAATACACGGAATGTAATCATGGCTACACAGGAACTGAATTACAAAACAGAACAGGGTCTCAAATGTAGAAAACCAACTTATGCTTGCTTAAGGGGAAAGGTGAGTTGGGGTGCTGCATAAAACCAGAGATTGAAATTAGCACAGATACCGTTCCATAAGCCAAATATGTAATAGACAAGAGCTACTCCTTGCTCAACGAAGTGGACTCAACACCCCATATTAAACGCCTAAGAATATACCTGACTAGTAAGAATCTTAAAACCTACAGATTTATATGTCTCCGAAAGAGAATCAAGCGTGTGTACAGTGGCATAAACGCAGCAGTGATAGGATTGGTGAGGTTCGGTGAGCAAATGCAGACCCTTTGAAGTCATATTGCATGGTACCCATTCCATGGGTCTCCACTCTCCAGGTTTAAGGGATTCTTCCTTCAGCTAAAACATGCATGTGGAACCCAGAGTATGATACACCGTGTGATCGGGAAACGTGTTCAAATGTGTCTCAGTTTTCGTCCCCTGGTATTCGGGTGCAACATTCCAGACGCTTTACTAACACTCTCCCCACTTGGAGAGTCACTGCCTTTAACCTCCTGTTTGGCCCAGTTTCCAATTTCTGCGGAAAATGAACAGGAATAGGGAGAACCAATGAGAGACTAGCTGGAGGTTTCTGGACGGGAAATTTAAGGCTCATTTCCCACCAGGAAGAGGAATTAACCAAAGGCTCAGCGTGCCGTGCCGGAACCACACTAGGGCCTGAAGCAATCCTGCGGTGTTGCGGCCACCTCACAACAAAGCGAGTTGAAGAAAGGAGCTCAGCGGCACTGTCATTCACAAACCTGCAGAGTTAAAAATGACAGCTATCGTCCAAAAATATATTGAAGTAAGGCTGCCAAGAGGACTTGAAAGCGGGGCAGAATTGCAGGAAACCGATTTCAGGAGGTAGACTGGAATTGCATGTAAAGCATAGGAAAAGAGGCAGAACGTCCACAATGATGCACTTGGCCAAAAAGGGCATATGCGTTTTTTCCTGAATATATTCAGGAAAAAACGCATACGCACTTTATGGCCAACCAAGCAAGCTTGCAAAGGAAATCTGCACTACAATGAAGTCTCACTGCCCCCCGGTCAAAAGGGCCATCTGAAAAAAGTGTAAAATCCAGAAAGGCAGGACAGGCCATGGAGATATGGGAGCTTTGTTATGCTGATGGGCGGGATGTAAATTGCCAACAGCCACTCTGGAGAAGTGTATGGTGTTTCCTGAAACATCTAAAAAACAAAGCAACAGAGCCTAGGGCACTTCCACTTATGGTCCTATAGCTTAGGGAAATTAAAATCAAAAAGACACAGCCACACCAAACTTTGGGATGGCTCTGTTTACAAAAACCTCATTTACGGTACAAGTTCAATATCACAGAAAGCGAAAAATGGATAAAGAAGTTCTGGTACTTACGTACAAGGCAATATCACTCAGCAATGAAATCTATGTCTTCAGGCCCGTAGCAGCATAATGAGTGGATTCAGGTACGATGATTCTAAGTGAAATAAGTCACAGAGAAAAAGAAACATCATAACATATCACTACTACACGGAATGTAAACTTGGCTACACGGGAACTGAATTACAAAACAGAACAGGGTCTCAAATGTAGAAAACCAACTTATGCTTGCTTAAGGGGAAAGGTGAGTTTGGGTGCTGCATAAAACCAGAGATTGAAATTAGCACAGATAGCGTTCCATAAGCCAAATATGTAATAGACAAGAGCTACTCCTTGCTCAACGAGGTGCACTCAACACCCCATATTAAACGCCTAAGAATATACCTGACTAGTAAGAATCTTAAAACCTATGGATTTATATGTCCCCGAAAGAGAATCAAGCGTGTGTACAGGGGCATAAACGCAGCAGTGATAGGATTGGTGAGGTTCGGTGAGCAAATGCAGACCCTTTGAAGTCATATTGCATGGTACCCATTCCATGGGTCTCAACTCTCCAGGTTTAAGGGATTCTTCCTTCAGCTAAAACATGCATGTGGAACCCAGAGTATGATCCACCGTGTGATCGGGAAACGTGTTCAAATGTGTCTCAGTTTTCGTCCCCTGGTATTCGGGTGCAACATTCCAGACGCTTTACTAACTCTCTCCCCTCTTGGAGAGTCAGTGCCTTTAACCTCCTGTTTGGCCCAGTTTGCAATTTCTGCGGAAAATGAACAGGAATAGGGAGAACCAATGAGAGACTAGCTGGAGGATTCTGGATGGGCAAATTTAACTCTCATTTCCCACCAGGAAGAGGAATTAACCAAAGGCTCAGCGTGCCATGCTGGAACCACACTAGGGCCTGAAGCAATCCTGCAGTGTTGCGGCCAGCTCACAAGAAAGCGAGTTGAAGAAAGGAGCTCAGGGGCACTGTCATTTGCTAACCTGCAGAGTTATAAATGACAGCTATCGTCCAAAAATATATTGAAGTAAGGTTGCCAAGAGGACTTGAAAGCGGGGCAGAATTGCAGGAAACCGATTTCAGGAGGTAGACTGGAATTGCAGCTAAAGCATAGGAAAAGAGGCAGAACGTCCACAATGATGCACTTGGCCAAAAAGTGGGTATGCGTTTTTTCCTGAATATATTCAGGAAAAAAACGCATACGCCCTTTCTGGCCAACCAAGCAAGCTTGCAAAGGAAATCTGCACTACAATGAAGTCTCACTGCCCCCCGGTCAAAAGGGCCATCTGAAAAAAGTGTAAAATCCAGAAAGGCAGGACAGGCCATGGAGAACTGGGAGCCTTGTTATGCTGATGGGCGGGATGTAAATTGCCAACAGCCACTCTGGAGAAGTGTATGGTGTTTCCTGAAACATCTAAGAAACAAAGCAACAGAGCCTAGGGCACTTCCACTTATGGTCCTATAGCTTAGGGAAATTAAAATCAAAAAGACAGAGCCACCCCAAACTTTGGGACGGATCTGTTTACAAGAATCTCGTTTACGGTACAAGTTCAATATCACAGAAATCGAAAAATGGATAAAGAAGTTGTGGTACTTACGTACAATGCAATATCACTCAGCAATGAAATCTATGTCATCAGGCCCGTAGCAGCATAATGAGTGGATTCAGGTACGATGATTCTAAGTGAAATAAGTCACACAGAAAAAGAAACATCATAAGATATCACTACTACACGGAATGTAATCATGGCTACACAGGAACTGAATTACAAAACAGAACAGGGTCTCAAATGTAGAAAACCAACTTATGCTTGCTTAAGGGGAAAGGTGAGTTGGGGTGCTGCATAAAACCAGAGATTGAAATTAGCACAGATACCGTTCCATAAGCCAAATATGTAATAGACAAGAGCTACTCCTTGCTCAACGAAGTGGACTCAACACCCCATATTAAATGGCTAAGTATATACCTGACTAGTAAGAATCTTAAAACCTATGGATTTATATGTCTCCGAAAGAGAATCAAGCGTGTGTACAGCGGCATAAATGCAGCAGTGATAGGATGGGTGAGGTTCAGTGAGCAAATGCAGACCCTTTGAAGTCATATTGCATGGTACCCATTCCATGGGTCTCAACTCTCCAGGTTTAAGGGATTCTTCCTTCAGCTAAAACATGCATGTGGAACCCAGAGTATGATCCACCGTGTGATCGGGAAACGTGTTCAAATGTGTCTCAGTTTTCGTCCCCTGGTATTCGGGTGCAACATTCCACACGCTTTACTAACACTCTCCCCACTTGGAGAGTCAGTGCCTTTAACCTCCTGTTTGGCCCAGTTTCCAATTTCTGCGGAAAATGAACAGGAATAGGGAGAACCAATGAGAGACTAGCTGGAGGATTCTGGATGGGCAAATTTAACTCTCATTTCCCACCAGGAAGAGGAATTAACCAAAGGCTCAGCGTGCCATGCTGGAACCACACTAGGGCCTGAAGCAATCCTGCAGTGTTGCGGCCAGCTCACAAGAAAGCGAGTTGAAGAAAGGAGCTCAGGGGCACTGTCATTCGCTAACCTGCAGAGTTATAAATGACAGCTATCGTCCAAAAATATATTGAAGTAAGGTTGCCAAGAGGACTTGAAAGCGGGGCAGAATTCCAGGAAACCGATTTCAGGAGGTAGACTGGAATTGCAGCTAAAGCATAGGAAAAGAGGCAGAACGTCCACAATGATGCACTTGGCCAAAAAGGGCGTATGCGTTTTTTCCTGAATATATTCAGGAAAAATATATTAGGATATATTCAGGAAAAAACGCATACGCCCTTTTTGGCCAACCAAGCAAGCTTGCAAAGGAAATCTGCACTACAATGAAGTCTCACTGCCCCCCGGTCAAAAGGGCCATCTGAAAAAGTATAAAATCCAGAAAGGCAGGACAGGCCATGGAGGACTGGGTGCCTTGTTATGCTGATGGGCGGGACGTAAATTGCCAACAGCCACTCTGGAGAAGTGTATGGTGTTTCCTGAAACATCTAAAAAACAAAGGAACAGGGCCTAGGGCACTTCCACTTATGGTCCTATAGCTTAGGGAAATTAAAATCAAAAAGACACAGCCACCCCAAAGTTTGGGACGGCTCTGTTTACAAGAACCTCGTTTACGGTACAAGTTCCATATCACAGAAAGTGAAAAACGGATAAAGAAGTTGTGGTACTTACGTACAATGCAATATCACTCAGCAATGAAATCTATGTCATCAGGCCCGTAGCAGCATAATGAGTGGATTCAGGTACGATGATTCTAAGTGAAATAAGTCACACAGAAAAGGAAACATCATAAGAAATCACTAATACACGGAATGTAAACTTGGCTACACAGGAACTGAATTACAAAACAGAACAGGGTCTCAAATGTAGAAAACCAACTTATGCTTGCTTAAGGGGAAAGGTGAGTTGGGGTGCTGCATAAAACCAGAGATTGAAATGAGCACAGATACCGTTCCATAAGCCAAATATGTAATAGACAAGAGCTACTCCTTGCTCAACGAAGTGGACTCAACATCCCATATTAAACGCCTAAGACTATACCTGACTAGTAAGAATCTTAAAACCTATGGATTTATATGTCTCCGAAAGACAATCAAGCATGTACAGCGGCATAAACGCAGCAGTGATAGGATTGCTGTGGTTCGGTGAGCAAATCCAGACCCTTTGAAGTCATATTGCATGGCACCCATTCCATGGGTCTCAACTCTCCAGGTTTAAGGGATTCTTCCTTCAGCTAAAACATGCATGTGGAACCCAGAGTATGATCCACCGTGTGTTCGGGAAACGTGTTCAAATGTGTCTCAGTTTTCGTCCCCTGGTACTCGGGTGCAACATTCCAGACGCTTTACTAACACTCTCCCCACTTGGAGAGTCAGTGCCTTTAACTTCCTGTTTGGCCCAGTTTGCAATTTCTGCGGAAAATGAACAGGAATAGGGAGAACAAATGAGAGACTAGCTGGAGGTGTCTGGGCGGGCAAATTTAACTCTCATTTGCCACCAGGAAGAGGAATTAACCAAAGGCTCAGCATGCCGTGCCGGAACCACACTAGGGCCTGAAGCTATCCTGCGGTGTTGCAGCCAGCTCACAAGAAAGCGAGTTGAAGAAAGGAGCTCAGGGGCACTGTAATTCACAAACCTGCACAGTTAAAAATGACAGCTATCGTCCAAAAATATATTGAAGTGAGGCTGCCAAGAGGAGTTGAAAGCGGGGCAGAATTACAGGAAACCGATTTCAGAAGGGAGACTGGAATTGCATTTAAAGCATAGGAAAAGAGGCAGAACGTCCACAATGATGCACTTGGCCAAAAAGGGCGTATGCGTTTTTTCCTGAATATATTCAGGAAAAAACGCATACGCCCTTTTTGGCCAACCAAGCAAGCTTGCAAAGGAAATCTGCACTACAATGAAGTCTCACTTCCCTCTGGTCAAAAGGGCCATCTGAAAAAAGTGTAAAATCCAGAAAGGCAGGACAGGCCATGGAGAACTGGGAGCCTTGTTATGCTGATGGGCGGGATGTAAATTGCCAACAGCCACTCTGGAGAAGTGTATGGTGTTTCCTGAAACATCTAAAAAACAAAGCAACAGAGCCTAGGGCACTTCCACTTATGGTCCTATAGCTTAGGGAAATTAAAATCAAAAAGACACAGCGACCCCAAATTTTGGGACGGCTCTGTTTACAAGAACCCTGTTTGCGGTACAAGTTCAATACCGCAGAAAGCGAAAAATGGATAAAGAGTTTGTGGTACTTACGTACAATGCAATATCACTCAGCAATGAAATCTATGTCATCAGGCCCGTAGCAGCAAAATGAGTGAATTCACGTACGATGATTCTAAGTGAAATAAGTCACACAGAAAAAGAAACATCAGAAGATATCGCTAATACACGGAATGTAAACTTGGCTACACAGGAACTGAATTACAAAACAGAACAGGGTCTCAAATGTAGAAAACCAACTTATGCTTGCTTAAGCGGAAAGGTGAGTTGGGGTGCTGCATAAAACAGAGATTGAAATGAGCACAGATACCATTCCATCAGCCAAATATTTAATAGACAAGAGCTACTCCTTGCTCAACAAAATGGACTAAACACCCCATATAAAACGCCTAAGAATATACCTGACTAGTAAGAATCTTAAAACCTATGGATTGATATGCCTCCGAAAGAGAATCAAGCGTGTGTAGACTGGCATAAACGCAGTAGTGATAGGATCGGTGAGGTTCGGTGAGCAAATGCAGACCCTTTGAAGTCATATTGCATGGTAACCATTCCATGGGTCTCAACTCTCCAGGTTTAAGGGATTCTTCCTTCAGCTAAAACATGCATGTGGAACCCAGGGTACGATCCACCATGTGATCGGGAAACGTGTTCAAATGTGTCTCATTTTTGTCCCCTGGTACTCGGGTGCAAAATTCCAGACGCTTTACTAACACTCTCCCCACTTGGAGAGTCAGTGCCTTTAATCTCTTCTTTGGCCCAGTTTGCAATTTCTGCGGAAGATGAACAGGAATAGGGAGAACCAATGACAGACTAGGTGGAGGTGTCTGGACGGGTAAATTTAACTCTCATTTCCCACCAGGAAGAGGAATTAACCAAAGGCTCAGTGTGCCATGCCGGAACCACACTAGGGCCTGAAGCAATCCTGCAGCTTTGCGTCCAGCTCACAAGAAAGCGAGTTGAAGAAAGGATCTGAGGGGAACTGTAATTCAAAATCCTGCAGAGTTATAAATGACAGGTATCATCCAAAAATATATTGAAGTAAGGCTGCCAAGAGGACTTGAAAGTGGGGCAGAATTGCAGGAAACCGATTTCAGGAGGTAGACTGGAATTGCATTTAAAGCATAGGAAAAGAGGCAGAACGTCCACAATGATGCACTTGGCCAAAAAGGGCATATGCGTTTTTCCCAGAATATATTCAGGAAAAAACGCATACACACTTTTTGGCCAACCAAGCAAGCTTGCAAATGAAATCTGCACTACAATGAAGTCTCACTGCCTCCCGGTCAAAAGGGACATCTGAAAAAAGTGTAAAATCCAGAAAGGCAGGACAGGCCATGGAGAACTGGGAGCCTTGTTATGCTGATGGGCGGGATGTAAATAGCCAAGAGCCACTCTGGAGAAGTGTATGGTGTTTCCTGAAACATCTAAAAAACAAAGCAACAGAGCCTAGGTCACTTCCACTTATGGTCCTATAGCTTAGGGAAATTAAAATCAAAAAGACAGAGCCACCCCAAAGTTTGGGACGGCTCTGTTTACAAGAACCTCGTTTACGGTACAAGTTCAATATCACAGAAAGCGAAAAATAGATAAAGAAGTTGTGGTACTTACGTACAATGCAACATCACTCAGCAAAGAAATCTATGTCATCAGGCCCGTAGCAGCATAATGAGTGGATTCAGGTACGATGATTCTAAGTGAAATAAGTCACACAGAAAAAGAAACATCATAAGATATCACTAATACATGGAATGTAAACTTGGCTACACAGGAACTGAATTACAAAACAGAACAGGGTCTCAAATGTAGAACACCAACTTATGCTTGCTTAAGGGGAAAGGTGAGTTGGGGTGCTGCATAAAACCAGAGATTGAAATTAGCACAGATACCGTTCCATAAGCCAAATATGTAATAGACAAGAGCTACTCCTTGCTCAACGAAGTGAACTCAACACCCCATATTAAACGCCTAAGAATATACCTGACTAGTAAGAATGTTAAAACCTATGGATTTATATATCTCCGAAACAGAATCAAGCGTGTGTACAGCGGCATAAACGCAACAGTGATAGGATTGGTGGGGTTCGGTGAGCAAATACAGACCCTTTGAAGTCACATTGAATGGTACCCATTCCATGGGTCTCAACTCTCCAGGTTTAAGGGATTCTTCCTTCAGCTAAAACATGCATGTGGAACCCACAGTATAATCCACCGTGTGATCGGGAAACGTGTTCAAATGTGTCTCAGTTTTCGTCCCCTGGTACTCGGGTGCAACATTCCAGACACTTTACTAACACTCTCCCCACTTAGAGAGTCAGTGCCTTTAACCTCCTGTTTGGCCCAGTTTGCAATTTCTGCGGAAAATGAACAGGAATAGGGAGAACCCATGAGAGACTATCTAGAGGTGTCTGGACGGGCAAATTTAACTCTCATTTCCCACCAGGAAAAGGAATTAACCAAAGGCTCAGCGTGCCCTGCCGGAACCACACTAGGGCCTGAAGCAATCCTGTGGTGTTGCAGGCAGCTCACAAGAAAGCGAGTTGAAAAAAGGAGCTCAGGGTCACTGTAATTCACAAACCTGCAGAGTTATAAATGACAGCTATCGTCCAAAAATATATTGAAGTAAGGCTGCCAAGAGGACTTTAACGTGGCACAGAATTGCAGGAAACGGATTTCAGGAGGTAGACTGGAATTGCATGTAAAGCATAGGAAAAAAGGCAGAACGTCCACAATGATGCACTTGGCCAAAAAGGGCGTATGCGTTTTTTCCTGAATATATTCAGGAAAAAACGCATACGCCCTTTTTGGCCAACCAAGCAAGCTTGCAGAGGAAATCTGCACTACAATGAAGTCTCACTGCCCCCCGGTCAAAAGGGCCATCTGAAAAAAGTGTAAAATCCAGAAAGGCAGGACAGGCCATGGAGAACTGGGAGCCTTGTTATGCTGATGGGCGCGATGTAAATTGCCAACAGCCACTCTGGAGAAGTGTATGGTGTTTCCTGAAACATCTAAAAAACAAAGCAACAGAGCCTAGGGCACTTCCACTTATGGTCCTATAGCTTAGGGAAATTAAAATAAAAAAGACACAGCCACCCCAAAGTTTGGGACGGCTCTGTTTACAAGAACCTCGTTTACGGTACAAGTTCAATACCACAGAAAGCGAAAAATGGATAAAGAAGTTGTGGTACTTACGTACAATGCAATATCACTCAGCAGTGAAATCTATGTCATCAGGCCGGTAGCAGAATAATGAGTGGATTCAGGTATGATGATTCTAAGTGAAAAAAGTCACACAGAAAATGAAACATCAGAAGATATCGCTAATACACGGAATGTAAACTTGGCTACACAGGAACTGAATTACAAAACAGAACAGGGTCTCAAATGTAGAAAACCAACTTATGCTTGCTTAAGGGGAAAGGTGAGTTGGGGTGCTGCATAAAACAGAGATTGAAATCAGCACAGATACCATTCCATCAGCCAAATATGTAATAGACAAGAGCTACTCCTTGCTCAACAAAATGGACTAAACACCCCATATAAAATGCCTAAGAATATACCTGACTAGTAAGAATCTTAAAACCTATGGATTGATATGCCTCCGAAAGAGAATCAAGCGTGTGTAGACTGGCATAAACGCAGTAGTGATAGGATCGGTGAGGTTCGGTGAGCAAATGCAGACCCTTTGAAGTCATATTGCATGGTAACCGTTCCATGGGTCTCAACTCTCCAGGTTTAAGGGATTCTTCCTTCAGCTAAAACATGCATGTGGAACCCAGGGTACGATCCACCATGTGATCGGGAAACGTGTTCAAATGTGTCTCATTTTTGTCCCCTGGTACTCGGGTGCAAAATTCCAGACGCTTTACTAACATTCTCCCCACTTGGAGAGTCAGTGCCTTTAATCTCTTCTTTGGCCCAGTTTGCAATTTCTGCGGAAGATGAACAGGAATAGGGAGAACCAATGACAGACTAGGTGGAGGTGTCTGGACGGGTAAATTTAACTCTCATTTCCCACCAGGAAGAGGAATTAACCAAAGGCTCAGTGTGCCATGCCGGAACCACACTAGGGCCTGAAGCAATCCTGCGGCTTTGCGTCCAGCTCACAAGAAAGCGAGTTGAAGAAAAGATCTGAGGGGAACTGTAATTCAAAATCCTGCAGAGTTATAAATGACAGCTATCGTCCAAAAATATATTGAAGTAAGGCTGCCAAGAGGACTTGAAAGCGGGGCAGAATTGCAGGAAACCGATTTCAGGAGGTAGACTGGAATTGCATTTAAAGCATAGGAAAAGAGGCAGAACGTCCACAATGATGCACTTGGCCAAAAAGGGCATATGCGTTTTTCCCAGAATATATTCAGGAAAAAGCGCATACACACTTTTTGGCCAACCAAGCAAGCTTGCAAATGAAATCTGCACTACAATGAAGTCTCACTGCCTCCCGGTCAAAAGGGACATCTGAAAAAAGTGTAAAATCCAGAAAGGCAGGACAGGCCATGGAGAACTGGGAGCCTTGTTATGCTGATGGGCGGGATGTAAATAGCCAACAGCCACTCTGGAGAAGTGTATGGTGTTTCCTGAAACATCTAAAAAACAAAGCAACAGAGCCTAGGTCACTTCCACTTATGGTCCTATAGCTTAGGGAAATTAAAATCAAAAAGACACAGCCACCCCAAAGTTTGGGACGGCTCTGTTTACAAGAACCTCGTTTACGGTACAAGTTCAATATCACAGAAAGCGAAAAATAGATAAAGAAGTTGTGGTACTTACGTACAATGCAACATCACTCAGCAAAGAAATCTATGTCATCAGGCCCGTAGGAGCATAATGAGTGGATTCAGGTACGATGATTCTAAGTGAAATAAGTCACACAGAAAAAGAAACATCATAAGATATCACTAATACATGGAATGTAAACTTGGCTACACAGGAACTGAATTACAAAACAGAACAGGGTCTCAAATGTAGAACACCAACTTATGCTTGCTTAAGGGGAAAGGTGAGTTGGGTTGCTGCATAAAACCAGAGATTGAAATTAGCACAGACACCGTTCCATAAGCCAAATATGTAATACACAAGAGCTACTCCTTGCTCAACGAAGTGGACTCAACACCCCATATTAAACGCCTAAGAATATACATGACTAGTAAGAATCTTAAAACCTATGGATTTATATGTCTCCGAAAGAGAATCAACCGTGTGTACAGCGGCATAAACGCAGCAGTGATAGGATTGGTGAGATTCGGTGAGCAAATGCAGACCCTTTGAAGTCATACTGCATATTACCCATTCCATGGGTCTGAACTCTCCAGGTTTAAGGGATTCTTCCTTCAGGTAAAACATGCATGTGGAACCCACATTATGATCCACCATGTGATCGGGAAACGTGTTCAAATGTGTCTCAGTTCTCGTCCCCTGGTACTCGGGTGCAACATTCCAGACACTTTACTAACACTCTCCCCACTTGGAGAGTCAGTGCCTTTAACCTCCTGTTTGGCCCAGTTTGCAATTTCTGCGGAAAATGAACAGGAATAGGGAGAAGCCATGAGAGACTATCTAGAGGTGTCTGGACGGGCAAATTTAACTCTCATTTCCCACCAGGAAGAGGAATTAACCAAAGGCTCAGCGTGCCCTGCCGGAACCACACTAGGGCCTGAAGCAATCCTGTGGTGTTGCAGGCAGCTCACAAGAAAGCGAGTTGAAAAAAGGAGCTCAGGGTCACTGTAATTCACAAACCTGCAGAGTTATAAATGACAGCTATCGTCCAAAAATATATTGAAGTAAGTCTGCCAAGAGGACTTGAAAGCGGGGCAGAATTGCAGGAATCCGATTTCAGGAGGTAGACTGGAATTGCATGTAAAGCATAGGAAAAGAGGCAGAACGTCCACAATGATGCACTTGGCCAAAAAGGGCGTATGCGTTTTTTCCTGAATATATTCAGGAAAAAACGCATACGCCCTTTTTGGCCAACCAAGCAAGCTTGCAAAGGAAATCTGCACTACAATGAAGTCTCACTGCCCCCCGGTCAAAAGGGCCATCTGAAAAAAGTGTAAAATCCAGAAAAGCAGGACAGGCCATGGAGAACTGGGAGCCTTGTTATGTTGATGAGCAGGATGTAAATTGCCAACAGCCACTCTGGAGAAGTGTATGGTGTTTCCTGAAACATCTAAAAAACAAAGCAACAGAGCCTAGGGCACTTCCACTTATGGTCCTATAGCTTAGGGAAATTAAAATCAAAAAGACACAGCCACCCCAAAGTTTGGGACGGCTCTGTTTACAAGAACCTCGTTTACGGTACAAGTTCAATATCACAGAAAGCGAAAAATGGATAAAGAAGCTGTGGTACTTACGTACAATGCAATATCACTCTGCAATGAAATCTATGTCATCAGGCCCATAGCAGCATAATGAGTGGATTCAGGTACGACGATTCTAAGTGAAATAAGTCACACAGAAAAAGAAACATCATAAGATATCACTAATACACGGAATGTAAACTTGGCTACACAGGAACTGAATTACAAAAAGAACATGGTCTCAAATGTAGAAAACCAACTTATGCTTGCTTAAGGGGAAAGGTGACTTGGGGTGCTGCATAAAACCAGAGATTGAAAGTAGCACAGATACCGTTCCATAAGCCAAATATGTAATAGACAAGAGCTACTCCTTGCTCAATGAAGTGGACTCAACACCACATATTAAACGCCTAAATATATACCTGACTAGTAAGAATCTTAAAACCTATGGATTTATATGTCTCCAAAAGAGAATCAAGCGTGTGTACAGCGGCATAAACGCAGCAGTGATAGGATTGGTCAGGTTCGGTGAGCAAATGCAGACCCTTTGAAGTCATATTGCATGGTACCCATTCCATGGGTCTCAACTCTCCAGGTTTAAGGGATTCTTCCTTCAGCTAAAACATGCATGTGGAACCCAGAGTATGATCCACCATATGATCTGGAAATGTGTTCAAATGTGTCTCAGTTTTCGTCCCCTGGTACTCGGGTGCAACATTCCAGACGCTTTACTAACACTCTCCCCACTTGGAGAGTCAGTGCCTTTAACCTCCTGTTTGGCCCAGTTTGCAATTTCTTCGGAAAATGAACAGGAATAGGGAGAACCTATGAGAGACTAGCTGGAGGTGTCTGGACGGGCAAATTTAACTCTCATTTCCCACCAGGAAGAGGAATTAACCAAAGGCTCAGCGTGCCGTTTAGGAACCACACTAGGGCCTGAAGCAATCCTGTGGTGTTGCGGCCAGCTCACAAAAAACCGAGTTGAAGAAAGGAGCTCAGGGGCACTGTCATTCACAAACGTGCAGAGTTATAAATGACAGCTATCGTCCAAAAATATATTGAAGTAAGGCTGCCAAGAGGACTTGAAAGCGGGGCAGAGTTGCAGGAAACCGATTTCAGGAGGTAGACTGGAATTGCATGTAAAGCATAGGAAAAGAAGCAGAACGTCCACAATGATGCACTTGGCCAAAAAGGGGGTATGCGTTTTTTCCTGAATATATTCAGGAAAACACGCATACGCCCTTTTTGGCCAACCAAGCAAGCTTGCAAAGGAAATCTGCTCTACAATGAAGTCTCACTGCCCCTCGGTCAAAAGGGCCATCTAAAAAAAGTGTAAAATCCAGAAAGGCAGGACAGGCCATGGAGAACTGGGAGCCTTGTTATGCTGATGGGTGGGATGTAAATTGCCAACAGCCACTCTGGAGAAGTGTATGGTGTTTCCTGAAACATCTAAAAAACAAAGCAACAGAGCCTAGGGCACTTCCACTTATGGTCCTATAGCTTAGGGAAATTAAAATCAAAAAGACACAGCCACCCCAAAGTTTGGGACGGCTCTGTTTACAAGAACCTCGTTTACGGTACAAGTTCAATATCGCAGAAGCGAAAAATGGATAAAGAAGTTGTGGTACTTACGTACAATGCAATATCACTCAGCAATGAAATCTATGTCATCAGACCCGTAGCAGCATAATGTGTGGATTCAGGTATTATGATTCTAAGTGAAATAAGTCACAGAGAAAAAGAAACATCATAAGATATCACTAATACACGGAATGAAAACTTGGCTACACAGGAACTGAATTACAAAACAGAACAGGGTCTCAAATGTAGAAAACCAACTTATGCTTGCTTAAGGTGAAAGGTGAGTTGGGGTGCTGCATAAAACCAGAGATTGAAATTAGCACAGATATCGTTCCATAAGCCAAATATGTAATAGACAAGAGCTAGTCCTTGCTCAACGAAGTGGACTCAACACCCCATATTAAACGCCTAACAATATACCTGACTAGTAAGAATCTTAAAACCTATGGTTTTATATATCTACAAAAGAGAATCAAGCGTGTGTACAGCGGCATAAACGCAGCAGTGATAGGATTGGTGAGGTTCGGTGAGCAAACGCAGACCCTTTGAACTCATATTGCATGGTACCCATTCCATGGGTCTCAACTCTTCAGGTTTAAGGGATTCTTCCTTCAGCTAAAACATGCATGTGGAACCCAGAGTATGATCCACCATGTGATCGGGAAACGTGTTGAAATGTGTCTCAGTTTTCGTCCCCTGGTACTCGGGTGCAACATTCCAGACGCTTTACTAACACTCTCCCCACTTGGAGAGTCAGTGCCTTTAACCTCCTGTTTGGCCCAGTTTGCAATTTCTGCGGAAAATGAACAGGAATAGGGAGAACCAATGACAGACTAGCTGGAGGTGTCTGGACGGGCAAATTTAACTCTCATTTCCCACCAGGAAGTGAAATTAACCAAAGGCTCAGCGTGCCATGCCGGAACCACACTAAGGCCTGAAGCAATCCTGCGGTGTTGCGGCCAGCTCACAAGAAAGCGAGTTGAAGAAAGGAGCTCAGGGTCACTGTCATTCACAAACCTGCAGAGTTATAAATGACAGCTATCGTCCGAAAATATATTGAAGTAAGGCTGCCAAGAGGACTTCAAAGCGGGGCAGAATTGCAGGAAACCGATTTCAGGATGTAGACTGGAATTGCATGTAAAGCATAGGAAAAGAGGCAGAATGTGCACAATGATGCACTTGGCCAAAAAGGGCGTATGCGTTTTTTCCTGAATATATTCAGGAAAAAACGCATACGCCCTTTTTGGCCAACCAAGGAAGCTTGCAAAGGAAATCTGCACTACAATGAAGTCTCACTGTCCCCCGGTCAAAAGGGCCATCTGAAAAAAGTGTAAAATCCAGAAAGGCAGGACAGGCCATGGAGAACTGTGAGCCTTGTTATGCTGATGGGCGAGATGTAAATTGCCAACAGCCAGTCTGGAGAAGTGTATGGTGTTTCCTGAAACATCTAAAAAACAAAGCAACAGAGCCTAGGGCACTTCCACTTATGGTCCTATAGCTTAGGGAAATTAAAATCAAAAAGACACAGCCACCCCAAAGTTTGGGACGGCTCTGTTTACAAGAACCTCGTTTACGGTACAAGTTCAATATCACAGAAAGCGAAAAATGGATAAAGAAGCTGTGGTACTTACGTACAATGCAATATCACTCTGCAATGAAATCTATGTCATCAGGCCGGTAGCAGAATAATGAGTGGATTCAGGTACGATGATTCTAAGTGAAAAAAGTCACACAGAAAATGAAACATCATAAGATATCACTAATACACGGAATGTAAACTTGGCTACACAGGAACTAAATTACAAAACAGAACAGGGTCTCAAATGTAGAAAACCAACTTATGCTTGCTTAAGGGGAAAGGTGAGTTGGGGTGCTGCATAAAACCAGAGATTGAAATTAGCACAGATACCGTTCCATAAGCCAAATATGTAATAGACAAGAGCTACTCCTTGCTCAACGAAGTGGACTCAACACCCCATATTAAACGCCTAAGAATATACCTGACTAGTAAGAATCTTAAAACCTATGGATTTCTATGTCTCCGAAGGAGAATCAAGCATGTGTACAGCGGCATAAACGCAGCAGTGATAGGATTGGTGAGGTTCGGTGGGCAAATGCAGACCCTTTGAAGTCACATTGCATGGTACCCATTCCATGGGTGTCAACTCTCCAGGTTTAAGGGATTCTTCCTTCAGCTAAAACATGCATGTGGAACCCAGAGTATGATCCACCATATGATCTGGAAATGTGTTCAAATGTGTCTCAGTTCTCGTCCCCTGGTACTCGGGTGCAACATTCCAGACACTTTACT
Source organism: Orcinus orca (assembly GCF_937001465.1). Lineage (NCBI taxonomy): Eukaryota > Metazoa > Chordata > Mammalia > Artiodactyla > Delphinidae > Orcinus > Orcinus orca. The sequence goes on from NC_064560.1 coordinate 107,241,909, forward strand.
AACACTCTCCCCACTTGGAGAGTCAGTGCCTTTAACCTCCTGTTTGGCCCAGTTTGCAATTTCTTCGGAAAATGAACAGGAATAGGGAGAAGCCATGAGAGACTATCTAGAGGTGTCTGGACGGGCAAATTTAACTCTCATTTCCCACCAGGAAGAGGAATTAACCAAAGGCTCAGCGTGCCCTGCCGGAACCACACTAGGGCCTGAAGCAATCCTGTGGTGTTGCGGCCAGCTCACAAAAAACCGAGTTGAAGAAAGGAGCTCAGGGGCACTGTAATTCACAAACCTGCAGAGTTATAAATGACAGCTATCGTCCAAAAATATATTGAAGTAAGTCTGCCAAGAGGACTTGAAAGCGGGGCAGAATTGCAGGAATCCGATTTCAGGAGGTAGACTGGAATTGCATGTAAAGCATAGGAAAAGAGGCAGAACGTCCACAATGATGCACTTGGCCAAAAAGGGCGTATGCGTTTTTTCCTGAATATATTCAGGAAAAAACGCATACGCCCTTTTTGGCCAACCAAGCAAGCTTGCAAAGGAAATCTGCACTACAATGAAGTCTCACTGCCCCCCGGTCAAAAGGGCCATCTGAAAAAAGTGTAAAATCCAGAAAAGCAGGACAGGCCATGGAGAACTGGGAGCCTTGTTATGCTGATGGGTGGGATGTAAATTGCCAACAGCCACTCTGGAGAAGTGTATGGTGTTTCCTGAAACATCTAAAAAACAAAGCAACAGAGCCTAGGGCACTTCCACTTATGGTCCTATAGCTTAGGGAAATTAAAATCAAAAAGACACAGCCACCCCAAAGTTTGGGACGGCTCTGTTTACAAGAACCTCGTTTACGGTACAAGTTCAATATCGCAGAAGCGAAAAATGGATAAAGAAGTTGTGGTACTTACGTACAATGCAATATCACTCAGCAATGAAATCTATGTCATCAGACCCGTAGCAGCATAATGTGTGGATTCAGGTATTATGATTCTAAGTGAAATAAGTCACAGAGAAAAAGAAACATCATAAGATATCACTAATACACGGAATGAAAACTTGGCTACACAGGAACTGAATTACAAAACAGAACAGGGTCTCAAATGTAGAAAACCAACTTATGCTTGCTTAAGGTGAAAGGTGAGTTGGGGTGCTGCATAAAACCAGAGATTGAAATTAGCACAGATATCGTTCCATAAGCCAAATATGTAATAGACAAGAGCTAGTCCTTGCTCAACGAAGTGGACTCAACACCCCATATTAAACGCCTAACAATATACCTGACTAGTAAGAATCTTAAAACCTATGGTTTTATATATCTACAAAAGAGAATCAAGCGTGTGTACAGCGGCATAAACGCAGCAGTGATAGGATTGGTGAGGTTCGGTGAGCAAACGCAGACCCTCTGAACTCATATTGCATGGTACCCATTCCATGGGTCTCAACTCTTCAGGTTTAAGGGATTCTTCCTTCAGCTAAAACATGCATGTGGAACCCAGAGTATGATCCACCATGTGATCGGGAAACGTGTTGAAATGTGTCTCAGTTTTCGTCCCCTGGTACTCGGGTGCAACATTCCAGACGCTTTACTAACACTCTCCCCACTTGGAGAGTCAGTGCCTTTAACCTCCTGTTTGGCCCAGTTTGCAATTTCTGCGGAAAATGAACAGGAATAGGGAGAACCAATGACAGACTAGCTGGAGGTGTCTGGACGGGCAAATTTAACTCTCATTTCCCACCAGGAAGTGAAATTAACCAAAGGCTCAGCGTGCCATGCCGGAACCACACTAAGGCCTGAAGCAATCCTGCGGTGTTGCGGCCAGCTCACAAGAAAGCGAGTTGAAGAAAGGAGCTCAGGGTCACTGTCATTCACAAACCTGCAGAGTTATAAATGACAGCTATCGTCCGAAAATATATTGAAGTAAGGCTGCCAAGAGGACTTCAAAGCGGGGCAGAATTGCAGGAAACCGATTTCAGGATGTAGACTGGAATTGCATGTAAAGCATAGGAAAAGAGGCAGAATGTGCACAATGATGCACTTGGCCAAAAAGGGCATATGCGTTTTTTCCTGAATATATTCAGGAAAAAACGCATACGCCCTTTTTGGCCAACCAAGGAAGCTTGCAAAGTAAATCTGCACTACAATGAAGTCTCACTGTCCCCCGGTCAAAAGGGCCATCTGAAAAAAGTGTAAAATCCAGAAAGGCAGGACAGGCCATGGAGAACTGTGAGCCTTGTTATGCTGATGGGCGAGATGTAAATTGCCAACAGCCAGTCTGGAGAAGTGTATGGTGTTTCCTGAAACATCTAAAAAACAAAGCAACAGAGCCTAGGGCACTTCCACTTATGGTCCTATAGCTTAGGGAAATTAAAATCAAAAAGACACAGCCACCCCAAAGTTTGGGACGGCTCTGTTTACAAGAACCTCGTTTACGGTACAAGTTCAATATCACAGAAAGCGAAAAATGGATAAAGAAGTTGTGGTACTTACGTACAATGCAATATCACTCAGCAGTGAAATCTATTTCATCAGGCCGGTAGCAGAATAATGAGTGGATTCAGGTACGATGATTCTAAGTGAAAAAAGTCACACAGAAAATGAAACATCATAAGATATCACTAATACACGGAATGTAAACTTGGCTACACAGGAACTAAATTACAAAACAGAACAGGGTCTCAAATGTAGAAAACCAACTTATGCTTGCTTAAGGGGAAAGGTGAGTTGGGGTGCTGCATAAAACCAGAGATTGAAATTAGCACAGATACCGTTCCATAAGCCAAATATGTAATAGACAAGAGCTACTCCTTGCTCAACGAAGTGGACTCAACACCCCATATTAAACGCCTAAAAATATACCTGACTAGTAAGAATCTTAAACCTATGGATTTCTATGTCTCCGAAGGAGAATCAAGCATGTGTACAGCGGCATAAACGCAGCAGTGATAGGATTGGTGAGGTTCGGTGGGCAAATGCAGACCCTTTGAAGTCACATTGCATGGTACCCATTCCATGGGTGTCAACTCTCCAGGTTTAAGGGATTCTTCCTTCAGCTAAAACATGCATGTGGAACCCAGAGTATGATCCACCATGTGATCGGGAAACGTGTTCAAGTGTGTCTCAGTTTTTGTCCCCTGGTACTCAGGTGCAACATTCCAGACGCTTTACTAACACTCTCCCCACTTAGAGAGTCAGTGCCTTTAACTTCCTGTTTGGCCCAGTTTGCAATTTCTGCAGAAGATGAACAGGAATACGGAGAACCAATGAGAGACTAGCTGGAGGTGTCTGGACGGTCAAATTTAACTCTCATTTCCCACAAGGAAGAGGAATTAACCAAAGGCTCAGTGTGCCATGCTGGAACCACACTAGGGCCTGTAGCAATCCTGCAGTGTTGCGGCCAGCTCACAAGAAAGCGAGTTGAAGAAAGGAGCTCAGGGACACTGTAATTCACAAACCTGCAGAGTTATAAATGACAGCTATCGTCCAAAAATATATTGAAGTAAGGCTGCCAAGAGGACTTGAAAGCGGGGCAGAATTGCAGGAAACCGATTTCAGGAGGTAGACTGGAATTGCATGTAAAGCATAGGAAAAGAGGCAGAACGTCCACAATGATGCACTTGGCCAACAAGGACGTAGCGTTTTTTCCTGAATATATTCAGGAAAAAACCCATACGCACTTTTTGGCCAACCAAGCAAGCTTGCAAAGGAAATCTGCACTACAATGAAGTCTCACTGCCCCCCCGTCAAAAGGGCCATCTGAAAAACGTGTAAAATCCAAAAAGGCAAGACAGGCCATGGAGAACTGGGAGCCTTGTTATGCTGATAGGCGGGATGTAAATTGCCAACAGCCACTCTGGAGAAGTGTATGGTGTTTCCTGAACATCTAGAAAACTAAGCAACAGAGCCTAGGGCTCTTCCACTTATGGTCCTATAGCTTAGGGAAATTAAAATCTAAAAGACACAGCCACCCCAAAGTTTGGGACGGCTCTGTTTACAAGAACCTCGTTTACGGTACAAGTTCAATATCACAGAAAGCGAAAAATGGTTAAAGAAGTTGTGGTACTTACGTACAATGCAATATCACTCATCAATGAAATCTATGTCATGAGGCACGTAGCAGCATAATGAGTGGACTCAGGTACGATGATTCTAAGTGAAATAAGTCACACAGAAAAAGAAACATCATAAGACATCACTAATACACGGAATGTAAACTTGGCTACACAGGAACTGAATTACAAAACAGAACAGGGTCTCAAATGTAGAAAACCAACTTATGCTTGCTTAAGGGAAAAGGTGAGTTGGGGTGCTGCATAAAACCAGAGATTGAAATGAGCACAGATACCGTTCCATAAGCCAAATATGTAATAGACAAGAGCTACTCCTTGCTCAACGAAGTGGACTCAACACCCCATATTAAACGCCTAAGAATATACCTGACTAGAAAGAATCTGAAAACCTATGGATTTATATGTCTCCGAAAGAGAATCAAGCGCATGTACAGTGGCCTAAACGCAGCAGTGATAGGATTGGTGAGGTTCGGTGAGCAAATGCAGACCCTTTGAAGTCATATTGCATGGTACCCATTCCATGGGTCTCAACTCTCCAGGTTTAAGGGATTCTTCCTTCAGCTAAAACATACATGTGGAACCCAGAGTATGATCCACCGTGTGATCGGGAAACGTGTTCAAATGTGTCTCAGTTTTCGTCCCCTGGTACTCGGGTGCAACATTCCAGACGCTTTACTAACACTCTCCCCACTTGGAGAGTCAGTGCCTTTAACCTCCTGTTTGGCCCAGTTTGCAATTTCTGCGTAAGATGGACAGGAATAGGGAGAACCAATGAGAGACTAGCCGGAGGTGTCTGGACGGGCAAATTTAACTCTCATTTCCCACCAGGAAGTGGAATTAACCAAAGGCTCAATGTGCCGTGCTGGAGCCACACTAGGGCCTGAAGCAATCCTGCAGTGTTGCTGCCAGCTCACAAGAAAGCGAGTTAAAAAAAGGAGCTCAAGGGCACTGTAATTCACAAACCTGCAGAGGTATAAATGACAGCTATCGTCCAAAAATATATTGAAGTAAGCTGCCAAGAGGACTTGAATGCGGGGCAGATTTGCAGGAAACCGATTTCAGGAGGTAGACTGGAATTGCATTTAAAGCAGAGGAAAAGAGGCAGAACGTCCACAATGATGCACTTGGCCAAAAAGGGCGTATGCGTTTTTTCCTGAATATATTCAGGAAAAAACACATACGCCCTTTTTGGCCAACAAAGCAAGCTTGCAATGGAAATCGGCGCTACAAAGAAGTCTCACTTCTCCCCGGTCAAAAGGGCCATCTGAAAAAAGTGTAAAATCCAGAAAGGCAGGACAGGCCATGGAGAACTGGGAGCCTTGTTATGCTGATGGGCGGGATGTAAATTGCCAACAGCCACTGTGGAGAAGTGTATGGTGTTTCCTGAAACATCTAAACAACAAAGCAATAGAGCCTAGGGCACTTCCACTTATGGTCCTATAGCTTAGGGAAATTAAAATCAAAAAGACACAGCCACCCCAATGTTTGGGACGTCTCTGTTTACAAGAACCTCTTTTACTGTACAAGTTCAATATTGCAGAAAGCGAAAAATGGATAAAGAAGTTGTGATACTTACGTACAATGCAATATCACTCAGCAATGAAATCTATGTCATCAGGCCCGTAGCAGCATAATGACTGGATTCAGGTACGATGATTCTAAGTGAAATAAGTCACACAGAAAAAGAAACATCATAAGATATCACTAATACACGGAATGTAACCTTGGCTACACAGGAACTGAATTACAAAACACAACAGGGTCTCAAATGTAGAAAACCAACGTATGCTTGCTTAAGGGGAAAGGCGAGTTGGGGTGCTGCATAAAACCAGAGATTGAAATTAGCACAGATACCGTTCCATAAGCCAAGTATGTAATAGACAAGAGCTACTCCTTGCTCAACGAAGTGGACTCAACACCCCATATTAAACGCCTAAGAATATACCTGACTAGTAAGAATCTTAAAACCTATGGATTTTTATGTCTCCCTAAGAGAATCAAGCATGTGTACAGCAGCATAAACGCAGCAGTGATACGTTTGGTGAGGTTCGGTGAGCAAATGCAGACCCTTTGAAGTCATATTGCATGGTACCCATTCCATGGGTCTCAACTCTCCATGTTTAAGGGATTCTTCCTTTAGCTAAAACATGCATGTGGAACCCAGAGTATGATCCACCGTGTGATCGGGAAATGTGTTCAAATGTGTCTCAGTTTTTGTCCCATGGTACTCGGGTGCAACATTCCAGACGCTTTACTAACACTCTCCCCACTTGGAGAGTCAGTGCCTTTAACTTCCTGTTTGGCCCAGTTTGCAATTTCTGCAGAAGATGAACAGGAATAGGGAGAACAAATGAGAGACTAGTTGGAGGCGTCTGGACGGGCAAATTTAACTCTCACTTCCCACCAGGAAGAGGAATTAACCAAAGGCTTAGCGTGCCGTGCCGGAACCAGATTGGAGCCTGAAGCAATCCTGAGGTGTTGCGGCCAGTTCACAAGAAAGCGAGTTGAAGAAAGGAGCTCAGGGGCACTGTAATTCACAAAACTGCAGAGTTATAAATGACAGCTATCATCCAAAATTATACTGAAGTAAGGCTGCGAAGAAGACTTGAATGTGGGGCAGAATTGCTGGAAACCGATTTCAGAAGGTACACTGGAGTCACTCTTAAAGCATAGGAAAAGAGATAGAACTTGGAAAATAATGCACTTGGCAAAAAAGGGCATATGTGTTTTATCCAGAGCTCTCATAACCGAGGGGAGGAGGCTCCCAGCAGGCTCCAAGTGCCACCAGAGGGCTCATGTCCACAAGGTGAGGTGAGCAAGCTAGGCAGGAGTTACCTCACAGCAGAGGTCCCACCTCACAGAAGGGTGAGAAACCCAGCCAACATCAGACTCTCCCCAGAGGGCCCACATCACCAAGGGGATGGGAACCAGGCAGGAGTGTCTTCACACCAGTGGGGCCACATCATCAAAAGGTGAGGTACTCAGCACATGTGTCCTCAAACCAGAGGACCCACATCACCAAGGGACTCGGAGTGAGGCAGGCTGGAGTAGCCTCACAACACTGGGCCCATAGAATAAAAAAGTGAGGAATCCAGCATTTGGAACCTCCCAGCAGGCGGCCCAGAGCACCGAGGGTATGGGATCCAGGCCACAGTGAACTCACAGAAGAGGGCCCATGTCATGAAACTGAGCAAACCAGCCATTGGGACCTCAGAGCAGGAGGCCCACATCCCCATGGGGATATAAATCTGGTAGGAGTGTCCTTGCACCACTGAGAACGTATCAGAAAATTTTGAGAGACCAGCAGTTAGGGCCTGACGCCAGGGGGCCCTCATAACTGAGGGGAGGAGACTCCCAGCAGGTTCCAACTGCCAACAGAGGGCCCACGTCTACAAGGTGGCATGCGCCAGCCAGGCAGTAGTGACCTCACAGCAGAGGGCCTATCTCACAGAAGGGTGAGGAACCGAGGCAGGATGAGACTCTCGCCAGAGGGCCCACAACACCAAGGGGATGGGAATCAGTCAGGACTGTCCTCCCACCAGTGGGGCCTCATCATCTTAAGGTGAGGAACCCAGCACATGTGTCCTCAAACCAGAGGACCCACATCACCAAGGGCCTTGGAGTGAGGCAGGCAGGAGTAGCCTCACAACACTGGGCACATAATATAAAAAACGTGAGGATTCCAGCATTTAGACCTTCCAGCAGGCAGCTCAGAACACCGAGGCTATGGGATCCAGGCCACAGTGAACTCACAGCAGAGGGCCCACATCATAAAACTGTGAGCAACCCAGGCGTTGGGACCTCAGCGCAGAAGGCCCACATCCCCATGGGAATGGGAACCTGGCTGGTGTGTCCTCGCACCACTGGGCGCACATCAGAAAATGTGGGGAGCCCACCATTTAGGGCCTGACGCCAGAGGGCCATCATCAGCGAGAGGAGGAGGCACCCTGCACGCTCCAACTGCCACCAGAGGGCTCACGTCTCCAAGGTGATGTGTGCCAGCCAGGCAGGAGTGACCTCACAGTGAGGGCCTACCTCACAGAACGTTGAGGAACCCAGCCAGGATTAGACTCTCGCCAGAGGGCCCACCTCACCAAGGGGATGCGAACCAGGCAGGAGTGTCCTCACACGAGTGGGGCCACATCATCGAAAGGTGAGGAACGCAGCACATGTGGCCTCAAGCCATAGGACAGTCATCACCAAGGGGCTGGCAGTGAGGCAGGCAGGAGGAGCCTCACAACAGAGGGCACATAGAATAAAAAAGTTGACGAATCCAGCAGTTGGAACCTCCCAGCAGGCGGCTCAGAGCACCGATGATAAGGGATCCTTGCCGGAGTGAACTCACAGCAGAGGGCCCACATCATGGTACTGTGAGCAAGCCAGCCGTTTTGACCTCAGAGCAGAAGGCCCATATCCCCATGGGGATGGGAACATGGCAAGAGTGTCCTCACTCACTTGGCGCACATCAGAAAATGTGGGGAGCCCAGCAGTTATGGCCTAAGGCAAGAGGGCCCTCATCACCGAGGGGAGGAGGATCCCAGCACACTCCAACTGCCACCAGAGGGCCCACATCGCCAAGGTGACGTGTGCCAGACAGGCATGATTGACCTCACAGCAGAGGGCCCACCTCACAGAAGGGTGAGGAACCCAGCCAGGATCAGACTCTCACCTGAGGGCCCACATCAGGAAGGGGATGGGAACCAGTCAGGACTGTCTTCCCTCCAGTGGGGCCACATCATCGAAAGGTGCGGAACCCAGCACATGTGGCCTCAAATCAGAAGACACATATCACAATGGGAATGGGAGTGAGGCAGGCAGGAGTAGCCTAAAAACAGAGGGCCCAAAGAATAAGAAAGGTGAGGAATCCAGCAGTTGGAACCTCCCAGCAGGCGGCCGAGAGCACAGAAGCTATGGGATGCAGGCAGGAGTGAACTAACAGCAGAGAGCCCACATCATGAAACTGTGAGCAACCCAGGCGTTGGGACCTCAGAGCAGAAGGCCCACATCCCAATGGGGATGTGAACCTGGCTGGAGTGTCCTCGCACCACTGGGCGCACATCACAAAATGTGGGGAGCCCAGCAGTTAGGGCCTGACGCCAGAGGGCCCTCATCACCGAGGGGAGGAGGCTCCCAGCAGGCTCCAAGTGCCACCAGAGGGCTCATGTCCACAAGGCGAGGTGAGCAAGCCAGGCAGGAGTGACCTCACAGCAGACGGCCCACCTCACAGATGGGTGAGGAACCCAGCCAGGATCAGACTCTCAACAGAGGGCCCACATCACCAAGGGGATGTGAACCAGGCAGGAGTCTCCTAAGACCATTGGTCCCACATCATCGAAAGGTGAGGAACCCAGCACATGTGGCCTCAAACCAGAGGACACACATCACGAAGGGGCTGGGAGTGAGGCAGGCAGGAGGATCCTCACAACAGAGGGCCCAAAAAATTAAAAAAGTGAGGAATCCAGCAGTTGGAACCTCCCAGCAGGCGGCCAAGAGCACAGAGGTTATGGGCTCCAGGCCTCTTTGAACTAACACCAGAGAGCCCACATCATGAAAATGTGAACAACCCAGCCGTTGGGACCTCAGAGCAGAAGGCCCACATCCCCATGGAGATGGGATCCTAAGAGGAGTGCCAAAGCATCACTGGGCTCACTAAGAAAAGTTGGTGAGCCCAGCAGTTAGGGCCTGACGCAAAAGGGCCCTCATCAGCAGGGGGAGGAGATTCCCAGCACACTCCTACTGCCACCACACGGCTGACTTCACAAAGGCAATGTGTGCCAGCCATGCAGGAGTGACCTATAAGCAGAGGGTCTCCCTCACAGAAGGGTGAGGAACACAGCCAGGAACAGACTCTCACCAGGGGGTCCACATAACCACGTGGATGAGAACCAGGCAGGAGTGTCCTCACACTAGTGGGGCCACATCATCGAAAGGTGAGGAACCCAGCAAAGGTGGCCACAAACCAGAGGACCCACATCACCAAGGGGTTGAGAGTGAGGGAGATGTTTGACGGGCATATTTAACTCTCATTTCCCACCAGGAAGAGGAATTATCCAAAGGCTCAGCGAGCCGTGCCGGAACCACTCTAGGGCCTGAAGCAATCCTGCGGTGTTGCGGCCAGCTCACAAGAAAGCGAGTTGAAGAAAGGAGCTCAGGGGCACTGTAATTCACAAACCTGCAGAGTTATAAATGACAGCTATCGTCCAAAAATATATTGAAGTAAGGCTGCCAAGAGGACTTGAAAGCGGGGCAGAATTGCAGGAAACCGATTTCAGGAGGTAGACTGGAATTGCATGTAAAGCATAGGAAAAGAGGCAGAACGTCCACAATGATGCACTTGGCCAAAAAGGGCGTATGCGTTTTTTCCTGAATATATTCAGGAAAAAACGCATACGCCCTTTTTGGCCAACCAAGCAAGCTTGCAAAGGAAATCTGCACTACAATGAAGTCTCACTTCCCCCTGGTCAAAGGGCCATCTGAAAAAAGTGTAAAATCCAGAAAGGCAGGACAGGCCATGGAGAACTGGGAGCCTTGTTATGCTGATGGGCGGGATGTAAATTGTCAACAGCCACTCTGGAGAAGTGTATGGTGTTTCCTGAAACATCTATAAAACAAAGCAACAGAGCCTAGGGCACTTCCATTTATGGTCCTATAGCTTAGGGAAATTAAAATCAAAAAGACACAGCCACCCCAAAGTTTGGGATGGCTCTGTTTACAAGAACCTCGTTTACGGTACAAGTTCAAAATCGCAGAAAGTGAAAAATTGATAAAGAAGTTGTGGTACTTACGTACAATGCAATATCACTGAGCAATGAAATCTATGTCAACAGGCCCGTAGCAGCATAACGAGTGGATTCAGGTATGATGATTCTAAGTGAAATAAGTCACACAGAAAATGAAACATCATAAGATATCACTACTACACGGAATGTAAACTTGGCTACACAGGAACTGAATTACAAAACAGAACAGGGTCTCAAATGTAGAAAACCAACTTATGCTTGCTTAAGGGGAAAGGTGAGTTGGGGTGCTGCATAAAACCAGAGATTGAAATGAGCACATTTACCGTTCCATAAGCCAAATATGTAATAGAAAAGAGCTACTCATTGCTCAACGAAGTGGACACAACACCCCATATTAAACGGCTAAGAATATAGCTGACTAGTAAGAATCTTTAAACCTATGGATTGATATGTCTCCGAAAGAGAATCAAGCGTGCGTACAGCGGCATAAGCGCAGCAGTGATACGATTGGTGAGGTTCGGTGAGCAAATGCAGACCCTTTGAAGTCATATTGCTTGCTACCCATTCCATGGGTCTCAACTCTCCAGGTTTAAGGGATTCTTCCTTCAGCTAAAACATGCATGGGGAACCCAGAGTATGATCCACTGTGTGATTGGGAAACGTGTTCAAATGTGTCTCAGTTTTCGTCCCCTGGTACTCGGGTGCAACGTCCCAGACGCTTTACTAACACTCTCCCCACTTGGAGAGTCAGGGCCTTTAACCTCCTGTTTGGCCCAGTTTGCAATTTCTGCGGAAGATGAACAGGAATAGGGAGAACCAATGAGAGACTAGCTGGAGGTGTCTGTACGGGCAAATTTAACTGTAATTTCCCACCAGGAAGAGGAATTAACCAAAGGATCAGCGTGCCGTGCCAGAACCAGATTAGGACCTGAAGCGATCCTGCAGTTTTGTAGCCAGCTCACAAGAAAGCAAGTTGAAGAAAGGAGCTCAGGGGCACTGTAATGCACAAACCTGCAGAGTTATAAATGACAGCTATCGTCCAAAAATATATTGAAGTATGGCTGCCAAGAGGACCTTAAAGCGGGGCAGAATTGCAGGAAACCGATTTCAGGAGGTAGACTGGAATTCCATTTAAAGCATAGGAAAAGAGGCAGAACGTCCACAATGATACACTTGGTCAAAAAGTCGTATGCGGTTTTTCCTGAATATATTCAGGAAAAAACCCATGCGCCCTTTTTGGCCAACCAAGCAAGCTTGCAAAGGAAATCCACACTACGATGAAGTCTCACTTCGCCCCGGTCAAAAGGGCCATCTGAAATAGTGTAAAATCCAGAAAGGCAGGACAGACCATGGAGAACAGGGAGCCTTGTTATGCTGATGGTTGTGATGTACATTGCCAACAGCCACTCTGGAGAAGTGTATGGTGTTTCCTGAAACATCTAAAAAACAAAGCAACACAGACTAGGGCACTTCCACTTATGGTCCTATAGCTTAGGGAAATTAAAATCAAAAAGACACAGCCACCCGAAAGTTTGGGCTGGCTCTGTTTACAAGAACCTCGTTTACAGTACAAGTTCAATATCCCAGAATATTAAAAATGGATAAAGAAGTTGTGGTACTTACGTACAATGCAATATCACTGAGCAATGAAATCTATGTCATCAGGCCCATAACAGCATAATGAGTGGATTCCGTTACGATGATTCTAAGTGATTTAAGTCACACAGAGAAAGAAACATGATAAGATATCACTAATACACGGAATTTAAACTTGGGTACACAGGAACTGAATTACAAAACAGAACATCGTCGCAAAATGATAAAACCAACTTATGCTTGCTTAAGAGGAATGGTGAGTTGGGGTGCTGCATAAAACCAGAGACTGAAATTAGCACATATACCGTTCCATAAGCCTAACCCTTACCCGAAGACTTATACTTACCCGTCCCGAAACCTAAACCATCCCCTAACACGTACTGTAATCCTAAACCTCTCTTGTACCCTAACATGGGGGCTCAACAGTCCCCATTCCCAAGCCTAACCCTTACCTGCACCCTTACACTAACCCGTCCCCAATCCTAACCCGTCCCCTAACACGTACTCTAACACTAAACATCTGTCGTACCCCAACCTGGACCGTCAACAGTCCCCGTTCCTAAGCCTAACACGTCCCCAATCCTAACCCTTCCCCTAACACGTACTCTAACCCTAAACCTCTGTCGTACAATAACCTGGACTCTCAACAGTCCCCGTTCCTAAGCCTAACCCTTACCCGAAGCCTTACACTAACATGTCCCCAATCCTACCCAGCCCCTAACACGTACTCTAACGCTAAACTTCAGTTGTACCCTAACCTGGACCTCAACATTCCCCGTTTCTAAGCCTAACCAATCCCAAATCCTAACCGGCTCCCTAACACGTACTCTAGCCTTAAACCTCTGTCTTACCCTAACCTGGACCCTCAACAGTTCCCGTTCCTAAGACTAAACCTTACCCAGAGCCTTACACTAACCCGTCCCCAATCCTAACCCATCCCCTAACACATACTCTATCCCTAAACTTCTGTCGTACCATAACGTGGATCCTCAACAGTTCCCGATCCAAAGCCTAATGCGTCCCCAATCATCACCCGTCCCCTAACACGTACTCTAATCCGAAACCTCTGTCGTATCCTAACATGGACACTCAAGAGTCCCCATTCCTAAGCCGAACCCGTCCCCAATGCTAAACAGTCCCCTAACACGTACATTAACCCTAAACCTCTGTCATACCCTAACCTGGACCCTCAACAGTCCCTGTTCTTAAGCCTAACCCTTACCCGAAGGCTTGCACTAACCCGCCCCAATAGTAACACATCCCCTAACACGTACGCTAACACTAAACCTCTGTCGTACCCCAACCTGAACCATCAACAGTCCCCGTTCCTAATCCTAACCCATCCCCTAACATGTACTCTAACCTTAAACCTCTGTCGTACCCCATCCTGGACCCTCAACAGTCCCCGTTCCTAAGCTTAGCCCATCCCCAATCCTAACCCATCCACTACCACATACTCTAACTCTAAACCTCTGTCGTATCCTAACCTGGAACCTCAACAGTCCCCGTTCCTAAGCCTTACCCTTACCCGAAGCCTTACACTAACCTGTCCCCAATCCTAACCCATCCCAAAACAGGTACTCTAAACCTAAACTTCTGTCATACCCTAACCTGGACCCTCAACAGTCCCCATTCCTAAGCCTAACACGTCACCAATCCTAACCCATCCCCTAACAATTACTCTAAACTTAAACCTCTCTCGTACCCTAACCTGGACACTCAAAAGTGTCCGTTCCTAAGCCTAACCCTTACACGAAGCCTTGCACTAATCCGCCCCAATCCTAACCCATCCCCTAACACATACTCTAACACTAAACCTCTATTGTACCCTAAACTGAACCCTCAACATTCCACATTCCTAAGCCTAACCCTTACCCGCAGCGTTACAATAACTTGTCCCCAATCCTAACCCATCCCCTAACACGTACTCTAACCCTAAACCTCTGTTGTACCATAACCTGGACACTCAACAGTCCCCATTCTTAATCCTAACACGTCTCCAATACTCACCCGCCCCTAACACGTATTCTAACCCTAAACATCTGTCATACTCTAACATGGACACTCAACAGTCCCCGTTCCTAAGCCTAACCCATCCCCAATCCTAACCCGTCCCCTGACACGAACTCTAACCCTCAACCTCTGCGTACCCTAACCTCGACCCTCAACAGTCCCCGTTCCTAAGCCTAACCCATCCCCTAACACGTACTCTAACACTAAACCTCTGTCTTACCCTAAACTGCATCGTCAACAGTCCCCGTTCCTAAGCCTAACCCTTACCCAAAGCCTTACACTAACCCGTCCCCAATCCTAACCCATCCCCTAACATGTACTGTAACCCTAAACCTCTGTCGTACCCTATCCTGGACCCTCAACAGTCCCCGTTCCTAAGCCTAGCCCGTTCCCAATCCTAACCCGAACCCTAACACGAACTCTAACCATAAACCTCTGTCATACCCTAACCTGGACCCACAAAAGTGCCCGTTCCTAAGCCTAACCCTTACGCAAAGCCTTGTACTAACGCATGCCCAATCCTAAACCATCCCCTAACACGTATTCTAACCCTAAACCTCTGTCGTACCCTAACCTGGACCCTCAACAGTCCCCGTTCCTAAGACTAACCCTTACCCGCAGCCTTACACGAACACATCCCCAATCCTAACCCATCCCCTAACAGGTACTCTAAACCTAAACTTCTGTCATACCCTAACGTGGACCCTCAACAGTCCCCGTCCCCCATCCTAACCCATCGCCTAACACGTACTCTGACCCTAAGCCTCTGTCGTACCATTACCAGGACCCTCAAGAGTCCCTGTTCCTAAGCCTAACCCGTCCTCCATCCTAAGCTGTCCCCTAACATGTACTCTAACCATAATCCTCTGTCGTACCCTAACCTGGACCCTGAACAGTCCCCATTCCCAAGCCTAACCCGTCCCCTAACATGTACTCTAACCCTAAACCTCTGTCATACTGTAACCTGGACTCTCAACAGTCCCCGTTCCTGAGCCTATCCCAGCCCCTGACATATACTCTAACCCTAAACCTCTGTCTTACCCTAATCCAGACCCTCAACAGTCCCCGTTCTTAAGCCTACCCCTTACCCAAAGCTTACACTAACCAGTCCCCAATCCTAACCCGTCCCCTAACATGTACTCTAATCCTAAACCTCAGTCATACCCTATCCTGGACCCTCAAAAGTCCCTGTTCCTAAGCGTAACCCATCCGCAGTCCTAAGCTTTCCCCTAAAACGTACTCTAACCCTAATCCTCTGTCTTACCCTAACCTGGACCCTCAACAGTCCCCATTCCCAAGGCTAACCCGTCCCCTAACATGTACTCTAACCCTAAATCTCTGTCATACCCTAACCTAGACGCTAAACAGTTCCCTTTCCCAAGCCTAACCCTTACCCGAAGCCTGACACTAACACGACACCAATGCTAACCCATCCCCTAACACATACTCTAACCCTAAACCTCTGTCGTACACTAACCTGGACACTCAACAGTCCCCGTTCGGAAGCCTAACCCGTCCCCAATCCTAACCAGTCCCCTAGCAAGAACACTAAACCTAAACCTCTGTCGTACCCTAACCTGGACCCTCAACAGTCCCCATTCCTAAGCCTACCCCATCCCCTAACACGTCCTCTAACCCTAAATCTCTGTCGTACCCGAAACTGGATCCTCAACAGTCCACGTTCCTAAGCCTATCCCTTACCCGAAGCCTTACACTAACCCGTCCCCAATCCTAACCCGTCCCCTAACACATACTCTAACTCTAAACCTCTGTCGTACAATATCCTGGACCCTCAACAGTCGCCGTTCCTAAGCTTAGCCCGTCTCCAATCCTAACCCGACCCCTAACACTAACTCTAACCCTAAATCTCTGTCGTACCCTAACCTGGACCCTCAACAGTCCCCGTTCCTAAGCCTAACTCTTACACGAAGCCTTGCACTAACTCGTCCCCAATCCTAACCCATCCCTTAACACGTACTCTAACCCTAAACCTCTGTCTTTCCATAACCTGGACCCTCAACAGTCCCCGTTCCTAAGCCTAACCCTTACCCTCAGCCTTAGACGAACCCGTCCCCAATCCTAAAACATCCCCTAACACGTACTCTAACCCTAAACCACTGTCGTACCCTGAACAGGACCCTCAACAGTCCCCGTTCCTAACCCTAACACTTCCCCTAACACGTACTCTAACCCTAAACCTCAGTCGTACCCTAACCTGGACACTCAACAGTCTCCGTTCCTAAGCCTAACCCGTTCCCTATCCTAACCCATCCACTAACAAGTACTCTAACCCTAAACCTCTGTCGTACCCTAACCTGGACCCTCAACAGTCCCCGTTCCTGAGCCTATCCCATCCCCTAACACGTATTCTAACCCTAAACCTCTGTCGTACCCTAACCTGGACACTCAACAGTCCCCGTTCCTAAGCCTAACCCATCCCCAATCCTAACCTGTCCCCTAACAAGTACTCTACGCTAAACCTCGCTCGTACCCTAACCTGGACCCTGAACAGTGTCCGTTCCTAAGCCTAATCCTTACAAGAAGCCTTGCACTATCCCTTCCCCAATCCTAACCCATCCCCTAACACGTACTCTAACCCTAAACCTCTGTCGTACCCTAACCTGGACCCTTAACAGTGCCTCTTCCTAAGCCTAACCCATCCCCTAACACGTACTCTAAGCCTAAACCTCTGTCGTACCCTAACCTGGACCCTCAACAGTCCTCGTTCCAAAGCCTAACCCTTACCCGAAGCCTTACACTAACCCGTCCCAAGTCCTAACCCGTCCCCTAACACGTACTCTAACCCTAAACCTCTGCCATACCGTAAACTGGACACTCAGCAGTCCCCGTTCCTAAGCCTAACCCGTCCCCAATTCTACGCCATCCTCTAACACGTACTCTAACACTCAACCTCTGTCGTACACTAAACTGGAACCTCAACAGTCCCCGTTCCTAAGCCTAACCTGCCCCAATCCCAATTCTAACCCATCCACTAACATGTACTCGAACCCTAAAGCTCTGTCGTACCCTAACCTGGATCCTCAACAATCCCAGTTCCTAAGCCTAACCCTTACCCGAAGACTTACACTAACCCGTCCCCAATCATAACCCGTCCCCTAACACATACTCTAACCCTAAACCTCTGTCGTACCCTAACCTGGACCCTCAACAGTCCCCTTTCCGAAGCGTAAGCTGTCCCCTAACATGTACTCTAACACTAAACCTCTGTCATACCCTAACCAGGACCGTCAACAGTCTCCGTTCCTAAGCCAACCCATCCCCAATTCTAACCCATCCCCTAACATGTAGTCGAACCCTAAACCTCTGTCGTACCTTAACCTGGATCCTCAACAATCCCCGTTCCTAAGCCTAACCCTTACCCGAAGCCTTACACTAACCCGTCCCCAATCATAACCCATCCCCTAACACGTACTCTAACCTTAAACCACTGTCGTACACTATCCTGGACCCTCAACAGTCCCCGTTCATAAGCCTAGCCCGTACCCAATCCTAACCCGAACCCTAACACTTACTCTAACCCTAAACCTCTGTCGTACCCTAACCTGGACCCTCAACAGTCCCCGTTCCAAAGCCTAACCCTTACCCGAAGCCTTACATTAACCCGTCCCCAATCCTAACCCGTTCCCTAACACGTACTCTAACCCTAAACCTCTGTCGTATCCTAACCTGGACCCTCAACAGTCCCCATTCCTAAGCCTAACCTGTCCCCTAACACGTACTATAACCCGAAACCTCTGTCGTATCCTAACCTGGACCCTCAAGAGTCCCCATTCCTAAGCCTAACCCTTGCCTGAAGCCTTACACTAACCCGTCCCCAATCCTATCCCATCCCCTAACACGTACTCTATCCCTAAACCTCTATCGGACCCTAACCTGGACTCTCAACAGTCCCCGTTCCTAAGCCTAACCCATCCCCAATCCTAACCCGTCCCCTAACACGTACTCTAACCCTAAACCTCTGTCGGACCTTAAATTGGACCCTCGACAGTCCCCGTTCAAAAACCTAACCATTGCCCGAAGCTTACACTAACCTGTTCGCAATCCTAACCCATCCCCTGACACATACTCTAACCCTAAACCTATATCGTACCATAACCTGGACCTTCAACAGTTCCGTTCCTAAGCATAACCATTACCCAAAGCTTTACACTAACCCGTCCCCAATCCTAACCCATCCCCTAACATGTACTCTAACCTTAAACTTCTGTCATACCCTAACATGGACCCTCAACAGTCCCCGTTCCTAAGCATAATCCTTACCTGAAGCCTTACACTAAACCGTCCCCAATCCTAACCCGTTCCGTAACACGTACTCTAACACTAAACCTCTGTTGTACACTAACCTGGACCGTCAACAGTCCCCGATCCTAAACCAACCCGTCCCTAATTCTAACCCATCCCCTAACATGTACTCGAACTCTAAACCTCTGTCGTACCCTAACCCAGACCCTCAAAAGTCCCCGTTCCTAAGCCTAACCCTTACCCAAAGCCTTACACTAACCCGTCCCCACTCCTAACCCGTCCCCTAAGACATACTCTAACACTAAACCTCTGTCATACCCTAACCTGGACCCTCAACAGTCCCTGTTCCTAAGCCTAACCCGTCCCCAATCCTAACCCGTCCCCTAACAAGTACTTTACGCTGAAACCAACGTCATACCCAAACCTGGACCCTCAGCAGTCCCCGTTCCTAAGCCTAACCCTTCCGCGTAGCCTTACACTAACACGTTCCCAATCCTAACCCATCCTGGAACACTTACTCTAACCCTAAACCTCTGTTGTATCCTAACCTGGACCTGCAACAGTCCCCGTTCCTAAGCCAAATCCGTCCCCAATCCTAACCCATCCCTTAACACGTACTCTAACCCTAAACCTCTGTGGTACACTAACCTGGACACTCAACAGTCCCCGTTCCTAAGCCGAACCCATGCCCAATCCTAACCCGTCCCCTAACACGTACTCTAACCCTAAACCTCTGTCGTACTGTAACCTAGACCCTCAACAGACCCCATTCCTGAGCCTATCCCGGCCCCTAACATGTAGTCTAACCCTAAACCTCTGTCGTACCCTAACCTGGACCCTCAACAGTCCCCGTTCCAAAGCCTAACCCTTACCCGAAGCCTTACATTAACCCGTCCCCAATCCTAACCCGTTCCCTAACACGTACTCTAACCCTAAACCTCTGTCGTATCCTAACCTGGACCCTCAACAGTCCCCATTCCTAAGCCTAACCTGTCCCCTAACACGTACTATAACCCTAAACCTCTGTCGTACCCTAACCTGGACCCTCAAGAGTCCCCATTCCTAAGCCTAACCCTTGCCTGAAGCCTTACACTAACCCGTCCCCAATCCTATCCCATCCCCTAACACGTACTCTATCCCTAAACCTCTGTCGGACCCTAACCTGGACTCTCAACAGTCCCCGTTCCTAAGCCTAACACATCCCCAATCCTAACCCGTCCCCTAACACGTACTCTAACCCTAAACCTCTGTCGGACCTTAAACTGGACCCTCGACAGTCCCCGTTCAAAAACCTAACCATTGCCCGAAGCTTACACTAACCTGTTCGCAATCCTAACCCATCCCCTGACACATACTCTAACCCTAAACCTATATCGTACCATAACCTGGACCTTCAACAGTTCCGTTCCTAAGCATAACCATTACCCAAAGCTTTACACTAACCCGTCCCCAATCCTAACCCATCCCCTAACATGTACTCTAACCTTAAACTTCTGTCGTACCCTAACCTGGACCCTCAACAGTCCCCGTTCCTAAGCATAACCCGTCCCGTAACACATACTCTAACACTAAACCTGTGTCGGATCCTAACCTAGACCCTCAACAGTCCCCGTTCCTAAGCCTAATCCTTACCTGAAGCCTTACACTAAACCGTCCCCAATCCTAACCCGTTCCGTAACACGTACTCTAACACTAAACCTCTGTTGTACACTAACCTGGACCGTCAACAGTCCCCTATCCTAAACCAACCCGTCCCCAATTCTAACCCATCCCCTAACATGTACTCGAACTCTAAACCTCTGTCGTACCCTAACCCAGACCCTCAAAAGTCCCCGTTCCTAAGCCTAACCCTTACCCAAAGCCTTACACTAACCCGTCCCCACTCCTAACCCGTCCCCTAAGACATACTCTAACACTAAACCTCTGTCATACCCTAACCTGGACCCTCAACAGTCCCTGTTCCTAAGCCTAACCCGTCCCCAATCCTAACCCGTCCCCTAACAAGTACTTTAAGCTGAAACCAATGTCATACCCAAACCTGGACCCTCAGCAGTCCCCGTTCCTAAGCCTAACCCTTACGCGAAGCCTTACACTAACACGTCCCCAATCCTAACCCATCCTGGAACACTTACTCTAACCCTAAACCTCTGTTGTATCCTAACCTGGACCTGAAACAGTCCCCGTTCCTAAGCCAAATCCGTCCCCAATCCTAACCCATCCCTTAACACGTACTCTAACCCTAAACCTCTGTGGTACACTAACCTGGACACTCAACAGTCCCCGTTCCTAAGCCGAACCCATGCCCAATCCTAACCCGTCCCCTAACACGTACTCTAACCCTAAACCTCTGTCGTACTGTAACCTAGACCCTCAACAGTCCCCATTCCTGAGCCTATCCCGGCCCCTAACATGTAGTCTAACCCTAAACCTCTGTCGTACCCTAACCCGGACCCTCAACAGTCACCGATCCTAAGTCTAACCCTTACCCGAAGCCTTACACTAACCCGTCCCCAATCATAACCTGTCCCCTAACACGTACTCTAACCCTGACCCTCTGTCGTACCCTAACCTGGACCCTCAACAGACCCCGTTCCTAAGCCTAACCCGTCCCCAATCCTAACCCGCCCCCTAACACGTACTCTACCCCTAACCCTCTGTCGTACCCTAACCTGGACACTCAACATTCCCCGTTCCTAAGCGTAAGCTGTCCCCTAACATGTACTCTAACACTAAACCTTTGTCGTACCCTAACCTGGACCGTCAACAGTCCCCGTTCCTAAGCCAACCCATCCCCAATTCTAACCCATCCCCTAACATGTACTCGAACCCTAAACCTCTGTCGTACCCTAACCTGGATCCTCAACAATCCCCGTTCCTAAGCCTAACCCTTACCCGAAGCCTTACACTAACCCGTCCCCAATCCTAACACATCCCCTAACACATACTCTAACCCTAAACCTCTGTTGTATCCTAACCTGGACCCGCAACAGTCCCCGTTCCTAAGCCTAATCCGTCCCCTATCCTAACCCGTCCCCTAACATGTACTCTAACCCTAAACCTCTGTCGTACACTAACCTGGACACTCAACAGTCCCCGTTCCTAAGCCGAACCCATGTCCAATCCTAACCCGTCCGCTAACACGTACTCTAACCCTAAACTTCTGTCATACTGTAACCTAGACCCTCAACAGTCCCCATTCCTGAGCCTATCCCGGCCGCTAACATGTAGTCTAACCCTAAACCTCTCTCATACCCTAACCCGGACCCTCAACAGTCACCGATCCTAAGTCTAACCCTTACCCGAAGCCTTACACTAACCCGTCCCCATCCTAACCCGTCCCCTAACACGTACTCTAACCCTAAACCTCTGTCGTACCTTAACCTGGACCCTCAACAGTCCCCGTTCCTGAGCCTATCCCGTCCCCTAACACGTATTCTAACCCTAAACCTCTGTCGTACCCTAACCTGGACACTCAACAGTCCCCGTTCCTAAGCCTAACCCATCCCCAATCCTAACCTGTCCCCTAACAAGTACTCTACGCTAAACCTCGCTTGTACCCTAACCTGGACCCTGAACAGTGTCCGTTCCTAAGTCTAACCCTTACCCGAAGCCTTACACTAACCCGTCCCAAGTCCTAACCCGTCCCCTAACACGTACTCTAACCCTAAACCTCTGCCATACCGTAAACTGGACACTCAGCAGTCCCCGTTCCTAAGCCTAACCCGTCCCCAATCCTACGCCATCCTCTAACACGTACTCTAACACTCAACCTCTGTCGTACACTAAACTGGAACCTCAACAGTCCCCGTTCCTAAGCCTAACCTGCCCCAATCCCAATTCTAACCCATCCACTAACATGTACTCGAACCCTAAACCTCTGTCGTACCCTAACCTGGATCCTCAACAATCCCAGTTCCTAAGCCTAACCCTTACCCGAAGCCTTACACTAACCCGTCCCCAATCATAACCCATCCCCTAACACATACTCTAACCCTAAACCTCTGTCGTACCCTAACCTGGATCCTCAACAGTCCCCGTTCCTAAACCTAACTCGTCCCCAATCCTAACCCATTCCCTAACACATACTCTAACCCTAAACTTCTGTCGTACCCTAACCTGGACCCTCAACAGTCCCCTTTCCGAAGCGTAAGCTGTCCCCTAACATGTACTCTAACACTAAACCTCTGTCATACCCTAACCAGGACCGTCAACAGTCTCCGTTCCTAAGCCAACCCATCCCCAATTCTAACCCATCCCCTAACATGTAGTCGAACCCTAAACCTCTGTCGTACCTTAACCTGGATCCTCAACAATCCCCGTTCCTAAGCCTAACCCTTACCCGAAGCCTTACACTAACCCGTCCCCAATCATAACCCATCCCCTAACACGTACTCTAACCTTAAACCACTGTCGTACACTATCCTGGACCCTCAACAGTCCCCGTTCATAAGCCTAGCCCGTCCCCGATCCTAACCCGAACCCTAACACTTACTCTAACCCTAAACCTCTGTCGTATCCTAACCTGGACCCTCAACAGTCCCCATTCCTAAGCCTAACCTGTCCCCTAACACGTACTATAACCCGAAACCTCTGTCGTACCCTAACCTGGACCCTCAAGAGTCCCCATTCCTAAGCCTAACCCTTGCCTGAAGCCTTACACTAACCCGTCCCCAATCCTATCCCATCCCCTAACACGTACTCTATCCCTAAACCTCTGTCGGACCCTAACCTGGACTCTCAACAGTCCCCGTTCCTAAGCCTAACCCATCCCCAATCCTAACCCGTCCCCTAACACGTACTCTAACCCTAAACCTCTGTCGGACCTTAAACTGGACCCTCGACAGTCCCCGTTCAAAAACCTAACCATTGCCCGAAGCTTACACTAACCTGTTCGCAATCCTAACCCATCCCCTGACACATACTCTAACCCTAAACCTATATCGTACCATAACCTGGACCTTCAACAGTTCCGTTCCTAAGCATAACCATTACCCAAAGCTTTACACTAACCCGTCCCCAATCCTAACCCATCCCCTAACATGTACTCTAACCTTAAACTTCTCTCGTACCCTAACATGGACCCTCAACAGTCCCCGTTCCTAAGCATAATCCTTACCTGAAGCCTTACACTAAACCGTCCCCAATCCTAACCCGTTCCGTAACACGTACTCTAACACTAAACCTCTGTTGTACACTAACCTGAACCGTCAACAGTCCCCGATCCTAAACCAACCCATCCCCAATTCTAACCCATCCCCTATAATGTACTCGAACCCTAAACCTCTGTCGTACCCTAACCTAGACCCTCAACAGTCCCCGTTCCTAAGCCTAACCCTTACCCGAAGCCTTACACTAACCCGTCCCCACTCCTAACCCGTCTCCTAAGACGTACTCTAACACTAAACCTCTGTCGTACACTAACCTGGACCCTCAACAGTCCCCGTTCCGAAGCCTAACACGTCCCCAAAACTAACCCATCCCCTAACACGTACTCTAAACCTAAACCTCTGTCGTACACTATCCTGGACCCTCAACAGTCCCCGTTCCTAAGCATAACCCGTCCCCAATCCTAACCCGTCCCCTAACAAGTACTTTAAGCCTAAACCAATGTCATACCCAAACCTGGACCCTCAACAGTCCCCGTTCCGAAGCCTAACCCTTACCCGAAGCCTTACATTAACCCGTCCCCAATCCTAACCCATTCCCTAACACGTACTCTAACCCTAAACCTCTGTCGTATCCTAACCTGGACCCTCAACAGTCCCCATTCCTAAGCCTAACCTGTCCCCTAACACGTACTATAACCCTAAACCTCTGTCGTACCCTAACCTGGAAACTCAACAGTCCCCATTCCTAAGCCTAACCCTTGCCTGAAGCCTTACACTAACCCGTCCCCAATCCTAACACATCCCCTAACACGTACTCTAACCCTAAACCTCTGTTGTATCCTAACCTGGACCCGCAACAGTCCCCGTTCCTAAGCCTAATCCGTCCCCAATCCTAACCCGTCCCCTAACACGTACTCTAACCCTAAACCTCTGTCGTACACTAACCTGGACACTCAACAGTCCCCGTTCCTAAGCCGAACCCATGCCCAATCCTAACCCGTCCCCTAACACGTACTCTAACCCTAAACCTCTGTCGTACTGTAACCTAGACCCTCAACAGTCCCCATTCCTGTTCCTACCCCGGCCCCTAACACGTAGTCTAACCCTAAACCTCTGTCGTACCCTAACCCGGACCCTCAACAGTCACCGATCCTAAGTCTAACCCTTACCCGAAGCCTTACACTAACCCGTCCCCATCCTAACCGGTCTCCTAACACGTACTCTAACCCTAACCCTCTGTCGTACCCTAACCTGGACTCTCAACAGTCCCCGTTCCTAAGCCTAACCTATCCCCAATACTAACCTGTCACCTAACACGTACTCTAACCCTGACCCTCTGTCGTACCCTAACCTGGACACTCAACAGTCCCCATTCCTAAGCCTAACCCGTCCCCAATCCTAACCCGTCCCCTAACAAGTACTCTAGACCTAAATCTCTCTCGTACCCTAACCTGGACCCTCAACAGTGTCCGCTCCTAAGCCTAACCCTTACACGAAGCCTTGCACTAACCCGCCCCAATCCTAACCCATCGCCTAACATATACTCTAACCCTGAACCTCTGTCGTACCCTAACCTGGACCCTCAACAGACCCCGTTCCTAAGCCTAACCCGTCCCCAATCCTAACCCGCCCTTAACACGTACTCTACCCCTAACTCTCTGTCGTACCCTAACCTGGACACTCAACAGTCCCCGTTCCGAAGCCTAACCCGTCCCCAATCCTAACTCGTTCCCTAACACGTACTCTAACCCTAAACTTCTGTCGTACCCTAACCTGGACCCTCAACAGTCCCCGTTCCTAAGTGTAAGCTGTCCCCTAACATGTACTCTAACACTAAACTTCTGTCGTACCCTAACCTGGACCCTCAACAGTCCCCGTTCCTAAGACAACACATCCCCAATTCTAACCCATCCCCTAACATGTACTCGAACCCTAAACCTCTGTCGTACCCTAAACTGGATCCTCAAGAGTCCCCGTTCCTAAGCCTAACCCTTACCCGAAGCCTTACACTAACCCGTCCCCAATCCTATCCCATCCCCTAACACGTACTCTATCCCTAAACCTCTGTCGTACCCTAACCTGGACACTCAACAGTCCCCGTTCCTAAGCCTAACCCATCCCCAATCCTAACCCGTCCCCTAACACGTACTCTAACCCTAAACCTCTGTCGGACCTTAAACTGGACCCTCGACAGTCCCCGTTTGTAATCCTAACCATTACCCGAAGCTTACACTAACCTGCCCGCAATCCTAACCCATCCCCTGAAACATAGTGTAACCCTAAACTTAAGTCGTACCATAACCTGGACCTTCAACAATCCCCGTTCCTAAGCATAACCATTACCCAAAGCTTTACACTAACCCGTCCCCAATCTTAACCCATCCCCTAACATGTACTCTAACCCTAAACTTCTGTCGTACCCTAACCTGGACCCTCAACAGTCCCATTTCCTAAGCATAACCCGTCCCGTAACACGTACTCTAACACTAAACCTGTGTCGGATCCTATCCTAGACCCTCAACAGTCCCCATTCCTAAGCCTAACCCTTACCTGAAGCCTTACACTAAACCTTCCCCAATCCTAATGCATTCCGTAACATGTACTCTAACACTAAACCTCTGTCATACACTAACCTGGACCATCAACAGTCCCCGATCCTAAGCCAACCCGTCCCCAATTCTAACCCATCCCATAACATGTACTCGAACCCTAAACCTCTGTCGTACCCTAACCTAGACCCTCAACAGTCCCCGTTCCTGAGCCTAACCCTTACCCGAAGCCTTACACTAACCCGTCCCCACTCCTAACCCGTCTCCTAAGACGTACTCTAACACTAAACCTCTGTCGTACACTAACCTGGACACTCAACAGTCCCCGTTCCGAAGCCTAACACGTCCCCAATCCTAACCCATCCCCTAACACGTACTCTAAACCTAAACCTCTGTCGTACCCTAACCTGGACCCTCAATAGTCCCCGTTCCTAAGCCTAACCCG
Source organism: Orcinus orca (assembly GCF_937001465.1). Taxonomy (NCBI): domain Eukaryota; kingdom Metazoa; phylum Chordata; class Mammalia; order Artiodactyla; family Delphinidae; genus Orcinus; species Orcinus orca. The sequence continues at coordinate 107,268,682 of NC_064560.1, forward strand.
TCCCCAATCCTAACCCGTCCCCTAACAAGTACTTTAAGCCTAAACCAATGTCATACCCAAACCTGGACCCTCAACAGTCCCCGTTCCTAAGCCTAACCCTTACGCGAAGCCTTTCACTAACACGTCCCCAATCCTAACCCATCCTGAAACACGTACTCTAACCCTAAACCTCCTTCATACCCTAACCAGTACCGGAAACAGTCCCCGTTCCTAAGCCTAACCCTTACCCGAAGCCTTACACTAACCCGTCCCCAATGCCAACACATCCCCTAACACGTACTCTAACCCTAAACCTCTGTTGTATCCTAACCTGGATCCGCAACAGTCCCCATTACTAAGCCTAATGCGTCCCCAATCCTAACCCGTCCCCTAACACGTACTCTAACCCTAAACCTCTGTCGTACACTAACCTGGACACTCAACAGTCCCCATTCCTAAGCCGAACCCATCCCCAATCCTAACCCGTCCCCTAACACGTACTCTAACCCTAAACCTCTGTTGTACTGTAACCTAGACCCTCAACTGTCCCGATTCCTGAGCCTATCCCGGCCCCTAACACGTAGTCTAACCCTAACCCTCTGTCGTGCCCTAACCCGGACCCTCAACAGTCACCGATCCTAAGTCTTACCCTTACCCGAAGCCTTACACTAACCCGTCCCCAATCCTAACCCGTCCCCTAACACGTACTCTAACCCTAAACATCTGTCGTACCCTAACTTGGACCCTCAACAGTCCCCGTTCCTAAGCCTAACCATTACACGAAGCCTTGCACTAACCCGCCCCAATCCTAACCCTTCCCCTATCACGTACTCTAACCCTAAACCTCTGTCATACCCTAAACTGGACCCTCAACAGTCTCCGTTCCTAAGCCTAACCCGACCCCAATCTTAACTCTTCCCCTAACACGTACTCTAACTCTAAACCTCTGTCGTACCCTAACCTGGACGCTCAACAGTCCCTGTTCCTAAGCCTAACCCTTACCCGAAGTCTTACACTAATCCGTCCCCAATCCTAACCTGTCCCCTAACATGTACTCTAACCCTAAACCTCTGTCATACCCTAACCTGGACGCTCAACAGTCCCCGTTCCGAAGCCTGACCCGTCCCCAATTCTAACCCATCCCCTAACACGTACTCTAACCCTAAACCTGTGTCGTACCCTATCCTGGACCCTCAACAGTCCCCGTTCCGAAGCCTAAACCGTCCCAATCCTTACCCGTCCCCTAACACGTACTCTAACCCGAAACCTCTGTCATACCCTAACCTGGACCCCCAACAGTTTCCATTCCTAAGCCTAACCCTTACCCAAAGCCTTACACTAACCCGTCCCCAATCCTACGCATCCCCTAATACATACTCTACCCCTAAACCTCTGTCATACTCTAAGCTAGACCCTCAACAGTCCCCATTCCTAAGCCTAACCCTTACCTGAAGCCTTACACTAAACCGTCCCCAATCCTATCCCGTCCTCTAACACATACTGTAACCATAAACCTCTGTCGTACCCTAACCTGGACCCTCAATAGTCCCCGTTTCTAAGCCTAACCCTTACCTGAAGCCTTAAACTAACCAGTCCCCAATGCTAACTGGTCCCATAACACGTACTCTAAATCTTAACCTCTGTCGTACCCTAATTGGACCCTCAACAGTCCCCGTTCCAAAGCCTAACCCGTCCCCTAACACGTACTCTAACCCTAAACCTCTGTCGTACCCTAATTGGACCCTCAACAGTCCCCGTTCCTAAGCCTAACCCTTACCAAAGCCTTACACTAACCGTCTCCAATCCTATCCCATCCCCTAACACGTACTCTAACCCTAAACATCTGTCATACCCTAACCTGGACCCTCAACAGTCCCCGTTCCTCAGCGTAACCCGTCCCCAATCCTAATCCATCACCTAACACGTACTCTAACACTAAACCTCTGTCATACCCTAACCTGGACCCTCAACAGTTTTCATTCCTAAGCCTAACTCTTACCCGAAGCCTTACACTAATCCGTCACCAATCCTAACCCGTCCCCTAACACGTACTCTAACCCTAAATCTCTGTCATACCCTAACCTGAACGCTAAACAGGCTGCGTTCCCAATCCTGACCCATACCCTATCCTAACACATCGCCTAACACATACTCTAACCCTAAACCTCAGTCGTACCCTAACCTGGACACTCAACAGTCCCAATCCGAAGCGTAATCCATCCCCTATCCTACCCCGTCCCCGAAAACGTACTCTAACCCTAAACCTCTGTCGTACCCTAACCTGGACCCTCAACAGTCCACGTTCCTAAGCCTAACCCTTACCCGAAGCCTTACACTAACTCGTCCCCAATCCTAACCTGTCCCCTAACACGTACTCTAACCCTAAACCTCTGTCATACCCTATCCTGGACACTCAACAGTCCCCGTTCCTAAGCCTAACCCTTACCCGAAGCCTTACACTAACCCGTCCCCAATCCTAACCCATCCCCTAACACATACTCTAACCCTAAACCTTTGTCTTACCCTAACATGGACCCTCAACATTCCCCGTTCCTAAGCCTAACCCGTCCCCAATCCTAACCCATCGCCTAACACGTACTCTAACCCTAAACCTTTGTCGTACCCTAACCTGGACCCTCAACAGTCCCCGTTCCTAAGCCTAACCCTTACCCGAAGCCTTACACTAACCCGTCCACAATCCTAACCCGTCCTCTAACATGTACTCTAACCCTAAACATCTGTCCTACCCTAACCTGGACACTCAACAGTCCCTGTTCCTAAGCCTGACCCATCCCCAATCCTAACCCGTCCCCTAACACGTACTCTAAACCTAAACCTCAGTCATACCCTAACCTGGAGACTCAACAGTCCCCTTTCCTACGCCTAACCCATCCCCAATCCTAACCCGTCCCCTAACACGTACTCTAACCCTAAAGCGCTGTTGTACCCTAACCTGGACCCTCAGCAGTCCCCATTCCTAAGCCTAACCCATCCCCTATCCTAACCCGTCGCCTAACACGTACCTTAATACTAAACCTCTGTCGTACCCTAACCTGGACCCTCAACAGTCCTTTCCTGAGCCTATCTCGTCCCCTAACACGTTATCTAACCCTAAACCTCTGTAGTACCCTAACCAGGACCCTCAACAGTCCCCGTCCTAAGCCTATCCCTTACTCGAAGCCTTACACTAACCGGTTCCCTATCCTAACCCGTCCCGTATCATGTACTCTAACCCTAAACTTCCGTCGTACCCTAACCTGGACACTCAACAGTCCCCGTTCCTAAGCCTATCCCATCCCCAATCCTAACCCATCCCCTAACAAGTACTCTAATGCTAAACCTCACTCGTTCCCTAACATGGACCCTAAATAGTGTCCGTTTCTAAGCCTAACCCTTACATGAAACCTTGCACTATCACGTCTCCAATCCTAACCCGTCCCCTAACACATACTCTAACCCTAAACCTCTGTCGTACCCTTACCTGGACCCTCAACAGTCCCCGTTCCTAAGCCGAACCCTTAACCGCAGCCTTACATTAACCCGTCCCCAATCCTAACCCGTCCCCTTACTCGTACTCTAACCCTAAACCTCTGTCATACCGTAACGTTGACCCTCCACAGTCCCCGTTCCTAAGCCTAACCCGTCCGCAATCCTAACCCGTCCCCTAACACGTACTGTAACCCTAAACCTCTGTCGTACCCTAAACTGGACCCTCAGCAGTCCCCATTCATAAGCCTAACCCTTACCCGGAGCCTTACACTAACCCGTCCCCATCCTAACCCGTCCCCTAACACGTACTCTAACCCTAAACCTCTGTCGTATCCTAACGTGGACCCTCAACAGTCCTCGTTCCTAAGCCTAACCCGTCCCCAATCCTAACCCGTCCCCTAACACGTACTCTAACCCTAACCTCTGTTGTATCCTAACCTGGACCCTCAACAGTCCCCATTCCTAAGCCTCACCCGTCCCCCAACACGTACTCTAACCCTAAACCTCTGTTGTACCCTAACCTGGACCCTCAATAGTCCCCGTTCCCAAGCCTAACCCTTACCCGAAGCCTTACACTAACCCGTCCCCAATCCTAACCCGTCCCCTAACACGTACTCTAACCCTAAACCTCTGTCGTATCCTAACCTGGACCCTCAACAGTCCCCATTCCTAAGCCTCACCCGTACCCCAACACGTACTCTAAGCCTAAACCTCTGTCGTACCCCAACCTGGACTCTCAACAGTCCCCATTCCTAAGCCTAACCGTTACCCGAAGCCTTACACTAACCCGTCCCCAATCCTATCCCGTCCCCTAACACGTACTGTAACCCTAAACCTCTGTCGAACCCTAACCTGGACCCTCAACAGTCCCCGTTCCCCCAGCCTGTGTCTTTTGGATTCTGGTCTACTCAGGTGATAGGCCCATCAGTGGTCCTACCAGATCATATGGTAGCTTAACTTTTACCTTTAAATCATCTCCTTTCTGTTCTCACTACTGGCTGTTACCAGTTTACATCCCACCAGCTGCTAGAGTGTCCACAGTTCTCTAAAACCGCTTCAGCATGTATTGTTTGTGGACTCTTGCTGATGATCATTCTGACTATTGTGAGGTGAACGTTTTTGTAGGCTGAATTTGCATGGTTTTATTAATTGCTGATGTTGAGCATTTTTCCATGCCCTTTTATTGTTAAAAAAAAAAGAAAAGAAAAAATGTGAGTAAAATATGCCTCTTGTAATTGTCTTTTACAAAGGTTGCCTTCTTTTGAATTTGTGGTCGATTTTCGACCCCAGGATTAATTTTTTCGGGGCAGGTGTCATTTGCAGGCCTGCAACAATTGTGAATATTAAGTGACCATTAGCACTGGATTTAAAGCTGTTGTTGCAGGAAACGGAGACAAGGCTGCAGCATTTCTCCATTCCCAAATCTGGTTACTAAGGCAGCAGAGCCTTTCTGGAAGTCGTGTTCCTAGGTTGTAAATTAGAATGGAATGTGCCAGGAAAAACCCCCATAAGTTGATTTGTCATTACTTGTTCGTTTTTCTAAATTTAATTTCTATTTTTTATCACAGCAAATTTGATTACAATATTTTGTTTGTTCTAGGTGTCCAAGATGTGGTTCTTTTACACATATACATATATCTATTCATCTTAGGATCCATTTCTCATGTAGGTGATGACACAATGTTGAGTAGTCTTCTCTTGGTATTCCCTAGGTCTTTGCTGATTATATATTTATCATGTGTTTGTATATCTCTGTTAACCACAATATCCTAATTTATCCAATCCTCACACCTTTCAATTTGGTTAACCATAAGTTTGTTTAATGAATCTCTGATTGCCTTTCACTGTGGAAATATCTTCATTGGTATCAATTTTTAGGTAACAGATATAAGTGATATCACAGGATATGTCTTTGGCTCTCTGTCTTACTTCAAGTTGTGTGTGATTATCTCTAGACTCATCTACGGTGCTTCAAATGGCATTGTTTCATATTTTTCCTTGGCTAATATTCCATCTGTACATGTACCAGTTCTTCTTTGTCCACTAATCTGTTGATGGACTTTTTGGTTGCTTCCATGTCTTGGCTATTGGAATACTGCTGCAGTCAGTTTTGTGTCTTTCCAATTCTGTCTTCTTAAGTTATAGGCCCAGGAGTGGGCCTGCTGGATCATATCGTAGCTCAGTGTTACCTTTAAAGACACCTCCATTCTGTTTTCATTAGTGGCTCTTACCACTTTACGTCCCAATTTAGGTTGAGGGTATGCATTTCTCCACAGCCTTTTCGGCATTTAATTGTTTGCAGGTTTTTTTGCTGATGGTCATTCTGACTGGTGTGAGCTGATACCTTTATGTAGTTGGATTTCCATGCGTCTAATAATTCCTTATATTGAGATATTAGCCATGTCGTTTTTTTTTTAAAGAGTGAGTACATCTTACCTATTCAAATAGTTTTCTGGAAGTATGTGTCATATTTTGAATATTTTAGGCCATTACCTCCCTCAAGACATTTTGAGGGCAGGTGTCATTTGCAGCCCTGCATTTCTTGTGAATATGAACTGATCATTAGCACAGGTTTTAAAGCTGCTGTTGCGGGTAACGGCCACAGGGCAGCAGCATTTCTACATTCCCCACTCTGGTCACTAGGGATACAGAACCCTCCTGGAAGTCTTGTTCCTTGGTTGTAAATTAGAGTGGAATGTGCCCGGACAAACCCCCAAAGATTATCGGAGTTTATTTAATTAGAGTGTTATGATTATCTGGGTGTATAGAATCTGGTCAATTATTCATATATATATATCTGTTCATCTTCTGATCCTGTTCCCATGTAGGTTATTACAGAGTGTTGAGTAGATCTCCCTTGGTAATTGGTAGGTGTTTGGTGATTATATATTTTATATGTATTAGTGATTATATAATTTTTATATTTTATATGTTTATATACATATAACATACATGAGTATATGTATGTTAAGCCCATAATCTTAATTAATCCATTCCTCCTACCTTTCATTTTGGTTAACCATTAGTTGGTTTTATAAGTCTGTAAGTGTCTTTTTCTGTGGAAATATGTTCATTGGTAACAATATTAGGATAACATGTATAAATGATATAATACGGTATTTATTTTTCCCTTTCGACTTATTTCACACAATATGATTATTTCTAGGCTCATGTGTGGCCATGAAAACGGCACTGTTTCATTTTTTCCGAGGTTAATAATCCATTAGATACATGTACCATTGCTGCTTGGTCCATTTATCTGTTGATGGACATTTTGTTTGCTTGCATGTCTTGGCTATTGTAAATATTGTTGCAGTGCATGTTTGCCTGCCTGTGTCTTTCCGATTCTGGTCTTTTTAGGTTATAGGCCCATTACTGGATCAGCCGGATCATATGGTAGCTCAATTTTTACATTTTAAACACAGCTCTATTCTGTTCTCATTATTAGCTGTTACCAGTTTACATGCAACCAACAGCATAGTGGGTATGCATTTCTCCACAACCCCTTCAGCAGTCATTGTTTGTAGACTTTTTACTGATGGCACTTTGAATGTTGGGTGGTAATAACTTTTTGTAGTTTGGATTTGCATGCGACCAATAACTCCTGATATTGAGCTTTTATCCCTGTCCTTTTATTCCCCTAAATAAAAGAGTGAATAAAACTTACCTCTTTCAATTGTTTTCTTGAAAACGTTTGCGTGTTTTGAATTTTTGGCCATTCCCTACCGCAGGATGCTTTTTCAGGGCAAATGTCATTTACAGCCCTGAAATTATTGTGAATATTAAGTGACCATTAGCTCTGGGTTTAAAGCTGCTGCTGTGGGAAATGGCCACAAGGCGGCTGCATTTCTCCATTCCCAGATACGGTTACTAGGACAGCAGAGCCTTCCTGGAAGTCGTGTTCCTAGATTGTAAATTAGAATGGAATGTGCCAGGAAAACCCCCCGTAAGTTTATGTCCATTACTTCTTGTTCGATGTTTTAATTCTTTAAATCGGGGTAATGATTAGAATACTGTTTGTTGTAGGTGTACAAAATCTGGTTTATTTGTACATTATATCTATATATTCATGTACAGATCCTCTTCCCATATAAATTATTACAAAGTGTTCAGTAGACCTCCCTTGGTATATGGTCGGTCTTTTTGATATATGTATTTGATAGGTATTTGTATATGTATGGTAACCCTAATCTTAATTTTTCCATTCCTCCCACCATTCCTTTTAGATAGCCATAGTTTGTTTTCTAAGTCTGTGAGTGTCTTTCTCTGTGGAAATAAGTTCAGTTGTGTCAGTTGTTACATAACACTTATAGGTGATATCATAGGATATTTGTCTTTTGCTTTCCAACTTACCTCACATTCTCTGATTACTTCAAGGCTCATCTATGGTGCTACAAAGAGCAGTGTTTCATTGTTTTCGAAGGCTAATATTCCACTGTGTACGTGGACTTCCTCTTCTTTGTACATTCATCTGTTGATGGGTATTTTCATTTTTTCCAAGTCTTGGCTACTGTAAATATTGCTGCAGTGCAGGATTACCAGCCCTTATCTTTTGGATTCTGGTCTTCTCTGGTGACAGGCCAAGCCTTGGGCCTACCAGATCATATGGTAGCTGAGTTTTTACCTTTAAATGCACCTCCATTCTGTTTTCACCTTCAGCCATTACCAGTTTACATCGCCCCAGCAGCTAGAGGGTACACAGTTCTCTAAAACCCCTTCAGCATTTATTGTTTGTAGACTTTCTTACTGGTGATCATTCTGATAAAAGCTCAACATCAGGAATTATTACACTCATGCAAATCTAATCTACAAAGAGGTTTCAACACAAAGCAGTTGAATGCCCATCAGCAATAAGTCTACAAACACTAAATGCTGAAGGGGTTTTAGAGAACTCTGTACTCTCTAGCTGTGGGTGAGATGTAAAGTGGTAACAGCCAATAATGAGAACACAAAGAAGCTACATTGAAAAGTAAAAATTGAGCTACAATTCGATCCAGCAGGCCCACGGCTGGGCCTTTCACCTGAGAAGACCAGAATCAAGAAGACGCAGGCCGGCAAAGGTGCACTGCAGCAATACTCACAATAGCCAAGACATGGAAGCAACCAAAATGTCCATCAACAGATGAATGGACAAAGAAAAACTGGTACATGTAGAGATGATATATTTGCCAAGGAAAAAAATGAAACAATGCCATTTGCAGCACCATAGATGAATTTAGAGGTATTCACACAACTTGAAATAACTCAGAAAACGAAAGACACATATCGTATGAAATCACTTACAGGTATTACCTAAAAACTTATACCACTGAAGATATTTGCACAGAGAAAGACAATCACAGATTCACTCAACAATCTCAAGGATAACCAAATGGAAATGTGTGTGAGGATTGGAAAAATAAGGATATTGGGATTAACAGAAATATACAAACACATGTGACATATATAATCACCAAAGACCTATGGAATACCAAGAGAAGACTACTCAACAGTGTCATAACCTACATTGGGTAGGGATCCGAAGATAAATAGATATATGTATATGTGTAAAATAACCACATCTTGCACACCTAGAACAAACAAAACATTGTAATAAAATTTGCTGTGATAAAAAATAAAAATTTAATTTAAAAAAATGGACAAGACGTAATGAGACAAACTTATGGGTGTTTTCCTGGCACATTCCATTCTAATTTACAACCTAGGAACAGGACTTCCAGGAAGGCTCTGTTGCCCTAGTAACCAGATTTGAGCATGGAGAAATGCTGCAGCCTTGTGACCATATCCTGCAACAGCAGCTGTAAACTCAGGGATAATGGTTACTTAATATTCACAATAATTGCAGACCTGTAAATGACACCAGCCATCAAAAAAAAATCCTGGGATCGAAAATTGACCAAGAAATTGAAAACAGGACATTTCAACACAACAATTTCAAAAGGTGTATTTTCCTCCACTTTTTTTCTTTTTTTTAAACAACAACAAAAAAGGCGTGGCAAAGTGCTCAACATTAGGAATTATTAAAGACATGCAAATCCAGTCTACAAAAACGTATCCGAATGACCATCAGCAAAAATTCTGCAAACAATAAATGCCGAAGGGGTTGTGGAGAATTGCATACCCTCAGCTCTAAATGGGATGTAAACTCGTAAGAGCCATTAATGAAAACAGAATGGAGGAGCCTTTACAAGGTAAAAATTGAGCTACAATTCAATCCAGCAGGCTCGCTGCTGGACCTATCACCTGAGAAGACGAGAATCAAAAAGACACAGGCTGGCAATCCCGCATTGCAGCAATATTTACCACAGCCAAGACTTGGAAGCAACCAAAATGTTCATCAACAGATGAGTGCACAAAGAAGTGGTCCATATACACAATGGAATATTACTCCGAGAAAAAATATAAATTAAATTTAAAAAACAAACATAAGGAAGGAGACATAAGCTTTGGAGGTTTATCCGGGCACATTCCACTCTAACGTAAAATCAAGGAACACAACTTTCAGGAAGATTCTGTTTCCCTAGTACCAGAGTGTGTAATGTAGAAATGCTACCACCCTGTGGCTGTTACCCACAATAGCAGCTTTAAAAGCTGTGCTAATGCTCACTTCATATTCACAATCACTGCAGGGTGGTAAATGAAACCTGCCATCTAAATATCTTGAGGGGGGTAATAACGAAAAATATTCAAAATGTGGCGCATACTACACGAAAACAATTTGAATATGTAAGTTTTGCTCACTCTTTAAAAAAAAAGCATATGGCTAATATCTCAATATAAGGAATTATTAGACGCATGCAAATTCAACGACAAAAAGGTATCAGCTCACTCCAGTGAGAATGACCATCAGCAAAAATCTACAAACAATAAATGCCGAAGTGGTTGTGGAGAAATGCATACTCTCAAATTTAAGTGGGACGTAAACTGGAAACAGCCACTAATGAAACAGAAAAAGGTGCATTTAAAAGGTAAACTTTGAGCTACCATATGATTCAGTGGGCCCATCCTAGGCCTATGATCTAGGAAGACAGAATTGAATGACACTGGCAGGCAATCGTGCACTGTAGCAGTATTACAATAGACAAGAAATGAAAACAACCAAAAAGTCCTTCAAAAGATGAATGGCCAAAGAAGAACTGGTACATGTACAGATGTAATATTAGCCAAGGAAAAAACTGAAACAACGTTGGTTGCAGCACCATAGATGAGTCTACAGGTAATCACACAACTTGAAGTAACTCAGAAGGCAAAAGATACATATCCTATGGTATCACTTATAGGTGTTACCTGAAAACCGATACCCGTGAAGATATTTCCACAAAGATAGGCAACCACAGATTCATTAAAGAAACATGGTTAACTGAATGGAAAGGTGTGAGGATTGTATACACTAGAATATTGGGATTAACAGAGATATACGAACACATGTGAAATATATAATTGCCAAAGACCTGTGGAATTCCAAGTGAAGACTACTCAACATTGTGCCATGACCCACAGAGGAAATGGATCCGAAGATGAATAGATATATGTATATGTATCAAAGAACCACAGCTTTCACAACTACAACAAATGAAACATTGTAAACAGATTTGTTATTTTAAAAAATAAAAATCAAATTAAAAAAATGAACAAGAATTAAAAGACATAAACTTATGGGGTTTTTCCTGGCACATTCCATTCTTCTTTACAACTTAGGAAACCTACTTCCAGGAAGGTTCTGAACACTCTGTATTAATTTATATGGGAAGAGGATCTGTACATAAAGATATATATAATGTTCAAATAAACCATATTGTGTACACCTAGATAAATAATATTCTAAACATTACCCTGATTTAAAAAATTAAATTAAAACAACAAAGAAGATGTACTGGGACATAAATTTATGGGTTTTTTTCCTTGCACATTCCATTCTAATTGACAACCTAGAAACACGACTTCCAGGAAAGCACTGCTGCCCTAGTAAGCAGATTTGGGAATGAAGAAACGCTGCCACCATGGGCCGTTTCCCACAACAGCAGTTTTCAACCCAGTGCTACAGGTCACTAAATATTAACAACAATTGCAAGCCTGTAAAAAACAGGCGCCCTCAAAAAAAATCCTGGGGTCGAAAATCGACCAAACAATTCAAAAGAGGGCAAGGTTTTAAGAAGACAATTTCAACAGCTATATTTTACTCGCACTTTTTTTTTAACAACAACAAAAAGGGAAAATGCTCATCATTAGGAATTATTAAAGACATGCAAATCCAATCTCCAAACACATATCAGCTCACACCGGTGAGAATGACCATCAGCAAAACTTCTGCAAACAATAAATGCTGAAGGGGCTGTGGAGAAATGTGTACCCTCAGCTCTAAGTGGGACTAAACTGGTAAGAGCCACTAATGAATACAGAATGGAGGTGCTTTTAAAAGGTACACATTGAGCTACCATGCGATTCAGCAGGTCCGCTCCTGGGACTATGACCTAAGAGGACAGAATCAGAAAGGCAAAGGCAGGCAAAACTGCACTGCAGCACTTTTACAATAGCCAAGAGAGGGAAGCTACCAAAAAGTCCATCAACAGATGAATGGAAAAGAAGAACTGGTACATGTACAGGTGGAATATTCACGAGGAAAAAAATGGAACAATGCTGTTTGCAGCACCATAGATGAGTCTAGAGGTAATCACAACTTGAAGTAAGTCAGAGAGCAAAGGACACATATCCTATGATATCACTTATTGGAGTTCCCTAAAAATGGATACCAATGAAGATTCTTCCACAGAGAAAGGCAATCAAAGATTCAATCAACAAACGTATGGTGAACCAAATGCAAAGGTGTGATGATTGGATAAATTAGGATATTGGAGTAAACAGAAATATACCAACACATGTGAAATATATAAGAACCAAAGACCTACGGAATACCAAGAGAAGACTACTCAACATTGTGTCATAACCCACATGGGAAATGGATCCGAAGATGAATCGATATATGTATATGTGTAAAAGAACCACATCTTGCACACCTAGAACAGGCAAAACATTGTAATCAAATTTGCTGTGATAACAATAATTAAATTAAGAAAACCAACAAGAAGTAATGAGACTAAAACATATGGCGGTTTTTGTGGCACATTCCATTCTAATTTACAAGTTGGAACATTACACCCAGGAAGACTCTTTTGCCATAGTAACCAGATGTGGGAATGGAGAAATGCCACAGCCTTGTGACCGTTTCCTGAAAAAGCAGCTTTAAACACACTGCTAAGGCTCACTTAATATTCACAAGAATTGCAGCATTGTAAATGACACCTGCCCTCAAAAACAACCCTGGTTTCGAATATCGACGAAAAAATTCAAAAGAGGGCAACCTTTCAAGAAGACAATTTCAAGAGGCATATTTAACTTACATTTTTTCTTCTTTCTTTTTTTTTTTTGGTTTAACAATAAAGGCCATGGAAAAAGCTCAACATCAGGAATTAATAAAGACATGCAAATCCAATCTACAAAAACTTTTACCTGACAACAGTCAGAATGATCATAAGCAAAAATCTCTAACCAATAAGTGCTCAAGGGGTTTTAGAGAACGGTGTACCCTCTAGCTTCTGGTGGGATGTCAACTGGTAACAGCCAGTAGTGAGAACAGGGAGGAAGTGTGTTTAAAGGTAAAAATTGAGCTACCATATGATCTGGTAGGCCCACTACTGGCCCTATCACCTGAGCAGACCAGAATCAAAAAGACACAGGCTGACAATCCTACACTGCAGCACTATTTACCCTAGCCAAGACTTGGAACCACCAAAATGTCCATTAAGAGATGAATCCACAAAGAAGAAGTGGTCCATGTACACAAAGAAATATTACTCCTTTAAAAAATATAAATTAAATATAAAAAACAACCATAAATAAGGAGACATAAGCTTTCAGGGTGTATCCGGGCACAATCCACTCTATTTTACAACCAAGGAACACTACTTCCTGGGAGGTACTGTGTCCCCAGTAAACAGAGTGGGGAATGTAGAAATGCTGCCGCCTGGTGGCCTTTTGCCACAACAGAGGCTTTAAAACCTTTGCTACAGGTCACTTCATATTCACAAGGACTGCAGGGCTATAAATGACACCTGTCAACAAAATGGGTTGAGGGAGATAATGGTCAAAAAATTTCAAAATATGGCACGTACTTCAAGAAGCCATTTGAATACGTAAGCTATACTCACTCTTAAAAAAAAAAAAAGGGACATGTCTATAAGCTCAATATAACAAATTATTAGACTTATGCAGATCCAACCACAAAATGTATCAGATCACAGCGGTCAGAATGACCTTCAGCAATAAAATACAAACAATAAATCCTGAATGGGTTGTGGAGAAATGCATACCCTCAACTTTAAGTGGCTTGTAAAATGGTAAGTGCCACTAATGAAAACAGAATGGAGCTGCCTTTACAAGGTAAACACTGGGATACTGTATGATCCCACAGGCCCACTCCCTGGCCAATAACATAACAAGACAGAAACATAAAGACACAGGCAGGCACCACTGCACTGCAGCAGTATTACAATAACCAAGATATAGAAAAAACTAAAAAGTCCATCAAGGGACGAATGGACAGAATAACTGGCACGGGTACACATGGAATATTAGCCACAGGAAAAAAAAGAAACAATGCAGTTTGCAGAACTATAGATGAGTCTGGAGGTAATCACACAACTTGAAGTAAGTCAGAAGGCACATATGCTATAATATCAATTTTAGGTGCTATTTAAAAATTGATACGAATGAAGATATTTCCACAGAGAAAGGCAATCACATATTTATTAAACAAACTTATGGTTAACCAATTTGAAAGTTGTGAAGATCCTAAGATATATTATGATATTGGGGTTAAGAGAGACATACAAACACATGTGAAATATATGGTCACCGAAGACCTACGGAATTCCAAGAGAAGACTACTCAACACTGTGTCATAACCTACATGGCAAATGGATCCCAAGATGAATAGATATATGTATAGGTGTAAAACAAATGCATCTTGCACATCTAGGACAAAAAAAAAATTATAATCAAATTTCCTGTGATAAAAAATTAAAGAAACGAAGAAGAAGTAATGAGGCATAAAATTATGGGGGTTCTTCCTGGCTCATTCCGTTCTATCTTACAAGCTTGGAACACAGCTTCCAGGAAGGCTCTGTTGACCTAGTATCCAGATTTGAGAATGGAGAAATCCTGTAGCATTTTGGCCTTCCTGCAACAGCACTTTTAAACCCAGTGCTAATGGCCAGTTAAAATTCACCTCAATTGCAGGCTTGTAAATGACACCGGCCCTCAAAAAATTTCTGGGGTCGAAAAGCAACCAAAAACTTCAAAGCAGGGCAACCTTTCAAGAAGAAAATTTCAAGAGGCATATTTTACACACATTTTCTCTTTTCTTTTTTTCTTTTTCTTTAACTTAAAAAAAGGGCATGGAAAAATGCTCAACATCAGAAATTAATAAAGACATGCAAATCCAATGTATAAAAACATTCATCTCACAACAGTCAGAATGATCATTGGCAAAACAGTACACAAACAGTACATGCTGAAGGGGTTTTAGAGAACTGTGGACCCTCTAGCTGCTGGTGGGATGTAAATTGGTAACAGCCAGTGGTGAGAACAGAATGAACGTGCGTTTCAAGGTAAAAATTGAGCTACCATATGATCTGGTAGGCCCAGCTCTGGGCCTATCGCCTGAGAACACCAGAATCAAAAAGACACAGGCTGGCAATCCTACACTGCAGTAATATTTACCTCAGCCAGGACTTGGAAGCCACCGAAATGTCCATCAACCGAGGAATGCACCAAGAATGGTGCATCTACACAATGGAATATTAGCCATGGAAGACCATGAAACAGTGCTGTTTACACCACCACAGAAGGACCTAGATATAATCACACAACTTAAAGTAAGAAAGAAACCGAAAGAAAGATATCCTATGATATCACTTACAGGTGTTACCTAAAAAATGATACCCATGGATTATTTCCAAGTAAAGGCCACTCATGGATTACGAATCCAAAATTACGTTTAACCAAACGGAAAGGTGTGAGGAATGGATAAATTAGGATATGGGGGTGACAGACCTATACTAATACATATGAAACATATAATCACCCAAGACCTATGGAATACCAAGAGAGGTCTATTCAACACTCTGTAATAATGTACATGGGAAATGATCCAAAGATGGATAGATACATAGATATAATGAGCCAGATTCTATACAACTAGAAGATACACAACATTTTTATCAAATTTGCTGATAAAAAATAAAAATTAAATTTAAAAACAGAGAAGAAGTAAGGAGATATAAGCTGTTGGGGCTTCGCCTTGGCACATTCCACTCTAATTTACAGCCTACTAACACGATTTCCAGGAAGGCTCTGTTGCCCAAGTACCCTGAGTTGTAAATGTAGAAATTTTGCCGCCTTCTGACAGTTTCCCGCAAGAGCGGCTTTAAATCACGGCTAACGGTCACTTAATATCCACAAGGACTCAGGGCTGAAAAGGACACCTGCCCTCAAAAATAGGTTCTGAGGTAAGGAGTGGCCAAAAAAACTCAAATGAGAGCAAATTTTTCAAGAATTTCGTATGAGAGGTAAGTTTTACACACTCTTTAAAAAAAATGGAAAATGGATAAAAGGTCAACATGAGGAATTATTAGACTCATGCAAATCTAATCTACAAAACGGTTTCAACACACACCAGTCGAATGGCCATCAGCAAAAAGTCTAAAAACAATAAATGCTGAAGAGGTCTTAGAGAACTGTGTACCCTCTAGCTGCTGGTGAGATGTAAAGTGGTAAGAGCCAATAATGAGAACAGAAAGGAACTGCGTTCCAGAGTAAAAACTGAGATACCATTCAATCCAGCAGGCCCACCACTGGGCCTTTCACCTGAGAAGACCAGAGTCGAGAAGACACAGGCTGGCAAAGGTGCACTGCAGCAATATCCACAAAAGCCAAGACATGGAAGCAACCAAAATGTCCATCAACAGATGAATGGAAAATGAAGAAGTGGTCCATGCACACAATGGAATATTAGCCATGGAAAACAATGAAACACTGCTCTTTGCAGCACCATAGATGATCCTAGAGATAATCACAGAACATAAGTTTAGTCGGAAAGCAAAAGACAAATATTTTATGATATCACTTATAGGTATTATCTAACAACTGACACAAATCAACTTATTTCCATGGAGAAAGACACTCACAGACTTAGAAAACAAACTATGGTTATCTAAAGGGAAAGGTGGGAGAAATGGATAAATTAAGATTAGGCTTACCACACGTATACCAATATATATTAAATACATATAACAAAAAGACCGACCGTATACCAAGGGAGGTCTACAGAACACTCTGTATTAATTTACATGAGAAGAGGATGTGTACATGAATAGATACATATAATGTACAAATGAGAGATTGTGTACACCTAGAACAAATAGTATTCTAATCATTACCCTGATTAAAATAATTAAATTCACACAACGAAGAAGATGTACTCAGATATAAACTGATGGGGGTTTTCCTGGCACATTCCATTCTAATTGACAACCTAGGAACATGACTATCAGGAAAGCTCTGCTGCCCTAGTAACCAGAATTGGGAATGGAGAAACGCTGCCGCGGTGTGGCCGTTTCCCACAGCAGCAGCTTTCAACCAAGTGCTAACGGTCACTAAATATTAACAACAATTGCAAGCCTGTAAGTAACAGGCGCCCTCAAAAAAAACCTTGGGGTCGAAAATCGACCAAACAATGCAAAAGGGGGCAAGGTCTTAAGAAGACAATTTCAACAGGTATATTTTACTTGAACTTTTTTTTTTTAACAATGACAAAAAGGCGTGGAAAAATGTTCATCATTAGGAATTATTAAAGACATGCAAATTCAGTCTCCAAACACGTATCAGCTCACACCGGTGAGAATGACCATCAGCAAAACTTCTGCAGACAATAAATGCTGAAGGGGCTGTGGAGAAATGTGTACCCTCAGCTCTAAGTGGGACTAAACTGGTAAGAGCCACTAATGAATATAGAATGGAGGTGCTTTTAAAAGGCACACATTGAGCTACCATGTGATTCAGCAGGCCTGCTCCTGGGACTATGACCTAAGAAGACAGAATTAGAAAGACACAGGCAGGCAAAAATGCACTGCAGCACTTTTACAATAGCCAAGAGAGGGAAGCTACCAAAAAGTCCATCAACAGATGAATGGAAAAGAAGAACTGGTACATGTACAGGTGGAATATTAGCCGAGGAAAAAAATGGAACAATGCCGTTTGCAGCACCATAGATGAGTCTAGAGGTAATCACAACTTGAAGTAAGTCAGAAAGCAAAGGACACATATCTTATGATATCACTTATTTGTGTTACCTAAAAATGGATACCAATGAAGATTTTTCCACAGAGAAAGAGGAAATCAAAGATTCAATCAACAAACGTATGGTGAACCAAATGCAAAGGTGTGAGGATTGGATAAATTAGGATATTGGTAAATAGAGATATATCAACACATGTGAAGTATATAAGCGCCAGAGACCTGCGGAATACCAAGAGGAGGCTACTCAACATTGTGTCATAACCCACATGGGAAATGGATCCGAAGATGAAGAGATACATATATATGTGTAAAATAACTATATCTTGAACACCTAGAACAAACAAAACATTGTAATCAAATTTTCTGTGATAACAAAAATTAAATTAAGAAAATCAACAAGAAATAATGAGACATAAATATATGGGTTTTTTTCTTGGCACATTCCATTCTAATTTACAAGTTGGAACATTACACCCAGGCAGGCTCTTTTGCCCTAGTAACCAGATGTGGGAATGGATGTACTGAGACATAAACTTATGGGTTTTTTGTCTGCAGCATAACCCCCATAAGGGCTTTTGGGGGTAAGCTGGGACGAAGTGAGAGAGTAGCATGGACATATATACACTACCAAGTGTAAAATAGAGAGCTAGTGGGAAGCAGCCACACAGCACAGGGAGAACAGCTCAGTGCTTTGTGACCACCTAGAAGGGTAGTGATAGATACACAAGAAGGGGAAGATATGGGGATATATGTGTATGTGCAGTGATTCACTGTGTTATACAGCACAAACTAACACACCATTGTAAAGCAATTATACTCCAATAAAGATGTTTTAAAAATAAATAAAACTGCCAACATACAAAAGTCCAGGACCAGATTGCTTCACAGGCAAATTCTAGCAAACACTTAGAGAAGATCCACCAGACAGCAGAAGCAAGAAAAACTACAATCCTGCAGCCTGTGAAACAAAAACCACATTCACAGAAAGATAGACAAGATGAAAAGGCAGAGGGCTATGTAGCAGATGAAGGAACAAGATAAAGCCCCAGAAAAACAACTAAATGAAGTGGAGATAGGCAACCTTCCAGAAAAAGAAATCAGAGTAATGATAGTGAATATGATCCAGGACCTCAGGAAAAGAATGGAGGCAAAGATCAAGAAGATGGAAGAAATTTTTAACAAACACCTAGAAGAATTAAAGAACAAACAAACAGAGATGAACAATACAGTAACTGAAATGAAAACTGCACTAGAAGGAATCAATAGCAGAATAACTGAGGCAGAAGAATGGATAAGTGACCTGGAAGACAGAATGGTGTAATTCACTGCTGTGGAACAGAATAAAGAAAAAAGAATGAAAGGAAATGAAGACAGTCTAAGAGACCTCTGGGACAACATTAAACACAGTAACATTCACATTATAGTGGTCCCAGAAGGAGAAGAGAGAGAGGAAGGACTCTAGAAAATATTTGAAGAGATTAAAGTCGGAAACTTCCCTAACATGGGAAAGGAAATAGCCACCCAAGTCCAGGAAGTGCAGTGAGTCCCATACAGGATAAACCCAAGGAGAAACATGCCAAGACACATAGTAATCAAACTGGTGAAAATTGAAGACAAAGAAAAATTATTGACAGCAGCAAGGGAAAAATAACAAATAACATACAAGGGAACTCCCATAAGGTTAAGAGCTGATTTCTCAGCAGAAACTCTACAAGCCAGAAGGGAGTGGCATGATACTTAAAGTGTTGAAAGGGAAGAACCTACAGCCAAGATTACTCTACCTGGCAAGGATCTCATTCAGATTCGATGGAGAAATCAAAAGCTTTCCAGACAAGCATAAGCTAAGAGAATTCAGAACCACCAAACCAGCTCTACAACAAATGCTAAAGGAATTTCTCTAAGTGGGAAACACAAGAAAAGAAAAACACCTACAAAAACAAATGCAAAACAATTAAGAAAATTGTCATAGGAACATACATATCGATAATTACCTTAAATGTGAATGGATTAAATGCTCCAACCAAAAGACACAGGCTTGCTGAATGGACACAAAAACAAGATCCATCTATATGCTGTCTACAAGAGACCCACTTCAGACCTAGGGACACACGGACTGAAATTGAGGGGATGGAAAAAGATATTCCATGCAAATGGAAATCAAAAGAAAACTGGAGTAGCAATACTCATATCAGATAAAATAGGCTTTAAATCTTACCAGAGAAAAGGAAGGACACCACATAATGATCAAGGGATCAATCCAAGATATAACAATTATAAATATATATGCACCCAACATAGGAGCACCTCAATACATAAGGCAACTGCTAACAGCTCTAAAAGAGGAAACTGACAGTAACACAATAAGAGTGGGGGACTTTAACACCTCACTTACACCAATGGACAGATTGTCCAAAGTGAAAATAAATAAGGAAACAGAAGCTTTAATTGACACAATAGACCAGATAGGTTTAATTGAGATTTATAGGACATTCCATCCAGAAACAGCAGATTACACTTTCTCCTCAGCTGAGCATGGAACATTCTCCAGGATAGATCACATCTTGGGACACAAATCAAGCCACAGGAAATTTAAGAAAATTGAAATCATATCAAGCATCTTTTCTGACCACAACGCTATGAGATTAGAAATGAGATACAGGGAAAAAAACATAAAAAACACACAAAAAAATGGAGGCTAAACAATAAGTTACTAAATAACCAAGAGATCACTGAAGAAATCAAAGAGGAAATCAAAATATACCTAGAGAAAAATGACAGTGAAGACAGATGATCCAAAACCTATGGCATGCAGCAAAAGCAGTTCTAAGAGGGAAGTTTATAGCTATACAAGCCTACGTCAAGAAACAAGAAACATCTCAAGTAAAATATCTAACCTTACACCTAAAGGAACTAGAGAAAGAAGAACAAACAAAACCCAAAGTTAGCAGAAGGAAAGAAATCATACAGATCAGAGCAGAAATAAATGAAATAGAAACAAAGGAAACAATAGCAAGGATCAATAAAACAAAAACCTGGTTCTTTGAGAAGATAAACAAAACTGATAAACCATTAGCCAGACTCATCAAGAAAAAGAGAGAGGGGACTCAAATCAATAAAATTAGAAATGAAAAAGGAGAAATTACCACAGACACACAGAAATACAAAGCATCCTAAGAGACTACTACAAGCAACTCTATGCCAATAAAATGGACAACCTAGAAGAAATGGACAAATTCTTAGAAAAGTATAACCTTCCAAGACTGAACCAGGAAGAAATAGAAAATACGAACAGACCAATCACAAGTAATGAAATTGAAACTGTGATTAAAAATCTTCCAACAAAAAAAGTCCAGGACCAGATGCCTTCACAGGTGAAATCTACCAAACATTTAGAGAAGAGCTAACACCCATCCTTCTCAAACTCTTCCAAAAAATTGCACAGGAAGGAACACTCCCAAACTCATTCTATAAGGCCACCATCACCCTGATACCAAAACCAGACAAAGATGGTACAAAAAAAGAAAATTACAGACCAATATTACTGACAAATATAGATTCAAAAATCCTCAACAAAATACTAGCAAACAGAATCCAAAAACACATTAAAAGGATCATGCACCATGATCAAGTGGGATTTATGACAGGGATGCAAGGATTCTTCAATATACGTAAATCAATCAATGTGATAAACCATATTGACAAACTGAAGAATAAAAGCCATATGATCATCTCAATAGATGCAGAAAAAGCTTTGGATAAAATTCAACAGCCATTTATGATAAAAACTCTCCAGAAAGTGGGCATAGAGGGAACCCACCTCAACATAATAAAGGCCATATATGACAAACCCACAGCAAACATCATTCTCAATGTTGAAAAACTGAAAGCATTTCCTCTCAGATCAGGAACAAGACAAGGATGCCCACTCTCACCACTATTATTCAACATAGTTTTGGAAGTCCTAGCCATGGCAATCAGAGAAGAAAAAGAAATAAAAGGAATACAAATTGGAAAAGAAGAAGTAAAACTGTCATTGTTTGCAGATGACATGATAGTCTACGTAGAGAATCCTAAAGATGCCACCAGAAAACTACGATAGCTAATCAATGAACTTGGTAAAGTTGCAGGACAGAAAATTAATGCACATCAATCTCTTGCATTCCTATACACTAATGATGAAAAATCTGAAAGAGAAATTAAGGAAACACTCCCATTTACCACTGTAACAAAAAGAGTAAAATACTTAGGAATAAACCTACCGAGGGAGACAAAAGACCTGTATGCAGAAAACTATAAGACACTGATGAAAGAAGTTAAAGATGACACCAACAGATGGAGACATATACTGTGTTTTTGGATTGGAAGAATCAATATTGTGAAAATGACTATACTACCCAAAGCAATCTATTAAATACAATCCCTATGAAATTACCAATGGCATTTTTTATGGAACTAGAATAAAAAATCTTAAAAATTGTATGGAGACACAAAAGACCCCGAATAGCCAAAGCAGTCTTGAGGGAAAGAAACGGAGCTAGAGGAATCAGACTCCCTGACTTCAGACTATACTACAAAACTACAGTAATCAAGACAATAAGGTACTGGCACAAAAACAGAAACATAGATCAATGGAACAAGATAGAAAGCCCAGAGATAAAGCCACGCACCTATGGTCAACTAATCTATGACAAAGGAGGCGAGGATCTACAATGGAGAAAAGACAGTCTCTTCAATAAGTGGTGCTGGGAAAACTGGACAGCTACATGTAAAAGAATGAAATTAGAATACTCCCTAACACCATACACAAAAATAAACTCAAAATGGATTCGAGACCTAAATGTAAGACCGGACACTATAAAACTCTTAGAGGAAAACATAGGAAGAACACTCTTTGACATAAATCACAGCTAGATCTTCTTTGATCCACCTCCTAGAGTAATGGAAATAAAAACAAAAATAAACAAATGGGACCTAATGAAACTTCAAAGCTTTTGTCCAGCAAAGGAAACCATAAACAAGACGAAATGACAACCCTCAGAATGGGAGAAAATATTTGCAAACGAATCAACGGACAAAGGATTAATCTCCAAAATATATAAACAGCTCATGCAGCTCAATATTAGAAAAACAAACAACCCAATCCAAAAAAGGGCAGGAGACCTAACTAGACATTTCTCCAAAGAAGACATACAGATGGCCAAGAAGCATATGAAAAGCTGCTCAACGTCACTAATTATTAGAGAAATGCAAATCACACCAGTTAGAATGGGCATCATCAGAAAATGTATAAATGACAAATGCTGGAGAGAGTGTGGAGAAAAGGGAGTTGGTGGGAATGTAAATTGATACAGCCACTATGGATAACAGTATGGAGGTTCCTTAAAAAACGAAAAATTGAATAACCATATGATCCAGCAATCCCACTACTGGGCATATATGCAGAGAAAACCATAATTCAAAAAGACACATGCACCCCAATGTTCATTGCAGCACTATTTACAACAGCCAGGTCACGGAAGCAACCTAAACGCCCATCGGCAGATGAGGGGATAAAGAAGATGTGGTACATATATACAATGGAATATTACTCAGCCATAAAAAGGAACGAAATTGGGTCATTTGTAGAGACATGGATGGATCTAGAGACTGTCATACAGAGTGCAGTAAGTCAGAAACAGAAAAACAAATATTATATATTAATGCATGTATGTGGAACCTAGAAAAATGGTACAGATGAACTGGTTTGCAGGGCAGAAATTGAGACACAGATGTAGGGAACAAATGTATGGACACCAAGGGAGGAAAGTGGTGTGGGGGTGGGATGAATTGGGCAATTGGGATTGACATGTATACACTGATGTGTATAAAACTGATGACTAATAAGGAACTACTGTATAAAAAATAAATAAAATTTAAAAATTAAAAATAAATATTTAGAGAAGAGCTAACACCTGTCCGTCTGAAACTATTCCAAAAACTTGCAGAGGAAGGAACACTCCCAAACTCATTCTATGAGGCCACCAACACCCTGATACCAAAACCAGACAAAGATTTCTCAAAAAAAAAAAGAAAATTACCAGCCAATATCACTGATGAACATAGATACAAAAATCCACAACAAAACAGTAGGAAACTGAATCCAATAATACATTTAAAGGATCATACACCATGATCAAGTGGTGTATGATTTAAGTGGAGATTTATCCCAGGGATGCAAATATTTTTCAATATCTGCAAATCACTCAGCATGATTCACCACATCAACAACTTGAAGAATAAAAACCATGTGATCATCTCAATAGATGCAGAAAAAAATTTTGACAAAATTCAACACTGATTTATGATAAAAACTCTCCTGAAAGTGGGCATAGAAGGAACCTACCTCAGCATAATAAAGGTCATGTATGACAAACCCACAGCTCACATCATTCTCAAAAACTGAAAGCATTTCCTCTAAGATCAGGAACAAGACATAGATGTGCACTCTTTCCACTGTTATGCAACATATTTTTGGAAATTGTATCCTCAGCAATCAGATAAGAAATAGAAATAAAAGGAATCCAAATTGGAAAAGAAGAAGGAAAACTGTCGCTGTTTGCAGATGACATGATACTATACAGAGAAAATCCTAAAGATGCTACCAGAAAACTGCTAGAGCTCATCAATGCATTTGGCAAAGTTGCAGGATACAAAATAAATACAGAGATCTGTTGCATTTCTATACACTAACAATGAAAGATCAGAAAGAGAAATTAAAGGAACAATGCCATTTACCATTGCATCAAAAATAATAAAATACCTAGGAATAAACCTACCTGAGGAGGCAAAAACCTGTACTCCAAAAACTATAAGACATTGATGAAAGAAATCAAAGATGACACAAACAGATGGAAAGATATACTATGTTCTTGGACTGGAAGAATCAATATTGTCAAAATGACTACATCACCCAAGGCAATGTACAGATTCAATGCAATCCCTATCAAATTACCAATGACATTGTTCACAGAACTAGAACAAAATTTTTTTTAATTTGTATGGAAACACGAAAGACCCTGAAGAGCCAAAGCAATCATGAGAAAGAAAAACAGAGCTAGATGAATCAGCCTCCCTGACTTCCAACTATACTACAAAGTTACAGTAATAAAGACAGTATGGTACTGGCACAAAAACAGAAATGTAGATCAATGGAACAGGATAGAAAGCCCAGAGATAAACCCATGCACATATGGTTACCTTATTTTTGAAAAGGAGGCAAGAATATAAAATGGAGAAAAGACAGCCTCTTCAATAAGTGGTGCTGGGAAAACTGGACAGCTACATGTAAAAGAATGAAGTTAGAACACTCCCTAACACCATACACAAAAATAAACTCAAAATGGATTAAATACCTAAATGTAAGACCGGATATTGTAAAACTCTTAGAGTATTATAGGCTGAACACACTTCAACGTAAATCTCAGCAATATCTTTTTTGATCTGTCTTCTAGAGTAGTGGAAATAAAAATAAACAAAAGGGACCTAATTAAACTCAAAAGCTTTTGCAGAGGAAAAGAAACCATGCACAAAATGAAAAGACAACCCACAGAATGAAGGAAAATATTTGCAAACAATGAGACCTAGATTAATTTCCAAAATTTCCACACAGCTCATGCAGCTCAATATCAAAAAAACAACCAATTGAAAAATGGGCAAAAGACCTAAATAAATATTTCTCCAAAGACATACAGATGACCAAGAGGTACATGAAAAATGCTCAACATTACTAATTATTAGAGAAATGCAGATCAAAACTACAATGAGATTCAACCTCTCACTGGTCAGAATGGCCATCATCAAAAGGTTTACACACAATAAATGCTGGAGAGGGTGTGGAGAAAAGGGAACCCTCTTATATTGTTGGTGGGAATGTAAACTGGTATAGCCACTATGAAGAACAGTATGGATGTTCCTTAGGAACCTAAAAATAGAGCTACTCTATGATCCAGCAATCCCACTCCTGGGCATATATCTGGAGAAAAACATGGTTCGAAAGGATACATCCACTCCAATATTCATTGCAGCGCTGTTTACAATAGCCAAGACACAGAAGCAACCTAAATGTCCGTCAACAGATATATGTATAGAAGTGTGGTACATATATACAATGGAATATTACTCAGGCATAAAAAATGAAATAATGCTATTTACAGTAACATGGATGGAGCTGGAGATTATCACACTAAGTTAACTAAGTCAGAGAAAGACAAATATCATATGATATCGTTTATATGTGTAATTTAAAAAATGATACAAATGAACCTATTTACAAAACAGAAACAGACTCAAAGACTTAGAGAATGAACTTATGCTTATCGGGGGCAATTGTTGGGGGGAGGGATAGATTGGGAGTTTGGGATTGACATGCACACACACTACTATATTTAAAATAGAAAACCAACAAGGACCTACTGTATAGCACAGGGAACTCTGTTCAGTATCCTGTTATAACCTAAATGGGAAAATAATTTGAAAAAGAATAGATACATGTATATGTATAACTGAATCACTTTGCTGTACACCTGAAACTAACACTGTTAGTTTAACAACACTGTTAATCAACTATGCTCCAATATAAAATAAAAATTAAAAAAAAGAAATTGAAGGTACAAATAAATTCTGTGCTCATGGATTAGAAGAATCAATATTGTTAAAATGTCTGCTCTACACAAAGCAACCTACTGATTCATTGAAATTTCTATAAAAATTCCAAGGACATCTTTTCACAGAAATAGAACAAATAATCCTAAAATTTATATGGAACCACTGAAGACCCCTAATAGTCAAAGCAATCCTGAGAAAGAGGAACAACACTGGAGGCATCACACTTACTGATGTCAAACTATATTACAGAGCTATAGTAATAAAAACAGTATGGTATTGGAATAAAAACGGACACGTAGGTTAATGGAGAGATAAGTTAATAAGTTAACAGAATGGAGAGCCCAGAAATAAACCCAACCACATATGGTTAACTAATTTATGACAGAGGAGCCAAGAACAGGCAGTGGAAAAAAGGCAGTCTCTGCAATAAATGGTTTTGGAAAAACTGGACAGCAACATGCAAAATAATGAAACTAGACTACTATCTTATACTATACACAAAAATCAACTCAAAATGGATTAAAGACTTGAATATAAGACCTGAAATCATAAAACTCCTAGAAGAAAACATAGGTGGTAAGTTCCTTGATATAGGTCTTGGCAATGATTTTCTTGGATTTGACACTAAAAGCAAAGGCAACAAAAGCAAAAACAAATAGGAATGAAAAACAAGTTTTTCATCAAACTGAAAAACTTCTATACAGCAAAAGAAACCATTAACAAAATGAAAAGGCAACCTACTGAATGGGAGAAAATATTTCAAATCATACATCTGATAAGGGATTAATATCCAAAATAAATAAAGAACAAACTCAATAGCAAAAAAACACAAAACTGATTAAAAATTGGTAGAAGATCTGAGTAGATATTTTTTCAAAGAAGATATACAGATGGCCAATAGGTACAGGAAAATATGTTGAACATCACTAATCATCAGATAAATGCAAATTAAAACCATGATGAGATATTACCTTACACTTCTCAGAATGGCTATTTTCAAAAAGACAAGCGGTAACAAGTGTTAGTGAGGATGTGGAGCAGGAACCCTCTTGCACTGTTGGTGGGAATGTAAATTTGTGCAGCCACTATGGAAAACAGTATGAGGGTTCCTCAAAAAATTAAAAATAGAACTACCATATGATCCAGCAATTCTACTTCTGGGTATTTAGCTGAGAAAATGAAAACACTAACTCAAAAAGATATATACACCCCTATATTCATTACAGCCTTATTTACAACAGCCAAGATATGGAAGCCACCTAAGTGTCTACTGTTAGACGAATGGATAAGGAAAATGTGATATACATACAATGGAATATTATTTAGCCATGAAAAGAATGAAATCTTGCCAATTTTGACAACATGGATGGACCTCACCAGCATTATGCTAAGTGAAATAAGTCAGACAGAAATACAAGTACCATATGATTTCTTAAAAGTGGAAAATATAAATCCCAAACTAATAGATACAGAGAACTGACTGGTGGTTGCCAGAGGAGGGTGTTGTGGTGGTGGGGGAATAGAAGAAGGTGTTGAAAAGATACAAACTTCCATTTATATAATAAGTCCTGAGGATGTAATGTACAACATGCTGAGTATAGTTAATAATACTGTATTACATTTTTTTAAGCTGCTAAGACAGTAGATCTTAAAACTTCTCACAAGGAAAAAAAAGTTTTAACTATGTGAGGTGATGGATGTTAACTAAACTTACTGTGATAATCATTTTGCATTATATATACATATACATACATTTATCAAATCATTATGTTGTACACCTAAAACTAATGCTATATGTCAATTATATCTCAATAAAACTGGAGGGAAAAAAACCAACCAAAGCAATGATTGCCTGTTCCCCCCAAATGTGAAATAAAGACTTAAATGTGCTAAAGGTCAATGTCACCAGCAGATCTGTACAATAAGAAATGTAAAAGGAATGTAAAGGCAGTCAGTCTTTGAAACCAAAAGAAAATGATACCAGATGGATGTTTGGATCTACACAAAAGAGTGAAGAGCACCAGTAGCGGTAACTATATAGATAAATTATATAAAGACTTTTACCTCACTATTTATATCTCTTTAAAAGACAACTGAATATATACACTACTATGTATAAAATAGATAACAAATGAAAACCGACTGTATAGCACAGGGAACTCTGCTCAATGCTATGTGGTGACCTAAATGGGAAGGAAATCCAAGGAAGAGGGGATATACGTATATGTGTGGCTGATTCACTGCTGTACAGCAGAAACTAACACATTGTAAAACAGCTATACTCCAATAAAAAAAAAGACAATTGATTGCTTGAAGCAAAAATAATAAAAATATACTTCTGGTTTTATAACCTATGTACTGGTGAAATATATGACAAAAATATCACAAAGACTAGGAGAGAAGAATGAAAGTATATTGTCAAAAAGTTCTTACACTATGTGTAAAATGGTGTATTGCTTGAAGATAGACTGTGATAAACAGTATAAACTAAAGTAAAATAACACAAAATAATGTAACTAATAAGCGAAGAAAGGAAGTAAAGTGAAATTATAAAAAAGTTTTCATTAGTCCACAAGGTAGCAGAAGGAGAGAAAAAAAGGAACAAAGGACAGATGAGACCATAGCAAGATGGTAGATTTAAACCAATCATATCAACAATTACATCATACGTAAATGTTGTAAACCACAGATCAGCAAACATTTTCTTAAAGGCCATATAGTACATATTTTACCTTTGCAAGTTATAAAGTCTCTGTTGTCACTACCTAACTCTGCTGTTGTAGCACAAAAGCAGCCACAGTCAATACATAGAGAAATGGATGTGGCTGTGTTCCAATAAAACATTTACAAAAACAGGCAGCACAGCAGGCCATAGTTTACTAGTCCCTTGTTTACCTCAATTCAAAGACAGAAATAGATTGGGGAAAAAAGCAAGACCTAAATATATGCTGCCTACAAAAAAATATTTTAACATGATACTTACCGATTAAAAGTAAAAGGATGGAAAAAGATATACCATGTTAATATGAATCAAAAGAAAGCTGGAGGGCCTATGTTAATATTAGCCAGAGTACACCTGGAGAGCAAAAAGAGGGATACAGTGCAAAGAGAGTTAGCAAGCAGAAAGATGGCTACATCTTCTGCCCAATGGATCAGGTTGCCAATACGTATTTCAATGCCAGACTCCTAGGAATGGGGCCAACCAAGTAAGACAGAAAAGGACTCGTCGAACCTCCTTCATGTGGGTGTGCCTTTAGCCCTTGCTACTGTACTAGAAGGGTCAAAGGAGCTGGAAAGAATGGAGGAATACTAAGCTTCTTTCTGAGAGGCAGTAAAGAATAGTTACTAACAGTGTGGGCTCTTGTGTCAGACTGCCTGAATTTGAATCTTAATTTTACCATTTACAAACCGAGTGAGAGTGAGTGAGTTTATCTCTTTTAATCTGGAAAATGGGGATAAGATTTGTACCTTATGGGCTTCCCATGAGACTTACATGAGTTAATACATGTGAAGCATTTAGTACAGCACCTGGCACATAGTCAGTACTTAATAAATGTGAACTATGATGATGACACTGATGTTGCCAACCACTGTGGTATTCCTTTGGAGAAAATGAAGCATTGTATCCTGTTTGTGCAACAATCTTTAAGTTGACACAATGACCCCCATCCTGTAGGAGTAAAATGTTCTTAAATATAAGTACCATTTGGAAAATAGATAACTAATAAGGACCTACTATATAGTACAGAGAACTCTACTCAATACTCTGGAATGAACTCTATGGGAAAAGAACCTAAAAAAGAGTGGATATATGTATATGTAAAAAAAAGTACCATTTGGGGTGGCATGACTTAACCCAGGTGAATAAGGAAAAACTCAGTTTTCCACATTTCCCCTTTACTCTCACACTCCTACAACACAGAATACTTCTGACACCAGATGTGTGGGAGTTTTCTCCCACTATGAAATTCTTGGATACTGGTTGGTGTCTTAAAATTCAACTCAATTCTGACATTATCTACCTGGAGATAGCATGAGAGCCCACAGGATAAAGGCTCAGTCCTACAAGGTTGCCCCTGCTTCAGATGCCAATTGCAAGTCCACATTGTTACCTGTGCTTCTGACTAACCGGCTATAGATCAGAAGTTCCAATGACTTCCTCTTTGGTTTTGATTAATTTGCTACAGCATCTCACAGAATTCAGAGAAACATTTTCCTTACTAGATCACCAGTTTATTATAAAATGATAAAACTCAGGAATAGCCAGTTGGAGGAGAAGCATAGGGCAAGGTATGGAAAAAGGACTTGGAGCTTTCATGCCCTGAGGGCACCACTGTCCCCAAATCTCCACACGTTCACCAACCCAGAAGTTCTCCAAACCTTGTCTTTTTGGTTTTCTTATGGAGACTTCATTATACAGGCATGATTGATTAAATTATGCCTACATAATTAAATCATTGGTGATTGATTCAACCTCCAGCCCCTCTCCCCTCCCCAGGGGTTGGTGTGGGACTGAAAGTTCCAACCCTCTAATCATGGTTGGCGATAATGGCAACCTGCCCCTATGCTATGTTACCTAGGGGCTTTCCAAAAGTCACTTCATTAACAACAAAAGACACCTTTATGGCTCTCATCACAAGAAATTCTGAGGTCTAGGAGTTCTGTGCCAGAAAGGAGACAAAGACCAATATATATTTCTTATTATAAATCACAAGATCACACCAGGTTTCAGCAACTTGAAACCAGGTGTAGGTGAAATCTGGCCCACACCTTTTTTGTGCAGTCTGCAAGCTAAGAATGCTTTTTATGTTTTTAAATAGTTAAAACCATTTTGTGACACATGAAAATGATAACATTCAAATTTCAGTGTCCATAAGTTGTATTGGAATCAGCTATGCTCACTCATTGGCGTACTGTCTGAGTGTTTTCAGCCACAACAGCAGAGTTCAGGAGTTGCAACAGTTCAGAGACCGCGTGCCCCACAAAGCCTAATATATTTATTATCAGACCTTTCACAGAAAAAAATTTGCCAACAAGCTTGATTTAATGCATCCTTGAACTTCCCCCTTGTTTCTAAATGACCACAAACACTACACAAACTGCAACTTGGAAACTGCCGACCCAGATTATCTCCATCCCAAATGGCAGAGTCCCAATCTTCCTCTGGCCAGGTCCTCACCTGGGTATAGCGACTTTCTTCTGTTGGGAGGTTAATCTTCTTTGGAGCGTGGCAAAAAGCTTCTTTGGAGCTGATCTTCAAGACTGGGGTCTGGTCCTCAGCTCTTTCTGCCCTTCTACTTCAGGAGACAAGAGCCTTTTTGTGCGCTGCTAAGGAGGCCCTGAGCTTTCCCACATAGCTTTCAGTTGGCAATTAATTGCTCTCAGCTTTTTATTATCTTTTTCCTTTTAGAGGGTCAATCAAGCTTAGCAATAGCCACCTGATTTCATTATCCTTTTAGTCCCTATTTCTCCATGATCTCAAACACCTGATATAAAACATTAGCTGATGTATTTCTTTTCACTGCTATACCAAGTCCAGCTTCCCACCAATGAAAGTTCTAATGACTGGACCACCACATTGTTCCAGTGGCTATCTGTGCTCAATCTACTCTCAGCCATGAGGTCCTTATTGCAAACAGGGTGGTGAAGCACTCAGCTCCAAAGCCCCATCAGTGGCTTCATTCTGGGACCACATATGGTTAGGGTTCCCAGACTTGGTAAATGTAAATACAGGACTCTCAGTTAAGTAAGAATTTCGGAAAAACAAAAATTTTTAGTGTAAGTATATCCCATGCCTTATCCGGGACATATTTATATACTAAAAAAATTGTTGTTCTTTACCTGAAATTAAAATTTAGCTGGGCATCCTGTATTTCACCTAGTAACTCTACAACAGGTTGCGTTCCTCAGGAAGCAAACTCTGAGATGGAGTTTAGCTAGTAGGATGTCATTAAAGAGTGCCCTTTTTATCAGTACCTTTGGAAGGATTGGAGGAGAAGGAAGCAAGAGGGCAGAAGGAAATGTCAGTCTGT
This sequence comes from Orcinus orca, assembly GCF_937001465.1. NCBI lineage: Eukaryota > Metazoa > Chordata > Mammalia > Artiodactyla > Delphinidae > Orcinus > Orcinus orca. The sequence goes on from NC_064560.1 coordinate 107,301,180, forward strand.
GATGCAGGTCCAGTGACAGATTTGGCTGAGCCCTGGGGATCTCTGGCACTAGAATGGCCCTTTAGAGTAGTTCCAAGTTGGGCTGAGCTGTCCAGGCCCTTATACTCACACTGATCCGTCATTGGATGAGGGAGTGCTTTCTGGATGGAGGGGATCTCTGCAGACGAGGCAATTCCTGAAGGGACTGACGGCTGAAGGCTATAATGCCAACAGCACTCCCAGCACCAGGGGCAGAAAGTCTTTCCTGAAGTGGAATCCATGCGGTGAGTGCATCACAGTGTCTACTACGCTTGGAGAGAGGATTAAAACATTGAGCAGAGAGAACAGATGATATTTAAGGACTTTTCCACTTGAGCATCTATGATTAAGTGAAATAATGTGTTCAGATTGCCTAGAAGAGACCATGGCCCATAGCTGGTAAACAACAGGCAGTAGTTGTATTGATGTCTCTAAAACTTTGGGCGGGAAGGATTGTCCAGTGGTGGGGCAGTTTTTAGAGTAACAGGTGGTGCTGCTTCAGCATGCTTATCTACCAACAGTCAGAAGGTGATGACTGTTGAGAAATTCTTTGGTGGGGAGTGTTCTCTGCCTGACTAGGCTTGATTTGGCATTTTCCTCTAGATAGAGCTTTTCAAAAAGGAATGCCTTTTGAAACAATCTTCAAAGTTAATTATTTTCTCTTTCCTGTTACAGAGACCAGATCTTTCCTTTGAAAGTGGCAGAGTTAGGTGGAAAACTTGATCATAAAGTCAGCAAACAGTGTCTCATGTTTACCTTGGCACTTAAGCTGTGATGTTGGGTGAATCTTCTCTGGCCTCACTTTTCTAGGCTTTTAAATGAGAGGGGGTTGGAGTGGGTATTCTGTGAAGGTTCTATCTAGTGTTGACCATTTGTAATCCTGTGATTGTGTATGTGGCCTCTTGGCAAATGAGTTTGGGACACTGACCATGCCAGATTGCTAGACACAAGACTTCAGCAATTTTAAAATTAATTTTTTAGATTTTAGAAAGTAGTTTAACCACCACTTTTCAAGTAGCTCAGTTTTTGAGACTGATCATGGCAAATTGCTTGGAGGGAAAGGTAGGAAGACAAGTTAATTTCTTTCTTATTTTAAATCTCAGAGTGAACAGCTATAAGATTGGATATGTTAACATCCCATGCAAGGTCTGAATGGTTCAATTAAAGGGGCAAGGCTATGTTCTTCATGGACTTTTATTTCTTTTTTGCTTTGTATTATTTTAAAGACAAAAGTCATCATTAGCGCATGCCTGGGCCTCCCAGTAACAGAGACACTTCTAGGGAAGGTTATAAAGAAGCTGTGTAGATCAAGGCAGCAGGTCCTTGAATTGTTTTTTCATTATTTGAGGGCAGTTTTATTGTAAATTTGTTGTGTGACTAAGGGACCATTTTTTGGTGACATGAAGTGTTAACTACCTCATCAAACAGACCAATAGATAGAAACTGTTGATGCTGTGCCCCTCACTCATCTCTGCAGCCCTTGAATAAGGCTGTAAGAATAACAGGGTCACCCTGGTTCCCTGTAGGGATGAACTATAAAAGTTGCATTTATAATTTATTAAGAATCATATAATTTTTAGAGCGTTTCTCATTTCACATAGAAAAATCAAAGGAGGTACATAGTACTATTATCCACATTTTACATATGAAACAGAGGCTCTGAGGGATTGAGAGACTTGCCCAAATTCACACAAATCCAATTTAAAAAATTTCTTCTTCTTTATTTTTAGCCTAAAAAGTCATGTCCTTTGTAGTTGCCTCACCTAAGCCAATAAGTTAGCAAATATTCATTGCATTTATGTCTGTAAGTATCTAGTTTTAGTAACTAGTTGTACCTTTTTCATGTTTTCCTATAGAGAAAACATAGTCCATATCAATGATTTTTTTCAATATTCAAAAGAGCTAGCAAACTGTGAGAGTTTGAACAGAGGAGCAACAAATATAACTCTACCACAATATTGGTTTTTGGTTGTTATTTCTTTTAAATATTACATGTAAATTAATAAGAGGTAAAGATAACACTACACTTGTTTCAACACGTGATTGTGTTCAGCAATGATTATTTTTATTGACCAATTAGATTAAAGTTAAATAAATTCCAACCAAAAACGAGACATTCACCATGATTCATTTGTTGTTCAGAATAGTTCAGAATCTGTCGTTACAGACTGGATATTATGGCTTTGAATGCAGTGTGGTACACCAGGTCACAGCAGCTTCATGAAGACTGAAAAGCCTGATCACGAACTTCTCCTTCATCTGGTTTGTGAACAGCCAGTCACAGCCAAAGTGTAGTCTGCGCAGCTATAAAATGACACCTGGTTCTTCAAGCATTTTGGTGTCTCGTTTGACTTTTTTATCTTGCAAACTTGGAAGGTAAGAGACTGTGAAGGTACCTAAGATCAGAATTCCTCATTTTAAAACTTTTCCCCCAGGACTCTTTGTCGTAACACCTGTGCTTAGTGATACGTTGAGCCCATAACCACCACATGGCTTCAATAGGACACATTATCAGTTTGCAAGAAAATGCTTTGAAATAGGGTTCACCCACATTTGAGGTTGGGAGGGGTGGTTTTATTTACTTCCTGGTGGGAAGCTATCTGCTTTAGATTAAAGAAGAATTAGAGAATTATCTGGTTTGATTCTGACATCAGAAGTGCAAACATTTGGAAAGTGCTTTAAAAGTAACTTTGGTTATAAGTGACAATGTAAACTGCTAAAATGATATCTTGACTTAAAAACATTAGGTGGTACATTCTATTTTAGCAGTGAGCTCAAACCTTTCTCTCTTTTATTTTTTTTAAATCAAACACTGTTTGCAGGAAAGAATTAGTAAAATCTGAATTCTTTTCACTCTGTAAAGACAAACTTGTCACCCTTATTATGAAATTACTCATTTTTGTTTGTTGGTCAAACTCAGTTGTCCTTATATTACTCTGCCATAGCAAAAAAAAGAGAGAGAGAGAGAGAGAGAGAAATCCCAGTATAAACTTCGCTATATGTGAGTATATGTGAGTGAGTGAGTATATGATTCCTTACCAAAAATTAAGGGTGCTAAGATAGTTCAAATATAAAGACTAGGGTTTCTAAAACTTTTTTTCTAAAAGAAATATGTGCTAACTCAATAAGTAACCTCTTTTGGCTGCTACTGTATATACAATTAGTATTGTATATATTACTATTACAACTATCACTATGAAATTATATACATATTCAGGTCCCCTATGTCCAGAAACAGCAATGCATATTTTTAAATAGTTTAAAAGAAGACTAGTATATATTAAACACATTGATCCTGAACATGAAACTCTATTTTACTTTGTTATAAAACATGAATCTGAAGAGAGTATTTTTTAAAAGCTGTGATGAGATGGCACAACCAATCTAATTAAAAAGTGAGGAAAAAAGTTTCAAATACCCATTATTTTGAGAACACAACAATAATAAATTCCCTAATAGCTGCCTAGGTTTATGCAGGGTGTGGGGAGATTTAAATATTTAAATCTGTACATTCCCTAAGTTTTAAAATGCTTCTATTAATAAGGTATAAAACCAGGACTCAGGGCCACTGAGAATCGATTTGGCTCCAGTGAAATAGTTTCAGAAGCTCTCCCCCCAATACATTCATGTACTCAGTGAGGGCAAGTTGCTGAAAAATCTTTACATAAGTATTTCCCTAGGTCTCTTTCCTGGCTGCAGGACCGCAGAAACTTTCCAGATTCCTTTCGACTCTCAGTGGCGCTGCCTGGGCCTCAGTGCTGGGCTGAAGGATGTTCGAAGAACTGAATTGGCAGAAAATATGCGTATCTAAGGGCATTTAGGAGCAGGTTAAATTATATTTTCTCCTTGCATCCGAAGGAACCAGATCACATTCTTTAAAATTATATTAGGGTAAGAACAGTTCATTAACTACTTTTTGGGAGGGCCACTTAATTTTATGCTGTTCTCACCCTTCTTCTTTACCAAAAACTCAAGCCATATAAATGACCACTTTTTCATCTGGAACAAAACAAAATATAACAAACAGGCTCAGGTGAATAAGCCCTTTCAAGAATCAGGCTCACTTTATATTCTAGATCAGGGGTTGGCAAACTTCTGCTGTAAAGGGCCAGAGAGTAAATGTTTTAGGTTTTTAGGGCTGTTACTCAACTTTCTCGCAGTGATTCAGCTCTGCCAGTGTCGAGGAAAAGTAGTCATATACTATAATACATAACCAAATGCCTGTGACCGTGTGGAATAAAACTTTGTTTACAAAAACAGACGATGGGCTGGCTTTGGCCTGAGGGTCATAGTTTGCTCATCCCTCTTCTAGATAATAACCACGAATGGTGCCTCTCTTCTGAAAACTGCAAAGTGCTTCCCAAGGTTCTCGCCAGAGTAATGCCCACTAGCACAGAATTTACTCTGATAGCAGATCCATATCTGTGGCAGAAGAACCCTGCAAGACCTGAGGATTCAATGTTTATGACCCAACCTGCGTATCAGCATGATCAAAAATTGATAGGAACCTGGAAGGGCCTGTTTCTGTTTCATTAGGAAACACGAGCAGGTAGCTGTTCCTGGCTTTTGCTAATCTTGGAGTGGTAATCAGGAGCTGAGGATAATGGCCACTCTGGTGCTCTGGCAGCAGGTGCAGATGCAGAGAAAGGTAATACATTAGGGGTAATAAGGTACCTCAGCAGCCTTAAGGGGTCAGTGCAGCTTCCAAGGCACCAAGTCATCACTAAGGAATTTGTTGCTCAAGCAATCAGGCTGATCAACTCAGAGGTAAAATTGCTCAGCATGTAGCTAAAAACCAAAAAAACAAAACCAAATATGTAAAAGTTGTGAGAGCGGCAACAACTAAGAATCACAGAATTCCCTACAACTTGAGGAAATCTTACCTATCATCTTAGCCAGCCCTTTCAAATTACCAGTGGGGAAAACAAAACCTAAAGAGGGAGAGGTAACTTGCCCAGCTAGTTTGTAAAGGAATCACCAAATATCAGCCATTTTTGAGTTCCAATCTGTTATTTTCTCCTACAGAATCTGAATTAAAAGTGGGTCACCAACCATATAAATACCCATGTCATGTGATTATGACAGCTAAGTACCTGACCACCCTTAAAGACAAGTTTTCTATTGGGATATGCATGGTACCAGAGAACAGCTGAAATTTACTGAGGGGAATAGAATGCATACCATCACTGGTTTAATGTAGCTGACAAAAACTGTACAGGATAAAGCATTAAATGGCCATCTTCCCAAGAATATAAATTCTGGTCTCTCATATTGTATGATAACATGGCAAGAACAGATGGGGAAGTTCTTAAATCGAAGTTTGCATTGATCTGTTTCCCTCCTAACAAATCAAAGGCAAATGTTATCCTCATATCTTTGGTGTCCGTGACATAGAGGATCCCTCGGGCAATGAAGGCGTTGCCAGCCTTGGATTTGGGGTACGTGGTGTTGATGTGCTGCACCACAGAGAAGGTCCTCTCGTCCAGCTGTGCGACAAGGATGCTCGAGCCATCCACACTGGAAGCATAGATAATCCAAAGGCCCTTTTCATCTACAGCTAAATTGAAGTACGTCTTGGAATTTGCAAAGAGGTATTTTCGATCAAAATACAAGGCATTTTCAAGCTTCAGAGTTTGGGATGTCTCTTTGCCAAATTCAAATCTGAAATGTATAAAAAAGTAGATATGAGCCACCATTTTTTTGGACAAGAGTGGTTTTTTAGGCTCCTCCATTAAACTGGGGTGGGGCCTGAGATACTGCATTTCTAGTAAGTTCCCAGGTTGTGCTCATTCTACTGTTCCATCTGCAGTGCTGTGAGCAGCAAGGATGTAGAGGATGGTGACTACATCTCAGTGTCCACCTACTAGCCATGTGACCCCGATAAAATTCCTTAACCTCCTGAATCCTCAGGTGTTTGCTGACCTCCTGAAATGCCCTCTCAAAGTTGCAAGGGGCCTTAAAAGATAATCTAGTCCAGTCGTTTCATTTTACTAATGAGAAAAGGAGAAGTGACTGGCCCAGGAACACAGGTAAGTATCAGAGCCAGAGTTTAAACTCAGGCTTTTGACTCCAAGTTTGGGGGTTCTTCGTCTACTCCATGCTGGAGTTTTAAGACAAAAGTTTCACAGGAGGCTCAACGAAGGAAGTCACCAACTGAGAAGCAAAGCAGCAAAGTCACGGCTGTGACGTCATTTTTCTTGTCTGGTAAGTGACTGGATCAATGAAGTGACGGCATGAAAGCCCATGCCCCTCAGCTCCCAGAGACCGTCTGATTTGGCAGACTCCACATCTAGATCATATCAAAAGTGGATTATGATTCAACTGCAGGAATGAAAATTCAGGAACTTTAGGCTTTATAAAGGAAAAGGAAAAAACACTAGAGGGTGCCATTGAGCAGCAGAACTGTGAAGGGTGTGAAGCTGCGGGTATGCACTGGAACATAGCGACCTTGAAACCAATCAAGAAACCCTGAAGTAAGCTTGAAAAGAAACAAGAGTGAGGGCTTGAGAAGGCCCTGCTTGCCCATCTCAGCTCTCGGGGTTCTCCTTCCTCTGAATGCCCGGGATTCAGGACTGCCATTGGGTTCCTGACTAGTACTGGCACCTACAACTGCATTCCTTGATGAGGCTTGCCTCTCCCAGCAAAAAAAGCGTCTAATTCCAGTCTGCCTCTCCTTCTCCTCCCAGTCTGTGGCCTGGCACTGGAGCAGGGCCCCAGCATAGGTCTCCTAACCAGTGCCTCACGCAAACTTAGTGTCATCAGAAGACTCTTTCTTAGGGTGGCCAGTCCTCCTTTGGGCTCATTTACCCCAGAGCTCCCCTCCTACCACCTCATGTAACAGCGGTCCCCAGGAGCCACAGGATTGAATGAAAACATGTCACAGAAAGGAGTGTGTCTGGGGAGAGAGGGCCTCTCAACGGGAGGAGGGTCAGTTATCTTGTTCTGTTAGCGCAAGATGCTGTCCAGATGACGAGGTGGTGCAGAAGCCCATTAGCGGGGGGTAAGAGGCACAGGAGGGGATGCTTGCAGCCACGGCTGACACGTGTGTCCAATGTGGCTGGTTTAACTGCACGATGTACTAGGAGACCTGCCCCGATCCTAGCCTAGCTCTGCAGCACCAACAAGGTTGCTGAAGCTGGATCTCACAGAGGGAGAGAGAGAAGGGACCCAGTCCTCCCTCAAGATCCTTGTCTCTTGTTTGGAATGACGAGGACCGTGGCTTTCGTAACACTGGAATTGTCATTTCAGAGTGGAGGGCTGCAGAGGCTCTGGTCCGCCTTTGCATTTTTAATGAGGACATGGAGATCATAGGAGGCGGAGTCTCTCCCCTGAGGCCACGAGTAAGTAGGCAGGAGAGTTGGAACTTGAGTTCACTGCTCTCTTGATTTGCCCAAGATGACCCGCTTCTGCCTCTAAAGCCCAGAACTCAATTTCTTCCGGAGCCATGCAGACAACTTTCAGCAATTCTTGTGTGAAGCCAGGAAGCTTGGGCTGCTGCCCTGGGCACCGACTACCCGTGTGGCCACCTCCCCTCCCCGTGGGAAAGCGGAGGGAGCAGGGGAGGTGGCCTGGCGAGGGCTCCGTCAGGATGACAGAGCGATCTGAAGGCGGGAACCCTGACTTTCCCTTGCAGTCTCTAGTCCTCGGTGATCTCAGCCGTGACATGAAATTCTTCATACCCAACATTTTTCAGAGCAAAACTGATTTCAGGGTATGATACCTTCCTGCTAGAGGGAGCTCTGGGTTCCGCTGCTTCCTTTCCCAAAGGATGAGAAAGCTCCTGCTGTTATCACTCCAGGCCTCCTTCTCTCTGGCCCTGACCTTACTCTTGGTGTCCAGACCAGCAATAAATGCAGATATGGGGCTCACTCATCGTGTCCTGTGGTTCATTTGGTCAGCAAACCCTCACTGATCTCTGGCTGTGTGTCACCCCTGGGGACATAAAGATGATGGAACCACAGTCCCTTCCCCTAAGTCGTTGAAGGATGGGCTGTGGGGCAGAGAGGAGGGTGCCAGGGGCCCCAGGGGACTCACCTCACTATGGTGTTGGAGCCTCCTTTGTGGTAGTAGAGAGAGTTGTTGTGAACGGTGTGCCCACAGCCATGGAAATAGTGCGGGAGGTGGATGAGCGTGTAACTGCCGTTCAGCAGTGAGGGCTGGTCCTGGAATTCCTTCACCCTGAGGCCTGCAGGAGGGAAGCCAGCGAAAGGCAATCACAGCTTGGCAGTGAGTCGGGGGAGGAAGTTAAAAGGATGGAAGGTGAGAGTGAGATGTCCTGTAAGGGTGCTTGTCCACTTTCAAGAGTCTCAGGCTCTCAAACTCAAAGGCCAATTCTCTTCTATGGATTCCCAAACCATCGTTTTTTTTTAGTTTTTTTTTTTAACGTCTTTACTGGAGTATAATTGCTTTACAGTGGTGTGTTGGTTTCTGCTGTATAACGAAGTGAATCAGCTATATGCATACGTATATCCCCATATCCCCCTCCTCTTGTGTCTCCCTCCCACCCTCCCTATCCCACCCCTCTAGGTGGTCACAAAACACCGAGCTGATCTCCCTGTGCTATGCGGCTGCTTCCCACTAGCTAGCTATTTTACATTTGGTAGTGTATATATGTCAATGCCACTCTCACTTCATCCCAGCTTATCCTTCCCCCTCTCCGTGTCCTCAAGTCCATTCTCTACGTCTGCGTCTTTATTCCTGTCCTGCCCCTAGGTTCTTCAGAACCATTTTTTTTTTAGATTCCATATATATGCGTTAGCGTACGGTATTCGTTTTTCTCTTTCTGACTTACTTCACTCTGTATGACAGACTCTAGCTCCTGCCACCTCACTACAAATAACTCAGTTTTGTTTCTTTTTCCGAACCATCTTTTCAACATAGTAACCACAGAGTTGGCTTTGATCCTCCCAGGAAAATGGCATCACCCTCTCCCCTACGATTTTATAACATTTTCTATCAGGCTGACATAGGCCTGTATCGGGAAGAGCACCGTGCAGTCACCTTCTGCCTCTTGCACTCCACAGTGGCCATGCTGACTCATGACCTTGTTCTTTCCTTTTGAGCCACACAATCCTTCTCAGCTGGTCATCCAGGCAGTCACTGCCAGCTGACGTGTGAGCCTTGATGAAATGAAGCAGTGTATCTCAGCTATTGCTCTGACTAGTAGGTATGGCCAGGCCTCTTCTGTCATGGGGCCACTGCTACTACCACTGGCAATTCCAGACCACATTCCTTTGAGGCAGTGTGACCAGGGTCATGCTCAGATGCAGCAGACCTGCAAGATGACACTTCACCCTCTCCCCTGGGCTCTCTGCCCACGGATATCTTAGAAAAGTGGCCAAAAGTACTCTCCTTAAAGAAAGATAGACCATGCAGAAGAATTTGTCTCCGACATTTCTTCCACATTACGGTTTTTGGGGTTTATAAACCCATAAGTCATAATGCTATTTGTTTCCTTCTGGACACTTTGCTGAAAATTGGAATAAGCTACACTGAGGGTGCCCTGGTCATGCCCCTGTGACCTGAACTGCAAGTCTTGTCACCAGTGTGCTCAACTGAGAAAAGTATTCTGCCTACTCATTTGGGCTTTCTAAAATAAAGAGCAAGTCTGTTACACCAATTAGCAGGGACTTCAGACACAGAAATAGGATGAGCCTGAAAGGGGGCAACTGATGAAAGGTATAATTACAACACAGATATGGATCATCCGCCAAGTGAAAGCACCTGAAAAATGTTCAGTAACCCAGATCCGTTCATCACTCTTGTTAGCAGACTCTCTTATCCAAGTCCCAAACGTCTCTTTAACTTTCAAAACTTGTGTTGGGTTTCCAATGGACGTGATCATGGATTCTACCAAAAGAAGAGAAAGGAAAGTTACCCACCTACCAATTATGACTTTTAGCCATCTGATTTCTGAATTTTAAAACAGGATGCTTTGTTTCTGTACCTGCTTGCAGGGAATGGTGTTCACTGACTTTCTCATCAGCTTTTCCAACCAAGGTATCATCATTTGGTACAGCACACGTCTCACCTAAAACAACAACAATGATAATCAGAGCAAACTAGTTGGCACAGTGAGATATATATAGCTTTATAACTGGTGACATAACCTCAATCCAGACTCTAGTTCCATAAGCATCCTTTACAATAGGCTCACCGAGGTTTTTGCTTGCTTGCTTTTAAGCCCCAAGTCATACACTTCCAAATTTTTTCCCCTCCCCGGGGAGTTTCCAACAAGCGTTCCATGACAATAGTTGCTAAGATACTACAATCAGGAAAATGTCACCTGAGTCAGCCATCCAAGCCCTGAGCAACCTGGGAGAAAGACAGGCTTACTGACATGTTCCTGGTCCCTCTGGGCCAGTGGGAATCTATCACAGTCTTCATTTTTCTGGAGGGATTTTCACTTTCAGGGAAGCTGATGGGGATGAGGGAGCAGTCTCATGATGGGATGACCCACTTTACCCTGTCTTCCTGAACTGCCAGGGAGTAGAATCACAGAGGAAGAATGAGCCTAGAGGCAGCCCAGCACAGAGAGATTTGAGCCCCTTCCCACCCCATTTCCCACCTGTTTCTGCTTGAAGGCCTGGAGGACCCAGGTCCTTGAGGGGTACCTGATCCATAGTTGGTTTGAGGCTACAACTGAGCTCAAATTCATCCTCCTTGGCTTGTCATTGTTCCCCTTAGCAAACAGGCTTAATTCAGACCTTTGGTGGAGAGGTGGCTCGGGGTGGCAGAAGCAGGACAGGAGGCAGGGAGGAATATGGTCATTGTGAAGATAAGAGGGAGTGGACTGCCTGGGGGTAAGGACCCCCTACCTGGGGGCAGGTTGGGGCAAATCAGGCTTTCTGAGAAAGGCCAGGCCCACTTCCCTAGACAAATTCTGAGGATTTCCAATCACCCTGTGGTTGCTTGATAGAAAGGAGCACCTCAACTGTCACTAGGGAAACTCCCAGAATAAACTAGAGAGGTTTCTTTATCGGCAAAATAAGGAGGCAGGACCCTCCGTGGTCTCTAATCTTCCTTTAGCTGGATGAGCCTGTGTCTCTCTGAAGCCCTTTGTCACCCAAAGAGAGCAGTCTCAGGATCTGTTAGACTCCCCCCACCACCACGCAATGCTGCTGTCCTGGGTTTCGTCTGGAGTTTCCTCTTAGGGGCTTGGGCTTTGCACAAGAGGGGGACAGAGAGACCCTCCCATTCTTAGTCTGAAGAAAAGGCCCTCATTAAGTCATGTAGCGCCCACCAGCTTCTAAGGCTGTGGGAGTGGGATGGGGGTTAAAGCAAGGGAGTTGGAGCAGGAGAGAGGGTCAAGTTCAGATGCTGGGTGCAAGGAGGACTCATTTCCAGGAGGAAGAGTGGAAGATAACGGGCTCTCTTTTAAAGCAGTTTTCACAACCCTGGAGCCCATCCCCTGCAGACCAGCCTCTTGGTGGACAGGCGAGGTGGAGGAGAGCACCTCTCCAGCACCCCTCTCGCTGCTGACAGAGCCTCTGGCAAATCAGAATTCCCAAAGAGCAAGGTCAGACCTCGCCTCCGCTCGGGGGAAGGTTCCCACTGAGCTCACAGTCCAAGGGAGGCTGAACAAAGGGTGATGCTAATGGAGGGGGTGGCACTGACCCGGGGCGGAAGCAGCTCTGTGGTGATTTAACAGGCAGATAACTGCTGGGCAGGATGTAATTAGGCTCCATTTACTGGGGGTGGTAACATCTTTGAAAGCTCAGATTCACCCACTCTGACTGTGTGTGCTCCCCAAATGTCTTCCAGAAAGAACAGTGCACCAGACAGAATGAAAGATGTTTAAGAAAGTGGCAATGAAATCCACAGCAAGTGACAAAGAAACTCCAGTCAGGACCCTCCTCTCTGCCAGGAAGCAAGGCATCAAGTTGTGCTTTCTCACGGCCTAAGTTAGGTGAATTAGTCCCCGGTCACCACTGTGGGGAGAAGTTCTAGCTCTACCCTAGAAGGATTTCCCGTTAATAGGGCCCTTGATTTCTCCTTAGCTTTCAACCCCATGGCCACCCCTGTAACAACTGGCCGAAGAACAAACCGTCCAGGCCTGCCAGAGACCAGGTGTCCCTTGGCCTTGACTGCCTTATTCTCAAAGTGTGGACTTCCGTCTCTGAAAGGAAGATGCTCTAAGCAGGGGCTTTACAAGCAGGCACATCTGGGTTTGAATCCTAGCTCTGTCACTTACTAACTGAGTGACCGTGGACAGGCTATGTAGTTCCCTGGGGTTTCAGCTTTGTATCTGTAAACTGGTAAGAATACGACTCCTATATCATAGGACTGTTGTAGAATTAAATGAACTGAGCGCTTAGCCCTGTGCCTGGAACATCAACATTAGTGGTGGTGATGGTAGTACTGGGGTGTTGTGGGAAGTTAGCCGATCTGAATCTCCCCATCATCTCCATCTCCCCAGCATCAGTCAAGCCCTTCATGCTCCAGGGATGGCGGATCTGGCAGGGAGGAGCAAAGAGTCTGGTGATAAGTGAAGGGAGAGGGATGAGGCCAGGGGGTAGGAGGCCCAATTCTAAACCTGCCACCAGTCCTCACCCCAGGCAGACTGCTCAGGCCTCCCAGGAACATGTCGCAAGGTGGGGACACTCGCTTTGGGCAAAATTTCCCTCTGTTTAAAACAAATCTGGTCACAAAGCCTGGGTGAAGCCTGAGAGTTTGGGATCATTAACTGAAGAGGTGGTTCCCTGGGGCAGGGGTGGGTGACCTGGGCACTGGCCGTTGAACATGTTTGGCTGGCGAGGGCCTTTGGATCTTCTGCTTCCGGGGGGCCCTGGGGGACCCGGAGGGCCCGGGGGCCCAGGTGGGCCGGGTGGGCCTTGGTCACCTTTGGCACCTGGAGAAAGAGAGAGAGAAGCAGGGATGGGGGTTGATTAAAGAGCCATTGGCAGAGATGGGCTTCAAACAAGGGAGAAGGGGACCCAGCATCTCCAGGAAGGCTTGCTGAGTCCCCCTTCCCAGACACAGATGTCCTCCAGCACTTGTTCACACAGAGTCGAGGGAACACCCATAGCAGGGGCTGAGTTCCAACTATGTGCCAGGAATTGTGCTAGGAATTTTATAAATCTCCTCCCCTTTGTCCTTCTCAGCCACTCTGTGAGCTAGTATCAGCGGTTCCTCAGTGACCCGAGTCTCAGGGAAGTTCAGTGCTTTGCCCCAGGTCACAACTGGAATAGTGCTGGGACTCACCCTTAGGGATGTCTTGCTCCTAAGCTCAACCTTTTTTCATTGGCTGATGTTGGGAAGGCTCAACCCTGACTACTTATTAGAATCACCCAAGGGGCTCAAACACAATTCTAATGCCTGGGCCCCCTCCCAGATCAATTAGATCAAAATGGTGGGGAAGCTGGTCATCTGTATTTTTAAAAACTTCCTAAGATGTTTTCTTCCTAAGATGTTTTCTTCCTAAGATGTTTTCTTCCTAAGATGTCAGGTATGAGAAACATGCCTCTATGTGGTAGAAGAAATCAGGGGCTCCTGTCCTGCTCTGTGACCTTGGGCAGGCAGCTTAACCCTCCGAGACTGGTTCTTCATTTCCAGATTGTCTCATACTCCCTGTCCTGACTTGTGAGAATCCACTGAAGTCATCGGGGTGAGTGCTCAGACAGTTGGATTCTCTACACATCAGCAGGTGGAATCCCTACACACTCCCAGCTTCAGGTGGCCAGTGTGGGTACAGCCCTTTGCAGGGGCCATTGGTTATGGAACTTTCATAAAGATGCCGCTAGGCTGGGATATTCAGTCCTTTTGTTCTACCCTCCTTTCCTGGGCTGACTGGTGATCTAAGATCTCTTTAGCTGCCTCTTCCCAGCCCCACCAAATAAGCACTTTCAGTTGCTTTGGTGTAGGCAAGCAGGGGTCACAGAGGCTAACAGTGGGTCTAAGCCCACTGTGGAAGGGGCAGAGATCTGCAGGCAGGGCAAACACAGTCCAACCCTCCTATTCCTTCTCTGCTCTCTGGCCAAGAGGACACACTCAGCTCTGGCCTGTTCTCTAGAACTGGGGTACACTCAGAGATGTTGCTTTCCTGAATGGTTTGTGGTCACCCTCACTTGTCTGGTAGTATAGGGGAGTGTGGTATTCTGGATGTGTAGATTTCCCGTATAACTGTGTATAACATGACCTTATATTTTCAAAGTATATTCACATATATATGATCCTGTCAAAACACTTATTACATTTTACGTATTTTGCATGGCAACTCCCCTGTTTGTTAAACAAAGCATGCTAAACCTAATTTGATCTTTCCTTGGTGCTTTGGTCTTAGCACAGTACCTGGCAAATAGCAGATGCTCAATAAATTTTGAATGGCTGGATGGGCAACTGATTCAGGGTCATTGTTCTGAACATCTATCATCCTAGCTTCTTGAGGACAGATATTATGTCTTAACTCATTTTCATATTCCTATTTCCAGCTACTAGCAAAATCCCTAATTCATAAATGGTGTTCTCTGATATTAAAAAATGCTTATTGACCACATTAATAGGATAGTTATGTTTTTATGGTATAAATGGTCTCCAAAGTAGTGTGCTTTTAAAATTCTTCTGCCTCTTTCTGTGCCATGACCATCAGCTGTCGCCTACTCTTTCCACCATGTAATTGTCTTTCTGAGGCTTGCTGTGCCTCCACCTCCTCCCCCATAGACAGCAATTATCTGTTTTTAACCTGGACTGAAAACCAGAAAAAGAAGATCAGCAACGATGTCTCCCCCAATTCTATGTCAAAAGTCTTAGGATAAGGGCCTGAGGATGGCTCTAGCTCAACTCTGAAGCTGTGCTTTCTGTCTGTTGTCCTCTGAGGTATTTGAAATTGCTCGCTTACTTGTCTTGTTCTGGATTGTGCTGGATTTAATAGCTATTTGGAAAAAGGAAGCTTACTTCATCTGAAATCCATCCAGCCATGACACTTAGACCTGCATTATCTCAACTGCTCATGCTTAGATATCAGATTTGGTCTCACCAACAAACATTGGGCTTACATGCATGGTTCTCTCCTTGTTGAAAGCACAGAACTCTAAAACATGCTGAGAAACAGATGGGCACATAGGCAGCTAAGGAGAGAAGACCCGGAGCAGCCTTGGTGCTAGAAGCCAGGCCAAGTTCTGGGCCCATTCACCCTGGGAGAGAGCCTGAGCGCCAGCCCCTTACCTGAAGGAAGTACATCATTAGACACGTCCCCTTTGTCTCCCTTGTCACCCTTCTGCCCTGCTGGGCCCTCATTTCCAGTCAAGCCCAGCTCACCAGTGTCTCCCTTTTCCCCTGGAGTTCCTGTGGCTCCAGGTGGCCCTGAGAAAAAAAAGATTTATTAGCCTGTTGTGCAGGGAATTCTGGCACACTAACTACTTTGTAATATCGTACTTTGTATTTTTAAGGTGAAGTAGCTTCAGAAACCAAATACATAACACTTCATAACCATTTTAGGACAGCAGCATGTTCTCAATTCATGAACGAATAGTATCTCCAGGTGCTTCTGTTGAATTCTTTTTAGAGACATTTGGCTGGGCCAACAGGTTGGAGAGGAGTGAACCCCTAGAAGGACAGTCACAGCAAGAGCAGAAAGAAGGTAAAGCCTAATTGGAAGTCTGCCCTCCCCCACCCCACGCCCTCCTCACCCCAGCAGGAAGGACTGAGAACTCAGAGGGGTTTGTTTGGCACCATAAGGGTGGATGTTGTCCTCTGCATTATCTGGTATATTCCTCACAACATGGGAGTGGTAGGCTGGTCAGTTATCCTTACTCTCATTTTACAGAAGTCGGAACTAAGGCCTCAGGGGTTACAATTGATGCTAAGTGAGAAGCAAAAATCTTGATTCCAACTCCAATGCCCTTTTCTGTGACATTCCAATGCAAAATGCTTTTAATCAAAGTAGCAAAACAGGTAAAGCTGCCTTAGGACAAGCATTACAAGGGATGGTGATAGTGTGAACAAAATATAATGGAGGAAATCTCTGTCTCTGCTCACAGGGAGGCATCACTATAGGAACTACAGTCCTACCACCCACAGCTAGGAATAGTCAAGATCTATGCAGTGACTCATCTCAGCATTGTACGACAGCAGCATAGTTAGTATTCTGATGCCTGGGAGAAAGGAAGCAAACAACATGCATAATATGATTGCCTCGGCTCATAGTAGTTTCCACACAGCAGCTCAGGGACGGGGAACCTAAACAAGGCCCACCAATTTCACTGAGGTGAGGAGACAAAAAGTAGAGTTTGGGGAGATAAAGGTGGCTAGGATTCATGAGACAGAATATGAGAGAGGGGGTAATCATATAGAAAGAGCTCTGGAGAACTTCAGAGGTGTTTCCTCAAGTCTTTGTCAGAGTAATAGTCTGTGCAGGGTGAAAATCTACAAGGTAGGGAAAAGAATGAAAAGAAAGCCACTCACTACACAACTCTCAGAGCTTGCACAGGGAAATGTTCTCATTCCCACCAGTCAAAGCAGAGAGATCTCAGAGAATGGTGCGCTGTTAGGTCGAGTCCTTGGAAAGTCTTCTCTTAGTAGTGAGGCTAAATTAGCCCAAGAGTCAAGGCTGCCGTGGATCTATCATAACAAAGCTTAAAAACAAGCTTCAAAAGGATTAAACTGAGCAGAAAGTAGTTTAACTACCCAGCCAGATGTCTCTAAACTGTAGTTTAAACTACTGAAAGTAGTTTAATCATTTAGTCAATGTAATGTAGCATATTAATAATTTAAGTAAGAAAAAAATTATATGACCATCTTGGTGGAGGCAGAAAAGACATTTGATAAAATACAACACCCATTCTTAATAAAAATTCTCATCAAATGAGGAATAGAAGGGGACTCCCCTGGTGGTGCAGTGGTTAAGAATCCACCTGCCAATGCAGGAGACACAGGTTCGAGCCCTGGTCCAGGAAGATCCCACATGCCGCGGAGCAACTAAGCCTGTGCGCCACAACTACTGAGCCTGCTCTCTAGAGCCTGCAAGCCACAACTACCGAGCCCACGTACCACAACAACTGAGCCCGCGTGCTGCAACTACTGAATCCCGTGTGCTTAGAGCCTGTGCTCCGCAACAAGAGAAGCCGCTGCAATGAGAAGCCTGCACACCACAACGAACAGTAGCCCCCACTCGCCACAACTAGAGAAAGCCCGCGCGCAGCAATGAAGACCCAAAGCAGCCAAGCAGCCAAAAACAAATGAATAAATAAAAATTTATGAAAAAAAAAGAGGAATAGAAGGAAACTTCCTCAATCTGAAAAAGGGCATCTATGAACAAACCTACAGCTAACATCATCCCTAATGATGAAAGACTAAATGATTTCCCCCTAAGATCAGGAAAAAGACAATGGTATCCATTCTCATCACTTTTATTTCACACTCTACTGGAGGTTCTAGCCAGTGCAATAAAGCAAAGAAAAAGAAATAAAGGCAAACAGATTAGAAAGGATGAATTAAAATTGTCTTTATATGCAGACGACATGATTATTTATGTAGAAAATCTACAAAAAGGTTGCTAGAACTCATGAGCACCTAGGCACACTGAAAGGGAAAGTGATTACTTACTATTGTGCAAAGGTATTGCCAGATATGGATCAGTTAATACGATACCCTATTGCAGGGATCATTTGCTCATTTTGACAAGAGCCTCCTGGAGATACTGCTCAATAGAGATATTTTTCAAAGGGGCAGAGATTTCAGGCAATAAGGAAGAGCCAGAGGCAAGTTTTAGTGCAAAACTTCAGTTTCTCTCAACCTCTTTAACCAAGAGGGCTTAGCATTCATTGTTTTTTCTAATTACCTTGCCAGTCCCAAGCCCCTTCTTATAGGTTCTGGCTGAGTGACTGCCCATTCACCCCTCTCCTGTGCCCCATCAACTCGGCCAATCCCCATTCTCCAATTGTCATTCTGTGCCACTGCAACTGTCTTCCCCCCAGATTTAAGACCAATTCTGAACCCTACCCCCAACTTCCTACCAGCCCCATAGGATTCCTATACAGCTGTCCAAAGAGAATCATAGAATTCCAGATCGGAAGGCACCTTAGGGGTCACTTAGATTAACCTCCCATCCAACCCTGAAAGCCCCTCTCCACCACCCGACTGGCTCCTTTCAAGCCCTTGCAGCAATGGGGAGGTTGTTATATCACATCACACCACAGATCGTGCTGGAATACTCTGCACTGCCATCGGAGGCCATTATTCCCTAAAACATACATCTGGAGCTCTTAGCAGCTTTCCCTTATGCCGAGGGAATGATAAGGTCTTCCAGACTCAAGGCACCCTACACAGACCATCCCAAGGAAGTCAGCAGTATATGAAAGAAACTTAAAGTGTTGATCACTGTTAAAAAATGTGGTGAACAAAGAAATATTCACTAGATTTCAGCCAACTACTAAAAAAAACAACTCAGTGGAAACCATGCAATTCAGCTGTAGATGGGGGTCAGAAGCCCCTGGTTCCCTGCCTCTGCCAGGGGTGATCTTGGGTGTCATCTTGCACTGATGGAGTTGCTGGGGACACAGTGGAAGAGGATGTGAAGAAGAGCAGGGACCTCTCTTAATCAGGGACCTCTGCATGAGCACACGTTCTTTTGTCAGTATTTTAAATAGGCAATTTAGCACATTATCTGAAGGACACAAAAGAGAATGTTGCCATAGTGTCCAGCCAGCACAATGCACCGAGTATAACTGATACCTCCTAAAGGTGTCACATGACCTACATTCAGCAATGCTCAGGGAAATGGTATCTTCTAGTTACTTAAGGGGTTTCTTTTTCAGGCATTTATTCTAGTCACAAAGAGCCTCTGCATAATCGTTTGATTTCCCCTTCTTTTCTTTTATTCCTTCCTCTTATGCATTTTTCCCCCTTTCTCAAAAAGGCAAGGCGTGAAATAGAAAAACATTCATACTGTAATGCAGCTGCTATAATGCAGCCTGCACAGGGGCAGGTGTTTAAAGCTCAGGATATTAAGGACCTTTGCTTATGGGTGTATTCTGACTCTCAGCTATGTCTGCATGATAATTTTTCAGCTTTCATTAAGAAAGGGTAGGGGATGTTTTGACTACGTACCGTCTTTGCTGCCTCCACAAAGTTTTCCTTTGTCTTGGCCACGCACTGGCCATGGTGTGTCAGAAGTATACCGCCACCTCATCCGAGGACTTGAATGTGGCACTTTCTACCTTCCCCTGACTCAGCTGTGCACAGGGACACTGTTAAACATTGTGTGGCCTGGACCTCGGCATTGTTGTCCCGTGATTCCTGGCAGGCTTTGAGTCAGCACATTCTGCCAGGAAAGAAAGGCCAGATTCCTCTTGCTTCGCTCGGGCGCTGGGTGTGGCTTTCTGCTCTTTTCCTTCCCCGGTGGCGCCCACTCAAAACAAGCTGTTTTCCCAGCTTTAGAGTTTGGGGTTGTGTGACCAGCTGGGGTCAACGCCATCATCTTCACTGCAAGGGGTGAGGGAGGACATCTTATTTTTGGCAGGACCATCTGTGATCGACTGAGGCAGAGGAAAGGGAGCCAAGGGTGTTAGGAAAAACCCGGACCCAAGACTGGGATGAATAAGGAGGAGGGCGTTTATTTCTGTTTTGGTGGAGATTCGATTCTTAGAGAAGACACTGAGGCATTAACTCTTGAGTGAGAAAGTGAGAGGCAGATGGAGGGAAAGAAAATGCTTGGTTTTGAGGCATAGCACGTCAAACTTCGAAAAAGACGCTAGTTGCAAAATTGACAACATGTAAGTCCAATTCTTCTCTCTAAATCTAAGTCAGTGTTTTCAAATAAATACAGGCATTTCCACTCAGATTTCCTTCCTCACCCTTGGAAACAACAACAACAGTAATATCTAACACTAACATAGCACTTGCTATGTGTCAGGCCCTATTCTAAGCACTTTATATATATATTAATTAATTTAATCTTCCTTACAGCACTATGAGGCTGATACTATGACTGTTCTCATTTTACAGATAAGGAAACAGAGTGATTAAGTAACTTGCCCAAGTGCACACAGCTAGTAAGCGGAAGATCCGGGACCCAAACCAAGACTTCAAGCTCTGGCTCTGGCCTACTGCACCCTTGTTCTTAGCATCCCTAAGGTCAGACATTGAGGGTTATCTTCATATTTCAATATCCTGGAAACAACTGTTGGTCTAAAGCTCTAAACTCTGGTTTCGTCAGGTTAGTCTTCTTCTCAAGAGCCCGCAGTGGCTCCCGGCGGCCTCCAGCAGACATGGAGCTAAAGGCCCTGACCCCACCCCAGGCTCACCTGGGTCCCCTCTTATACGCAGGGGCAGCCTCCTTAGAAGTTCCTCTGAGCGTGGCCTTTCTGTTCTCCCCCCTGCAGTGCCCTCCCCATCTCCCCTCTGTTTGTGTCCAAGATGTTGATCACACTTATCTCTCTTGTCCTTTACACTTGTCTCTACTGTACAATCCGTCCTCTACACTGGATCCTATTTGTTCATTATCTGCACAGCAAAGTTCAGATTTTTCTTCCGGCAGTATTCTCTGGTGTGTAGTATAAAGCATCTTCATATCAGAATAACCAGTTATTGAATTCATCCTGTATATACACTATATCTTCTCTTTCAACAGGACTGTAAGCTCTTATGGACAGAAATTATGTTCTATTCTTCTCATTCATGCATTCCTTCATTTTTCACTCATTAATTATTTACTGAGCCTCAGCTGGGGTTGGCTGAGAGCTATGCCAAGTAATAGTCTCTCCTTCATAGGCAAACACTAGAGCAGGCTGTTTAAAAACCGGAAGCCATGCTAGAGTTGTTGGAAGACAACCTCCTTAGCGTACAGAGGAGACCAAGGCCCAATGAGGGACTGACCTGCCCAAGGCCTCAGAGCCAGTCGGGGTTCGAGGCAGGTGCTCCCAGAACTCCTTTCCTGGCTCCCCTCTGCCAGGAGAGCAGGGACCATTCTTTCTGCCTGACAGGTTAGTACTAATTGAACTGTGCGTTCCTGCACACGTCCTGCGGGCCTCTCTGAAGGGCTGGCGCTCTCCCAGCCTCCTGGGAAGACTCAGGGTCAGACTCAGCATCATCCTTCGACAATTAACAGCACTAGCTCCCAAGGCCCAGCCTTCCTTCCCTCGGCTCGGGCTAACGCCGCTCTCACAGCTTGGGCCCGACCTCCTCGAGCCTAGACGTTTAGTGCAGTCGTGTTTAAGAGCAGGGGTCCAGGAGTCAGAGAGGCCTGGGTTCAAATCCCACCTCCTCCACTTATTAGCTTTTGGACATTGGACAAGTTACGTCCATTAGTTCAACCATGACTTGATTGCCCTCTTTCGCTGGCTGTTCCAGGCTCTGGAGGTTGAGTCTAAGCGAGAGTGACATGGCCTGGTTCTCATGGACCTCACGTTCTCCCTAGGGAGTCAGACCATCGGCATATCAACAGGCAACACTGGGAGAGAATTTCAGGGAGTGATATGTTATTGGAAAAGAACAGGGAATGTGACTGAGTTGGTGAGGCAGGGGCCAGACACAGAGGTCAGGGACGATCTTGAAGAGGAGGTGACTTATAAGCTGAGATCTGCTCTGTGGGAAGGATGGGCCTCAGGAAGGGCCGGGCCACAGCAGCGCAAAGGCCCTGGGACAAGGTTGGGCCTGACCTGTTTGGAAAACAGAAAGATAAGGTTTCTTCATCTGGGAAAAATACGGCTGGTAAAAATATCCATCTCCTTGGGGTTGTTGTGAAGACTAAATGAGGTGAGTGTAGAGAGGACTAGGTAGTGTGCCTGACAGTAAATGTCAGCTATTTACTATTGACCAGAGGATCACTGCTAGAGGGCATGGTCCAGCCTAACCCAGTCCTATCTCTGTGGAACACAGTCTCTTTTTCCTGATTTTGGTAATAGCACTTGTTGTTCCCTCTTTCTGGAACGCACGCCCACTCCTCCCCTCTCCCACCCCTTGCCTGGCAAACCACTAACGATCCTGGAACTCTCAGCTGAAATGACGGTCCTTTGTTCTCCACAGCCATGATCCTGGCCCAGCAGGTCACATCCCGCATGAGTCCCTGTGGCTGACAGAGAGAGACCCCAGACCACTAACCCGAAGGCTCTGGAAGGGCCTGGCCCCCGCCTCCCATCTCACCTTGCTGCACGCCCCCTCCCCCAGCTGCCCCAGCAGGGCCTTGGCAGGTGTGTGCCCTCCACCTGGGCAACCCTCTGCCTCGCCCTCATCCTTCAGGTCTGACCTCAGATGTTAC
Organism: Orcinus orca; assembly: GCF_937001465.1. Classification (NCBI taxonomy): domain Eukaryota; kingdom Metazoa; phylum Chordata; class Mammalia; order Artiodactyla; family Delphinidae; genus Orcinus; species Orcinus orca. The sequence goes on from NC_064560.1 coordinate 107,323,390, forward strand.
CTCCCGACCCGCCCTCTCTGCACTGTAGCTTATAACACCCTGTTCTTTCCTTCAAATGTGCACCTCACATTGTGATTACAGATGTATTTGCGTTGACTATTTATGTCTGCCTCCCCACCAAAGATGGAAAGTTCCACAATAGGGGCTACGTCTATTTTGTTTCCCCACTAGTACTTGGAACCCTCTCAATAAGTATTTGCTGACGAATGTTCCCATCCTCTCCTGCTGTTCTTCCTGCTGCTCAGTCTGTCCTTGGCCTCCTTTGCTGGCTCCTCCCCTTCTACTTGGTCACTATACGCTGTTACTGCTCAGGGCTTGACCCAGGCTCTCCTCTGCTGGTAGCTCCCTCCCTAAGGGACTGCACCCTGGCCCACAAGCCCATTGCCTTGGGTGACACCCTAATGTATACCTCTAACCCCAGGGACTTCTCCAACTGCAGACCTGCATCTTCAAGGCCCCCCTCCTCCTGGATGTTTCAAGGCATTTCAAACTCAGCACATCCCATGCTGAGCCATGACTGTCTCCCTGGACCTGAGTCGATCTGGGGCCCCTCACTTCAGGGAAGAGCAGTCAGGCAGGATGAAAATCTCACAGTCAGTCTTGGTGACCCCTTCCCCTTCCTCCTCATATCTACCTTCCCCCAAGTCCTGTTGATTTCACCCCCAAATGTCACTCAGCTCATCGGCCTTTGCACACCCCACCTGCATCCCTTCCGCCCTCACGCTGAGTAGCTTCTGCCCTGTTTCCCTAACAGCAGCGCCTGTGCGCTCACTCCAGTGTGTCCCCCACCAGCAGCGGTGGGGGTATTACAGAAAGGCAGATGTGATCATGTCACTCTCCTACCTGAAACCCCTTCGTGGCTTCTCATGGCTCCTGGAATAAAGCCAATTCCCCTCCGTGGGCCTGCCAGCTCTCGTCCTGCCTCCCACTTCCTGCAATTCTGTTGATTGCTGGGTGGGATGGGAATCCATCCTGGGCTCAGGAAGGGATCAGGGGAGGGAAAGCATAGCTATGCGGCTTTGGCAGGGTGACGGGGACAGCACAGCCCTTGCTCTGGCGTCGGATGGTCCAGGCTAGAGTCTGAGCTGGCCGAGGGCTGAGTAATGCTTCCAACAACCTATTCATAGAGGTAGCCTTTTCAAAACCTCCTCCTTTCCCTCCTGCAGGCTCCTTTGTGTGGCTGCCAGGGAGGTGTGCAGGGCAGGTGTCTGAGTACAAACCCCAGTTCTTAAAATTCTCAGGGCTAACCTGATTTGGTCTTGTTACCTCTCTGGTTTCAACTTGACCATGCTCACCTCTCATCCTTTCTGTCTGGCTACGCTGGCTTCCCTGCCACTCCTCAGCGTCTGCAGGTACACTGGACTTACAGGCTCCACTGGAACCCTCTCCCCCAGACAGTCCGCCACCTGCGCTCTCCTCTCCTCCAGGTGTCTGCTCAAAGGTCCCTTCTCAGGGGGCTCACCTGGCCTCCCAGCCTACAGTCACGCCCCACCCTACACACTTCCTATCCCTTCCCCTTGCTCTATTTTTCTGTTTAGCACTTAGCACCGCGTAACAGACAATATATTCTATTTATTTGTTGATTGTCCGTCTGCCCAGACTAGGATGTCAGCCTCATGAGGGCAGAGATGTTGTCAGCTTTTTCATTTCTGGATCTCCAGCATCTAGAATAATACCTGCCACATAAATATGTCTTACAGAAATAAACAGACTTTTTCTTTTCTGCCCTCACTGGGTTGTGGGCTGCATGCTAAGCATATCTCTTCAAAGCTAGAGATCTGTCTCAGACCTTTTTGGAGCTACCCCTTTCTCACCTGACCCACATCCAGTGCTGCATGGTGGTCCCTCCCCCTCACTGTTGGCTCTCATAATACTCATTACTGAATCCTCAGGACTGGATCACATTTCTGGGGTCTTTCTGGGATAAACCAAGTGCCTGAACACTGACGGTCATCATTAACTGATGCTGATATTCATTTATAATTATAGTTATTATCTGACATGTAAGGGTCCATTCTGCTCTGCAGTTCTGGCTGTAACTGCTGGACTTCTGGGGACGGAGTTGACATGGGCTGCGTGGGCCCATTTTCACAGAGGCTGCCCCTGGGAACACAGGTATGCAGGCTTTTGGCAAGTGGCAGAGCCCCTCAACAATTTCCTCCCTTTCCACTGGCTCTCACTCAAATTGTTTAAGAGCAGAAACGCTGGAAGGGGTTCCTGTGTTGTCTGGAAGAGTTGTTCTAGTGGTTCTTCTAGCCTGGGGCCTGTCCAGGTGAGTTGGGGCAGTGTAACCAAGAGATTGAAAATAGATAAGAGGGTTAGTGGAGCCTCCACCCTCAGCTGTGGCTAAGAACCACGCCTTCCTTGAAGCGTCCTGAGGAGTCTCTAACCCCTGCCCTCAAGCCTCCACTGTGCCATGTGCCAGCTCTCTTCAGGTGACTCTGCCCTGGTTTTCCCCATGGACTTCCCAGGACTGGTGCTCAGAGCCCCTCAGAACTCACCCTGCCCCAGCCTCCAGCCCTCAGACCCTGCCAGGCCTTACCTGAGCCCCTGCTGGTCACTGCTCCCTGACACATCTGACATCTTGGTGTTTCCAGGTCTTTGTTTGGGTGGTGGCAATGCCACCACTCACAGCAGGGCACAGGAGGTCTCTCAGAGATGCCAGCCACATCTTCTTAATAGTCCTGTGACCCCAGGACAGGAGACCCTGACAGCTGGGACCACACAACCTGAGTGTCAGCCTGGATGCTGCCTTTCTACTCAAATCATTCTAGTGATTCCTCCAGCCAGGAAAACCTAGAGGTCAGTATCAGTCAACTGATTTTCAGTCAAACACAAAAATCTGCTGGGCAGGAGCAGGCAGTGAGAGGGTCGGGCAGGAACGACCCTTGAGAGAACTTGGGGTACCAGCACAGACAGCCTTCACAGCCCGTGTAGTGCCCCTCTCCAGGACTGCTCACTCTTGCCCCTTCCATCTGTCTGTCTGCATCAGAGCAAGCAGAGGAGTGGACATCAGCTCTCAGGTATACTGCTTCTCTCGGGCAGACTGGATATAAATCTTATCAGGGTTGGACCAAAGAGAAGGCCCTTGCTGCCCCAGAACACAGCCGCTTCCAGGCAAGCATTAACCAGCCTTGCATTCAGAGATGCAGCACTTTTCCCCCACTGCGCCAACTTTGGTTCATCCAAAATGCAATAATGGAGACAAAAAACAAGGAAATGAATTAGAAGAGTGACAAAATACCCATTTTTCCTCTTTTTCCATTTGCTCCTTTTTCGCCTTTTGGGCCCTGGGGACCAGGCCGTCCATCTGATCCATTGTGTCCTGGTAACCCACCAATTCCTGGAGGTCCTGCATCAAAACACGGGAAATGGGAACATTTAAAAAAATCTTAACAGAAGTTAACATGACTTCCTTTAGCCAGTGAAACTGGCCAGGCATTGACGCCTCTTCCAGATCTTCTCCTGCTTCTTCCTTTCCTTCTCTACCTTCCCTGCCCCCGCCTGAAGCAGTGACAGGTGGGGAATGGTGACAGCAAGTTCTCAAGTGGGAGGGAACAGGAGAGCTGGTGATTGGGGTAGAGAGGAGGGGGACACAGTGATAGTCAAGGCTGCCTTCAGACTCTTCTTCCTTCCCTGCCTCAGTCCCTTATGAGTGATCCTGGGGGGCCAGCCACCCATATCCTTCCCATGAACTTGGAAAATCCATGGGCTCTTACCTGCTGGGCCAGGTGGTCCTACAACAGAAAAAGAAATTTAGATGATAAACCACAGATGGAAGAAAGTGAAGCCCACACCACAACCCAAAAAACAAAGAGCACCTTCCCCCTCTTAAAACGTACTAATCATCTATGGGCCCTAAGGAACCACCCCATGCCTTTTATTTAGAACTCAGTATATTTGCCCAAAGATTCTTAAAAACAATTCAACAAAGACCCGTTTGCCAATCAAAACCACTTTTGCTTAAGTTCCAATGGACTAAGAATAATTTCTAAGTGGCTTCACTATAGACTCATAAATCAGTCATCTCTCAAGCAATCAATGTAATTAAATGAGGCTTGGTGACAATGTGGGTGGGCACTAGTGAAGCCCTGGCACAGGTAGGTGTCAGGAAGTGCTGCTTTTGCATGGCTGAGATCCAGGTGTCCCAGGAGCAGCCCCAAACACGCTCATCCAGCCAGCCTGTCTCTTCTAGGCCACCAAGGGGAATTGAGAGCAGAAGCTGGTTTGCTTGGTCTCTATTTTGTTGCATAAAATAGCCTGAGAAAGCTCGAGGGCCCAGATCAGGTAACAGATACCTTTCTTAGTGTGTAATTACCCAAGGATCTAAGGGGTTCACGTGAATAATTTACACATAATCTAACACAATAATTTTGCTTCCACAAATAGTCTTAGTGTCAATTATTCCATTTAAGCACTTGGACAAGCCAGTGAGGTCGCAACGTGAACAGTTGAGGGTCTTTTGTTTCTCCGGACCACATATAACAATCACCAATATTGGAGTGGGTAGGTCTTTCTAAAGATCCAAGCCTGTGACTCTTCAGAAAACCACCATTTATACTGATGAACCTAGTGGCAGGGCAGGAATAAAAATGCAGATGTAGAGAATGGACTTGAGGACACACTGGGGGAAGGGTAAGCTGGGACGAAGTGAGAGAGTAGCACTGACATATATACACTACCAAATGTAAAATAGATAGCTAGAGGGAAGCAGCTGCATAGCACAGGGAGATCAGCTCGGTGCTTTGTGACCACCTAGAGGGGTGGGATAGGGAGGGTGGGAGGGAGGGAGACGCAAGAGGGAGGAGATATGGGGGTATATGTATACATACAGCTGATTCACTTTGTTGTACAGCAGAAACTAACACACACAACATTGAATAGCAGTTATACTCCAATAAGAATATATATATATACACATATATATCTATGTATATATATATATATCTATGTGTGTGTATATATATATATATATATATATAAAAGAAAACCACCATTTACTAAGCACTTCTGTGTGCACCAAAATCTTCCCATAAGTAGAAATCTTGATCCTTGTGTCTGCTGTGTTTGCAACCTATCTGAGGAAGGCGAATACTTTGAAACCACAATGAGATGAGGGAGCTACAGAGAAGCAAACCCCTACAGAGGTACCGGGGAAGTCTGGGCACATGGCAGTCAGAGAAGGCCCTCAGAGAGAGTGAGCCTTGAGCTGTGGCTCTGAAGACACAGTGGCCTGAGATGGCTGCAGGGGTGAGGGCTGGGCATCCCATGCAGGAGACCAGCTGGAGAAAAGGTACAGGGGTGGGAGCTTGCGTGATTCAGGGTGAGAGAAAGGAGGAAGAATGGCTCAGCTGGAGTGTGTAGAGATGAGGCTGAGGTGTATACTTGGCAGAGGGATGTGGGGCAGCAGCACTTAAAGACCAAGTGGAGGGGTGTAGACGGTATGTGCAAGGCAGTGCGGAGCTACAGTAGATTCTTAAGCAGCGGGGGATGACACTGATATCTGCGTGTGTTTGATATCCTCTCCGTAGATGGATGTGGAATAGAACTAGGGAATGAGATGAGAGAGAGAAAGAGACAGGGAAGGAAGGGGGTGGGGCAGGGAGAAAATATCCAGAGGATCTTTGTAGTTAAAGTTTGGGACAAGGTTGTAGATAAATGCGGTTGGTGACTGTAGAGTTCTAGAGGGAGCTAGACATTCGAGAGGTATTTCAGCAGAAGAATGGGCAGGACATGTCCATGTCTGATTGGGTAGGAGACAGCTGAGGAGGCCTCTCAGACGACTGAGCCTGGATACTGATAAGCCTATTTGACAGACATGAAAACTTTTGGAAGAATAAGTGTTTGAAGGTATGCTTTCAATACATACAGTCCTATGTTGGGCAAAAATGATTTGCTGAAAACGGCACAGCATTTTCTAGGGTCAGTGTAGCCTGTAGTCAGTGTGGTCAGTTTACCGCCAGATGGCACACACATGCCCTGGTAAGGAGGTGATATGGCCCTTTGAGAGCTGTCAGAAGAAATCAATCAATCGTCAGTCCCGACTGCAGATGGAGCCAAATTCAGATGTGCAGATTGGTAGAAAAAGGTAAACAAGCAATAATCAACTGTATATAGTAGGTTTCAAGAGTTCTCAGGGAGGGATAAATTGGGAGATTGGGACTGACAATATACACACTACTATATATAAAATAGATAACTAATAAGAAACTGCTGTAGAGCACAGGGAACTCTACTCAATACTCTGTAATGATCTATATGGGAATAGAATCTAAAAACGAGTGGATATATGTATATGCATAACTGATTTACTTTGCTGTACAGCAGAAACTAACACAACATTGTAAATCAACTATACTCCAATAAAAATTAATTTAAAAAAAAGAGGACAGTCCAATAACCATTTCCATGCAGTGGAGTATTGGAGAGAGGGCCTGGCTGGAGCTGTATACTTAGGACACATTAGTTATGGCCAAGGGTATCACTATGACGAAGTGTTTAGATTAGGGTTTCTTGACACTGACTGACCTGAGATCCTTGATACCCTATGGCTACAGTTTTGACACATTTGAGGCCACAAAATCAACTAGAATGCTTGTAAAAATGCAGATACCTAGGCCCCATCTGGAGATTCTGATTTGGTTTGGATTTAGAGTAAGGCCCAGGAACTGGCATTTTTACCAAGCACCACAGGTGTATGGGATGCAGTTGGTCCTGGGTCCCCTCGACCTGATGTGAAAAATTTCTGGGAAAAGAGTCAGTCACTCTCCTTAAAGGGGTTCCTGACCTTAGAAATATTGGGAGCTACTAGCCTTCAGGTAAGAGTGAAATGTCTGAGCCAAATTTGGGGATGTAGAGAGGGGGACATACCCCATCTGGAGGGAGGCAGGTGATAGAAGAAGCACCAGGAAAGAGAGAATGATCTGAAGATGGAGGAGGGAAGCCAGCAGGTCTCATGCCTTGAAGCGAGAGAATTTCAGAAGAGAAAGGATGACAAACGGTTCCAAAGAGCTCAGGAGCAGAGTGCTACAGTGACGATGACTGTCCCAATATCCTGGGACGCCAACTGAGCTGCTCACGGCCCCTTACACCCAGAAGAAGCCCCAAATATAAGTCATTATAATAATGTCAAATGTCAAATGTGTGCCTACTAGCTATTTAGCAAACCATCTTTCAGAATTTTTTTTAGCTCCTGACCCTTCTCCTCTTCTGGAATAACAGACCCTCTAGGAACACGTGTGGGCAGCCACATTCATGTTAACACTGTACGCAGGGCTGTTTCCTGGGCCTGCCAGCAGTGCAGCTACACAGGACTCCACGCTAAGAAGGGAGCTCCCTGCTTGGGTTTAAATGCTCTGCAGTTGCCGTTTGGACATTCTTAACCATTTTTTCTTTGAATTTGTGCTTTGTCTGATGGGACAGTGGAGCACGGCCCAGGGGCTTTGAGTCTTGGTTGGTATGTGGCCCTGCCTCCTATCTCCTCCCTGCCTCCCTAGGACAGATTTTCCACTGCCTGCTCCTGTGCCCCTTGACGTGTCCTCCCCACTCCCTGCCCCATCAGTGTCTGCTGCCACCTGCCACCCCAGTGGGGGCCCAGGCTCGAGTGCAGGGGAGGCTAGCGTTGGGTGTGTGCCCTGCATGCTTTTGTCCCAGGGAGCCCCTATGCCTGTGAGGGTCTGTACTCATGCGGTGAGTAGCCCATGCCTCAAGGAGTACAACATTAAGTAGCAAATAAAAAGCCCCACCATGGCATGTCAAGAGAGGTTGTGGACGACAGGAAAAAGGCTTTTTCCTGCTTCATGAACAAGGGACCCTGCATTTTCATTTTGCACTGGGCCCTGCAAATGGTTGGGTGATTACCCCACCCAACACTCCTAGCTGGAGTTGATTAGAATTGGGTAGATGCATGGTAGGAGCTGAACCACTTAGATTTTTTTCTCCTTGCAGTCTAAAGTTGACCCACAATGTCCTTACTTATGTAAAGTAGAGGTCTGTGGACGGCCATGCACAGTGAAAACTGTCAGTCTGCAGAGAGAAGAAAATGAAGGAGAGAGAAGCAGAGATGAGGGACTGGGTGTCTGCTAGAGAGTCAGAAAGGCTGAGAGAGGAGCTGTGTGGGTTCCCAGTGGCTTTCCAGTTCCTGGCTCCAGCTCCCTGGGTCAGGCTGCTCCCACTGCCCTCCTGGTCTGTCTGTGAGATACCCTTCTGTCTCATGAGGCAAGCTTTGTTTTCACCAGGCTGGGTTTCATTGTCATCTTCCTGGACCCACAGACAGACTGCGTTTCCCTGCCTTCCTTCCATGGTGGGGGTGGGGAAGTGAGATACCTCCAGGCCTGACCTTTTAAAGCACCCAATGGGTGCCATCCTTTGTTCTCCTCTCTTCCCTTGGGAGTGACCTTGGTGCCTGGTGCTCAGATGATGGAGCTACAAGACAGCAGCACTTGGATCTCTGAGTCCCCAGAACTGCCTAGGAGAGTCACCCAAATTTCGCTGGACTTTGTGCAGTGGGAAATAAGCCTTTGCTATGTTAAGCCGCTGAGATTTTAAGGTTTAATTTTTACCAGAGCATGACCAAACCTAGCTTGACAAATACATCCCTCTATCTTTTTAATAATTTATAATCTCTCACCCACTTTTCCTCAGATAAGCTCTAATGGGTCCCTGCTACAAGCAAACAGTAGAATCTTAATCGAGACAGGATATATAGGCACCAGAGTTATGGGGGGTGAACAATAAAGAAGTGTAAGTCTCACTTCCTGTCTTCAAGGGCAGGCGCTGACCAGTGGCTAACGCTACAGGCTTCTGAAAAACCTGACTCCTTGGATCCTCCCACCACAGCCATTCCAAGTCATAGGAGAAAATGTTTATCTCTAATTTCCATTTAGTAGCCTCCCTTTTCACCCTGGATTGGTGTCAGAACTGATGTTGCCTGACCCAAGTGACCTGCTTAGCACATCAATGACCACAGAGGAAGTGGCTACACATTTCCCAAAGCCTTGCTGGTAGAGGAAAATAAGAAGCCAAAAAATCCAAATAGATTTATCATTGCAACAAAAAGAATAAAACACATAGGCATAAACCTACCTAAGGGCACAAAAGACCTATATGCATAAAACTATAACACTGATGAAAGAAATTAAAGATGATACAAACAGATGGAGAGATATACCATGTTCTTGGATAGAAGAATCAACATTGTGAAAATGACTATACTACCTGAAGCAATCTACAGATTCAATGCAAACCCTATCAGACTACCAATGGCATTTTTCACAGAACTAGAACAAGAAATTTCACAGTTTGTATGGAAACACAAGACTCTGAATAGCCAAAGCAATCTTGAGAACGAAAAACGGAGCTGGAGGAATCAGGCTCCCTGACTTCAGACTATACTACAAAGCTACAGTAATCAAGACAATATGGTACTGGCACAAAAACAGAAAGATAGATCAATGGAACAGGATAGAAAGCCCAGAGATAAACCCACGCACATATGGTCACCTTATCTTTGATAAAGGAGGCAATAATAAACAATGGAGAAAATACAGCCTCTTCAATAAGTAGTGCTGGGTAAACTAGACAGCTACATGTAAAAGAATTAAATTAGAACACTTCCTAACACCATACACAAAAATAAACTCAAAATGGATTAGAGACCTAAATGTAAGGCCAGACACTATCAAACTCTTAGAGGAAAACATAGGCAGAACATGCTATGACATAAATCATAGCAAGGTCCTTTTTGACCCACCTCCTAGAGAAATGGAAATAAAAACAAAAACAAATGAGACCTAATGAAACCTAAAAGCTTTTTCACAGTGAAGGAAAACATAAACAAGATGAAAAGACAACCCTAGAATGGGAGAAAATATTTGCAGATGAAGCAACTGACAAAGGATTAATCTCCAAAATATACAAGCAACTCATGCAACTCAATGTCAAGAAAACAAACAACCCAATCCAAAAATGGGTGGAAGACCTAAACAGACATTTCTCCAAAGAAGATATACGGATTGCCAACAAACATGTGAAAGGATGCTCAACGTCATTAATCATTAAAGAAATGCAAATCACAACCACAATGAGGTGTCACCTCACACCAGTCAGAATGGCCATCACCAAAAATCTACAAACAATAAATGCTGGAGAGGGTGTGGAGAAAAGGGAACCCTCTTACACTGTTGGTGGGAATGTAAATTGATACAGCCACTATGGATAACAGTATGGAGGTTCCTTAAAAAACTAAAAATAGAACTACCATAAGACCCAGCAATACCCTGAGAAAACCAAAATTCAAAAAGAGTCATGTACCACAATGTTCACTGCAGCACTATTTACAGTAGTCAGGACATGGAAGCAACCTAAGTGTCCAATTGACAGATGAATGGATAAAAAAGATGTGGCATATATATACAATGGAATATTACTCAGCCATAAAAAGAAACGAAATTGAGTTATTTGTAGTGAGGTGGAAGGACCTACAGTCTGTCATACAGAGTGAAGTAAGTCAGAAAGAGAAAAACAAATATTGTATGCTAACACACATATATGGAATCTAAAAAAAAAAAAAAAAAAGGTTCTGAAGAACCTAGGGGCAGGACAGGAATAAAGATGCAAACGTAGAGAATGGACTTGAGGACAAGGGGAGGGGGAAGGGTAAGCTGGGATGAAGTGAGAGAGTGGCATGGACATATATACACTACCAAATGTAAAATAGCTAGCTAGTGGGAAGCAGCTGCATAGCACAGGGAGATCAGCTCAGTGCTTTGTGACCACCTAGGAGGGTGAGATAGGGAGGGTGGGAGGGAAACGCAAGAGGGAGGAGATATGGGGATATATGTATACATATAACTGATTTGTTATACAGCAGAAACTAACACAACATTGTAAAGCAATTATACTCCAATAAAGATGTTAAAAAAAGTTAAATTATTAAAAAAGAAAAAGGAGACATGTACCACAGTGTTCATTGCAGCTCTATTTACAATAACCAGGACATGGAAGCAACCTAAGAGTCCATTGACAGATGAATGGATAAAGAAGATGTGGCGCATATATACAATGGAATATTACTCAGCCACAAAAAGAAGTGAAATTGAGTTATTTGTAGTGAGGTGGATGTGCCTAGAGTCTGCCATATAGAGTGAAGTTAAGTCAGAAAGAAAAACAAATAACCGTATGCTAACACATATATATGGAATCTAAAAAAAAATGGTTCTGACGAACCTAGGGGCAGGACAGAAATAAAGTTGTAGACGTAGAGAATGGACTTGAGGACATGGGGAGGGGGAAGGGCAAGCTGGGACGAAGTGACCGAGTAGCACTGACATGTATACACAACCAAGTGTAAAATAGATAGCTAGTTGGAAGCAGCTGCAAAGCACAGGGAGATCAATTCGGTGCTTTGTGACCACCTAGAGGGGTGGGATAGGGAGGGTGGGAGGGAGACGCAACAGGGAGAATATATGGGGATATATGTATACGTATAGCTGATGCACTTTGTTATACAGCACAAACTAACACAACATTGTAAAGCAATTATACTCCAATAATGATGTTAAAAAAAAAAGAAAAGAAAGTAAGGCCTGGTTCTGCTGCCAAAGGAAGAGCTAGTGAAAGATGCAACTTCATAAACCTGATATTTCCAGGCCTGGAACACCTCCGAGGTCTGTAGTCTTGACTCTTTCCTACTCCTGCTCCCAGCAAGGACTCCCTGGGGCTCAGGATTCATGCGAGCCACAGCTTCAGTGCCAGAGAGGAGCTCTGGCCAGAGTGGGGGTGATCCCCTCTTTCCCTTGGGAGGCAGGCATGCTTGGCTTTCCTTACGGGATGGCCTGACAGGGTCCAAGCCCGAATCCACATTTGGAGCCCGAATCCACCAACACTAAAACAACTTGCTAGTTTGCTCAGTGAGGCCAGTTGAGTGAGAACATCATCAGCTACACTAGCTGTTCTGAGAATGGCCTATCCATTTGTTTACCAAGGGTTGAACTGTCTACAGATTTGAGGCCTCAGTTCCCACCCTCTGTGTTGCTGGTCCATCCTCTGCAACCACCCCTGCTGCCAGCTATTCTGCCAGTCCCAGGGCACCTGACATGGGAAAGTATGTATCTTTCCTCACATGCCCCCATTAAACTGAAGCTTTGGTCCAATCTCATTTATTTGGTGCATTTCAACTTTGGATTATGACCATGGCAACCTTAAAAATGAGTACAGTAGGGATGGCAAATACGTTTTTTTGTTTTTAATTTCATTTTTTTTTGCCATGTTGGGTCTTAGTTGCGGCACGCGAGCTCTTTGTTGCGGTGCATGGGCTTCTCTCTAGTTGTGGCGTGTGGGTTTTCTCTCTCTAGTTGTGGCGTGCGGGTTTTCTCTTCTTTAGCTGTGGCGTGCAGGCTCCAGGGCGTGTGGGCTCTGTAGTCGTGGCGGGTGGGTTCCAGAGTGCGTGGGCTCTGTAGTTTGCAGCACGCAGGCTCTCTAGTTGAGGCGTGTAAGCTCAGTAGTTGTGGTGCGTGGACTTAGTTGCCCCGTGGCATCTTAGTTCCCTGACCAGGAATCGAACCCGTGTCCCCTGCATTGGAAGGCGGATTCTTTACCACTGGACCACGAGGGAAGTTCCAGCAAATAGCTTTTATTTCAAGTGCCAATTCTAATCAATTAGTACAACTTTCTGCAACACCAGAAAAGAATGACCTGAGACCCGAGGCCATGCTTGGCAGCAACTGTGATCCACTATTGATGTCTGCCTGGAAATAGGATAAGAAGTGTTATCACTGGGTTGGAGTCTTGTGGCTGCAAGGAGAATGGGCACTGTGGATTTCAAGCAACTCTGTTGCAACAAGCAGTTCAGCAATATTATGGTTTAGAGATTTTCCAACAAGCCCCTACGTGGAGGCCACTGGAGGTGAAGAATTACCCAAGACCTGCCTTCTTCAAGATATCTGCTCTTCCAGCAGATATGCTTCTGGGGTCCCAAGGAAACCTGGGCTCAGGGGTAAGATGCATCCAGAAAACCACATGTCATTTGACAAACTCTGCACTAGCAAAAACCCCAGACTACTCTAGCTAGTGAAGTGCCCTCACTATTCACCTGAGAGGTCACCAGATGCACAAAACTACACGGCATCTGTCTTTGTCCCCAGAGCAACCACAGCTGAGTCCTGGGAAAGGGACAGGAATGGGGTTTCATGGTCACAGCTGGACTAGCCTCAAGTCACATGCACCTGCTTTTTTAAAGATGAATCCAGTGTGGAGCTACATCTTGTTCTCAGGCCCCAAGCCCAGGGTCTGCCCTGGCAATCCTTCCTGAAGGCATTTTCTGGGAGTTCTGGACCAAGGCTCTCTGCCCCTCTCCCCGAAGTTCCCCAATTCAGTCCTGGGTCCTGTCATCTCCCCGCCCCCAATCCAGGCAGCTTGGCCTATCCCTAGGTACCTCCTTGCCTTTCAACTTGCACTTTTCACACCTAAGTTTTAATTGAAGGGCTTTCTGTGTAAAAGGAGGCCCAATTTCAAGCTATCATGAAAAATGAAGGGGCTGGCATTTGAAAAGCATTTTTAGGTGCCAAAGAATAACCTCCTCAACCCATTTCCAGCATAGATGCGATCCCGCCAGTCTCTCCTAAGTGGTCTCAATAGCTCCAGCCCACATTCACTGAACAGCTTGGCTCTCATTCTATCACTATAAAATTCAGAAAGAAAGAGGCTTTTCCTGTGCCTCTCAACAGGGCTTTTGTGCCTGTAATTCCATCCATTTGAGCATTTCTCTAGCGCTCATTACTGTCACACACGGGAACGCTGAAAAGGGACTCCCGGCGATGGAAGAAAGGTGCTTAAGCCACAAGGGTTTCAGAATAAAGGATCAAGCTGTTCTGAAGATATTTAATTTTCTGTGAGGGCTGAAATGTGACTTGAGTAACTCAATTAGCATTTTCTAAGAAGCCACAGGATTATGGCTTTTCTCTCTGAGGCTAAACTAAGCGAACAAGAGTCAGACTTGGACACAGAGTTCCTCAGAGAAGCATCTTTCTTACCAGCCCACCACTCCTATTAATCACTTACATAAATCACAGGTTTAGTCATTCAACAGACTCAACCAGAGTTGAGCTCCTAACACACAGCAGGTAACGAGAGGTACTGGGGAGAATATTGCAGAAGAGGTTTCTTACAACTGCACACACACTGTGCACTGTGAAGTGACCAGGACCTCCCCAGAGCCTGGGGCCATAGACTGAGGAGATCCAACACAAGCTTCAGATGGCTTCAAAGTCTTGTGGTTATCTTTAAAGGCCATGAGAGCTGTGCATTTACTCCATAAAAGGATTTTTTCTTTCTTTTTTTAATTGAAGTAGAGTTGACCTACAATATTATATTAGTTTCAGGTACACTACATAGTGATTCAACATTTATATACATTATAAATTGATCACCATAAGTCTAGTAATTTGTCACAGTACAAAGTTACTGCAATAATATTGACTGTATTCCCTATGCTGGACACTACATCCCCATGACTCATTTATTTTATAACTGGAAGTTTGTACCCCTTAATCTCCCTCACTTATTTCACTTACCCCCTAACCCCCCTTTCCTCCCTGTTTGTTCTCTATATCTGTGAGTCTGTTTCTGTTTTATGTTTGTTCATTTGTTTTGTTTTCTAGTTTCCACATATAAGTGAAATCATACAATATTTGTCTCTCTCTGTCAGACTTATTTCACTTAGCATATTACCCTCTAGGTCCATCCATTTTGCCGCAAATGGCAAAATCTCATTCTTTTTTTTTTTTTTTTTTTTTTTTGTGGTACGCTGGCCTCTCACTGTTGTGGCCTCTCCTGTTGAGGAGCACAGGCTCCGGACGCGCAGGCTCAGCGGCCATGGCTCACGGGCCCAGCCGCTCCGCTGCATGTGGGATCTTCCCGGACCGGGGCACGAATCCGTGTCTCCTGCATCGGCAGGCGGACTCTCAACCACTGAGCCACCAGGGAAGCCCTCATTCTTTTTTAGTGGCTGAGTAGTATTCCATTGTATATATATACCACATCTTCTTTAGCCATTCATCTATCAATGGGCACTTAGGTTGCTTTCATATTTTGGATATTGTAAATAATGCTGCAATGAACATAGGGGTTCCTTCTGGCTATGAAGTTTCTGCTGAAAAATCAGCTGATAGTCTTATGGGGGTTTCCCTGTACATAACTAGTTTTTTTATTGCTGCTTATAAGATTCTTTAACTTTTGACATTTTAATTATAATGTGTCTTGGTGTGGGCCTCTTTGGGTTCATCTTTCTGGGGATTCCCTGTGCCTCCTGGACTTGGATGTCTATTTCCTTTGCCAAGTTAGGGAAGTTTTCAGATATTATTTCTTCAAGTAGGTTTTCTGTCCCTTTCTCTCTCTCTCTCTTCTTCCTATGGGACCCCTGTAATTCAAATGTTTGCTTGACCCAGAGGTCCCTTAAATTATCTCATTGTTTAAAATTCTTTTTCTTTTCACTGTTTTGATTAGGTGATTTTCACTATTCTGTCTTCCAGATTGCTGATCTGTTCTGCATCCTCTAATCTGTTATTGATTCATTCTAGTGTATTTTTCATTTCAATTATTGTATCCTTCAGTTCTGATTGGTTCTTTTTTATATTTTCTTTCTCTTTGTTGAAATTCTCACTGAGTTCATCCATTGTTCTCTAGAGTCAGTGGGTATCTTTATGACTATTACTCTGAACTCTTTATCTTATAAATTGCTTATCTCTGTTTAATTTAGTTCCTTTTCTGATGTTTTGTCTTGTTGTTTCATTTGGAAGGTATTCCTTTGTCTCTTTATTTTGCCTAACTCTCTGTGTTTGTTTCTATGTATTAGGGATGTTGGCTAAATCTCCTAGTCTTGCAAGAGTGGCCTTACGTGAAAGGTCTCCTGTGGGGCTCAGTGGTGCAATCCCCCCTGGTCACCAGAGCACTGCTGTGGGCATGCTGATGCACGGGACTGGCCTCAGTGCAACTGACTTCGAGGCCAGTCTGGGACTATTGTGGGTGCTCTGTGGTACGGGGCTGGCCCCCTGGAGTGGGAGCCACTTTGGAGGGATGCTGGTGCCAGCCAGGGCTGCCCAGCGGTTGGGGCAGGGCAGAAAGTGTTTTGGAGGGACCACCTGGAGTGGGTCCTCAGGGGAAAGTCAGGGTGGGGCACACAGTGTTAGTCAGGTTGATGGACAGTGACAGAAATGGTGCCTGCCAGTGCTTCCATCCCCAGAACCCTGCCCCTCTAGCACACGCCTTAAAATTCATCAGTGAGTCTCCTTCTCATGTGACCCAAGCACTTTCAAGCTGCTGCCTCTGTGCTGGGAGTCAGAGTGAATGAATGTGTGTGAAAGCCCCTCAGGAGAGTCTCAGTCTCCCACAGCCCTTCCACTCGCCTAAACGTAAACCTTACTGGTTTGCAAAGCCAGGCATTATGGGGGCTTGTCTTCCCAGTACAGATCTCCCAGGCTGGGGAGCCTGATGTGGGGCTTGTAGCCCTTGCTCCTCAGGGGGAATCTCTGTGTCTGTGACGTCCCTCCTGTGTGTGGGTTGCTGCACTGGGGGTGTGGGTTGGACTAGACTGTGTCTCTGCCACTCCTGCCTGTCTCACTGAGTCCTTTGCTTTCTATTCTTAGTTTAGAAAATCTGTTCTGCTAGTCTTCAGGTGGTTCTCAGAGATAGTTGTTCTATAAGTAATTGTAGTTTCGGTGTGTCCATGGGAGGGAGTGAGCTCAGGGTCTTCCCACTCTGCCCTCTGGATGTGGACCTCTCCATAATACACATTTAATGCAAAAATAATTTCCCTCTGTTTCCTCAGAATGCTACACCCCCTTCTCAGAGGCAGGAAATGCAGTGTCTGAAATCAGGCACCGTAGGCCCATCCTTGGGCCTGGTTAGTGCCTGGCTGGGGCAGAGGGTGATGAATTGGGTGACTGGCCTCAGCACAAGGTACCACACATTTCTAATTACCCAAGATCAAGTTATTTTCCATGGCCATATTGAAAATATTATTATTTTTCATAATTACATTATAATTGGTTTTTAGCCCAGTAAAAACATATGGTAAAAGCAAACCAACATGTATTTTCATAACCTAAAGGGTTCCTAGGTATTCATTCTGTCCCTGGCCCATTGGCCAGCACAGGTGCTCCCCACATGAGCTTCTGAAGGGCAGGAGGCAGGCGTCCCTGCCCTGAGACAAGAGGCTGGTCTCTCTAAGACTCTGGAATAATCACATCAAGACCATTCCCCTGGGACTTCCCTGGTGGTCCAGTGGTTAAGACTGTGCTTCCACTGCAGGGGGTGTGGGTTCAATCTCTGGTCAGGGAACTAAGACCTGGAGCAGCCAAAAGAAAACAAGACAAAAGACCACTGTGTGCTTCCCCTGCCCCATCCACCAGCCATTCCAGGTCCTAAGGCTTGATGTGCCTTGAGGTTAATTCCCTCCCTCCTTTCTACTTGTCCTTGATTCACTGCGTGGAGCGGGACAGAGTATGACCAACCTCCAGTCCCACCCAGCACATAGTAGGCACCACACAAAGCACTCTTCATAAAAAGTATTTTCTTAACTAATTAGCGGTTTGCATCTAGAGCTTCCCATTCAAGCTGTATGTATGATATAGGGAAATAATTACTTCTGGTAAGAGCTCTCTACTATTTAGCAAGGTCTTTTTCCTTTCTTTTCCCCTTTAAAAAACTAATGGAAATAAGGAAAACATCAATGGCCTCAGTTCAGGGTACCACAATATTTCTAATTACCCAAGACCTAGTTATTTTCCATGGCTGTATTTCTGTGGCAATACCAAAAATATTATTATTTTTCAAAATTATATTACTATTGATTTTCAGCCCATTGAAAACATCTGGTATACAAGTAAACCAACATATATTTTTATAACCTAAGGAGTTCCTAGGCGTTCATTCTGCCCCAGCCCTTTGGCCAGCATATGTGTTTCCCACATAAGCTGCTCTTGGTCAGTGCTCGGCCAGCCTACCTGTCAGGCAGATACCCCTGGTGCTGTTGCACAGGTCCACCATCACTCGGATCTGCAGGAAGAGAGAACCATTAATAGCGGTATGGTAGGCAGTGGACCCTGAACTTGCCCTTTATTCAGACAAGCAGAAAGCAATGATAAAAATTAACAAAATAACTTCAGGAGAATATGTAGAAGTCCGAGGAAAAGTTAACCTAAAACTGAAAAGAAACCCTTAAAAGATCTAAAGTTTTTTTTATATCTGCAGCTCATCTATCAACATTGTCAACAGAATCTCCTTGATTTCTACCAAACTCTGAGAAGGCCGAGGATGGGGAAGGAATCACCAAATCTACAGCCAGGCTGGCCCCCACAGTGTCTGAAGGGCTCAATCTGTGGGTCTGAATAAAGAGGGCTGGTGAGCTTAGCAGTCAGAAGCAAACACTTAACTATCTGAATGAGTATGGGTGAGGTACTTAACTCCTTGACACTTTGGTTTCCTCTGAAATTGTAGATTATATGAGTAGCTGTCTTGAAGGTTAGGCAGCTCCATGTCTGGCATGTGGAAACTGTCCTTAGAGGAGTGATTCTCATGCCATGTGGACACTGCCTACTTGCCACTGGATGGCCACCTGGAATACATGGTCACTGCATTGTGGTACCATCCTGACACCTGGTTCCCACACACCACTTTACACTCCTCCCCCCATGCATTTTCCATGCTGCTGCTAATGAGCTTCACAAAACCCAAATCTGATCAGGTCAGTCCTGCTTCAAACACTTTTGTGACTCCTTGCTGCTCTGAAGATACAGCAAAATTCCTCCTTCTCCGGCCTCAGCTCACACAATTCCCCTCTCCCTTTCTGTTCTATAGTTCCACTCTGCCTCAGTTTGTTCATCTGTAAAATGGGGATATTTGTAGTACTTACACCTTAGGATTGTTGTGAAGCTTTAGTGAAGTTATATGTGAAACCCTTAGAACAGTGCCTGGCATGTAGGAAGCACACACAAAAGTGTTTTCTGTTTTGTGGAGGCAGCAGAGAGTGCAGAGAGAGGCATGAATCCTGAAGTCAAACTGCTTGTGTTAATCATGGCTTTGCCATTCACAAGCAGTGTGACCTTGGGAAAATTACTTAACCTCTCTGTGCTGCAGTGTCCTTGTCTGTAAATGGAGTTAACAGTACCTACCTTACTTAAAGCATGGTTATGTGGATAAATGAGTGAATACATGCAATACTCTTACAACAGGGCCTGGCATATGATAAGCAAACTCTATTTATGCTACTGTTTTGATGGTTCCTTGGATATGCCTGGAATGACTTAGTTAATTTATCAATTTGTCATCCAAGAATTTAAAAGTTATACATAGAGCAATTTTTAGACCCAAATAATGTGGCATTTCAAAACTGTGGGAAGAAACATCATTAGTTGGGAAATGGAGTTGAGACAGCTGGATAGAAATGTGGGGAAAAATTGAAAAGATGGATCCCTATTTCACTCCTTACACTAAACAAGTTAAGTGAGCCCCATTAATCAAAAAATTAAAAGTTAAAAACAAACTAGTGAAAATACTGAAGGAAACCTTGGGAAAAATATTTATAATGGTATTAGAGTAAGAAAGACTTTTCTAAGAAAGAAACAACCCTCATGCTATATATAGGAAAAATGTGATAAATTCAACTGTCTAATAATTAAAAATTTCTGCAAGAGGTAAAATACTACAAACAATAACAAAGGAGAAACACAAACTTAGAAAAATAATTGCAAAGGGCTTGTATATAAAGAGCTGTTACAAAGCAATAAGTAAAGGGAAAAAAACAAAAACAAAGGAAAATGGGCATTGGAACCAGGCAGAAAGTTCAAAGAAAAAAAATAGTGCCTTATCTTCACTTACAGTTGAAGAAAAACATCAAATTATGAAATACTATTTTTACTTCTTAGGTTTGCTAATAAAAAGAATAACAGAGCACTTCTCACAAGGGTGTCAGGAAAGTAGCACTCTCATATTGTGTTGATGGAAATGTAAAGGGATACTGCCTCTTTGGATGGCATTTTGACAATATCTACTAAAATTTAAATGGATCTACATTTTGACTCATCAATTACACTTTGAGATTTATTCTACAGATACACTCATATATGCATGAGAAGATGTAAGTACAAAGATGGTTGTTGCAAAAATGTGGGCAAAAGCAAAAACTAGAAACAACCTAAATAATTATCAGTGAGGTCTGGTTAGAGAAATTGTAGCATATTCACATAAGGAAATACTGTGAAAAAGAGTAAATTTAAATCCATAAAGCTGATATTGAAAGATCTCCAAGATAAACGAAAAAATACAAGGTACAGAACAGTATGTATAGTGTCCTTTCATTTATATAAAAAAAGTAGTACATACGAAAATGCTACTTTATGCTTCTCTCTTGCTGCTTTCCAGATTCTCTCTTTGTCTTTGACTTTCTAGAATATTTCTGGAGAGAAACCTAAGAAGGAGAACTGAAACCTAAAAACTCCTCCTCAAGTAAGGAGCAGTAGAGAGCCAGGGTCAGAGGGAGCTATACTAAGCATGATTGGCCCTTCTGTTTTATTCAAAATTTTCGCTGATTTCTCTCTCAATTAAACTCTTTGTAAAAAGAACATGTTTTGGTTTGAAGGGAAAATTTGTTTTGTCTTCTACCTAGGTTTATTTTGTTTGCTAGGAGATCCAGAGGGAAACTTGTATGGTATTTACTTTTTGTGAAGTGTGTCAGCAGGTGCTTACTAACTGCTTTAGAAATTTATTGTGAAATATATCATACATGTCACAAAAATATGAAAGGTGTGCCAACAGTTTAAAGATGAATAATAAAACAAACATGTATACACCACCTTCAGCTAAGCAAGGCTTTAGAGCATCCCAGGTGCCCCTCAGAAAACACACCCTTCCCTCCCAGACACAACCACTCCCTGAGCTGAAGTATATTGGGCCATGAAACTCTCCCTTTTGTACAGATAGCAACAGAGAGGCTTAGCGAGGTGAGGTCATTTATTCGGTCACACAGCTTGCTCTTGGAAAAGACAGGCTCAGCTCCAGGTTTCCTGATTCCAGGTTTACTGCACTTTCTATTATGGCTCTGATGAGTATCTTAACGTAACCAGAAGAAATTTCGATTCACTGTGTTTAGTCACGCTCATAAATTAATGCAATCAGCTGCACTACAAAATTTATCATCTTAAAAAATGTATAATTGTCCATTGAGAGGACCATTAGAGGCTTCACAATGCTTCATCTGTTGCCTGGGGGATCACAGCAGAAGGAGTAGTTAGAAACAACAGAAGCATCAATAGGGAAAATTAACCTTTCTCTCTTTTATGCTCATCACTGGTCTGCAGTTGGCACAGCTTCTATAAAAAATGATGAAGAAGGAGTTTTCATTCCCTGATCTTTTGGCTTCATTTATATGCTAAAAGTTAATTTAGATAAATTGTGTTAATCTTCACTCGGGAATATTCTTTTAACAAACATGGTCTATATAAGATTGTACCAAGGTAAAACAT
The DNA here is from genome assembly GCF_937001465.1 of Orcinus orca. Classification (NCBI taxonomy): domain Eukaryota; kingdom Metazoa; phylum Chordata; class Mammalia; order Artiodactyla; family Delphinidae; genus Orcinus; species Orcinus orca. The sequence continues at coordinate 107,344,905 of NC_064560.1, forward strand.
GGTATGAAAAGGTATGGCCATAAGAAAATCAGAAACTTTTTTTTTTTTCCTGATAATAATGATTAAAAGTTTGGAAGAAAATAAGAAAAGTCAAAATTGAAAGTCACAAAATCTAGCTTGTCAAATTAAGGAGTCATATTTGGTATACAAGGCTTCCTAGATCTTGATTTAGGATTTGAGAACGGTGAAGCTGGAAGAGGTCTTAGAGCTCATTGTCCTGGGGGTGTCGGGCAGGACCCATCCAGGAGGTGGCCCTGCCCCTTGTCGAGGCCATCTCCCCCTGCTCTCCCCCATTGCTCTGCTCCAATCACACTGGCCATCATCACTGGTCTTTGCCATGCCTTATAAGGCATGGGGACTTGTTTTCAGCTTTGACAACATATGGCAGCAATGGGAGAAAAGACAGCCAAAATGGGTCCCATTAGTGGCCTGACCAGACCTTCCAGTTTTCTCTCTGGATACAGAACTGGTCTCACTGGATCAGTAGGACTCATGGGATCTTAGGAAATTCATGGGCAAGGAAGGGGCCCCTGAAGAAAAGTAATGGACTTCTTGCTAATCTGGCATCAGATGGCTTGAGCTGGATCTAATTCAAACTAAAAATAGATGGGACTAATTTGGCAGCCTCTATGAGAAAGAAAATGCTATGAACTGGGAATCTCACTTGCAGGAAGCTTATACAAGGATATCTGGGCAAGAATGCTTATTGCAACATTGTGATGGCAAAGGCATGCAAAAAATCTAAATGTTCACCAGTAAGGCACTTGTTAAACAGATGAGAAAGAATGAAGTAGATCTATATGTACTAATCTGGAAAGATGGCCTTGGCATACTGTTAAGTGATAAAAGCAAGGTGCAGCCCAAGCCATATAACACAATACAACTTTTTGGTTGAAAAAGAATATTTAGATATGTCTGGATAAGCACAGAGAAAAGTTGGAAGGCTCATGAACCAAACCATTAACAGATTTTTTTTCTCCTGGAGACTGAGACCAGGAGATAAAAGGGGGATTTTCATTTCTTAGTTTGTATTGTTTTAAAAGATATGTTGGGATTATGGGTGAATTTTACTTTGCTATGCTTTTAATAATTCAGAGAGAGAGAAGAGAGCATGCAAGCATTATATGAAGCCAAAAGATGGGTCTAATGATCCAGCTTTCCCGGGAATCCAAATATCATGCCTTCACAATAACCCCCATCACTTGGAATAACCTGGACAGATCTCTGTTGCTTCTAGACAAATGGACATAGAATGAACCAGAACAGCTGTCTAGTAAGTTTCAAATTGTTCATTAGTCATAAGATTTTTCTTTTTCCCACATAAATTGCCAACCCTCCAAATAAAAAACCAAATAGAATGAAGCTAGTCTGGGTTAACTTATCTGTAAAATGAGAGGGTTGGACTAGATAGATGATTTCAAACTCTGCTCCCAGGAGGAATCAGGGGAGGAAGTGGGGAGGGACACCTGGAGACCTAGAGTCAGGGGAGGAGGGATAAGAAAGCTGAGGTCCAAAGAAAGCAAGTGAAGTAGCTGGCCCAGCCTCCCCTAGCTGGTTCCAGAATAGAGTCCTGTTTTTCCTCCGCATCTACTTTTTCATACCATTTAGCCTTTGCAAAAGGAATTGTCTGAAATTCAACAGGAAATGCAAATTTTTGCTTTAGTTTACTTTGAATGTGAATAAGATATTAGATTTTTACCAGTTGATTATGCATCAACTTCAAGAAATCTCTTCTGTGCAAAAGAGAAAGGTTTAATCAAAAGTGTTTCTCATCAGAATGAATAGAGCTAAATGCCGTGTGCTGCCACTGATCATCAGAACACAAAACCTCAGGTGGTTGGCTGGCCTCCCTCTTGAACTCCCTTCCTCTCACCTTTTACTCTCAGGACTGATTCACGAAAAAGTAAGGGAGCAAACCTGCCTGTCATCACCAGTTTATGTATTGCTAAAATAATGTGTCCTGTCATGGCTCCTCTGAAGTTCCCCAAGTACAGGTTCTGGTTTGCTGGGGGGAACAATGTTTAAATTCCAAGTCACCTTTCAGATCTGACCTATTTTGTAACTTAAATTCCATTTTCTTAGACAACTGAATACCCTTTATGGTGCTCCTTAATTATGCAAATTGCTGTTATTTTGTGTACACAAATGATCCTTTAGAAAACATTGAGCTATGAATGTGGTGGCCCAGCTGCTGCAGGTTTAGACCACAGGTATTGGCGGAAGCCCTCATGGGGTCTGAAGCTGCGGTGAGCTACCCTGGACTCATCCCTCTGAAAGGCAGGAATTCACACTGGGACCAAGACGTGGTGATGACAATCTGCAAACCCCAACAGGAAGGTGGGGTTTGCTATGTACGGGGTGAAATACTGAGTCACGACCTTCTTCCTGCAGCTTCACAGGAAGATCAGCCAAAGGTCTAGGCATTTGTCGCAAGTGAACAAACCCTGGCCATCCCACACTAATGGCCTGGGGCCGAGTGCTCTTGTCAGTTGAAACTGGTATCCTCGGAGCCCAGCTAAATCCTAACGAGTCTTCCCCAAAGACACCCATTCCCACTAACTGCCCCCTTTACAGCCCAGCAGCATCACCACATGGCTGCTTGTTGGCACGCTCTGTCATGTTTTTCGGGCTCCTCAATCAGATAGGCTCCTATTGGTAGAGACGTACTCTTCCTGTACACCGCATTCACTCATCTGGTCCCTTTGCCAGCATTAGAATGGCATTGAGCACATAGTAGATATTCAATAAATACTTCATTATTGACTACGCAATCAATTGGGAGGGGAATGTGCTCTTCAACCAAAGATATTATTCCTTTTTTCACCAGCAGTATATGGGAACCGAACATCTAGCATGTGGTTACCTGTTTCTCTTTGTGCCCGTTTGCTTAAGATAAACTTTTTGGCAAACACTCCACTAATCCTTAGAAAATAGGAGCTTGGAGATGCTAGGGTTATCCTATAGGGTCCCTGATACATGGCTAACAGAAAATAACAGAAACACTTCATGCTGTCTTGAGTAGAAATACCTGGTTAGGCCTGAGTTGGCCAGGTAGAGACTGGGGTGCTGAATGAAAAGGAGTCTCAAACATCAATGAAAATGCAATGCCATAGGGAAAACATGGTATTCCCCAGCTCTTCCTGCTTTGCTAAGTAGATCAGAATGGAGGTGAAGACCAGCCTGCCCTCCAAGGAGCAGGGGTCTCAGACTACTTGTCCCTAAGGCATTTATTTTCCTGAGTAGCTTACAAGGGCTGAACTGAATTGCTAGTGACGGTGCGGCCTCCCATCGCCCTCTTTCTCACCCTGCCTCAGTAATTGCCTGGATTCTCTAATAAAATGCTGAACAAACAGTTCACATGTATTGCTTTAGAGTCCACCCACAGCCTTGGCCAGCCCTCTTGCACACAAAGGCTGGGGAGTCACAGAAGTTGAAGCAGCTCAGGCTGGGCCCAGGCCTCCTCAGCAATCCCAGTTGGAAGGGGCAGTTCCAGCAAATGCCCTCACCCAATGTCTCCGGCAAGATTACTTTCAGCTCGGATCAGGGCCTGGGGGAACAGCCCTGTGACATTTATTAACCCTGGGGACACCTAAAAATGCATGACAGAAGTCCCTGAAGGAGCAATTCCTTCCCCGGGTGTGCTTGGAGGCCTTCTTTAGGTCTGACCTGATGGGGGAGATGAGTGACTTGCTTCTTGTTGGCTGAGCAGGATCCCCTACTAGCTCCCCAGCCCCTTGACAAAACAGGACTCATGGCAATACTTACCCCAGGGAGTGGCTTTGAGGAGTAAATGAAGGAGTCCTTATAAAAACAACTTTTTGGTGTTCGTACTAGTGTTACATAAACATGATTTCTCATGATTTGAATGTAAATCAGCTGATTCTGCTTTTTAAAAAATCGTCAATTCATACTATTTTAATCAAAGCCTGATTACTAGTTTCGAAATGTAAAACAGAGTAGGATTTATAGAAATAGCCAGATATAAATTGATAATTGCCCTAACCCATTAAATATAAGCCTCGATTGGTATTATAACTCTCTTCCTAAACCATTCCCTTCTCCTACCAGGAGCCCCTCAGGTGCCAGCAAGCCCCAGTTCTCAGCCTTGTCCTGTCTGCAGTTCAAGCAGCTGCCTCTCAGGAATGGCCTGTCCTTTTGCATTTCCTTCTGTCGCCTGCTTAGTTGGGAGCTGCTGACAGCCTGGACTCCTCACGCTAACATGCTGACCCGGCTCCAGAACCAGGAGTGATGGGCCACTCTCAGAGGAGGCTCAGAACGCCTTCTCCCACTACCTCCTGTGCTCACACCTTTCTTCCTCCAGGTCGGAGATAGACCCAAACATGGAGACAACATGATGTTTTATGTACTTATACTGCATCTCATCCTGACACAGCTCTCTCCCAATCATAAGAAAAAGTAGCAGCTAAAAATCAAGTTACTAAGTTCAAATCCAACTTTAAGAAGTTGTTTTGTATTGAATTGCCTATTTTCAAGCCCAGCAATTGTACAATTTATTCTGGCGAGTTGTTTCTTAAAGGGGAAAAGCTCTTTCTATCTCTGTGTATTTTAAACACATGCAAATGTAATGGAACAGCTTTCAAGTGAAATTATATGTAACTATGAGAAAATATTGGTAACTATTTGATCTTGAGACCTGAGGTAGGAAAGAACATTTTAAGCATAAAAGCAAAAGAAGAACCCATAAATGAAGGACTTTATAGATTTGAGTACATGAAAATGGAAAATTTTAAATACTTCCCACCAAAAAAACCCCCAGCAAACAAAATTAAAAAATAACACCCAGGGCTGAACGGTGTGGTGTAAAGAACATGAGTTTTGGGAGTCAGATACAGCTAAGTCTGATCTGAGTGCCAATTCCTTCACTCACTGGCTCTGTGTCCTTGAGCAGGATGCTCTCTAAGCCTCAGCGACCTGTCTGTAAAATGGGAATAATCATAATAATGATAATAATAGCAACTACCTCATAAGGTTGTTACTAGGATAAGAACTTTTTTGACACACATATGTAAAGCTCTTAGCATAGTGCCTGGCAAGTTTTAGGTTCTCAATAAATGTTATAATCATTACTAAGGGAAAAATATTGCAACATGTGTAATACACTAAAAGCAAATAGCTTTTCTATATAAAAGGTATTTGTAAGTTAGTAAGAAAAAATTTTTAAAAACAAATTAAAAAATGAGTTAAAACATGAAAAATCTCCCACAATGACTTCAGATCACCAATAAACATATGAAAAAAAAATTCATCCTCACTGTAATCAAACACCTGCAGCCCCCTCCCTGATGTTAGGGATGCAACCTGTCCCAGGGTTGGGTCCCGCTTATTTATTTATTTACTTAGTGTCCTACAATTCAACTAATTCTTCCTTTCAAAAACTTGTGTTTCAGGTGTACAGTATTATAGTTCAACATCTGTATACAGTAGAGTAGACTACCATAAGTCTAGTTACCATCCATCAATACACAGTTGACTACTTTCACCCAACCCTCCAACCTCCTTCGCCTCTGGTAATCACTAATCTCTTCTCTGTATCTATGAGTTTGTTTTATTTTGTTTCTTGGGTTTTTTGTTTAAGATTTCACACTTGAGTGAAATCATATGGTATCTGTCTTTCTCCATCTAATTTCACTTAGTATAATACTCTCAAGGTCCATCTATGTTATCACAAATGGCATGACTACATAATGTTTTATGGCTGAATAGTATTCCATTCCATCTTCTTTATCCATTCATTCATCGATGGGCACTTAGGTTGTTTCCATATCTTGGCTATTGTAAATAATGCTGCAATGAACAAAAGGGTGCATATATCTTTTCAAATTAGTGCTTTTGTGTTCTTTGGGTAAATACCCAGAAGCAGAATAGCTGGGTCATATGGTAGTTATATTTTTAATTTCTTGATGAATCTCCATACTAATTTCCATAGTGGCTGCACCAACTTACAGTCCCACCAACAGTGCATAAGGGTTCCCTTTTCTCCACATCCTCCCCAATATTTATTATTACCTGTATTTTCAATAATAGCCATTCTAACAGGTGTGAGGTGATATCTCATTGTGATTTTGATTTGTATTTCCCTGATAACTAGTGATGTTGAACATTTTTTTCATGTGCCTGTTGGCCTTCTCTATATCTTCTTTGGAAAAATGTCTATTCAGATCCTCTGTCCATTTCTTGAATCAGGTTTTTGTTGTTGTTGATGTAGGAGTTTTTAAATATATTTTGGAAAATAACCCCTTATCGGATATATGATTTGCAAATAACTTCTACCATTCAGTAGATTGTTCTTCATTTTGTTGATGGTTCCCTTTGCTGTGCAGAAGCTTTTTAGTTTGATTTGGTCCCATTTGTTTATTTTTGCTTTTGTTGCCCTTGCCTTTGGAGTAAGATCCACAAAAACATAGCTAAGACTGACGTCAATCAGGTTACTGCCTATGTTTTCTTCTAGTAATGGTTATGGTTTCAGGTCTTTCTTTCAAGTCTTTAATCTATTTTGAGTTAATTTTTGTGTATGGTGTAAGATAGTGGTCTAGTTTCTTTCTTCCTTTTTTTTTTGGCATATGGCTGTCCAGTTTTCACAACAATATTTACTGAAGAGACTGTCTTTCTCCATTGTATGTTCTCTACTGCTCCTTTGTCATATATTAATTGTCTATATATGTGTAGGTTAATTTCTTAGTTCTTAATTCTGTTCCACTGATCTATGTGTCAGTTTTTGTGCCAGTATCAGTATAGTATAGTATAGTATAGTACAGTATAGTATAGTATAGTATAGTATAGTATAGTATAGTATAGTACAGTTTGAAATCAGGGAATGTGATACTTCCCCAGCTTTGTTCTTCTTTATCAAGATTATTTTGGCTATTCAGGGTCTTTTGTAGTTCTGTACAAATTTGTTTAAGTTATTTGTTTAAGTTATTTATTTAAGTTTAAGTTCTGTGAAATTTGCCATTGACATTTTGATAGTGATTGCGTTGAATCTGTAGATTGCTTTGGGTAGTTTGGACACTTTAACAATATTAATTATTGCAATCCATGAGCACAGAATATCTTTCCACTTATTTATGACTCCTTCAATTTCTTTCATTAATGTCTTGTAGTTTTCAACATATAGGTCTTTTACCTCCTTGGTTAATTTTTTAATATAAATTTATTTATTTTATTTATATTTATTTTTGGTTGTGTTGGGTCTTTGTTGCTGCACACAGGCTTTCTCTAGTTGTGGCAAGTGGGGGCTACTCTTCATTGTGGTGCACAGGCTTCTTATTGTGGTGGCTTCTCTTGCAGAGGAGCACGGGCTCTAAGTGCACGGGCTTCAGTAGTTGTGGCTCATGGGCTCTAGAGCGCAGGCTCAGTAGTTGTGGTACATGGGCTTAGTTGCTCCACGGCATGTGGGATCTTCCTGGACCAGGGCTCCAACCCGTGTCCCCTGCATTGGCAGGCAGATTCTAAACCACTGCACCACCAGGGAAGCCCCTCCTTGGTTAATTTTATTCCTAGGTATTTTATTCTTTTTGATTTGGGTTTGCATTGCTAATGGGTTTGTTTTCTTAATTTCTCTTTCGGATAGTTTGTTCTTAGTGTATAGATATGTCACAGATTTTTTTTTTTTTTTTGCCCACACCAAGCAGCTCTGAGGGATCTTAGTTTCCTGACCAGGGATCGAACCTGGGCCTCCTGCAGTGGAAGCGCAGAATCCTAACCACTGGACTGCCAGGGAATTCCCACCACAGATTTTTATATATTGATTTTGTATCCTGCTACTGTTCTGAATTCATTTATTAGTTCCAACAATTTTTTGGTAGAGTCTAGGGTTTTCTATGTATATTATCATGTCATCTGGAAATAGTGACAGTTTTTACTTCTTCCTTTCCTATTTGTATACCTTTTATTAATTTTTCTTGCCAAGTTTCTATGGCTAGAACTTCCAATACTATGTTGAGCAACAGTGGTTAGAGTGGGCATCCTTGTCTTGTTTATGATCTTAGAGGAAAAGTTTTCAGGTTTTTGTTGTTGAGTGTGATGTTAGTTGTGGGTCTGTCATATATGGCCTTTATTATGCTGAGGTATGTTCCTTTTATACCTACTTTGTTGAGAGTTTTTTATCATTAATGGATGTTGAATTTTGACAAATGCTTTTTCTGCATCTATTGTATTAAAATATATCTAGTCTAAAATGTGAAGTGGATAGCTGGTGGGAGGCAGCTGCATGGCACAGGGAGATCAGCTCGGTGCTAAGAGGGGTGGGATAGGGAGGGTGGGAGGGAGACACACGAGGGAGGAGATATGGGGATGTATGTGTGCATGTGGCTGATTCACTTTGCTGTACAGCATAAACTAGCACAATATTGTGAAGCAATTACAATAAAGATGTTAAAAAATAAAATACATCTGGTTTAATGTGTCATTTAAGTCTGCTGTTTCCTTATTGATTTTATTTCTGTATGGTTTATCCATTGATGTAAATGGGGTGTTATAGTTCCCTACTATTATTATATTGCTTTTAATTTCTCCCTTTAAGTCCATTACTATTTGCTTTATATATCTTGGTGCTCCTCTGTTGGGTGCATATACATTTATAAATGTTACATCTTCTTACTGGATTGACCCCTTTATCATTATCTAATGCCCTTCTTTGTCTTTTATTACAGTCTTTGTTTAATGCCTATTTTGTCTGATATGAGTATATCTACTCCAGCTTTCTTTTCTTTTCCATTTACATAGAATATTTTTTCCATCCTTCAACTTTGGTCTGTGTGTGTACTTACTTCTTCTTCTGTTTTTTTTTTTTTTTTCAAAAATCTTACCTCTTCTTCTTATTTTTTTGTTGCACTTTTTTTAAACTTTTTATTTTATGCTGGAGTGTAGCCAATTAATAATGTTGTGATAGTTTCAGATGCACAGCAAAGCAACTCAGACATACACATACACATATCCATTCTCCCCCAGACTCCCCTCCCATCCAGGCTGCCACATAACATTAAGCAGAGTTCCCTGTGCTATACAGTAAGTCCTTGTTGATTATCCTTTTTAAATATAGTAGTGTGTGTGTGTACTTACTTCTGAAGTGAGTCTCTTGTAGGCAGTTTATAGATGAGTCTTGTTTGTTTGTTTTTTTCAATCCATTCAGCTACTTTGTCTTTTGATTGGAAAATTTATTCCATCTACATTTAAAGTAATTATTGATAGGTATTTACTTATTGCCATTTTGTTAATTGTTTTCTGGCTGTTTTTGTGGTTCCTATTTGTTCCTTTCTTCTTCTCTTTCTATCCTTGTGTTTTGGTGGTTTTCTTTAGCGGTATATTTCAATTCATTTCTCATTTTCTTTTGGGTATTTACTGTAAGTTTTTCCCCTGTGGTTACCATGAGGTTCACATACAACATCCTATGTAAGTAGCAGTCTGTTCCAAGTTGGTAGCAACTTAAATGTGAACACATTCCAAAACTTTATATTTTTACACCCCTCCACATTTATACTTGTGATGAGACATTTTAAATCTTTTAATTTTGTGTATCCCTTAACTAATTATTTTAATTGTAGTTAATTTTACTACTTCTGTATTTTTAACATTCCTGGTTGCTTTATAGGTGATTATCCACCAGCTTCATATAATATTTACTTTTTCCAGTGAAATCTTTTACTTTCATACGTTTTCATATAATTAATTAGTGCCATTTTTTCAGCTTAAAGAAGTCCCTTTAATATTTCTTATAGAGCCAGTTTAGTGGTGGTGAATGTCTTTAGCTTTTGCTTAACTGGAAAACTCAATTTTTCCTTCAATTTTGAATGATCGCCTTGCTTGGTAGAGAATTCTTGATTGGAAGCTTTTTCCTTTCAACACTTTGAATATGTTATGCCACTCCCTTCTGGCCCATAAGGTTCCTGCTGAAAAATCTGCTGATAGTCATATGGGGTTCTTCTTGTATTTAACAAGTTGTTTTTCCCTTGCTGATTTTAAGATTCTCTCTTTATCCTTAACTTTTACCATTTTAATCATAATGTATCTTAGTGTGTGTCTCTTTGGGTTCATCTTATTTGGAACTCTCTAGGCTCCCTGGTCTTGAATGTCTGTTTCCTTCTGCAGATTAGGAAAGTTTTCAGCCACAATTTCTTCAAATAATTATTCTGGCCTTTTCTCTCTCTCTTCTCCTTTTGGAACCCCTATAATGCAAATGTTATTCCACTTGATGTTGTCCCAAAGTTCTCTTAGGGTATTCTTCATTTTTTTAAATTATTTTTTTCATTTTGCTGCTCTGTTTGGGTGAGTTCCATTGCTTTGTCTTCCAGTTCACTGATTTCTTCTTCTACCTCATCCAATCTGCTGTTGAACCCCTCTAGTGGATTTTTTTCAATTCATTTACAACTTCTGTTTGGTATTTTCTTATATATTCTATCTTTTTGTGAAATTCTCACTGCATTTGTCCATTCTTCTCCTGAGTTCAGTGAGCATCTTTATGATCATTATTATGAACACTTGATCAGGTATATTGCTTATCTCCATTTCACTTAGTTCCTATTTTGAGGTTTTGCCTTGTTCTTTTAATTGGAACATATTCCTCTGTCTCCTCATTTTGCCTAATTTTCTGTGTTTGTTTCTATGTATCAGCTACCTTTCCCAGTCTTGAAGAAGTAGCCTTATGTGGGAGATGTCCTGTGAGGCTCAGAAGTGCAATCCCACCTGGCCACCAGTGCCAGTAATCAGGGGTGTCCCCTATGTGGGCTGCATGTGCCCTCCTGTTGTGTTCAGGTTGTAGCTACTCCTGCGGTACATTGGTGGGTGGAGCTGGCCCCATGAATGGTTGTGCAGCCTGGTTGTGGTGGCTGTTGTATGCTGGTGGGTGGGGCTAGTCCTTGAAATGGCTGTGTGGCTGCCACGGTGGCTTCCATGCACTGGTGGATGAGTTATTGCACAGCTGGCTGTAAGGCCTGGCCAAGGCACAGGGGTAGGCAGGGCTCTTGGTGGGGCCTGCCCATTGATGCTAACAGGTTATATAGAGATTTCCAAAATGGTGCCCTCCAGTGTCAGTATTAGCAAGGCAGCCTGAGATCACAAAAATGGCTCTCGTCAGTGTCTCAGTCCCAGGGTAGTGTCCCAACTGGTTCCTGCCTCTTTGGCAGATACTTCAAGATTTGTAAGTGGGTCCCCCTCACCTATGGTCCAGGCACTTTCAATCTGGTGTTTTTGCACTGATTTTCAGGTTGAGTGAGTCTGTGCATGAGCTCTTTAAGCTGTGGTTTTCTGTTCTCTGGAGTTCCATAATTTTCCTGGACATATTTCCTGTTGGTTTTCAAAGCCAGGTGTTTTGGGTGCTCATCTCTCCTGTGCATGATCTAAGGGCTGGGGTACCTCATGTGGAGCTCAAATCCCTTGCTCCTCAGAAAAAACTCTGCCTTTGTGATCCTTCCCGATTGTGGATTTCCATGGCTAGGGTGTGGTTTTTTTCCTTGGCATGACCATATTTCTGTTTCTCTTGTTCGCCTTGATGTTGTCCTTTTACCTTTTGTTCTGGAGACTCTGTTCATCCAGTTTTCATGTCCTTTTTAGAGGGAATTATTCTGTATGTAGTTGTAGATTTATTGTGTCTGTGGGTGGAGGTGAGTTCAGGATCTTCCTATGCTGCCACCTTGAACCCTCTCCTGGGCCCTCCTCTTTTAAACATCAAACTACCAAGCCTCTAATATCTTCTCCCACCTGATCTGGCCAATGATTCTCCAATTTAGGATGTATTAGAATCACCTAGAGTGTAATCTACATACAGATTTCCAGACTCAACCTCCACTGATTCTGACTCAGCAGATCCAGAATGTAGCCCAGACATCAGCATTTCTAAACAGATGCTCCCAGGTCTCTTTGATGAAGATGACCCCCACCCACACTTTGAGAAGTTCTACCCTGTACCATCAAAAACAAGGGCTTGTTCCAGCGTCTTTCAGTTCCTGCAGTCTCTCTCTCTCTCTCTGTTTTCCTCTCCCAGAAAACTCCCTAAGAACTCAGACCTTGAGAACAGAGTCCTGACTAACGAGGTGGGGCTCTTTTTGTTCTTCTCCTGATGATTCTTCAGCAATTAAAAAAAAAAAAAAACCAGAAAGGATCACAGGGTAATTTCTCCATAAGTCACCATGCTTTGTTAACTTATTGACGTGCAAACCACTTTTAAAATTAGAGTTTTTATATCTTTCTGTATTTTCCAAGTTACTATAATGGAAACATTAACAATCAGAAAAAAGTTGCAAAACTCCTAGTCATTCTCACACTTCGTATATCATTCTAGCGGTAGCTCTGATGTCGCTTTCCCAAAAGTCTTTCTTCCCCATCTCAGGTTGGAGATGTTCTTATCTCCCCCACAGCATCCCTCACTTCTCCCATCAGGGCACTCTTGTCATCGCCTGGTTACTTGTTTGTTCCCCACTAATTGTAAGCACTTTGGGGAGGGGAAGTATATATCTTGTTTATTTTTATAACCTCAACACATAGCCAATAGCTTTCCACATAGTAAGCTGTGAATGAATGAATTCTTCATTCCTCAGCAGGAAAGAGAACATTCAAGAAGCTAGAGGCAGGCTTCCCTGGTGGCGCAGTGGTTGAGAGTCCGCCTGCCAGTGCAGGGGACACGGGTTCGTGCCCCGGTCCGGGAAGATCCCACATGCCGCGGAGCGGCTGGGCCCGTGAGCCATGGCCACTGAGCCTGCGCATCCGGAGCCTGTGCTCCGCAACTGGAGAGGCCACAACAGTGAGAGGACTGCGTACCACAAAAAAAAAAAAAGAAGCTAGAGGGAAGACTGAACATGTTAAATAGCAAATTAAAAAATATTAAAAAACACCCAATTCCAATTTATAGAAATGAAAGTTAGAATGTCTGAGGTGAAAAGTACACTGAGTGGGACTAAGAGCAGAAGAAAGATTAATGAATTTGAAGACATAACAATAGAAACTAGACAAAATGGAACACATGGAGAAAAAAGACTTAAAAAGCAAACAGGTCATCAGTGAGCTGTGGAAAAACTTAAAGTAGCCCAATACATGTGTAATTAGAGTCCCTGGCTGGCAGGGTGGGCAGAAAAATATCTGAAGAAATAATGGCAGAAAATTTCCCAATTTTAATGAGAACTATAAACCCACATTTCCAATAAGCTCAGCAAAACACAAGCAAAAGAAACATGAAGAAAATGACACTAAGGCATATAATAATAAAACTGCTTAAAACATTCAGTAAAGGGTAAATCTTAGGAGCAGCCAGAGGAAGAAAAGACACAACCCACAGAGAGGAACAAAGACAAGAACAGCAGGCTTCTCATTGCAAACAGGCAAGTGAGAAGATAGTGGGGTGACGTCTTTCAAGTACTAAAAGGGAAACATTCTCAATTCTATATTCAAAATAATTTTCAAGAATGAAGGCCAGGACTTCAGACATTTCTTACATCTCCCTCTTTCATGCTCCACCTAAAACGAACCACCTGCCGTTCAAGGGCCTTTTTCCCTTTCTGAAGCCATGCCCATCTCCCAAGTTTCAGCTCAAATGCCACCTTCTTCTTGAAACCTTTCTTGATTGCCCATTGGATTTTATTCTTACTTCTCTTCGGGTCTTACTATCCTTCGTTCTGTCATATGTGCTTGAGGATTTTCCCCTCCCACTAGCTGATGAGTTCCCTGAGGGCTCCTTTCTTGTTTTTCCTATCACCTCAGTGTGCACCCACACTGCCTGGAACAGGCACTTAGCATCTGTTATACTGACTTACATATTACCTAATCCCTGAAAGATTTCTTTTAAACTTCTTTCCAAGGTATTTCTGACGACTTAGAAGTACCTATTTATTCATTAACAAATACTTGATAAGTTGGGCCCTATGTTTATAAAGGTAAGACAATCTCTGGGTACAAAAAGCTTGCAATATAGTTAATTAATATAATTTGTTGTTTATACAAGAGTTTTAAGTAAAATAATCTGGGTTTAATAAGAAGTAGATAGACTCTTGGTTAGAAACTCCCTGTGTCCAGGTCATGAGTATTATCATGCTCAGCATCTCCACTATTTCCTGGGTATACCTCCAACTGGAATTCCTTCCCTCCCAGACTCTGGTATTCAGCTGCCTCTTCAATATCTTCACTTGAACATCTAACAGAAATCTCAATGTCAACATACCCCAAACTGAACTCCTGATATTCCCCTCAAAACTATTCCATCTGCAATTCTTCTATCTCATTAATGGCAATTCTATCTTTCCACTGCTTGGCCACTAACCCTGAAGTCACTGAACTCCTTTTTTCCCCCCCTCATATTCAAGCTGTCAGCAAATTCCATCAGCTGGACATCAGATATATCTGATATATCTGATATATAGATATCAGATATCTACTGCTACCACCCTGGCCTCAGCCACTGTCTTTTTTTACTGCAGTAGCTAAATAAATGGCCTCCCTGCTACCACTGCCCACCCTCCCCACACAGAGAGTCTAGGCCCATCATAGTGATCCTTTGAAAAGGCAGGTCAGATCATATCACTCCTCTGCCTAAAATCCTCCAAAGACTCCCCATAAAGGCTTTACAACAGCCTGCAAGGCCCTACTTGAACTGGTCCTCTTGTCTTTCCTTCCCCCAGTTATCCTCTCCCAGTCTTCTTGCTGTTCCTTGTGCTCTGGGGACACTCTCCTATCTCAGGGTCTTTGCATTTGCTGTTCCCTCTGCCTAAACAGCCCGCCCCTAGATTTCCACATGGCTCACTCCCTCACCTCCTTCAAGTTTTTGCTCAAATGTCACCTTCTTAGTGAGGCCTTCCCCACCCAGAAGACTTCCAGTTGCATCTTCCCCTTCCTGCTCCCTAGTCCTCAACGCTGCTTTATTGCTCTTCACAGCACTCATCACTTTCTAATATTGTAGATAATTTACTTACTTTGGTTCTTGTCGGCTCCTCCCCTCTTCCCCCACTGAACATAAGCCCCAACAGGACAGGGATTTGCATGGTTTGTTCATACTGTTTCTTGTGCACCCACAGTTGTGCCTGTGATATAGTAGGTGCTCAGTAACTACATGCCGAAACTAACACACACCTCCAAAACTCTTAGTATGAAAAGGAACTAGGTTCAGAGACTGTCAGATACCTTAGTCTATATTTGCCCTTGCTGAGTTGTGGATGCATTTTATGAGTGAAGAGGTATTCATCAAATACCTCACTAGAGGTCTAGCGAAGAGTGGAGATATATTTAAAGAGACAAGGTGACCAAAGATGACAAATTAGAGACCAAAACTGTACACAAACAAAGTTTTAGTTGTGTGATACAGACAATAAGTGCAGAAGAGGTTAGGGGTGGAAGAGATGAGTGTTTTGAAGTGAGCTAAGAATCACTTGTCTCCCCCAGGTCTCTAATGGAGTTTTCTGAAGCAGGAGTACTGCTGGAATAATCTCTCACTAACTGTTAATAACAATATTTTGTGCTCACATTGTTTCCTTCAAGAAGCATCTTCAGTTAATTTTTGATTTTTATCTAAGCATTCTTATCTTCACCTTATAGTCAGAAAAGTATACATAAACCATAGTTAAGTAACTTGTCCAATGTTGGGGGAATGGACAAAAAATTAATCCATTATCCCAAACTCTGCCCTTTGGCATTCTTTGTACATAGCAAAAACATTTGTGAAGATGTTTTGTCAACCTACTCCCTGCTCAGTCTCCTTCTCCCTCCGCTCAGAGAATAGCTACAAGTGGTTAGCCCAGAAAATATTTAGAGGAGGCCCTTGGGTTGAGATGCTCACCCACAAAATAATTGTTGATGATGTTAGCATCAGAACACTGGCTGGATGGAACTGTTGGTTTGACAAACATGCTGTTCCTATGGGGTTCAAAAGATTTGGTCTATGAAAGGATAAATGCATGAGTTCACCTTGAACATGAATAAAATATTTGCAAATTATCCTTAGTATAATTAACGTCCCTAAATTCAATACCAAGCATATATATTGAACCCATGAACCATAAAAATGACTATCTGGGAAATAACATTCTTTCTAGAAGTCTGTGTGTTTCCCTTATGGCACCCGAGACGCCAGACCTTGGAGTTATTCTAGAACCTGCCCTTTCTCTGGCAAGTTCTATTGATTCAATCTCCATTGTTTTAATTACAAGGCTTCAAAAGTCCCTGAAGCACAAAAAGGAAGGATTTGAGAAATACTAAATATCAGTAACAACAAGCTAACATATATTGAGTTCTAGGCACCATGCTAAGGACTTCACATAGATTATTGAATTGAATCCTTATGATAACACCTAAGGTAGATACTACTGTCATTGCCTTCTTAAGAATGAGGAAACTGAGATTCAGAGAGGTTGAGTGATCTGTTAAAGGTCACACAGCTAAGAGGGGAGCTAGGAGTAAACACACATAAAGGCTTTCGGGTCTGCCTTTTAATTTTTAGACTTGTAAAGACCTCTCATAGAGAAGACAGAATTCTTCTTGGAAGAAATGGGCTCTCCTTTCCTTGAATATTCTTTTACCCTTCAGTTTTCCTTCCCTCTTTTTCCTCTCATATTCAGTCTCAAAACAAATTTAGCATCCTCACTTCTAAACTAACCCACTTTAAGTTCCTCAATTCTGTCCATGATGCTACCATCTTTGGATGGATCTGGACCAGGTGGCTCCTTTCTCTTTCTTATATCCAATTAGTTCCCAACTTCAATGCATCCTTATTTCTTGGTATTTCTAGGATCTATATCTTCTCCATTTCTGATGCCATCACCTTAGCCAGACAGAACCATTTCCTGCCTGGACTAATGCAATAATTTCCTAACTTTCTTCCTGTCTCTTGTCTCTCCCCTGTGCAGTCCTTCCTGCATTGTACAGACAGACCTGTCCTATAAAACCACATTCTTCATGATTGCCCCTTGAAAAATTCTCCCAATTGCCCATCAGATTCATTCTCAACTTTTCAAAAGTAGAAATTCAAGGCTCTCTCTCATGTAGCCATCTTAATTCCTCTCCCACAGCCCAAACTCCCCAGTGCAGGAAAGCTTCTTGCTCTTCCAAGCCTTGTACTACGTTCATTCCTGTCCCTAGACCTTGGCTCAAGTTATTACCTGAACTTGGAATGATTTTCCCTCCTTGCCTGCTCAAATCTCACCAACCCTTCATTGCCCATTACAAGTTCTGTCTCCTCCATGAAACCTGCCTTCATCACTTTAGTGAGGATTGATTTTCTCTCTTTGTCACTGCCCTGATGCTTACTGTAAAGGATTTTTCTCTAAAGGTCTTCCTGTTCACAGGGATTGATTCCAAGGTCCTCAAATGCTGCCTAAAGGGAGAAGGCCTTTTCTACCTTTGAGAGAAAGGATTCCAGACCCCAATCACACTAAATTACTGAAAAACTGGGGAATTATTTTGCAGCTGCCAGCTCATCATTTTAGCTTGGGTACAGTTATCCACAATGCATTTCCAAGTCCTTCTCAGTTTTTACATACAGCCAATGCAGGATCTCCAAAGTTCCCAGCACTTTGATAAGCACAAGAAACTTTCTGAGTGGCAAGATGAAGGGGTTATTCTACCTATTGTGTTCAGAACAAATTGCATTTTAAGTGATCTTTAGTTGGCCTTGTTGTTTTAACTCTACCTTTCAGTAAAGAAAATTGTGTCTCAACTTTAGTCAGACTAGAAGTAAATTATATCTACTTAAAATATAGAGCTATTAAAACCCAAAGAGCTACATAAAAAAAAAAGCAACTGATGGGCTGAAAAATGCTCCCTTTGTAGAAGAATTACAACCTAAAATCATCATCTTGTTTTACACAACATGACCTTTAGTCTGTAGATAAAATGCATGTAAATGAAGCTTGAATGTCAACTAGATTTGGCCAAGGATTTTTTCTGGTGCGGGGGGAGGGAGGGAAGGAGAGTTTGAATAATGTAGATTTTTTTTAAACGTCTTTTTTTCCAGATAAGTATGTTTTATCAGATATAAAGACTATTTTGATAGTTCTCACATAGGTACCTACATCCTAGAGAACATGAGACCCCTAAGAAGTAAATTGTTCTCCTTTCTTAGAAGTTTTTTGCTCTACCTTCCACTCACATTTTGTCAATTTTCCAAATGAAAGCACCCAAAACTTTTTTCAGGACTGCCACCAACAGGAATCAGCAGGAGTTAACAACAGCTACGCCAGTCAGAAATGGGGTGAATGTGGCTCTCTTCTAGTGGGTGTCAAACCTCGTCATCAGTGGCCATGAAGAAGGGGTGAGGCCCCAGGAAAGCCTGAACTGTTGAAGAAGGCTTGTTCCCATATCAAGGCTAATTCTGTTTTGTTTTCAATGACAAGATGATTTAGGTTGGTGTGATGCCACCCTAGGCTTCAAAAGGCCAAATATGATCCCGAAGCAGCAGCTGATAAAAGCACATATGATCAGACAACTTGGCATTCTGAAGAAAGTGGAGATGAAGAGTAAACCCAGAAACAAGATACTGAGGGCTTTGGACAAGGAGGGCTGCATGATAAAGTCATAGTGATTAATCTCAGTAACAGCAACAATGAACACTTACTGGAAATCTGACTATACCAGGCACTGTCCTTTACCTACATTATTTCCCTTAAACCTCCTAACAGCCCTATGAGGTGCATGCTATTATCTTAATCTTACAGAGGAGGAAACTGAGGGTTGGGGAAATTAAAAGACTTGCCCAAGGTCACCCAGCTACCAAGCTGTGGGCCCGGGATGAGAATCCGTCTGACTCGTGCGTCAGACGACTGCCACAACATACCTCAGGGAAGCATCAGGGAGAGAGAATTGGGCTGCAAACCTGACTGTGAAGAAGGAATCCCAGGCCTCTCAAGTTAAGGGCAGGAACACAATGGCTGAAGGTGGCAGTAGCGCCATGTGGAGGTGAGCTTGGAACAGCCAAAGATGGATCCTGAGACATGGGCTTTACAGAGGATGAACAGCCCCTTGGCATTGGAAGACCCGTGATCTGAGCAGTTGTTCTGCAACTCACCCAGACAGGGCTCTCCGCCCAAGGATCTCAGCCTGTCATCTAGTGGGCAGTGGTACAAAATGACAGGCAGGTCTGAGGGATTCTGCTGTCTCCCCAGACTGGAGTGGCACTTTTCCAGGGGGGGACCATGACTTTGAGTTCATTTTATCCTTGGCACAGTGGCAGTGAAGGTTGAAGGAAAGGCAGGGAAACAGCAGAAAAAGATGAGAGTGGACAATTCACCAGCCCAAGCAGGTCCATCCTGCTCAGGCTGTAAAGGCTCAGTAGGCTTGTTCCTGTTGCCCTCACCTCTGCTGCTTTGGCTAGAAAGAAGCTAGGAACTTTTGAATAGCCACAGGACCTGAGAGCAGGTCCAAATGGTTTAATGCCTTTCATGTGGTCAACACAACTTCCCTGTCCCTACGGGTCCAGATGCTCAGTCTTGACCCATTTGTTTCTCACATAAATCCTTAGAGAATCATGACAACTGTACATCTACACTGAATGCTTTATTTTCATGTGTGCAAAATATGTGTCAATGAAGAAAGTGTCTGAAGGATGTAGCTAAGGGGCCAACTCTCTCCTGTCTTCCTCACATACCATCATGACCTGATACGTGAGTGAAGTTTATGGGTGTGTTCACAGTACCAATACCAGACACAGTCTTAGCAGAGATGTAGCTTCAAATTCTCTCTTACCCTTGATACCTGGAAATGGCTTCTAACATGCAAATTAACCCCACAGTGTCAGATGTGACATCCCAAGTGCCCACGTGCACATGCTGCTATGAGGAAGGCCACAGAAACCCACCTCCCAGTCTCTCCATGTGGGTTATTACTTTGGCTGCCCAGTCTTTTTTTGTTCTGCTCTATCAGGCCTCTGAGCTCTCATTAGGGTCCACTTCATGTGACAGGACCTAATGGGGTATATGTTTCTCCCCTTCAACTGAAGAGAATAGATGGGGTGTGAAACAAGGCCTAGATATGGGGTTAAATGGGTGGCTAAAAGCTGTCCTAACACTGACTGCTCTTGACTTGGGAAGTCAGCTTATGGGGAGCAAAGGCTTAAGGGCTGGTTCAGCCCCACAGCCTCCCTCTAGAGTGAAACCACAGTCTCAGGGCAGCTCTGTCCTGGGCTCTGTTTCCTTGTGGGAGGTCTTAAACTCCAGGGTTAACCCTATGCTAGAAGACCCCTGATTTTACTAAATTAGCTCTCCAAAGGAACCATCCCTAGCACCCCTCCGTTCCCATGGACCACTGTCTAAATGAGAGGTTGGCAAAGTTTTCTGCAAAGGACAAGACAGAAAATATATTAGGCTTCGTGGGCCGTATGGTCTCTGGCGCAACTACTCAGTTCTCCGGTTGTCATGTGTCAAGCAGCCACAGACAGTACATAAACAAGTGGGCATGGATGTATTCCAGTAAAACTGTATTTATGGTTACTGAAACCTGAATTTCATATAATGTTCAGGTGTCGTGAAATATTATTCCTCTTTTTATTTTTTTTTCCTATCCATTTATAAATTTAAAAATCATTCTTAAGTCATGGGCTGCACAAAAACAAGTAGCAGGCTTGATTTGACCTTAGGCCATAGTTTGTTAACCCCTGGTCTAAATCCTCAGCTTTTACACCCTGGAAGTGACCCAGTTCGAGTGGGAAAGGCAGGGGTTACCTTCCTTTCCTTCAAGGAAATATAGCATCCATACAAGCAGAAGTTGTAACTACAGGTAATGTAATTTTTGTCCCCTGTAAACAAGATAATGCATAGATCCATATAAGTGTACCTCATAGCAATCATCATGAAAAGTTCTGTTTGCTATAATGCATTACTGCTTAACATAGCTGGAATCTCCTCCTTGAGAATGACCTTCAGAACACATGTTTGTGAAAAGCCATAGTGACAGGAAATCTCCATCCTCCAAAGGTGGAGTTAATGTTTAGAGACAGCCAGAAACAAAACAAAATGAAACAAACCAAACCAAACTGAATGCAAAAAACCATCTCCATTTAACCACCAATAATGATAACAATGGCCTAGATACGACTATCCTTTCAGAACCAGGCTGGGAGATCAGTGGTGGGGGTGGAGGTTGTGCTGGAACTAAATAAAGCCATTTTTGTTCAAAACTACTCATTATTATGAGGTGAGCCTGCTGCAAACTAAGCTTGGAAGTCCTAACATGGCCCCTAACAATGTGAGTGTTGTTTGCCCAACACACTGCCAGTCAATTCAAAAACATTTTGAGGGAATTTTTGTCAATACTTCAAAGCCAAGAGATTTCACATAAAAAGTCAGATTTTTTACTTTTCTTGACAAAATTA
The DNA here is from genome assembly GCF_937001465.1 of Orcinus orca. Taxonomy (NCBI): domain Eukaryota; kingdom Metazoa; phylum Chordata; class Mammalia; order Artiodactyla; family Delphinidae; genus Orcinus; species Orcinus orca. The sequence continues at coordinate 107,366,200 of NC_064560.1, forward strand.
AAAGATCAGGCACACTGGGCTCTCGTTCTCATACAGCAGCCACAGCAAAAGCCTCCCCTATAGACACAGCACATGAACCGTGGGCTGGAGCAGTCCCTACCATGCCCTATGGCCCCCAGCCCAGGGGCAGCTGCCATGCAACCTTGTGCTTATGGCCTTTTCACTCACGATAAGAGTAACACAATCACATGGTTCAAAAGTCAAAATGATGCACAAAGCTATGCAGTGAAAGGCTCATTCCCACCTCATCCCCACCCTCCCTAATACTTTTGTTAATTTCATTTATTTTTTTCCCCCTTCTTCCTTACACTTTTGTCACTTAAAATATATCCTGGGGATTGTTCCCATAGCAGAACACAGAGAATTTACTTATTCTTGTTTTACAGCTACCTCGTATCCCAGTGGATGTATAGGTCAGTTTATTTAACTAGTCCTGTAGTGGACACAGGTTAATAGTCTTCTCTTTTTACAAATATTCTGCAATGAATAACCATGTGCATACGTCATTTCAGAGGTGATAAAGTCTGTTGTGCAGGATAAATTCCCACAAGCAAGATTACTGGGTCAGAGGGTAAATGGGTTTGTAATCCAAAGGTATTGCCAAATTGGCTTCTATATGGGTTGTAGCATTTTGCACTCCAAACAGCAATGCAAGAGCATGTCTGTTTCCCTTCAGTTTCCCCAACAGAATATGTCGACAAACCTTTGCAGTTGCCATTCTGACAGGTAAAAATTATATTTCAGAGCAGTTGTAATTTGCATTTTTGAATCAAGAGTTCTTTTCCTGTGTTTTTAAGAGAAATTTGTATTTCTTTTCCTGAGAACTATCTGTTCCATACTCCTACTGAATTCCTATTTCTGTTGCAGATTTCCCTATTAAATTCTTATCTTTTTAAATCAACTTCTAGAACTGCTATATATATTCAGAAGAGTAGCCCTGTACCTATGATATGAGCTGCAAATATTTCTTTCCAGTTTGTCATTTATCTTTTGCCTCTGTTTATGGTGTATGCATTTGTTTTTATTGTTTGTGATGCAGTTTTGTTGTTGTGTGTGCCTTTTAAATGTGGTTAAATTTACTTATTTCATTGTTTGCTTCAGGCTTTTGAGTTATAGTTTGAAAGAAAGGTATTCCCCATTCCAAAATTAAAAATGAATTTACTCATATTTTCTTCTAGCAATTTTAGAGTTTCATTTTTTAAATGTAAATCTTTGATCTATTTAAAGCTTGTTAAGGTGCACATTGTGAGAACTGAAACTTTCTTGGGTGCTCGACCTAAGATTTCAGGGAGGATGATAAAGCTACCAGAACATCAATAAGAGTGAGATCTGAAGAATGGGTGAGAAAGAGCAACTGATGAGAGGAAGAGGGAGAAGAGGGGTGGTGAGGGAGTGGAGACTAAACAGAAGCAGCATCTCCTGCAGGAGTTCCTGGCAGATGGGTTCCATTACTCACTGGTACCCAGGGCCCCTTTTATTACTTTTCTCCAAAGTAGCCACTTACTTTTAAAGATTTAATGTGTTTGGCCGTACCAAACTAACTGTACTTAAGTAATCATTAGTTATGTTGCCCTTTCAACAAAGTCATTTACAGCTGCCAATCAGTTTCCGGTCAGACTGTGCTAACCAGAATGACCACGCTGAGTTGATGTACTTTCAGCCAAAAGCACAGAACTTAGAAGTGTCAGTTGGCTTAAGAAGACTTTTTTGGAAGACTTTTTGAAATGCTGAAATTAGTCTGCATACAGCTTACTTCTTTGTTCCTAGATCTCTAAGGACATGGGGCTTCTGATTTCACCCTCATTCAAGACCTACTGGTGCTATATAAAAGGGCAAGGGAAAGTGTAGACTTCAACCTTCAAAAGTGGGCACATTGAACTCCATGCTGTACACTAAATAGTTCTCTTAGCAGCTTTTCTACTCAAGGTGCCCTGAGAAAGTTCTTAAAAATTGTTTCCTCATGTGAATAATGCTCTGTTCTGAGAAAAACAGAGAGTAAAAATGAGAAAAATCTGCAAAGGTGAATGGTGAGAGTGTTGCTAAAATAAAGTATGTAAAGGGCTTTTCACCAATTAAGTTGGTTCCTCTGCCCAAAGTAGAGGCCTCAAGGGAGAACTGATGAGCGTGAGATGCTTAACACAGCTGACCGTCATCAGGAAGGCATGCCAAGGTCCTTTGTGTTGGTGAGTGGGCACCACCCCTATCAATTAATTCAGAATCTCTGGGAGGTGGGGCCTAGGTATCAGTCATGTTTAAACTCCCCATATGATTTCAATGTGCAACCACTGCTCTGGAACGGTGTTATTCAAAGTGTTTTTCTCAGACCAGCAGCACTGATGTCAGCGGGAACTTGCTACAAACGCAGAAGCTCAGGCCCCAACTTAGACCTTCTGAATCAGAATCTGTATTTTAACAAGATCCCCAAAATATTCACATGCGCATTAAAGAAGCCATGGGCTAGAGGAGCTTTTCTCAAAGTGTGGCACCTAGACCACCTGTATGAAACTCATCAAGGGGTTGGGAAGGTGGGGGAAATGGGGATCAGGAAGGAAGCCAATTCTGGAGATTATAATTCTACAAATCTGAGGGTGGGGCCCTGAAATCTGCATTTTTAATATGTTCCCAGGTGATCCCTAAGCCTACTGTTTGAGAACTACTCCCAAGAGGAATATGATAGTGGCTTTCTCCTGGCCTGCATAGAAAGTCCCTCAGTGACTCCAAAAGGTCAAAGCATACCCATTGCAAGTGGAAGATGAGTTGGGGATAATCTACAAGTGCTTCTCAGCCTGACAAATGTAATGTTTCTGCCGACTTGCAACAGAGCAGGTGGTGGTAGTTAAATCAGCTTTCATATTGACACAGAAATGAGTCTCTGCGTTCTCTTGGGTTAGCGACTGAACAGGATGCAATTTGGATACATAAGCCTCTACCTTAAAAGCAGGATTAAAAATATAAAATGTTGATGTTCAGATGCATCCTTCTCAGATGATTTCAAAAACCCCTCAAAATGTGTGGCGGAGAGCCAAGAAAGAGTAAATTCTCTTAAGGAGATCTCTTTGTTTTACAGAGTTCTTTTTTTTGAAATTTTTGCTTGGGCCCAGATTTCTAAATGATAACGTGGGTAAAAACTGAATCCAGGAATGGAAAATGTGATCTTTCTCAAAAGATGTGTTTGAAGTGTGTAGTACTTCCATGTAGTTTTACTTTATCTTTTTTATATAAAATACTCCTTGATTGATTGATTGATTTTTGGCTGCGTTGGGTCCCTGCCGCTGCCCACGGGCCCTCTCCAGCCGCGGCGAGCCGGGGCCACTCTCAGCCGCGGTGCTCGGGCCCCTCATTGCAGGGTCCCCTCCTGCCTCAGAGCATGGGCTCCAGGCGCGCGGGCCTCAGCAGTTGTGGCTCCCAGGCTCACTAGTTGTGGCTCACGCAGGGGCTCCAGAGCGCAGGCTCAGCAGCCGTGGTGCAGGGGCCCAGCCGCTATGCCGCATGTGGGATCCTGCCGGACCAGGACACGAACTCTTCCCCCACCCTCCTCCTCCCCTCCCCCCTCCCCCCTCGCATTGGCAGGCGGACTCCCAACCACTGGGCCACCAGGGAAGTCCTCCATGTAGTTTTAAAAGCACTTCAGCTCATGTAAGATATTTTTAAACTTCTATAACAGGTTTAAGTGGATTTATCTTCAAATACCTAGGATTCCAAAATATGGCTCACACTTGACTTGAGGTGACAGAACTGAAATCTTTGTAATTTTAAAGTGAAATAAGACCATAGTGGTTGTAACGGATAATGAAATGAAATGGGGAACTGCAATGTGATCTAAATGTATAATTACTGAGTTAAAATCAGCAAAAGCAAAGAAAGTTAACACTAGAAAACAGATTTCTGAGGCTTTGCTTTAAATACTTTTTTTAACAGCAGTGTTTCTTAAACCTTCTGGGGGTAGTGCAATGGAGCCCCTTTGAAAATCTAACGAAAAGCTATGGACTCTCCCTAGATGCACGCGCCTGCGAGAGCACACGCTGACATTTTCTGAAGTTCCATAGACTTTTTAGAGCCCATATGATGAACCACAGCTTTGACATTGCGTTTTAAGAAAATTGCTCTATGTTGATTTCCACTATTTGTAAGCACTTTAGACACAAGATTAAGTTTCTCCGTAGAAAGGTCCCGGGGTTGGTAAAATTAGGGCTGATTGTTTTCACTTAAACAGAGACTATTAGGTCGGCAGTCTTGTGCTGATGAGCCGAGGCCAGGTGAAACGCCGGAACACTAGATCATGCCAGGGAAAGAATCCCTTTATTGAAGAAGCCTGCGCTCTCTCAGAAATGCTACCTCCGTGCTCTCAGGGGGCCCCTACGAATTGCACAGGCACAGCCCGGGGCTGCTGTGGCTCCTGGCACACCAGAAGGTGAAAACTTATGTCCAAAGTTAGGAAGCAGGCTCTTAAAAACACTGCCTACTCCCCTCATTTATCTGCAGACTGAACGACGTCAGAGGTGGAAGACTTACCCCTTCACTCCCTCCCCCATTTAACAATGAAGAAACTGACCCCAGAGGGTTAAGGTGCTTGCCAAGGTGACTTCCCCAGAGGGCTCACACCCAGGACCTCTCCCCACGGCACCTTGCCGTCTGGCCAGGGGAGGAGAGGGCGTCTAGGGCTCTCTCCCCACACTGTACGCCGCTCACCCCGGCGGGGGCGTCAAGGGGAGTTGAGACCCCGCCTACCGGCACCATGGAGTAGGTCATCATCAACAGCATGTCGTGGCTCTCGGCGCGGATGTGCTGCGCCGGCTCCCCGCCGTGGCTGCGCTTGTTGCGCGCGGCGCTCACAGGATCTGGCGGTGGCGCGGACGCCCGGCGAGGTGCGTGACTCAGCTCCGCCAGGAAGGCGCGCAGGGCGCTATCCTCGCGCTGCTCCCGGCCACGCTGTGCCTCCAGCGCTCGCAGCGCCGCGCTCAGCCCGCGCCACTGGCACAGCGCGAACACCGTGCCCACAGCATTGAGCGCCGAGAGCAGGGCCACGGCAGCCAGGGCGCCGCGCAGCCCCCAGCCCGCGTCCCCGCGGCCTCGCTCCGCGCCTCCGGCCATACTCTGTGCGCCTCGGGCCAGGTCGGGCAAGGCTCTGCCACCTTTCAACCCCGCAGCCTTTATACGCTGTGGGCAAGCTGTGGGCTGGTGGCAGCGCCGTGAGTCACGCCGCCCTTTTGGCCTGGCTGGCGGGGCGGGTTGGGGACAGTAGTGGTGGCGCCCGAGCAGCCCGGAGGGACAGGCTGGCGGAGAGGGGGAGAGGAGCGAGTGGAGACAGTCCGCGGAGGGGGGCAGGGCTCACGCTCCTGGTGCCCAGCCAAGCAAACCAGCAAACCCGTCTCTCCTTCCTTTTCCCCCGCTGCCCTGCGCGTGGGCATTGCCGTGGCCCAGACGGGCAGAACGAGGGTCAGACTGAGGGGGAGAGCAGGAATTCTTATGGCCTGAGAAGTCGCTGGATTCCACCCCCTCCTCCCCCCACACTGCCCTCTCTGGAGAAAAGGATCAGCATGCCCAGATGCCAAGGCATGTGCCCACTGTCCCTGGGAGGTCTGCTGCTGGGCTGGGTCCCAGGCTGCCTATCATTCCTCCCCAGGGTCATAAGGCCTCATGTGGCCACTGAAGACCCCACTCGATCTTTCCTAGGAAGGGAATGGCTAGAGACAGGGAAACAGCTGGCATTGGAGGGTTAAAAAAGCCACCCATCCAGAAAAGCCCAGCCCTGCATGACAAGCAGGAATTATCTGTGAAGGGAGATTATTCAGGATGTGACAGGCCAAGAACTCTCCCATGAGACCCATATCTGGGAGGTAGCAAGGTGATGAGAAAAAAAACTCCAGAGTGGAAATCAGGAGAACTGGTTCAAACCCTATCATGCTGCTAGCCAGCTGGGGGGCTTTGACATGTCCCAAGACCACTCTGGACTGATTCTGAGGTGCTCTCTGGCTGAAGGGTTCGGACTCTGGGTCCCTGCTGGACCTTACCTTACTTAGCCTGTCTTACTTGAGGGGGCAGTTGCCTCATACCTCCTGGCTACCCCTTCACAGCCCCCACCATTTCCTGTTAGCTCATTTGCTTGCTGTGCCTCAAGGGCCACTGTCCCCCCCTCCCCCAAGTGACTGAGGTCACTTCTCAGTCTCCTCCAAGGACCTCTTCATCCCTATTTTACTCAGCTTTCTCTAGAATGGCTCTGCCTCCCTGGGGCCCCAGGGCCTGCAGGAGGCCCTGGTCGTGTGGGAAGCCACAACTAGAAGACAAGATTGCGGTTTCCACAGCCCATTATCTCAGAGGAGGAGGTGGCTCCCTGCCACTGAGCCAGCTGGAGCTTCAAGGTTCTGTGTCAAGGTCTGGATTCCTGAGTTTTAATTGGGACATTGACCAACTTGCATATTCTTAAAAGAACATCCAGGATGAGGAATCAGGAAAGCATGAAGGCCCAAGTGGTTCATGAAGGACCTCAACTATGGGGACATGATGTATGGGAGGGGATGGGGGTGATACAGAAAATGTTGTCCAGTTCCTCCCAACTCCAACATATTATGACCTATTGGAAGAACTGCCATGTGCCCTCATCTCTTTTCATCTAGGCATAGGATGCCAACTGTCAGGCTTAGGACCAATGGGGAGAAGCCATGGAGAGACAGAGTTGGAGGTCGGTCGGCCCCAGTAAGATTTTCATTATGTCACTAAAAACTTACTGAGCGCCTACTGTGTGCTGGGCACAGTAATGGGTGTTGGAGGTACAGAAATGAACAAGACAAGCAGCTTTTTCAGTGTAAGCAGTTGGAGTCCCATGGAGCCTCCCGAGCTTCTCTTTAGCCTAACATTCATACAGTTTCTATTGCCAGACCATCTGTTTCTATTGCCAGACCATCTGTCACCAATGCCCACCATTAACAACAGAGTATACAGCTCCTGAGGTTAGTGGTCACATCCTGTTTAACCCTGTCTCCCCCCAACAACCAGCACAGTCCCTCGCTTAAAATGGCCATTCAATAATTACCTGTTAAATGAGCAAATTAACAAACGAATGAAAGGCTGTATGGTGAGGGCAAGGCTATGTTAAATGATGTGTGTGTAGTGGTGGTAGGGCTTAAGAATGAAACCCTGCTTATGCCACAGAACAGGCCCCACCTTCCTTGGAAGGCTGCCTGTCTAATGGTCAGGAGAGTGAAAGTAGCCTGACACACACATCCCCACCCTTTCTGGTTCAGAGCCCACAGGCAGTAGAAGATGTTCAATGGACTTTAGTGTGGTTGGCTATGGGCTGTCTGAACTTGCTGATATCCATATACTGTGCCTGTGCTGTTGACCAACTTCTTAGTTCTTCCAGATCTTAGTTCTTTAGTTGGGTTATAGTATGCTTAAGGAAGGGACCTCTCTTCACTGTGTCCATCACAGCATGGACTTGTGCAAAGTAGTAATATTTGATTAATTGATTGTCAATGCTTTTTAAGGAACAGAACTTTGAGTGGGTGGTAAACTTGGCCTTTTGTCTGAATACAGTGACTTTGAGATTGGTTATGTGGGGCGCTTCAATCTGTGGCTTCCTAAGCCTCCTGAGACTTTTTGAGAGGCTGATATGTCTGTGTAGGCTGCCCTGTCTAGTATTCTCTGGATGAGCTGGTACATTCTACCTATTATTAAAAAATAAAGTTAGCTATTAATCTGGCCTGTTTTGTTGATATAGGGGGTTCAAGATACAGCAAGGACATGGGGAGATATCTGAGTTTCCTTTTCTGGAGACCAAAGAAGCCAAGAACATCATGTGCTATCTTTACGGTGAGAAGTAGTTTTTCCATTAAAAGGCAGATGCTTCGTTTCCAAAGGTTAAATAGAATGGTCCTTAGAAAATGATTCCAGCTGGTTAACTTTAGGGCCCTGGAGAATAAAATCCAATTCAAGAATATGCTCCAACTTCAATTCCATGGCATTTTCTCCTGATTGTGAAGTGAATAATTTTCATTTACTTTAAGGCCTGGCACTTGGGTATTTTGGTCCAAAGGTTGGCAGCTATGTTGTGACTTCTGATGGTGCTTTGCTGCCTCCCCAGCCCCACCCTTCCTCTTTGCCACCGGTTAGGGAGAAAGTCTCTCTAATAATTGCCAGCATGTACGTCTATCTTCCGCCCAACCACCTCTGGTTTTAACTCCCCATTTCTACATTTTAACCCCAAGAAACTTCAAGCCACCCAACCAAAGTTAGAAATTCTCTCATTTTCCTTGTTTGTTCATTCATTTAATGATTCATTTATCCACTTATTCAACAAATCGAGTGCTTACTATCTGCCAGGAACTGTGCCAGGAACTAGGAATAAGATAGAGAGCAAACCCAGACACCATTCCTGCCTTCCTGAAGCCTACAGTCTAAGAGGGGAGACAGATAAACCAAGCACTCACAGATGAGAGGGTATAATTCTAAATGAGATGATGAGATGGATGCCCTGAAATAAAGGAGTGTGATTCTGTGAGATTATATCACCGAGGTACCTGTCCTAGACGTGGAGTGTGGTGCCAGGGAAGGCTTCCCAGAGGAACTGATGGTGCTTGAGTTGGAAACTAAAGGTGAGTCGTCATTAACTAGGTAACAGTTTGGGTGGGAGAGTTGCAGGCAGAGGGGAGAGCATGTGTGAGGCCCTATAACAGGAGGTACCATGGCTTATTTGAGGAACCATTAAGAAGGCCAATGTGGCTGCAGCATGGAGAGCACTGGAAGCAAGGAGGGGAGGGAGTGAAATGAGGCTGGAGACAGAGTTAGGGGCCAGTCTCTGTGGGTGGGACTTTGTAGGGCTGGGGTCTTTACTGTTAGAGGAGTGGGAAGCCAGTGAGGGGTTTTAAGTGTATGTGTGTGTGGGGGGGGTTGGTTTCGTGGATGACAGATGGCACTGTTTCATTTTCAAAGATTACCTTTTCTTGCAGGGTTTGCAGTGGCTCTTGTCACTACAGAAACTATGTATGATCTCTGACCCGCACCAGGCTAAATCTCAGCCTTTAAACCCACTTTTCCAAATGAAATAAGAAAACATTGAGTTCTAGAAAGTGCCACTTTCTCTTTCACTGTACATTTAAAGGTAGTTGAAAAATATAACTGCAACTAACATTGAGATGATTTGGCTAATCTTGATACTAGCTGGGGTTTTTATATAATACCCAGCAGATATTTGCATTTTCTGAGAAGTCAGCCTTTGGTGCTTCAGGCTGAGACCACCAAATCAGGTTATGCCTAGGGTTAGGAATAAGGCTAGATGATATTGTTTCCCTTATGAGATTTTGGTCTAAGTTGATCAGGTAACAGATTTCCACCTATCATAGTTAGAGTTTCTTAGGCCTTTGAGCAGCCCAATTATTGTTGGACATGGAGCTATCCAAGGTTGTACAGCAGTGCTATCTCAAATTTCCCCTCTACCCTTTCTGTGCTTTGTTTCCTTTGTTTACAGTAAACATACCCCCCCATCCCATCCTGCCCTTTTAGCACATGGTAGCCAATTGTCACAGACTGGGTTCCCTGAAGCAGATACTGAGATACAATTTGGGGTGCAAGATATATATTAGGGATCAGCACCTATGAAGGAAAGAAAGAGGAAGTAGGATTGGGCAGAAGGAGAAGTCCAACTCAGTGCAGTTCTGCCAAGCCTTGGCCAGCCCACTGGGAAGCTCTGGATTGAGCATTGCCCATCAGTGTCCTGTGTCAGGCCAGAATGACTGGGCTTCCTCCCTCTTCTCTCTGGGTCACAGGGCAGATGTGGGCTGCCCTGGGGAAGGTGTGGCCTTGGGCCAGGCGGCTCTTGAAGCTGAGGCACACCTTGACCTCACTCCCTGCAGCAAGTCCTTCCTTGAAGGGGGACATGGGCACATCTCCATGTCCACATATCCACCTGATTAGTGACAGACAGGTCCCCAAATTCCAACATTAGTAGACTCTTAATTGTAACCTTGTCAGACTGTTGAGAAAAGTCTTCTTTTTCATCTGGAGTTATGGCCTTTCAGTAAATTAAAAAAGTGATTGTTTTCAGAGGCTGAAGGAAAAATATGAAGAGGAGCTCCAAGACTGGCTTTGAAATGGCTATATCCGTGGAAGTAAGATAATACTGCAAAGCCCCACTTAAGAAACTTGAACCGCTGTTTTTGCAAGGACAAAACAAAGCTTTATATGTGTAGAGCAGTTCAGTTTCCAAAGTACTTTCTCATGTCATTTGAACCCCATAATAAGCCTGTGAAGTGAGCAGGGTAAGTCTTACAACCATTTCACAGATGGAAAAGCAAGGCTCAGGTGGGGTTAAGTGCCTTGCTCAAGATCATCCTGTTGTAACCTCACCAGCGTTTATCCATGCCCTCTTCATTGAAAGTGGGAACCTTCTTGGCCCCAATTTTGGCCAGTTAGGAATGCTCAAGATCATGGGCAGAAAGTAGGGGAAAATAGGGCAGGGAAAGAATTCAATTTGATGAAATGGAAAAGGGCTTAGAGTGGCACTTGGCTCCAAGGCTTAAAAACAAAGGCGGCGTAAGCACTGAATGCTAGAATGTGTGAGCTTCACAAGGGAGAGGAAACCAGTCCCCAGTCTAACATTTTATGGAGGGTTCACAGAGAGCAATGATGTCAGAATATGATTTCCTGGAGACTAGGTAGTGGAACCATCATCTCTGCATCTCAGAGATGAATAGTGAACCTGAAAGAAAGGTTAAGTAGGAGTCTGAGAGCCCAGGACCTTTTCTTCCTGGGATCAGAAGCCAGAGTGACAAGCAAGATTATATATGCCTCATCTCTCCAGACGCTAAGTGGGAGGGACCAAAAGGGATTCCTGCCAATATCAAGACTGGAGAAGATGGCACTACATCTACAGAGCCAGGGAACTGAAGCCAGGCATTGGAGGACTGTCCCCAGCCAGGGGGAGTGCAGATCAGACTACAGAGCCTGACTGCGATGACTTCTTTTTCTTTTTTTCTAAGAGATGTGCACAGCTGTGATACTGGGCTTTATCTCTCCCATCCTTCTCTCTCTCTCTCATTCTTTTTTTCACGATCTTACAAAACAACTAGGAATGAATTATTCTTGTGTGTCATTTTACCTTCTTTCAAAACATGTTATCGTGGTAAAAACACTTAACATGAGCTCTACCTGCTTTACAAAGTTTTAAGTATATGATACAGTATTGCTGACTATAGGTACAATGTTATACAGCAGATCTCTAGGATGTATTCATCTTGCTTAACTAAAATATTACATCCTTTGATTAGTAACTCTCTATTTCATCTTCCCTGGCTCATCCCCAGTCTCTGGCAACCACCATTCCACTCTTTGTTTCTATGAACTTGACTATTTTAGATACCTCACATAAATGAAATCATGTAGTATTTGTCTTTCATAATGACTTTTTTCATAATGCCTTTTTAGCATAATGTCCTCAAGGCTCATCCATGTTGTCTCATATTGCAGAATTTCTTTCTTTTTTAAAGGCTGTATAATGTTCCATTGTATGTATATACCACATTTTCTTTATCCATTCATCTGTTGATGGACATTTAGGTTGTTTCCACATCTTGGCTATTGTGAATAATGCTACAATGAACACAGAAGTGCAGAAATCTCCTTGAGATCCTGATTTCAATTCTTTTGGGTGAATACTCAAGAGTGGGATTGCTGGATCATGTGATAGTCCTATTTTTAACTTTTTGAGGAAACTTCATACTGTACCATAGCAGCTGTACCATTTTACAATCCTACCAACAGTGTACAAAGGTTTCAGTTTCTCTACATTCTCACCAACACTGTTGACTTTTGGTTTTTTGATGATAGCCAGTGTGAAATGATATCTCATTATGGTTTAGATTTGCATTTTCATGATGATTAGTGATGCTGAGCAGTTTTTCATGTACCTGTTGGCCATCTGTTTGTATTATTTGGAGAAATGTCTATTTAAGTAGTTAGCCCATTTCTTTAATCGGGTTATTAGTTTTTGTGCTATGGAGTTGTAGGAGTTCCTTATATAGTTTGGAGATTAACCCCTTATCAGACATATGGTTTGCAAATATTTTTTCCCATTCCATATGTTGCCTTTTTACTCTGTTGATTGTTTCTTTTGCTGTGCAGAAGTTTTTTAGTTGGATGTAGTCTCACTTGTCTATTTTGCTTCTGCTGCCTGTGCTTTTTGTGTTAGATCCATGAAATCATTACCAAGACCAATATCATGAAGAATTTCCACTATGTTTTCTTCTAGAAGTTACAGAGTTTCAGGTCTTACATTTAAGTCTTTAATAAATTTTGAGTTGCTTTTTGTGTATGATATAAGGGTCCAATTTCATTCTTTTATATATATATACAGTTTTCACAACACCATTTGTTGAAGAGACTATAATTTTCCCTTTGTGTATTTCTCAGCACACTTGTCAAAGATCAATTGATTGTATATGCATGAATTTATTTCAGGGATCTCTATTCTGGTTCATTGTCTATACTTCTGTCTTCATGCCAGTACCATACTGTTTTGACTACTATAGTTTTGTAATATATGTTGAAATCAGGAAGTGTGATGCCTCCAGCTTTGTGCTTCTTTCTCAAGATTGATTTGGCTATTCATGGTCTTTTGTGGGTCCATATGAATTTTAGAATTGTTTATCCTATTTCTGTAAAAAACTGCCATTGGGATTTTGATAGGGATTGAATCTGTAGATAACTTTGGGTACTATGGACATTTTAACAACATTAAGTCTTCTAATCCGTGATCACAAACTGTCTTTCCATTTGTGTATATTTTCTTTGATTTCTTTCACCAGTTTTATAGTTTTCAGTATGTAAGTCTTTTACTTCCTTAGTTAAATTTATTCCTAAGTATTTTATTATCTTGTGCTATTGTAAAGGGACTGTTCTCTTAATTTCCTTTTCAGATAGTTTGCTCTTCGTGTATAGAAACACAACTGATTTTTGTATCTTTACTGAATTTGTTTATTCTAACGGTTTCTAATGGAGTCTTTAGGGTTTTCTATTTATAAAATTGTGTTTTCTGCAAACAAGGTCAACTTTATTTCTTTCCTTCCAGTTTGGATGTCTTTTGTTTCTTTTCTTACCTATTTGCTCTGGTAGGACTTCCAGTACTATGTTGACTAAAAGTGGTGAATGTAGGCATACTTACCTTGTTTCTGATCTTAGAGGAAAAGCTTTAGTTCTTCACTATTGAGTATGATGTTAGCTGTGGGCTTCTCGTATATGACCTTTATTATATGGAGGTACTTTTATGCTGTCCTTAGTTTGTTGAGGGGTTGTTATCATGAAAGAATGTTGAATCTGTCAAATATTATTCTGTATCTATTGCAACAATCATGAGATTTTTTTCCTTTATTCTGTTATGTGGTGGCACACATTAATTAATTTCCATCTGTTGAAAGATTTTAGCAACCCAGAGATAAATTCCATTTGGTTATGGTGTATGATTCTTTTAATGTGCTGTTGGATTCAATTTGCTAGTATTTTGTTGAGGATTTTTACATCTATATTTATCGTGGAGGTTAACCTGCAGGTTTTTTTTTTTTTTTTTTGCGGTGTCTTTATCTGCCTTTGTTATCAGGGTAATGTTGGCCTCATAAAATGAGTGTGGAAATGCTCCCTCCTTTTAAATCTTTTGGAAGACTTTGAGAAGGATTGGCATTAATACTACTTTAAATGTTTGGTAGAATTCACCAGTGAAGCCATCTGGTCCTAGGCTTTACTTTTTTGGGAGGTTTTTGATTACTCATTCAATCGCTCTACGAGTTACAGGTCTATTCATATTTTCTATGTCTTCATGATTCAGTCTTGATTCTTGTCTTCATGATTCAGTCTCATGAAACATACATGAGTGTATGTTTCTAGAAACTTACCAATTTCTTCTAGGTCATCCAATTTGTTGGTGTATGATTATTCATAGTAGTCTCTTTTGATCCTTTTATTTCTGTGGCATGGGTGGTAATGTCTCCTCTTTAATTGCTGATTTTATTTATTTGAGTCTTCTCTCTTTTGTTCTTAGTGTAGCTTAGGGTTTATCATTTCAAAGAACCAGTTCTTAGTTTTGTTGTTTTTTCCTGTTGATTTTCTATACTCTATTTATTTCTGCTCTAATCTTTATTTCCATTCTTTGACTAACTCTGGCCTTAGTTTGTTCATTGTTTTTCTTGAGGTGTAAAGTTAGGTTTTTATTTGATATCTTCCTTCATTTATAGTGTAGGCATTTATCTCAATAAAATTTCCTCTTAGTATTTTTTTTGCTACATCCCGTATGTTTCAGTATATTGTATTTTGTTTCTGTTTGTCTTGAGGTAGTTTTCTAATTTTCTTTTTGATCTCTTCTTTGAGTTAATTGTTGTTTAAGAGTGTGTTGTTTAATTTCCAGACATTTGTGAATTTTCCAGTTTTCCTTCTGGTATTGATTTCTAGTTTAATTCCATTGTGGTCAGAAAAGATAATAATCTTAAATTTGTTAAGACTTGTTTTGTGACCTAACATGTGATCTACCCTGGAGAAAGTTCAATGTGTACTTGAGAAGAATGTGTGTTCTGCTGTTGGGCAGAATGTTCTGTGTATATCTGTTAGGGTCATTTGGTCTATAGTGTTGTTCAAGTCCCATGTTTTCTTATCAATCTTCTGTCTGAATGTTCTATCCATTATTGAAAGTGAGGTACTGAAATATTCTACCATTTTTCTATTGCTTTCTATTTTCCCCTTCAGTTCTGTTGATGTTTACTTATATGTTGAAGTGCTCTGATGTTGGGTGTGTATATATGTATATATATTGTTATATCTTCCTGGTAGATTGACACTTTTATCTTATATACTTATTTGTCTCTTGTAACAATTTTTGCCTTAAAGTTTATTTTGTCTGATAGAAGCTTAGCCACTTTTACTCTCTTTTGGTTACCATTTGTATGGAATATCTTTTTCAATCTCTTCATTTTCAGCTACGTATGCCCTTAATCTAAACTGAGTTTCTTGCAGACAGCATGTAGTTGGGTCTTGTTTTCTTATCCATCTAGTCACTCTTTGTCTTTTGATTGAAGAGTTTAATCCATTTACATTTAAAGTAATTATTTATAGGGAAGGATTTCCTATGACCATTATGTTAATTGTTTTCTGTTAATCTTGTAATTCTTTTGCCTGTCTTTTTCCTCTCTTGCTGTCTTACTTTGTATTTTGTTGATTTTTATTTTTGTATTGATAGGCCTTGATTCCTTTTTCTTTTGTGTAACTTTAGGTATTTTTGTGTCTATGGTTACTTTGAGGCTTACATAAAATATCTCATAGTTATAACAATCTATTTTAAGCTGATAACTTAAATTCAATCACATACAAAGACTCCACCCTTTAACTTCTCCTGACCCTCCTTATGTTACTGTTGTCACAATTTACATGTATTCATGTTGTATCTCTTTTAACATATTTTTTAGTTATAGTTATTTTTAGTACTTTTGTTTTTTAACTTATATACGAGAATTAAAAATGATTTACCCACCACCATTACAGTAATACAGAACTCTGCATTTGTGTATATATTTACCTTTACCAAGATTTTCATGCTTTCTTATACTATTGTGTTGTTTTTAGTACCCTTTTATTTCAATTTGAAGAACTTCCCTTTAGCATTTATTATTAGGAGGTCTAGTGGTGATGAACTCCCTCAGCTTTTGTTTGTCCGGAAATTCTTTCTTTCTTTCTTTCTTTATTTGCTGCACTATACGGCATGCAGGATCTTAGTTCCCCGACCAGGGATCGAACCCACACCCCCCTGCAGCGGAAGCGTGGAGTCTTAACCACTGAACGGCCAGGGAAGTCCCTTATCTTCATTTCTGAAGGGCAGTTTTTGCCAGGTGTAGTATTTTTGGTGGCAGTTTTTTCCTTTGAGCACTATGAATATATCATACCATTCCCTTTTGGCCTGCAAAGTTTCTGCTGAGAAATCACTGATTGTTTTATGGTGGCTCACTTGTATGTGACAAGTTGCTTTCCTCTTGCTGCTTTTAAAATTCTTTGTCTTTGACTTTTGACAATTTGATTATAATGTGCCTAATGTGGGGTTTTGTGGGTTTTTTTTTTTTTTGGTTCACCTTATTTGATGTGTTTTGGGTTTCTTGGATCTGGATGTCTATTTCCTTCCCCATATTTGGGAAGTATTCAGCCATTATTTCTTTGAATAAGCTTTCTAGTCCATTCTCTCTTTGATCCTTCTGGGATTCTCACAATGCATCTATTGGTCTATTTAATAATGTCCCATAAGTCCCTAAAGCTTTCTACACTCTTTTTCATTCTGTTTTTCTTTTTGCTCTTCTGACTGAATTATTTTCAATGACTTGTCTTTGAGTTCACTGATCCTTTTTTCTATTTAATCTAGTGAGTGGCTGAGCTCCTCTAGTAAATTTCTCAGTTCAGTTATTGTGTTCTTCAGCTCCATGATTCCTGTTTGGTCCTTTTCTTAACATTTTCTATCTCTTAGTTAAAATTATAATTTTGTTCATGCATTGTTCTCTTGACCCCAGTGAGTACCTTTATGACAGTTATTTTTAATTCTCTGTCAGATAGATCATATAATTCCATTTCATTAGGGTAGTTCTCTGGAGATTTATGTTGTTACATTGTTTGGCACACCTTTTCCTTGGCTTTCTGTGTTAGTGTCTGTGCACTAGACAAAGCAGACTGGCCTTGTACAGGAGGAGACTCCCACCAGTCAGCCTGGCCAGCAATTCTGAGGGCCTCTCAGTCGTTCATGCTAACCTAGTCCATTTCTTTTGTTCTTTGCAGTCTCCAGGTGTCTAGGGTCATTGGACACTCTGTCCAACTTCTTCCCTCCACAGGGAGAATCTGGGAACTGGGTTTTTTAAAAAAACCTGCTTGCTCTATGCTGAAACATGAAAGGATACTATGGTGACTGCCAGCCCAAATCTCTCTCTGTTCTCACTAGCCCCCAGGTGGCTAGATTTTGCCAGGTCACATCAACATTCCAAGACAAGCAAGTCAGATGCCAGTCCTGTAGGAAACCCCCAGAAAGTTGTGGTATTAGAAGCCTGAAGAAATCTTTCCCTTGCCAAGGAGAATCAGGCAGCTATGGCTTTTGTTTGTTCACTCTGTGCTGAGTAGAGGGGAGAAGCCATGGTATCTACCAGTCCACATAGCTGTCTCTGTTCTCCTCTGTGTGGTTAGACTGTGCTGGATACATCAGAGCTCCAAGACTGGCAAGATGGAAGCCAGTTGTATGGGAAGCCCCCTCAGAAAAGTTGGGGCACTGGACATGTGAAACAACTCTTTTCCTTCCTAGGAGAAACTGGGAGCTAAGGTTTTTCTTCTTGATCATATAGAGCTGTGCTGGGGGTAGCAATTCTGGCAAAAGGGTGTCCCTAGTAGCTTCAGCAAGTCTGGCTTACTGTTTGCCTGGGGTGCATGAGACTTTCAGTTGGTTTCTGGATTTCTCACTGAGAGAATCTGTCCATGAATTGCTGCTGAATTGGTGTGTTTGTGGGGGGAAGGAGGGCCCAGGTCTTCCTACTCTGGATCCATCTCAGATATTACTCTGAGATGACTTCTTGAATGGAATCATCCTGCTTTCTTAAAGCTGGGCATGTAAGCACCTGATCTCTAAATTGCCCCTTCTTCTGTGTTCATAAGAAGGCACCAGTATCTGGCATCAGTAGGTATCCTGGCAAAGGGACCTGGCTAGATGAGAGGGAGAGGAATCATACAGGTGCACTGAGTTTATCTTTGTTCCTGAGAATAGGAGATGTGAGAAAACTGGGAAATGAGAGTCTTCCTCCTGTGGCCTTGATAAGGGGACTAATACCCACCATTTGTGGGTCTGCTCCTTCTTAAGGTACCCTAGCGGCTGGAATGGAGCCCAGAGAGCAGACATAAGAAAAGACTACCATAAGAGGGACGAGCAATACTTAGAAGAGGCTTGCATGAAACCAAACCAATAGTAGAGAACAATGATAACTTTAAAAATAAGATCAGGATGTAAAGATTGCAGTAGAGCATAAAAAGACTTTCTGAAACCAGAAGATAAGATCTGCAGACAAATTAAGTAGATGGAAAAGAGGTAGTACTTAAGTAATAGGAAGTAAAATTTCCAAGGTAAATTAAAGGACTGAGTCTGCTGGTTGGAAGGTTTCAGTAAGTTGTGGGCAAGACAAATGAGTCATAGCTTGGTAAATTACTGGTCTGAGAATAAAAAGAAAACCTATACTCTTCCAGAAAGAAAGTACAAGTTACTTACAGAGGAAGAAGTATCATGGGGGCATCAACTTTCTTATCTATAACACTTGAGGCAGAGAAGACTGGAGTGAATCAGGCAAAGATTACCAGAAAAAAAAACCTGTATACTGAGAATACTGTAGCAAGGTCTTACTCCCCTGTCAGAGGGATAGGAATATATTTGAGGATATGCAAGGATTCAAAGGACATGTCACCCACATCTTTTATCAGAGAAAAAAGATGTTAAGAAACGATCTAACCAAACAATAAATGAATCAGCTTAAAGGCTTCAGGATAGAGGGAGGATGGAAAAGAAAACAAATAATGTTGAGCAAGAATCTGTACAATATATAATTAGTTATATTTGGATGGATAATAAAAGACCATTTAGAAATGTGTAAGAGAAGTGCTCAAAATAGAAGAGACATATTTCAAGGGAAAAAACCTGGAACTAAAAGTACTGAAGAAGAAAGAGGGGAAGTAAAAGTTTTCCACAGGTCTCATGTTGCGTGTGAGAGTGGGAAGTGAACGCATTCTAAAGATTTCATCCTGCAGAGGAGGAAGAACAGCAGGAGAATAGAGAATCTGGAGGAAATAGTTGGACACATCTTCATATAATGGGTCTGACTGAGTGACACAAAGGAGGCAGCTGGTAGAATGGAAGAGTACAGCTCCCAAACTAACAAGGAAAATAAAAGAATTGAACAGCAACTTGAGTTAATTAATACAAAGGAAATGGGGGAGAGGGATGAAATAAATAATGAACATTAAGTGAAATAAAAGAAGTCACTGATGACTTGTTTGCTAAATACAATACATACTTTTCAGCCTAAAGGTCAGTCTTGTTTGACCTCTCTGCAACATTTGGCACTCTTCATCAATCCCTCCTTCTTGTCACTCCTTCCTCCCTTGGCTTCCATGACATTACTTTCTTCTAGTTTTCCTCCTATTTCTCTGACCATTCCTTCTCAGCCTCCTTCAACTGCTCTTCAACCTCTGTTCATCTTGATGGCCAGTATTCTCCTGGGTTTTGCCTTACAGCCTCTCTGTAGACTCTCTCTTGGTGACTTCACCTACTTCCAAAGCTTCTGACCACCACCTACCATGGAGGACTCCCAAACTCTGTCTGTAGCCTAGGCTTCTCTTTTGAGCTCTAGACCCACAGAGCCAACTACCAATGGTCTCCACCTGGAGGCCCACAGTGACCTCAAACTCAACACATCCAAACTTTCCCCAAGTCTCCTGCTCCTTTATTCCCTCAAACAAAACAAAAACCCTTATCAAGCTGATGGAAGGAAACAGCATACCATTTTACTTTTTATTGCTTTATTAGTGATGGCAAGGTTTTAAAAAATATTTTATCAATCAATTGCATGTATGTGTGTGTGTGTGTGTGTGTGTGTGTGTGTGTGTACACGAATCCTTTCCCCACTTGATATTCCTTATACCCCTTCCTTCCTCTCTGCCCTGTGCCTTAATTTGGGTCCCCATCATGCCTCAACCAGACTACTGCAGCACTTTCCCTAATGCTCTTCCTGTTCCCAGTCTGCTAGTTAATGCACCTATATTTGACTCTTCAGTCCCAGTGATATGTTTATCATACAAATCTGATCATGTCACTCCCTTGCTTAAAATATTTCGGTTGCTTCCTATTGCCTTCAAAGTGAAAAACAAACTTGCTGGCATGGTTCATACAGGGCCCCCCATGATCTGACCCCTGCCTATTCCCTCTGGCCTGTCTCTCACCATTCCACACTGTACCTTATATTCCTTCTTCCAGCTTCCGGGAGGTACCTTCTCCTTCCCTGCTCCCTGCCATAGCACCGCTCATCTCTAGCCTGTTTTGTCCTTCTTCCCTTCTCTATTTGCCCAACTTAAATTCATTCTTCAAAATTATGCTAAGTGAAATAATTCAGACAGAGAAAGACAAATACCATACGATATCACTTATACATGGAATCTAAAAAAAATAAAATAAAAGAACAAACATAACAAAACAGAAATAGATCAGATACAGAGAACAAACTAGTGGTTGCCAGAGGAGAGGGGAGTGGGAGGATGGGCAAAACAGGTAAAGAGGATTAAGAGGTACAAACTTACAGTTACAAAATAAGTCATGGGGATGTTCTGTACAGCACAGGGAACATAGCCAATAATATTGTGATAACTTGTACGGTGATAGATGGTAACTAGACTCATAGTGGTGACCATTTCATAATGTATAAAAATACTGAGAGGACGAGAGGAAGATGGCGGAAGAGTAAGACGCGGCGACCACTTTCCTCCCCACAGATACACCAGAAATACATCTACACGTGGAACAACTCCTACAGAACACCTACTGAACACTGGCAGAAGACCTCAGACCTCCCAAAAGGCAAGAAAGTCCCCACGTACCTGGGTAGGGCAAAAGAAAAAAGAATAAACAGAGACAAAGAATAGGGACGGGCCCTGCACCAGTGGGAGGGAGCTGTGAAGGATGAAAGGTTTCCACACACTAGGAAGCCCCTTCGCGGGTGGAGACTGCGGGTGGTGGCGGGGGAAAGCTTCGGAGCCGCGCAGGAGAGCGCAGCAACAGGGGTGCGGAGGTCAAATTGGGGAGATTCCCACACAGAGGATCGGTGCCGACCAGCACTCACCAGCCCGAGAGGCTTGTCTGCTCACCCGCCGGGGCGGGTGGGGCTGGGAGCTGAGGCTCGGCTTCGGTCGGAGTGCAGGGAGAGGACTGGGGTTGGCGGCGTGAACACAGCCTGCAGGGGGTTAGTGCACCACGGCTAGCCGGGAGGGAGTCCGGGGAAAAGTCTGGACCTGCCGAAGAGGCAAGAGACTTTTTCTTCCCGCTTTGTTTCCTGGTGCATGAGGAGAGGAGATTAAGAGCGCTGCTTAAAGGAGCTCCAGAGACGGGCGCGAGCCGCGGCTAAAAGCGCGGACCCCAGAGACGGGCAGGAGACGCTAAGGCTGCTGCTGCTGCCGCCACCAAGAAGCCTCTGTGTGAGCACAGGTCACTATCCACACCTACCTTCCAGGGAGCCTGTGCAGCCCGCCGCTGCCAGGGTCCCGGGATCCAGGGACAACTTCCCCGGGAGAACGCACGGTGCGCCTCAGGCTGGTGCAATGTCACGCCCGCACTCCGTACCCCTCCCTGCCCCCAGCCTGAGTGAGCTGGAGGCCCTGAATCAGTGGCTCCTTTAACCCCGTCCTGTCTAGGCGAAGAACAGACGCCCTCCGGCAACCTACACGCAGAGGCCGGGCCAAATCCAAAGCTGAGCCCTGGGAGCTGTGAGAACAAAGAAGAGAAAGGGAAATCTCTCCCAGCAGCCTCAGAAGCAGTGGATTAAAGCTCCACAATCAACTTGATGTACCCTGCATCTGTGGAATATATGAATAGACAACGAATCATCCCAAATTGAGGAGGTGGACTTTGAGAGCAAGATTTATTATTTTTTCCCCTTATCCTCTTTTTGTGTGTATGTGTATGCTTCTGTGTGAGATTTTGTCTGTATAGCTTTGCTTCCACCATTTGTCCTAGGGTTCTATCCGTCCTTTTTTTTTCTTTTTAAAAAAAATGTTTTTTTCTTAATAATTATTTTTTATTTTAATAACTTTATTTTATTTTATCTTCCTTTATTTTATTTTATCTTCTTTAGTTCTTTCTTTCTTTCCTTCCTTCCCGCCTGCCTGGCTTCCTCCCTCCCTCCCTCCCTCCCTCTCTCTCTCTCTCTCTCTTTCTTTCTTTCTTTCTTTCTACTTTTTCTCCCTTTTATTCTGAGCCGTGTGGATGAAAGTTCTTGGTGCTACAGCCAGGAGTCAGTGCTGTGCCTCTGAGGTGGGAGAGCCAACTTCAGGACACTGGTCCACAAGAGACCTCCCACCTCCACATAATATCAAATGGCGAAAATCTCCCAGAGATCTCCATCTCAACATCAGCACCCAGCTTCACTCGACAACCAGCAAGCTACAGTGCGGGACACCCTATGACAAACAACTAGCAAGACAGGAACACAACCCCACCCATTAGCAGAGAGGCTGCCTAAAATCATAATAAGTCCACAGACACCCCAAAACACACCACCAGATGTGGACCTGCCCACCAGAAAGACAAGATCCAGCCTCATCCACCAGAACACAGGTACTAGTCCCCTCCACCAGGAAGCCTACACAACCCACTGAGCCAACTTTAGCCACTGGGGACAGACACCAAAAACAACGGGAACTATGAACCTGCAGCCTACAAAAAGGAGACCCCAAACACAGTAAGATAAGCAAAATGAGGAGACAGAAAAACACACAGCAGATGAAGGAGCAAGATAAAAACCCAACAGACCTAACAAATGAAGAGGAAATAGGCAGTCTACCTGAAAAAGAATTCAGAATAACGATAGTAAAGATGATCCAAAATCTTGGAAATAAAATAGACAAAATGCAAGAAACATTTAACAAGGACCTAGAAGAACTAAAGATGAAACAAGCAACGATGAACAACACAATAAATGAAATTAGAAGTACTCTAGATGGGATCAATAGCAGAATAACTGAGGCAGAAGAATGGATAAGTGACCTGGAAGATAAAGTAGTGGAAATAACTACTGCAGAGCAGAATAAAGAAAAAAGAATGAAAAGAATTAAGGATAGTCTCAGAGACCTCTGGGACAACATTAAACGCACCAACATTCGAATTATAGGGGTTCCAGAAGAAGAAGAGATAAAGAAGGGGACTGAGAAAATATTTGAAGAGATTATAGTTGAAAACTTCCCTAATAT
Organism: Orcinus orca; assembly: GCF_937001465.1. Lineage (NCBI taxonomy): Eukaryota > Metazoa > Chordata > Mammalia > Artiodactyla > Delphinidae > Orcinus > Orcinus orca. The sequence goes on from NC_064560.1 coordinate 107,389,189, forward strand.
GGGAAAGGAAATAGTTAATAAAGTCCAGGAAGCACAGAGAGTTCCATACAGGATAAATCCAAGGAGAAATATGCCAAGACACATATTAATCAAACTGTCAAAAATTAAATACAAAGAAAACATATTAAAAGCAGCAAGGGAAAAAACAACAAATAACACACAAGGGAATCCCCATAAGGTTAACAGCTGATCTTTCAGCAGAAACTCCAAGCCAGAAGGGACTGGCAGGACATATTTAAAGTGATGAAAGAGAAAAACCTGCAACCAAGGTTACTCTACCCACCAAGGATCTCATTCAGATTTGATGGAGAAATTAAAACCTTTACAGACAAGCAAAAGCTGAGAGTTCAGCCCCACCAAACCAGCTTTACAACAAATGCTAAAGGAACTTCTCTAGGCAAGAAACACAAGAGAAGGAAAAGACCTACAATAACGAACCCAAAACAATTAAGAAAATGGGAATAGGAACATACATATCAATAATTACCTTAAATGTAAATGGACTAAATGCTCCCACCAAAAGACACAGATTGGCTGAATGGATACAAAAACAAGACCCATCTATATGCTGTCTACAAGAGACCCACTTCAGACCTAGAGACACATACAGACTGAAAGTAAGGGGATGGAAAAAGATATTCCATGTAAATGGAAACCAAAAGAAAGCTGGAGTAGCAATTCTCATATCAGACAAAATAGACTTTAAAATGAAGACTATTAGAAGAGACAAAGAAGGACACTACATAATGATCAAGGGATCGATCCAAGAAGAAGATATAACAATTGTAAAGATTTATGCACCCAACATAGGAGCACCTCAGTACATGAGGAAAATACTAACAGCCATAAAAAGGGAAATCGACAGTAACACATTCATAGTAGGGGACTTCAACACCCCACTTTCACCAATGGACAGATCATCCAAAATGAAAATAAATAAGGAAACACAAGCTTTAAATGATACATTAAACAAGATGGACTTAATTGATATTTATAGGACATTCCATCCAAAAACAACAGAATACACATGTTTCTCAAGTTCTCATGGAACATTCTCCAGGATAGATCATATCTTGGGTCACAAATCAAGCCTTGGTAAATTTAAGAACATTGAAATTCTATCAAGTATCTTTTCCGACCACAACGCTATGAGACTAGATATCAATTACGGGAAAAGATCTGTAAAAAATACAAACACATGGAGGCTAAACAATACACTATTTAATAACTAAGTGATCACTGAAGAAATCAAAGAGGAAATAAAAAAAATACCTAGAAACAAATGACAATGGAGACACAACGACCCAAAACCTATGGGATGCAGCAAAAGCAGTTCTAAGAGGGAAGTTTATAGCAATACAATCCTACCTTAAGAAACAGGAAACATCTTGAATAAACAACCTAACCTTGCACCTAAAGCAATTAGAGAAAGAAGAACAAAAAAACCCCAAAGTTAGCAGAAGGAAGGAAATCATAAAAATCAGATCAGAAATAAATGAAAAGGAAATGAAGGAAACGGTAGCAAAGATCAGTAAAACTAAAAGCTGGTTCTTTGAGAAAATAAACAAAATTGATAAACCATTAGCCAGACTCATCAAGAAAAAAAGGGAGAAGACTCAAATCAATAGAATTAGAAATGAAAAAGAAGTAACAACTGACACTGCAGAAATACAAAAGATCATGAGAGATTACTACAAGCAACTCTATGCCAATAAAATGGACAACCTGGAAGGAATTCTTAGAAATGCACAACCTGCCAAGACTGAATCAGGAAGAAGTAGAAAATATGAACAGACCAATCACAAGCACTGAAGTTGAAACTGTGATTAAAAATCTTCCAACAAACAAAAGCCCAGGACCAGATGGCTTCACAGGCGAATTCTATCAAACATTTAGAGAAGAGGTAACAGCTATCCTTCTCAAACTCTTCCAAAATATAGCAGAGGGAGGAACACTCCCAAACTCATTCTACGAGGCCACCATCACCCTGATACCAAAACCAGACAAGGATGTCACAAAGAAAGAAAACTACAGGCCAATATCACTGATGAACATAGATACAAAAATCCTCAACAAAATAGTAGCAAACAGAATCCAACAGCACATTAAAAGGATCATACACCATGATCAAGTGGGGTTTATTCCAGGAATGCAAGGATTCTTCAATATATGCAAATCAATCAACGTGATACACCATCTTAACAAACTGAAGGAGAAAAACCATATGATCATCTCAGTAGATGCAGAGAAAGCTTTTGACAAAATTCAACACCCATTTATGATAAAAACCCTGCAGAAAGTAGGCATAGAAGGAACTTTCCTCAACGTAATAAAGGCCATATATGACAAACCCACAGCCAACATTGTCCTCAATGGTGAAAAACTGAAAGCATTTCCACTAAGATCAGGAACAAGACAAGGTTGCCCACTCTTACCACTCTTATTCAACATAGTTTTGGAAGTTTTAGCCACAATAATCAGAGAAGAAAAGGAAATAAAAGGAATCCAAATCGGAAAAGAAGTAAAGCTGTCACTGTTTGCAGATGACATGACACTATACATAGAGAATCTTAAAGATGCTACCAGAAAACTACTAGAGGTAATCAATGAATTTGGTAAAGTAGCAGGATACAAAATTAATGCACAGAAATCTCTGGCATTCCTATACACTAATGATGAAAAATCTGAAAGTGAAATCAAGAAAACACTCCCATTTACCATTGCAACAAAAAGAATAAAATATCTAGGAATAAACCTACCTAAGGAGACAAAAGACCTGTATGCAGAAAATTATAAGACACTGATGAAAGAAATTAAAGATGATACAAATAGATGGAGAGATATACCATGTTCTTGGATTGGAAGAATCAACATTGTGAAAATGACTCTACTACCCAAAGCAATCTACAGATTCAATGCAATCCCTATCAAACTACCACTGGCATTTTTCACAGAACTAGAACAAAAAATTTCATAATTTGTATGGAAACACAAAAGACCCCGAATAGCCAAAGCAATCTTGAGAACGAAAAACGGAGCTGGAGGAATCAGGCTCCCTGACTTCGGACTATACTACAAAGCTACAGTAATCAAGACAGTATGGTACTGGCACAAAAACAGAAAGATAGATCAATGGAACAGGATAGAAAGCCCAGAAATAAACCCATGTACATATGGTCACCTTATCTTTGATAAAGGAGGCAGGAATGTACAGTGGAGAAAGGACAGCCTCTTCAATAAGTGGTGCTGGGAAAACTGGACAGGTACATATAAAAGTATGAGATTAGATCACTCCTTAACACCATACACAAAAATAAGCTCAAAATGGATTAAAGACCTAAATGTAAGGCCAGAAACTATCAAACTCTTAGAGGAAAACATAGGCAGAACACTCTATGACATAAATCACAGCAAGATCCTTTTTGACCCACCTCCTAGAGAAATGGAAATAAAAACAAAAATAAACCAATGGGACCTAATGAAACGTCAAAGCTTTTGCACATCAAAGGAAACCATAAACAAGACCAAAAGACAACCCTCAGAATGGGAGAAAATATTTGCAAACGAAGCAACTGACAAAGGATTAATCTCCAAAATTTATAAGCAGCTCATGCAGCTCAATAACAAAAAAACAAACAACCCAAATCAAAAATGGGCAGAAGACCTAAATAGACATTTCTCCAAAGAAGATATACAGTCTGTCAACAAACACATGAACGAATGCTCAACATCAGTAATCATTAGAGAAATGCAAATCAAAACTACAATGAGATATCATCTCACACCAGTCAGAATGGCCAGCATCAAAAAATCTACAAACAATAAATGCTGGAGAGGGTGTGGAGAAAAGGGAACCCTCTTGCACTGTTGGTGGGAATGTAAATTGATACAGCCACTGTGGAGAACAGTATGGAGGTTCCTTAAAAAACTACAAATAGAACTACTATATTACCCAGCAATCCCACTACTGGGCATATACCCTGAGAAAACCATAATTCAAAAAGAGTCATGTACCAAAATGTTCATTGCAGCTCTATTTACAACAGCACGGAGATGGAAACAACCTAAGTGTCCATCATCGGATGAATGGATAAAGAAGATGTGGCACATATATACAATGGAATATTACTCAGCCATAAAAAGAAACGAAATTGAGCTATTTGTAATGAGGTGGATGGACCTAGAGTCTGTCATACAGAGTGAAGTAAGTCAGAAAGAGAAAGACAAATACTGTATGCTAACACATATATACGGAATTTAAGGGAAAAAAATGCCATGAAGAACCTAGGGGTAAGACAGGAATAAAGACACAGACCTACTAGAGAATGGACTTGAGGATATGGGGAGGGGGAAGGGTAAGCTGGGACAAAGCGAGAGAGTGGCATGGACATATATACACTACCAAATGTAAATAGATGGCTAGTGGGAAGCAGCCACATAGCACAGGGAGATCAGCTCGGTGCTTTGTGACCACCTAGAGGGGTGGGATAGGGAGGGTGGGAGGGAGGGAGATGCAAGAGGGAAGGGATATGGGAACATATGTATATGTATAACTGATTCACTTTGTTATAAAGCAGAAACTAACACACCATTATAAAGCAATTATACTCCAATAAAGATGTAAAAAATAAAAAATAAAAATATTGAATCACTGTGTTTTATACCTGAAGCTAACATAATTTGTATGTCAACTATACTTCAATAAATAAAACACTTGACTTCTGGTGGTCCCTCTGGAGAGCCTTCCTCATCCCTGACCCCACCTCCTTGGGAGGGTTAGGTGCCCCAGCTATGTGCTCCCACTGCAATTGTGTTTACCTATCCTGGTGTACATCCCATCATTTTACAGTTGCCTTTTTACCTATCTTCCTGCCAGGCTGTGAGCTCCTTAAGTGTAGGCCTACACCTTGCTCATCATTATATTCTCAGAACTTAATGCATGCCTGGCATACAGTAGACATTTAATGCATTTTTGAATGAGTGAGCAAATACCTGATAAAATGAAATATCTTTCCTACAGTTTCTTTCTGAGGCCTCCTTTCCTGACTACAGGATTCACTCGCAGAAGGGGAAGTAATCACAGTTGCACACTGCCATCTCCTCTGTCCAGTGAGAGAGGTTGCTCCTTTGAGAAACTCTCTCCATCCCAGGTGGTGTTTGAAGGGGGGTCTCTACATCTGCCTACCTTGTAAAACTTCCCTGCCTTTGGCCCTGGCCCTCTGGACCTTCCTGGGGAAGCACTACTAATACCGATGTCTTTCCCCAAGGTCCTCCCTGTTTCAAAAGAGACTCTAAACCTGAATGTCCAAACAGATACTGAAAAAGGGGCCAAAGCCCCAGGGGCCAGTCAGTTCTAAAGGGTGCCTTGTTGGCCTTCCCTCCCCTTCCTGTTTGCCACTGCCTGGTTCATGCTGAGTTTGGGGTGGGGTGGGGTCCTGTGTGCTGAAGCTGGAGCCTCCTCATACAGTGCTTCAGGGTATCTTAGGGTGGACTATGGCTATGATGGTGAGAGCCCAGGACTCTGGGATGGGGGACCAGAAGGCAGGAGGCAGGGCAGGGCAAGGACATGGCTCAAACTTGTGTGAGAGTGTATTAGTTAAGGCTCTTCAGAGAAACAGAACCAATAGGATGTGTATACAGAAAAGTATAGATAATATATAGATAGTCTGTATACACCCACACACATAAACACACATGCGCACACACACACACACACACAGATTTATTATAAGGAGTTGGTTCATGTCATTATGGAGGGCGACAATACGTGGAGGGTGTTGGCAAGCTGGAGACCTGGGAGTCTGATGGTGTGCTTCCAGTCTGAATGCCAGCAGGCTCAAGGCCCAGGAAGAGTCCATGTTTCAGTTCAAGGTCTAAGACAGGAAAAAGTAAATTTTTCAATTTGAAGACAGACAGGAGGATTCTCTCTTACTTGAGGGAGTGTCAGGCTTTTTCCTCTATTCAGAGCTTCAATGGATTGGATGAGGCCTACCCACATTAGGGAGTGCAATCTGCTTTACTCAGCTGATTTAAATGTTAATCTCATCCCAAAATACACTCATAGAAACACCCAGAATGTTTGGCCAGATAGCTGGGCACCCCATGGCCCGCCCAGTCAAGTTGACACATAAAATTAACCATCACAGAGGGCAATAGTGTGAGCAGAAAACTCCTAACTCTAGCTTTTGGAAGATTCCCCCACAACAACATATACCCCTGCCCTGTTATTTAGACTTCCCAGAGAGGGTGGTTCCACCTGTTAAGAAGCATTTCTGGAAATTTATGGAGGCATTCGTCACAATGATGGGGGCGGGGGGCGGGTGGTGCCACTGATACTTAGTGGACATGGGCAGAAATGTCAGATGTTCTACAGTGGTCAGGACAGTCCACACCACAAAGGACTATGTTGCTGGACTTTCAAACATCCCACTGGATGTTCATGTCTGTGAAAATCTTGTTCATAATTATCTGGGTCTAGCATCCAATTTCATTTTATATATAAACACAAAGGATTTTTTTTTTTACAGTTTTAACATATATTGAATTTCTCAGGAGTGCAAGATTGAATGAAGGTGGTAAACTTTGTTCAGAATTTTTACTGAGGGTTGTTCACCATTCTGGAAAATAATATGAATGGCAATGCCAATCACAGTAGTTGAGTGGCCCTTAAAACACGTGTGTATCTGTGTGCATTTATATCTACTGTATTCATGGTCATTCTGCATGTAGGTGCAGACATCCAGCTACTCACTAGATCTTCCAGTTGTAGCTGTGTACACACTTTTTTCAGGTACTGACATACTTATTATTTTACTTTAAAACTGCTTTTCTTTGTTTCTTGAATATAATGTAGTGAATGTATTAATTTTTCTGAAATTATGCATTTTAGAAGGGAAATTCTTTGTATAGGCAGATTGTTTTACCTCTGGTTTTCATTTGAGCATAACAAAGGGAGAGTTACAAACGATTTGTTATAAAAAGAGCACTGGGTTTAATGTGACTGAGAGCCACTATTCCAAGTGAGCCAGTGTCCTGAAGAAATGCTCATCTGTCTGTCAGTCCCAAGCCTGGTCCCAGGGGGCCTGTGTACAGTGAGGAGACTGGGTCCCCAATAACTTTTTCTTCCACTTTGGGGTAACTTCAGAAATTAACAGATCCCTAGGCAAGTGGCTGATGTTTCCTGCTCCTTAGTGTCACTGAGACTTTACTTTGTTTAACCAAGGGGTGGAAGGATCAAGAGGCTCCCTGCTTAGTTCCTCCCAGGAGCTTATAGGCTCCGCCTCCTCCATGAAGGCTGCCTGGATCAGTTCCTCCTCAAGGAACCTCTCTCTCGCCTCTCCTGATCTTCCTACGCTTGCTCCATCTTAACTTCTTTCCATGAGTTCATTTCCTATCATCTCCTCAAATGGATTGTAAATTTCTTGAGGGGAGAGGTTGATGTGTCCTGTGTCCTAAGGTGCTCATTAAGAATGTTGAATGAATGAACGAATGAATGAATGAATGGATATATCATGTGGAGGAAATATTGGATTGCTTTACTAATTTAATCCCAGTGTCTGTGGAAATCAAATAGAAGGGACTGTTTTGTGCTTTATAAACAGCCCCAGCTCACCAGCTAGCCCCCTAGTGGTGCCTTGGGCTTTAATCTGCAATTTAATTAGCCCTGGCCCCTGATTCTAGAAGAAATGGAGAACAGCCATGAGCTTAAGCAGGAGAGAGCTGGGCTATCACCAGCGTGACATATGGCACCATGTAACACCTGCCAGCTTCCATTTAGGTTACTTTACTTCTAAATGTTAGAAGTGTTCATTATTTTGAGGTGCTAGATAATTAAGACCTTTTATTGACTGCCTGAAACCAAGAATCTGAGCTACTTTTGGATGATTAGGAGTGTGTACAAAGTAGCTGGAGGTGTAGTGGGTGTAGGGAACACAGTTCTGGATTTGGATTCAAAAGACTGGCTTGATCCCTGACTTTTCCACCAGCTAGCTGTATGGCCATGGACAAGCCAGTTCGTATTTCCAGGTTAAAAGTCTATGAGTCAATGAAATGCAGTAAACAACTGTTTAAAGGAACTACACAGTGATGCATTGGCAGAGATAGATGTGCCATGAAGCAAAAGATGCTTAAGCTTTAAAGCCCCTCATTACACTGACCCTTCCCAAGGCCCTGTGCCTTTGAGTTTGAATGCTGTCATATGTACATTGTTCCTTTCTTTAGGTACTTCACGTAACAGACAATTCTGATCAAAAAAAATATGAGTGAAAGTCTGGATACCTGGGATTTACTAGTTTTAATATTAAACTTGAGCCACATTGTACATTTTTTTGTAGTTAAGAATTGTCCCAGCAAGAATTTTCTACTGTAAGGTCCATGTCATGTTCCTATTAGTTTTGCTATAGTCTTATTCCTCGTTGTCCAGGAGTTCTGGACATTCGACTTAAATACTGCAGATGCACTTTTCTTCCTTTGTTTTCCTAGAAGAGCTTTGCCTGTGGCCTCTTGGAAGGCATGGCTGGGTTAGGTAAATTATGCATTGAGTTGACAGCGTTCAGTAGAACAGATCCTTATTCCATAGCAACCTGATTTGGACACCTGCCTTAATCAAACTGAGAGAATTTGGGGGGACTCAGGAATTCTCTTAATTGTTGGGTAAGCATGAGAGACAAGCTCCATGGTTTAGCATCATACTGTTAGCCCAAGAAGGCAGAGCAGAGAAAGCAGATGGTGAAGGAGGTGAACATCTTTAGGCTGAAATTTCTTACAAGCACCCACAAGGCATCTCTCCTCAGCTTGCTTTTCAGAACCACTATAAGGGCCTTGCAGCCTGGTTTGCATACCCACCCCGATCAAAGTGGGGACTGTTTATCTGGGCTTAGGAATTCTCTTTATTAGTTTTTCTTGTTTACTGGTATTTTATTCCCTTTTGCCTGAAGGAGAGAAAGAACTGTTTTCTTTCTTTGTTTATTCTTCCTGGTCATTTTCACCAAAAATGAGGTTACATCTCCACTTCTGACTTCAATTTGTGTTGAAGACGAGCCCCAGCATTTTGTTATTGTTTTGCCGATGACCTCTGTTTTCCCAATATAATCACTTCCTCCTCAGAATTACGACCCACTAGGATCCCTATGGCTGACAGTAAAAACTCCAGATCGGTGGACAGCTGAAATGGGTTTACAGTTAACATTTACTTTGCCTGTCTGAAACCTACATTATCCATTTATGCTTTTTCTCATTTAAGTTTAATTTCCACATGTTTGTTAGTTGGATTTAAAATCGCATTTAGTTTTAAAACAGCTTTGAATTTGCCTTTTATCTTTTTGGCTCAGATTTACCTTTTAGTTTATATTATTTTTGTTTCATCCTCAACTAGCCATGAACTGGATTAGAAGAACTGGGTTATACCCCAGCTCTGATCAGTGTGACCTTGTCACCTAGCATGCATTACTTAATTTCATCAGACTGGGGCTTAATAAACATGATGGTCCCTCTCTTTACAGTGTTTGAGTGTCCTGTGAATTGGCTTTGTTTTATTCACTCTTGTTTCTGTTAGCATTTTTAGAACAATTTTCAAATTTATATGGGAGCACATTGTCATCATATGAGCCTAATGATAATTAGGAATGGCTAGAATAAGTGCCAGCATAGTATTTATGATTTATAAATACTGATCTTGGGAAATGCTGAGAAATGTTTACATTTAAATAAGAAGAGTGTCTATCGTGTTGGGGGGTTGGAGGGCTGTTCTCTGAGAGGAGAATGTGGGAATAGCCCAATTTTATGGGCTGCCTGGTTTTACAATAGCACTAAGCTTGTCATTGTGCCGCCCAGTCTTCAAGCGGGCTGAGAGATGCTGTGAACAGTGTCAGAAGGGCCACATTTTTGTATAGGTTAAAAAAAAAAAAAGCAAGACCTCTATGTCTCCTGGTTTTATGCATGACACAGACCCTCCTCCCTTCTGCCCTGCATGCCAGTCTCCTGCTGTCCTGTTACGGTTGGTGTCAGAAATCTTGCCTGTGGTGAAGTTCAGCCTGTGAGCTTCAGAGACTTGGAGTGTTTTCTTGTGGGGGGGAGGAATCCCTGCAGTGATTAGGAGGTGGAGAAGGGACAAAGCGTGGGGCAGCCTAGAAGGGAAAGCACTGGCATCCTTCTCTCCCTCCCGCGTCTTCTCCGCAGGCCTTGTGAATGGCAGAGCTGAAAGAGAGCTGACTTAGGGAGTGGGCTGCTTTCAGACACACCGGCAGAGGAGGTGGTGCAGGGTGCGGACATGTAGGTCTGTGCTGAACTTTACAGTGTGCAAGTGCTCTCACATCATCTTGTGGGGGTAGGTCAGAGGCTCCAGAATCATTTTATAGTCATAATAATTGGATTTCAGAGCGGTTAAGTGAATTTCCCAAGAGCACACAGTTTTTAAAGAAAGGGTAGGGCCAAACCCAAATCCAGAAATCTGGCATTGGAAGCCTCCCATGCCACAAAACATCTCCCTCTCTTGGTTCATCTTTGGTGCCTCAAGTTCAACTCTTCAAAATTAATTTCTGTGGGAATGTAATGGACTTTTTTCTCCTATGAGACATCCGTATTTCAATTCTTGAGGAAACATTAAGCCTGAGCGTGAGTTAGTCAGATGGCTCCTTCCCACTTGAGTGCAGATACTATAGAAGGAGTTTCTCGTCAGGCGGGAAGGAGAGGGCTGGAGAAGCCAGGCGTGGCCGGCAACTGCAGGCCACCCAAGGGCCTGGACTCTTGGGGTGGTGGGGCTGTGAGAATGAGTACAAAGAAGGCAGCCCAGGAGGCCACTGGAAGAGGAAGCTTGGGAGGAGGGCAGAAGGTCAACTGCCTTCTTTTTACTGGGCCAGCTAAGGCCTGTCCAGGGCCCTTGTGGTTCCAGCAGTCATTTGGTACAGCAGAAAACACTGAATTCCTTGGAGCCATTGAAAGGCTTTCATTCAAGCCTCAATGGCTTTCATTGGAGGCTTGAAAGTTTGGAAGCTCTGTGTAAGAAGCAGTTTAGGAACAGTTCAGCCAGAAGCGGGTTGTGTTCCCTGCAGACCTATAATTCTAGGAACTGCACTGTTTCCTAATGGGATCACTGGTTATGGACTCATGGAACTGAAAAAGACTCCAGAGCCAGAGCAGAAGAGAAACTTAGAGGTCCTGCTGTCAGGGACTTGCCCAAGGCCACACGGTAAGTTAGTTTCACCCCAAACTGTTGCAATCAAATGTACTCACAAAGACCTCACAAGGGAGTTTGGGGAGGGAAGGTGGAAAACATGTTGTCAAACATTAGAGTATGACAAGTTCTCCTCAGAAAGTTCTCTATTCTACCAGGAATTTTAAAAGTGACAACTGAATGGGGCCTATGATATATTTTTAAGCGGTTTGGTGGTGTTACTGACATCTGAGTATTTCCAGTTTGTTTTTACAGCTTGGGTGGTGAACAGCAGCAGCAGCAACAAACTCTTACATCACACTTCTCTCTAAAAGCCAAAGCAGTTCCCTTCTGTAAATACAGTGTACAAAATGAGAGAGCCATTTGCATGTAGTAGCTCTCTGTATTAATTTTCCCCTTGTGCTTCCAAATCAGGCTAGGGGCTGCACAGTTCAGAGAAAGCCTCCATCTGTTCTCAGCAGGAGATCAGGGGAAGAACACTGCCTGGCAAGCAGGCTGCCTTCCTCCAAAGAGGCCAGGGCCCTTAAAACTCACAGATGACTACCCCCGCCTCCGCCAGCAAGGAGGCAGGAAAGTGCTCGCACCTGTGCACTCAGTCCACCTCAAGTCCAGGAAGCAGCCCTGGCAGCCAGCAGCGGGAAGGCCGCACGTACAGGGGCATGGGAATGGAGTTGCGTCTCTACCTTCTCACCTCTGGCACAAGGCAGGAGCGTGCTCCCTGGCTTAGCTGCTGCTGTCAGGAATTTCAGTTATCAGGCTTCTTTTCTAAACAGCGTTTCTCTCAGTGTAGTTCACAGGATGTTGCTGAATTCTCCTTTCTTTTCAGGGAGCTCCTCTCCGTGAAGGCCTAGGCCTCCCCTTTCTCAGGACAGGGTCCTTCCTGCCTGCACACTCTCTCATGGGCCTCCAGGGCCAGAGGATGAGTCCCTAGTGCTGTCCATCTGCTCTGTTTCCGCCTGCTCAATCCAGCAGATGTTCACTGAGGACAGACTCTGTGTCAGGCCTGGCGTGTGTGGCAAGGGAACTGTCTGTTGTCTGACCTTGTGGAGCCTACAGGCCAGTGAGGGAGACAGCTATGAGGTCATGAAGGGAGAGGGCTGAGAGGGACCTCAGGAGTGGGGTTGATGATGCAGATTCCATGTCTCCCCAGACTGAGGTATCTCTTGTCTTGTTGGGGCCACAGAGAACTTCAAGAATTGCCAGTGTCCATAAACAGAGACTCTGGGAATGTCCTTCTGTCTTCCCCACTCACTTGGCACCTGACCGTGTACTGTTTTGTACTGGACTGTTGCTTAGCTGTGCCTCTGAGTTCTTGCCTCAGCCAGATGACAAGCCTCTTCAGGTGGTGCCGCCGAATCCCATCTGCTTTCCCTAGCGCTTCCTCAGCCCAGGGCCCGGGGTGGAGGCAGGTGCTCCCTCCACAGGTGTTTGGCAACCACACTTGTGCTGGGGAAAGTCAGGCAGCTGGGACCTGGGGTAGGGCTCATGGCCAGTGGAGGCCTCAGGGGCTTGGCTGGCTTCCTTTGGCCCCCTTCTCCCCGGAGTGTAGCTCTTGACACAACCTGATTTGCTCCCAGACTTAAGGCCAATGGCTCATGACATAGTGGTGAGCAAGGAACCAGGCCACAGGGTGTGCCATCGCACAGAGGGGAAAGAGCATTTGACACGGGGATCTAGGTTTGGACCTCAGGCCCTCCAGTGCTTGTTAACTTGGGTCTCCATGTCTGTAAAATGGGATGATGATGTCTAGCTCCTAGCCTTGCGAAGATTAAAAGTAAATGTGTGTGAAAAAATGATGAATGTTTGATTGTTGCTTCATGGCTTATAAGGGATTTCTCATCCCTGATCTCATTTCAACCTCATAGTAGAGCAGGCATTATTATCATTTCCATTTTACAGATGAAAAACCTGAGGTTCAGAGAATGTTGACCTACTAGAGATCACACACTATTAAGAGGTAAACTGGGCCTGGAGCCTAGCCTGATTTTGGCCAACCTCTGTTACTGCCTGTCTAAAAGGACAGCAAGTACATGTGCAGTGTGGTACAGGGTTTTAAAGTCCTTTTGTGCCCACCAGCTGCTTATTTTTCCTAGAGGAATGTATAAATGCAACATATTGCTATATATAAAATACTTAGGGCATGATTTTCATGAAACTGCTGCAGCCAATGAAGCAATGAACCTTTGGTAATCATGTGGATACCACTGCTTAACTGGCTATCACTTATTGGTGACAATGACAGGTTATGAGGATTGTATAAAAACTGTAAGAATGTCTACAAGGTTCAATTATTATCTCTGGTGAGATATTTTGACTATGCTACAACATGTGAAAGTGTTTGTAAGAACTGTATATGCTTCTGCATCTGACAGAATCTGCTTATATCTTCAGAAAACTTTGTTATGAACAAATTCAAAACAGAAATATAGATCAATGGAACAGGATAGAAAGCCCAGAAATAAACCCATGCACCTATGTCAATTAATCTATAACAAAGGAGGCAAGACTACACAATGGAGAAAAGACAGTCTCTTCAATAAATGGTTCTGGGAAAACTGGACAGCTACATATAAAAAAATGAAATTAGAACATTCTTTAACATGATACACAAAATAAACTCAAAGTGGATTAAAGACCTAAATGTAAGACTGGATACTATAAAACTCTTAGAGGAAAACATAGGCAGAACACTCTTTGACATAAATTACAGCAATATCTTTTTCGATCCACCTCCTAGTGTAATGGAAATAAAAACAAAAATAAACAAATGGGACCTAATTAAACTCAAAAGCTTTTGCACAGCAAAGAAAACCATAAACAAAACAAAAAGACAACCCACAGGATGGGAGAAAGTATTTGCAAATGAAGTGACTGACAAGGGATTAATCTCCAAAATTTACAAACAGCTCATGTAGTTCAACATCAAAAAAACCCCCGAACAACCCAATCAAAAAATGGGCAGAAGACCAAAATAAACATTTCTCCAAAGAAGACATACACATGGTCAAGAGGCACATGAAAAGATGCTCAACATTGCTAATTATTAGAGAAATGCAAATCAAAACTACAATGAGATATCACCTCACACCAGTCAGAATGGCCATCATCAAAAATCTACAAACAATAAATGCTGGAGAGGGTATGGAGAAAAGTGACCCCCGCCTACACTGTTGGTGCGAATGTAAGCTGGTGCAGCCACTATGGAAAACACTATGGATGTTTTTTTAAGAAACTAAAAATAGAGCTACCATATGATCCAGCAATCCCACTCCTGGGCATATATCTGGAGAAAATCATGATTCAAAAGGACACATGCACCCCAATGTTCATTGCAGTGCTGTTTACAATAGCCAAGACATGGAAGCAACCTAAATGTCCATCAACAGATGAATGGATAAAGAAGATGTGGTACATACATACAATGGAATATTACTCAGCCACTAAAAAGAATGAAATAATGCCATTTGCAGCAACATGGATGGACCTGGAAGTTATCATACTAAGTGAAGTTAAGTCAGACAGAGAAAGACAAATATCATACGATATCACTCATATGTGGAATCTAATTAAAAATGATACAAATGAAACAGACTCACTGAACTTAGAGAATGAACTTATGTTTACCAGGAGGGAATGGTAGTGGGGGAGGGACAGATTGGGAGTTTGGGATTGACATGTACACACTGCTATATTTAAAATAGATAACCAACAAGGACCTACTGTATAGCACAGGGACCTCTGCCCAATGCTCTGTAATAACCTAAATGGGAAAAGAATAAATACATGTACATGTATAACTGAATCACTTTGCTATACAACTGACACTAACACAACGTTGTTAATCAACTATACTGCAATATAAAATAAAAATTTTTAAAAATAAAAAAGAGAAAACTTTGTTATGAACAAATTTAAATTACTCTTTCATGTCTGATTTCAGATATTTTAAGTGGTGCATCAGAGAATAGGAATGTTGATTATAGTGTTTATAAGGAAATGGATGAATATTCTACTCATAACTATTAAAATCTGCTAGACTTAGGCTAAACCTGATATATCAAGTTATAATAAAATAAGGTGAACATATTCCATCTTTAGCATGATTAGGGGAGAGGGTGTAGGGATAAGAATCCTAGGCTGAGCTTGGAAAGAAACAGCAACTGTTTGGCCAAAGGAAAGGGAGGTTGTGCAAGACAACAATGGGGTGGACAGGTGATGGCCCAGGGCAAAGTCTGGCAAAGTGCTTGGCCCCTCGTACTTGGGCAGTGAATGCAGAGGGACCAAGATCCACGCATTGCCTTCAGCTCTGCAGGCTACTTCTCAGGGTGTTTCCTGTGGAATTTCCAGAAGAAAGCCGGGGTGGTCAGCTTAGAGGAATATGTGGTTCATGTTGGAACACTGGACATACTACATTACTGGAAAGATACACACTGGATGACCTGCACAGTGAAACTCAACCTTCCAAATGCTGGCAATGATAGGAGATTCAGTTCCAATGACCAGTTGTTTATTGAATGGATGCCAGTGCAAATCAGAACAAATGCATTCTAACCATGACAGTCACAGGAAGGACACAAAGAATGGAGTGTCCCTGATCCCATGAAACAGCTCACTGGAATCTGTGAACTCTAGAACCTAGAATGGGAGGACTCTTATATCCCTGCCCCATGACCAGCCAAGATTAAGAGCCCTGGGAGGGCTGAGGTCACAGAGGTCTGGGTATCTGTGGGCCCACTCTCTCCCCAGAAGATCCCTCACCCACATGGAGCCATGTGCAGAGCATGGGTGGTGTGACTACTGGATGGGAGTCTGGCTCCTGACTGCAGGTGGCGTGAGCACAACTGGAATCTGGCAGGAGATCCTTGGCACTGGTCAACCCATCAAACGAGGTAAGTCCTTGGAGTCTGAGCAGGAACAGGAGACTATTCCATGCTTTGGCAGGGATTGGGAAGATGTTAGAATGTGGGGCTCAGAACAGGTCTATGGAGTTGAAAAAACATGGCTTTTTACCTCAACTTTTCAATCAACTGAGCAACATTGGGTAGGTGGCTTCATTTCTTTGAGCCTCTGTTTCTTCATCTTCATCTGTAAAATAGGGATGGGCATTATAACTTTCTTGTTAGGCCGTTGAGGGCAGTAAATTAGACAATGTATGTAGAGCACGCAGCACTGTGCCTGACACTTGGAGCCGTACTACACAGTAAAGGAGCACCCTGGCCACAGCAGCCTCATGGGGGTGGTGAAGCAGGGGCCCCAGAAAGGGTCCTCTGACTTAAAGGTAGGTCTGGATCCTAGACTTCTGGCAATTCCCAAAGCTTCCTCTTGCAGGTTTGGGGGTGATTGGAGGGGTGCACAGTCCAGTTACCTGGCTACGTCAAAGTGTAAAATCTCCATTCTTACACTTTCTGCCCCAGATCCTTTCAAAGGCAGAACAGAACTGTGGGATGACTCTGGACTAAGTGTCAAGAGAATTGAGACTGATTCTGTCACTCCCTGGCTGGGTGACCTTGGACAAGTCCTGTAACCTAGGCATGGATTTCTTCATTTCAAAATTGGGGGCAAGGTCATCTGCTCTATTTGTCTGTCATAGGATCAAATCCAACCTCTTTAGCCTGGCATTCAACCTCCTTTCATTATATTCCCTGATCTCAGCTCCTGTAAATCCTCTTCATACCCACATGGACCTGCGAAGCTAAACGTTTCTTAGCCTTTCCTTCATACCCAGACAGAACCTTCTTGCCCAAATCTTGTGTGTCTAAACACCTTTGCATTCCCTACAGCACTTAGCACAGGGTCTTGCATAAAACAGATGATTATTTTATCGATTAGGATTAGGTTTGCTTACATGTGACAGGAAAATGAAAATAGTAGCTTAAACAAGATAGAAATTATTTCTCTCTCATAGAAAAGAGGTCCAACAGAAGTAGCCCAGGGCTGGGATGGTGGCTCCAGGTATCAGGGACCAACGCTCCTTCTGTCTTCCTGTTCCACCATTCTTAGCACATCATCTCATGGTACACTATGGCTGCCAAGTTCCAGACATCTCATTCTCATTCTCATTCAGCCAGCATAAAGGAGAGAAGAGCGAGCACAAAAGTTGTCTTCTCTCCCTTTAGGGAGACTTCCTGGATGCTACATGTGACTTCTGCTCATATCACCTTATTGGCTAGAACTTAGTGACATGGTCATTCTAGCTGTAAGGGAGGCTGGGGAATATACTTTTTAACTGAGCATATTCCTATTTCTAATAAAATTGATAGGGAAGAGGGAGAGGATACTGACATACCCATATGGTTACCCCTGCTGCAGTTATTAAAAGAATAAAAATTATGAAAACGCACTACCAAGTTTAAAGCCTCATACAATGGATGAGATTATGATTACAAAATACTTACCTTGTTCGAAATGGTACTGGTGTCCTGATCTTTAGGTTGGAAACAGCCCAATTCTTCTTCACCTCTGCTGGGAATGTGGTGACATGTTTTTTTCATAGAATGACAATTCAGAGCTATAAGTGAAGATACATTTTGGCCCTTCTCCCTTACCACATTTTACGAATGAGGAAACTGAACTCCAGAAAGGCTAAGTAATTTGCTCATTGTCCCATGACTAATGAAGGAGCTAGGACTAATACTTCAGTTTCTGGACTCTATCAAGGGTTTTTCTGCTTCTCTGCGATGAGTGGCCCATTCAGGTTCTGGAGGACTTGAATTCTGTGGGTCTCCCAATACTGGCTGGGGACGCTGCTTGTCCAGCTCCCCTGCAGGCAGATCTAGGTCACCATGTTGTCAGCTGCATCCCTGCTGGCGTGCAGCTCAAAAAGCCTTCCATGTGGAGAGAGGGAAACATCAAGAAATAGAGGAGCGTGCTATTTAAATAATGAGGCTTTTTTGCTCACAGCAAATAATTACCTCCTTTCCTTTGTACCTAGAATGCACAGGGTCCTGAATGAGGTCCTGAAAAGAAGCATAAGAAATGGTTGCTGCCCTTGAAGATGTGGATGTACAGATTCATTCTTCTTTTCATTCATTCATTAAAACATTATTTATTGAGCATCTACTAAATGTAGACACTGGGTGCAGCACTGAGGATACAACAGTAAACTGTGCAGACATGCCTCTTGCTCTGAAATTGCTTATAGTCCAGTGGAGGACAGAGACCAGTAAACAGACAACTACAATATGGAATTAAAAGTGCCCTGATGGGAGGGGACAAGCTACTCCAAGTATGTCACCTGGACTAGGCTGTTGGGGGTAAGGTCAAGGCTTAGTGGGTGAGATAACATTGAAGTGGAGACCTGAAGACTGAGGATGTGTAGGTCAAGGGGCACGGAGGGTGGAAAGGAAGAGTACTCCAGATAGAATGTCCAAAGGAGTGTGTGTGTGAGAAGCTGAGAGGGCTTTATCATGACCAGAGTGGGACAGGCCTTGGTGACCACGGTGGAAGAGAGGCGTGGGGAATGTTGAGAAATGTGACTGGAAAGGTGGGCAGGACTTTGAAAGGCCTGTTGGAGAGTTTATATTTTATCTTGAGGCTAGTGGGATAAAATGCTTGAGGCATATTTGTATTTTAGAAAGAGTCCTCTAGCCTCAGGGCAGAGAATGGATTGGAGGGGCAGGTCAAGATGTGGGGAGACCACTTAGGAGGCTGTTGCAGTGCTGGTGGCCTGAACCAGAAAAAGGCCCTGAGAGGTAGACAGAAGTTGACGGATTTGAGATATTGCTGAGAGGTACAACCGACAGTCTTTGGTGACTAGTTGGAAGTAAGAAACTAGAAAGACAGAGGAAACTAACATTCATAAAGAAAAATGTTAAAATAACAAAGACAGATGTTAACAAACAAAGCCATGGAATAAGAGCTATCCAGAAAGAAAATGGCGGCATGATCGGTGTGTTTTAAGGAAGGGATAATTGTTGTGGGCTGGACAGATATTAGAGGGCTTCCTGGAAGAGTTGAGATTGGAGCTGGGCCTTGTGTATGGGTAGGATTTTGGTGAATGGAGAGGACATTACAGACTGAACAATGATGCAAGTAGGAGTACTGAGGCAGAACGGTGTGTGATTTTTTTAGCAGATGGTTTGTTTGTGGTTTTCTTAGGAAAGCCACAAAGAGCTGGTTCTCCAGGCGATGCAACTAAAACTTTTGCTGAAAGGTGGGACTGGGGAGATGAATCTCATTGCTCTTTCAGAGTGGTACAGAGTTCTTCATGTATCCCAAGGCCATTTGTGTTGGAACCTCAAGGGGTCTGTGGGCCACTAGACAGCCCAGCATGACCAAAACCCCACATATCTCAGCTTCTACCAGGAAAAAGACAAAAGGTCCTCCTTCCCCCAAAGGAATGCTTTTATGCTTGTGGGTCTTTTGCAGTGACCCAGGTCCCCATGTTTAGAGCTGCTATACCAGGGTGCTGCTTTACAATTTCTAGACCCCTGCAGAACCCTGCCTGGAAGCCTGCATTGTGAGTGAGGCCTGTGGACCCAGCAGAAAGACTTCTTGAGCCCAAGACTGTGGAAGACACAGCTGCGTAACCGGGCATGTGGAGCAGCCTCTCTGGCCCTAGGGGGCAAGTGTCCTGCCAGGCATCATGCCCTGTCTGACCACCCTGCCCCACACCTCTGGGTACTGGCTCCAGCTGATGGCCCCCTGATCCCATGTTCTCTGGCTCAAAACCTGCTGGCGTCTTCTGTCTTGGTCCACCCTCCAGTCTCTGACATTGCCTCTGATCTAAGGACTGCTGCAATCTTCCCAGGGACCCCTTTCTAGGGGCATTGGCCCCTGACAGCGACCTATAAGGTAAATAATTATAACCTCCAATTGACCAGCAGCACCACTTAAGGAGCCACAGTGCCCTGGAGCTGTGCTGGACTCTTCATGCCTTCATTTCTAATGCTCACAATCCTTTTGCGAAGCACATGTTATCCCATCTTATCCCATGAGGGAGATTAAATGGCTATCCAAGGCCAACAAGCCAACCTGTCCACTGCCCTACACATCCTGTATGTGAGCCAAGGAAGTCTAGGAGATAATTTCAGGAGCATTGTGCTAGGCACTTCGAAAATGTTACATTTTATCCTCACAAGAACTTAACAAGATAAGTACAATTATTCTCTTTTTACAAAGAGAAAACTGAGACTCAGAGAGGTTAAGTACTTATTCCAAGGTCACATAGCCAGGAAGTGGCAGAGGTGGGATCCAGACCTAAGTGTGTCACCAAAGCCTCCTCTCTCCACCTCTCCAGGTGCCTAAACAGGTGAGGGTCAAACCTCCTGTCCTGAATCAAGACTCCTATGCCCCGGTAGGAAAGCACAGTGATTCAGGGAAATAGTTACAGTGGAGTCATGTGCCCTGTCCTTTCCCAACCCACTCATGTGAGCCTTTTGAAGTTTTTATAGAGGGAAGAACGCGGACCAGAGATGACGGAGGGCTTTGCATGGCACCATCCTACCACTCTGTTTTCTCAGTCCCTTCTGCCCTCTTCATGCCTCATGGACATGGTTCCTGGGGTTTGGGCCCAAGGCCCCAGCTTACAGGATGCCTACCCTCTGCTCCTCCTACCCCCACCCTCCTGTTCCAAGGCCAAGACAACTCAGCTTTGATTCAGGTTGAATGAGTCATTAAGGGTAAAACAAAGAAGAGAAGGCCTATTCCCTTGCCAGGGAATGAACCCACCCACATTTTGACTTCTTTTTGTTTTGCAATGATGACACTATGCAATGACTCAGAGTTATCACACTCAAAGAAACTACTTTGTATTCTTCTTGAAAATGAAGGCAATGTGTGAATAAATGCGCTGAAAATGGCTCATGCAGGGAGGAAAAGAAGACCTCTGGGCACATCAATGCAGCATGAAGGCTGAATGAATGTGCAGGAATGTGAGGGGACAGAATTCCTTGGTGGAGAGGAGAGCCGAGTGGAAGCAGATGTGAGGGCCATGCAGCAAAGCCCTTCAAAGCTCCTCAATGGCAAAACCTGAAGAAACAACCACCAGTCCCCAAGCCTAATTGACTTAAAGCCAAGCACATTCACAGGCACTGGAGGGACGGAAGAGAAGACTTTTTCAAAAGAGCCTTCATACACAGGGTGTGGGGATGGAGAACTTTTCTGTGACTAATACCAGAAAGCCTCTCCAGCCAAACAGCCCGGCTGGAGGGCAAATGAGGGAACGCGAAAGGGACAGAGCATCTTGGAGCTGACTCTCAACACTGTATTCTTCTCGGGAGGAATGAAATGAGAGGATCTAATCTACTACATCCTGCCCTTCTAAAGTGGGGTAACTGGCCCTGCGCCCAGTAGCTGTAGCTCACAGCTTGGCTCTGGCATTGCCCAGGGCCTCTGGTTCTTGGTGGTGGGAAAAGAGGACAGAATTGGATGCCAGAACAGTTGGCGCTTTCTCCACCTTAGTGCTGGATGGTCTGGGGCAAAATTCTCAACCTCTCTCAGACTATTTTCTCTGAGAAAACAGGAGGTGATTGCTCTCATCTACCTGAGAAGATAGCGGTTGGGAGGATGAAATGAGAAAATGCATGAAATGAGAACTACTCTATTAACTGTAAGATGCTACACAAGTGGTAGTTATTATCATGTTTACAGACATAGGGAATTAATGTATTCTGAGAGATGACATTACACTAGGAATCCAAGGCAATGAGGGCATTCCATTCCATTCCTTAGCATCTGAAAAATATGATGACATTTGAAACGAGTTTACTGGGAGTGAAAGTTTTCTATAGAGCTTCCTTTCCTTTGCAATGAATTCCAGGCTTCCCATGGTGCTTGAAAGTTTCTGTAGGAAGCTGCTGGGGAAAGCCAACCTCCATTTTGGTTGCTTTGAAACTCCATTTTTGGTTCTGTGATTATCTCCATTTCAGTCATTTGCACCATTACAAAAGGTGCAAAACTCTTGGCAGGAAAATGTTCTCTTGTTTTATACCATTAGGTTTTGATAAATAATGTTATAATTTTTTTAGTAGAAAAAGTCTACATAGGAACTGATCATCGATATCTTAGATCTAGAAGGTAAATTAGAAGACCATGTAGCTCAACATTGAGATTTTTCAGACAAGGAACTGAGGCCTAGGCAGGGGAACTAGTATTCCCTGGGTCTCACACTTGAGTCAGTGAGACAGGACTAAGCTCCTGATGTCTTGTATTCATGTGCTCCTTCCCTGACACCAGGGTCAAAAACGCAGATGTCTTTAGGGTCCAGGCAGGTAAGAAGGAGGGTATTGGTGGGTAAGATGGTAGGAAAGGGTAGAATGTTCAGTTCAGTTTTCTTTAAGTTTATATACTGTTTGCAGAGAATCTGTAAATTTATATCTTTCACCAAATTTGGGACATCTTCAGCTATTATTTTTTCAAATTTTTTTCTCTATCAATCTCTCTCTCTTCTCTCTTAAGAACTCCAATGACATGTATGTTAGACCATCTGATATCCTCTCACAGATCCCTGAGGCTCTATTCATTATTTTTCAAACATTTTCTCTGTTCTTCAGATTGAATAATTTCTATTGGTCTATGTTTCAGCCTACTGATACTTTCTTCTGGCATTTGCATTCTGCTATTAAGCCCATCGAGTGAATTTTTATTTCAGATATTTCTCAGTACTAAAATTTCCATTTGGCTGTCCTTCCTTTTTTTTTTTTTTGAATAGTTTTTGTTTCTTTCCTGAGATGTTCTATCTTTCCATTCATTTCAAGAGTGTTTACATTGACATCATGAAGGATGGTATAATAGCTGTTTTAAATTTTTTTTCTAGTAATTCCAACATTATCATATCTTTTCTTTGATAACTGGTCAGATTTTTCTGCTTCTTATCACATTGGATAATTTTAGATTGTAACCTGGACTTTTTGTATGGTATGTAATGAGACTCTGGGTCCTCTTAAAATCAGGACAAAGTGACAAGACAAAAAAAAATAAGAACTACCCTCATACTCTTTACATAACAGGGTTATGTGAATTTTTCTGAGTTCCTCTATCTAGAGTTATAGGTTTTCTCTCAGGGGTTTTAGGTATCTGAGCTGCTAGCATGGTGGCAGTGCAGTCTGGGGGCTACCTATGGCCTTAAAGCTGAACTAAAAGATAAAAAATATGAGAAAAAAGAACAGGGTTTTGTCCACACTCTCTAGCTTGTAGGGTCCAATCTTCCAGGTCATTTGGCCAGAGAAAATGGGCTCTTTCTTGGAGTTGTTGCTGTACATGACTGCCATGCAGTTTCATAACTCTGTACAGTAGTCACGGACAGGTCAAATCCAGGAGAAAAATCCCAGGAAACTTGCTGCTACCATATTGGTCATTCATCATATTTTGATTTTTTTCCCCAATCCCCCTGCTTTATTTACTCTTCAAAGTCCTCAGTTAGTTGTCTTTGTTGTTATCGTTGTTCAGAGTGTTTAGTTATAATCAGTGGGAGAGACAGAGTACAGCATGCCTCCTCCATTTGGTTGGAACCAGAAGTCTAGCAACACACTTGGAATCCTTCTCTTTTGGTTGGTGCTCCCCAAAGTGTTACTGGAAGCAGCCCACTGACAGAACCTGTGTTTGGGGATCCTATATACCCTGGTCTGGTGGTGCCAGCTCCCAGGAGTCTATGGCTCCAAGTTTTCTGCCTTATTTGGGTAGATACTTGATATAGATGTTCACTCAGCAAAGATGTATTGTATGCCCCTATGTGCTATATCCTGGGGATACAAAAATGGCTAAAATATGGTCCCTGCCCTCAATGAGCTCACAGTCCAGTGGAATAACAGGAATTTGGACTAGAAATTTAGGACCCAAGCTTGAGATCTTTCTCAAGGTCTCTTGTGAGC
The DNA here is from genome assembly GCF_937001465.1 of Orcinus orca. Classification (NCBI taxonomy): domain Eukaryota; kingdom Metazoa; phylum Chordata; class Mammalia; order Artiodactyla; family Delphinidae; genus Orcinus; species Orcinus orca. The sequence continues at coordinate 107,413,168 of NC_064560.1, forward strand.
CCCCAAACCACAACACATTGTCAGAGAGCATTTCTCAGCCCAGTTCTGGGGCTTTGCCTTTCTAGAAAACATCTATATTGCCTCTCTCCTCTGAGGGCAACAAACCACAAAGCACTTCTACCAAACAGTATATAAAGTTCTACTTTTAGTTTTGTGAACTCTACAAAATGCCAAGATTACTCTGTGTAGCAGTCTTCTTGCCTACTATATATAGTCTTAGAGAACACAACCTGGTTTGGGGTTCCAGAACTCAAAAGGGAAGTGAAGACATTGGACAGTGTCCAGAGTGGCACTTGAAATGGAAAAAGAATGGAATCTGATATTTAAAAAAATAAGAGTGGGAGAAGCTGAGGCCACCTGCCAAGGATATAATCCTTCATAAGGGAGATAAACTATCTCCATCACTCCACCTCTGCAGCCTTTTCTATTTGAAAGCATTTACCTTCTCTTTCTACATCAAAGTAAGGCCAGAGTGTTGAATCTGGGAAAGGAGATAAAAATGGGAGGAAGAACAGGGGTCAGCCATTTAACTAGCACAAGTAGGTGCCATAAGTCAGCAAGGGTGCTCTGTGTATCAATTGTCTTGCCATTCTCGCCACAATCCAGCAAGACTTTGTGATAAGCTTTGTGGTTCCTATGGTACATAAGGAGACTGCGACTCAAAGGGTGACATGATTTTCTCAAGGTCTTAACAGCAAAACATAGACTAGAACCCAGGTCTCCTGAGTATGGGTTCTGTTTTCTCCACTGCGTCAGCATCTAGGACTTTAGGGTCTAACTATGTTCCCTTCTCATGCCACTAGAGCCATAGCAGTCTGCTGTGTGACAAGTGTGTCATTTTGAGGAGGACTTTGGGGAAAAGAGACCCTGCCCCTGACAATGGGATCTGGACGCTCACAAGAGAGGAAGAAGTCCACTAGGAAGCCAGGTCCCATGTTCTCCAGAACTAGATCTCCTTTGATCATAATTCAAGTAAGTGTTAATCCCCCTCTCTAAAAAAATAAAATAATCAGAAACTGACCATGATACAAAGGAAGAAAAGCTAAGTTAAGGGAGGGATCATTTTCCAAGACACTTTCCTCTGACCAGGAGGGTGATCTGGGGATAGAAGACTGTCCCCCATTACTCAGAAGCAGCAGAGGAGCAGGGTTATCCCTCCTAGTTCCCCCCAGGCCTCAATGCTGGCCCTGGCTCAGAGGGGAGCTAAGAGTTTTGAGGTGGAAGGCTTCTCTCCTTCCTAACTGGTCAGTGAGGACCAGCTTCTCCTCCTGCTCCAGGAGGGTCGGGGCTACCTGCATGTCGCATTGCAGACCAGACAGGGCTTCTCCTTGCCCACCTCCCTTCTGGCTCCTTTTCTCTCACCATCTCATGCCCTCTTTATAATTTAATAACAAGGAGAAAAGAAATGAACATTGATTGAGCCGCAACTGTAGCAGGCACTGTGCTAAGCACTTCACATTCATTAGTTTCTAGCAGAGGACCCAGTACACTGTTGGTGCTCAGTAGTTAATTAGCTCTTACCCTTAGTGTCTCCATCCTTCATTTCACTAGAATCCAGGTACGAGGCACTGGGTGACTGTGTTCAGTTTCATGACTGCTGAAGAGTAGAGACAAGAACAACATCAAAATGGCAGCGGTGAAAATGAGACTAGCATTAGGTTGAATCACACGCATTTCTCGAGGAGGAAACTGAGGCAACCCAGAAACAGACAGCTTAGCAGGGAGCCAAGTAAGAAGATATGTGGAAGCCTATGGAAACTTGGGGTCCAAGCAGCATCTCTTAGCATCAATTTGCACCCAAATAGAGTCTTTAAAAGTTGGCTCACACTTGCCCCAGAGCAAGCAGCCTTTTACACCATTACAATGCTCTGTTCCAGATGTGACTAATTTTTAATCCCTGTAGTTCTCAATTAGTCATGAGCTAATTCTGTAAAAACGTCAGAGTGGGGCTTCCCTGGTGGCGCAGTGGTTGAGAGTCCACCTGCTGATGCAGGGGACACGGGTTCATGCCCCGGTCCGGGAAGATTCCACGCCGCGGAGAGGCTGGGCCCGTGAGCCATGGCCGCTGAGCCTGCGCATCTGGAGCCTGTGCTCTGCAACGGGAGAGGCCACAACATTGAGAGACCCGTGTACCGCAAAAAAAAAAAAAAAAAAAAAAAAAAAAAGCAAAAATCGTCAGAGTAAGACCACATATATTTCTCTGGAAAGAGAAAGGAAGATTGCCTGAGACCACTGGACCGCACCAAAATACAGCGTCCCAGCCAAAAGCTTTGAAGGCTTGTGATGTCAACAGATTCCCTAGAGAGGTACCATGTCCTTTTGATTTTTTTGTGTATTATATTTTGAGTGCCATCTTCTCCTCTCCTTGCCACTGCCTTGGCTGGGTCCTTATCACTCTCACCATAAACTCCCAACAGTCTCCCTGCCACCAATCCACACAAACACAACCAACCATGGATTTTCATAAAACATTTGCTTTTGATGGATCCAAACGACTTTAGTGGCTTTCCACTGCATACAGGAAAGATCTAGACTCAAAACCTTCCGCAGCTGCCTGCTTTTCCAAACATCTCTACTTCCTGCTGTGAATTCCACCTTCAACACAACTGGTTCACTTATTGCTACACAAATATGCCTAGACTCCTCCAACCTTCCCAACTTTTTCCTGCCCCATGCCAGTGCCCCACCCCCCTTCTCAGTCCTCATCACTAATAGGAGATTACCCTTCTTTCAAATATGGGCTCAAGGCTAGTCACCTGGTCTCTAGGCAATTTCCCCGTCCTCTGCAACTGCACCTTTGTCTGCACTCCTCGTGCCACATGTAATTATCCTCTATTGTTATGTCTGTAATTTGTTTCCATGTGGGGATGTGACAGCAGCACTGTGCCATACTTTTCTCACAAAATAGGCACTTAATATTCTATTGCACAATCTACTAGAGCTTTGAAATGTCATTTAAAGATAACTTTATCATTTTAAATGTTTTATTGTTTTTAGTGGAGACTTAGGGCCCTTGAGATGGTAGAAGAAAAAGAGATGGAGGGTTTTCTTTTTAAAGCTATTTGTCCTTCCTGTGCATATTACATAACCTCTAATTATTTCCAATATTAAAGAAATAGTCCATCTGAACCCTTTAAAATGATTCAAATATTAAAATGATTCACCAGTTCAAAAGAAACTGGTGTGATCCTTGCAAAAAATTTTTTTTAAAGAAGAAGAAAGAAAAAACAAATATTGGCTCTTCTCGGAGACAAAATTAAATGGTTGTGCTTTTTTTTTTTTTTCCAATATTCTAAAAGAATTGAAAATGCACCACAAAATGGTGGAGCTTGTTTTTGTGCCTTCGGTAGCAAGTAACAACATGAAAGGAAGTTCTAGGAAACGACTAAATTTCAGGGAAGAAACTTGCCATGTTTCAAGGGACAAAAGTGAAGGATTTGCCTTTGACGGAAACCCACTGTTGACACCTCCCCAGAGTGTAAATTTCATCTGCAGATTCTCTTCTCTATACCAGTCTCCTGTTGGGTGGGAGAACTCACAGACCTGTAGCCAGTACCACTCCCCTGAGCATTCCTCTTGAGAAGGAAAGACATGGATTTAATCCCTACCGTGGGGATCCTTAGGAGGAGGGCAAGTCTTCTTCGCTTGATTTTATATTTCAGCACCTCTCACTGAATGACTCCAGCTGGCCAGGACGCTCTCTTGCTTCCGAGCTTCTCAAAGGACTCCAGATCTTACATCCTCTGTCCTCAACATTTACTCCCTCCTTTGCTGACTGTACTAGTTTTCTATTGCTATGTAACAAATTACCACAAGCTTAGTGGCTTAAAACAATATAAATTTACCTCCAAGTATGGGTTAGCTGGGTCCACTGCTCAGACTGAAATCAAGGTGCTGGCTGGGGCTGCAGTCTCATCTGAGGCTTAAGGGCTCTCTTCTAACGTCACTGCTTGTTGGTAGAAGTCAGTTCCAGCTCCTAGAGGCCACCTGCATTCCCTGTCATTTGGCCCTCTCCACAACATGGCACATTGCTTCTTCAAGGTCAACAGAAGAGCATCTCTGCTGCTTGAAATCATTCTGACTTCTCTGAAGACCTGAACTCTTTTAAAGGGTTCACCTGGTTAGTTCAGGCCCACCCAGAGTATCTCCCTTTAAATTAACTCGAAGTCACCTGATTAGGGTCCTTGATTTCATTTACAAATCCCTTTTGCTATATAAGGTAACAATCACGAGAGTGAAATTACATCATATTCATTAAGTCCTGCCCATTCTCAAGGGGTGGGGACTTACACAGCCATGTGCACCAGAGGGCTGGAATCTTGGGGGCCACCTTAGAATTCCGCCTACCACGTCACCTTCCCTCCTGTCCTAGGTCAATGTGGCTCAGTCTTCCGTTTCACATTTTGGCAGAATAGGATCCAGATAACTGTCATTCCCGAGCCTTTCTCTTGATGTGGCCTGCCCTGGCTTTCCTCTCTGGTTCATCACCTCCCAGCTCCTCTCTCATAGCCACTTCTGCAGTGTGCCTGGTGAATCAATACAAGTGTCCCCTCCTGTGTGACCGCCTTCCCTTTTTTCTTCCTCATCACCTTCACCCAAGCAGAATTGGGAGCTGTGCTCCCTAACATCCTGGATGGACCTCTGTGACCGCAGTCATTTGTCATACTGTGACCTTGGCACAACTGCCTCTCCTCTTGGCTGTGTGTCTCTTTATAGCAGGGATCTGTCATGTCCATTCTGTCACCTCAGGGCCAAAGACACATACCAGGTGCTCAGTAAAGGCTGGATCAATGAATGGAAGGTCAAGCAGCAGGCGAGCAGAGAATATGTGGGAACACAGAGGGAGTCGTCAGCTGGCCCAGAGCATGGGGGTGTCAAGGCAGCAGTGGAGGCCAGTGAGCAGCACCTGTGTTCACATGTTAAGTTTGTATTGGCTGAATTTGTTTTTGAGACAGTCCTAGCCTTATGACTGTTTTCCCTGCTAGCTGAGTTTCCCTGCTAGCCATATGACATAGGTTATGCCCTCACAATTCTATTCTTAGGGATCTTCCAAAATCACATTTTCCTATAATGCATTGGAGAGTTGATACTCATGGGTGATGTCCTACATTGAAAGGAAGAGAAGCAGCCATGGGGGGGGGTAGTAAACTATTTATTTTGAAGTGCAACCCTAAAGCTTACCTTGTAGAGTTTATGCTCATGCATCTTTTTAAAAATAAATTTAAAACATTGAATATTATGCTAAGAATTTTCTCTTGAAGGAAACAGAGGTATTGTCATGTCACTGGGAATTCCATGGCTTATGAAGATTCTCTTGGAAGACTTTCTAAGAGTGATAACTCCATCACGTCCAATATAATTTTTTTCCTTCGAAACAAAAAAATTAACTATCAAAGTAGTATTTGGAGAAGTAAAGGAAATAAAAGGAATCCAAATTGGAAAAGAAGAAGTAAAGCTGTCACTGTTTGCAGATGACATGATACTATACATAGAGAATCGTAAAGATGCTACCGGAAAACTACTAGAGCTAATCAATGAATTTGGTAAAGTAGCAGGATACAAAATTAATGCACAGAAATCTCTGGCATTCCTATACACTAATATTGAAAAATCTGAAAGTGAAATCAAGAAAACACTCCCATTTACCATTGCAACAAAAAGAATAAAATATCTAGGAATAAACCTACCTAAGGAGACAAACGACCTGTATGCAGAAAATTATAAGACACTGATGAAAGAAATTAAAGATGATACAAATAGATGGAGAGATATACCATGTTCTTGGATTGGAAGAATCAACATTGTGAAAATGACTCTACTACCCAAAGCAATCTACAGATTCAATGCAATCCCTATCAAACTACCACTGGCATTTTTCACAGAACTAGAACAAAAAATTTCACAATTTGTATGGAAACACAAAAGACCCCGAATAGTCAAAGCAATCTTGAGAACGAAAAACGGAGCTGGAGGAATCAGGCTCCCTGACTTCAGACTATACTACAAAGCTACAGTAATCAAGACAGTATGGGACTGGCACAAAAACAGAAAGATAGATCAATGGAACAGGATAGAAAGCCCAGAGATAAACCCACGCACATATGGTCACCTTATCTTTGATAAAGGAGGCAGGAATGTACAGTGGAGAAAGGACAGCCTCTTCAATAAGTGGTGCTGGGAAAACTGGACAGGTACATGTAAAAGTGTGAGATTAGATCACTCCTTAACACCATACACAAAAATAAGCTCAAAATGGATTAAAGACCTAAAATTTAAGGCCAGAAACTATCAAACTCTTAGAGGAAAACATAGGCAGAACACTCTATGACATAAATCACAGCAAGATCCTTTTTGACCCACCTCCTAGAGAAATGGAAATAAAAACAAAAATAAACAAATGGGACCTAATGAAACGTCAAAGCTTTTGCACATCAAAGGAAACCATAAACAAGACCAAAAGACAACCCTCAGAATGGGAGAAAATATTTGCAAACGAAGCAACTGACAAAGGATTAATCTCCAAAATTTATAAGCAGCTCATGCAGCTCAATACCAAAAAAACAAACAACCCAATCCAAAAATGGGCAGAAGACCTAAATAGACATTTCTCCAAAGAAGATATACAGATTGCCAACAAACACATGAAAGATGCTCAACATCATTAATCATTAGAGAAATGCAAATCAAAACTACAATGAGGTATCACCTCACCCAGTCAGAATGGCCATCATCAAAAAGTCTACAAACAATAAATGCTGGAGAGGGTGTGGAGAAAAGGGAACCCTCTTGCACTGCTGGTGGGAATATAAATTGATACAGCCACTGTGGAGAACAGTATGGAGGTTCCTTAAAAAACTACAAATAGAACTACCAGATGACCCCAGCAATCCCACTACTGGGCATATACCCTGAGAAAACCATAATTCAAAAAGAGTCATGTACCACAATGTTCGTTGCAGCTCTATTTACAATAGCCCGGAGATGGAAACAACCTACGTGTCCATCATCGGATGAATGGATAAAGAAGATGTGGCACATACATACAATGGAATATTACTCAGCCATAAAAAGAAATGAAATTGAGCTATTTGTAATGAGGTGGATAGAACTAGAGTCTGTCATACAGAGTGAAGTAAGTCAGAAAGAGAAAGACAAATACCATATGCTAACACATATATATGGAATTTAAGAAAAAAAATGTCATGAAGAACCTAGAGGCAAGACAGGAATAAAGACACAGACCTACTAGAGAATGGACTTGAGGATATGGGGAGGGGGAAGGGTGAGCTGTGACAAAGCGAGAGAGTGGCATGGACATATATACACTACCAAACGTAAGGTAGATAGCTAGTGGGAAGCAGCCGCATAGCACAGGGAGATCAGCTCGGTGCTTTGTGACCGCCTGGAGGGGTGGGATAGGGAGGGTGGGAGGGAGGGAGACACAAGAGGGAAGAGATATGGGAACATATGTATAACTGATTCACTTTGCTATAAAGCAGAAACTAACACACCATTGTAAAGCAATTATACTCCAATAAAGATGTTAAAAAGAAATAAACATTCCTCATCATCTCACTATCCACTGAAAACCATTTTAACATGACTTGGGATGGAAAAAAATAGGGAGAGAGTTTTACTCCTGCAAAGGACTGCCTTCTCCCTTCAAGATTTTGCAGCAATCGTTATCTTAGTGATAGTGGGCGGAGGAGAAGCATAAGTCATGTAAAGGTGACTTTATTTGGCAAGATTTACTGCCTGGCTGGCAGCTAAAGGGAGAAGAATGGGGAGAAAGCAAAGGTTTCCACAACACCCGAGACAAGGGATACACTTATTCAAACCTAGCACCAGGGAGAGGGCCAAGTGGGAAGTTCAACTCAACATTTATAGAGCCCTCAATATATCTCCCAATCCAGAAAAGCAATGAAGATGTTAATCTTTGAAATCACTAACTAAATAAAATGTCAATATTTATTTTAAACAAAGTTGCCTGTAGAGCACACTGCAGGTTTCTAACAACCTTCTCCTCCATCCTGTACTTTCCCCCCCGGCCTTATATTTCTGGACTTTTCTGCTGTAATTGATGAACTTGGAAGGGCTGGAAGCTCTGCTCCTATTACTATATCGTCAGCCTGCAACACTTTCCATTTGGAGACCCTGCTGCATCCTTCACCCCGCCCTTTCCCTCACACTTGCTGCTTTACAAGATCCATTCACACCTGTAACCCTAGGTCCAGCTTCTCCATTCTCAACCTGGGAACTTCAGGTTCCTAGGGGACATTTCTTCTTACTGACCCACCAGTACATGCGACTGCAACTCCAAGTTGAATTTGTCATTACGTGTCCCTTCAGCTTGGCCCCTCTCTCCCCTCCCACTGCCTCCTGCCCTTTAACCAGCTCCACTTGTCAGTCTCTTAGAAGGGCCCTCTCTTCAGTCATTGGCCATTCCCTGTGCACACACAACCTGCTTGTTTTCACCTCCTCGTCTTTGCTCAGACTGTTTCCACCACCAGGGAGGCAGATACTTCAAAACTCCTTCCTTTCAGAAAATTCGTTCCAGAAACTCTGCCTACCAAAATCCATCTGTATTTCCCACTTGGCACCTCCAAGTGCTCAGGTATTTGGGGTGGGCTCTGTGTTTTACATGTCTGTGTTGTTGCTATTCTTGACTTATTGGTAATGACAATACTAAGAATGATTACTATTTATTTAAGGGCTGTTAAGAGCCAGGACATATATCTTTCTAAACGGCATAGGCATAAAGAGAAGGAAAGCTACTCAGAATACTAAGGGGGAGTCATTGGGAAGTGAAAGTTCACACCCTTACCTCCTTCAACCCTCCTCCCACTTCCCCTCTCCCACCCCTCCCTTCAGTGCAGAGACTTCTGGGAACAGCAACATTCTAAGCTGTTAACAGCTGAAGCCTTCCCAGAGGATTCTGTCCCACAGTGACAGTTGGCTGAAGACAGTGAAACAGAGAGGTCCTTTAGGAATGGCTGGGAGTGAGAAGGGGAGGGGAAAGGTAAGGACCAGCCTTAGGAAGAGGTAGACTCCAGGCCCGAGTTCCTCCCAGCCTATTGGCATAGCACATTGTGCCATGGTTAGAGCCTCACTCGTCCTTTAGCCGTTTCTGCATGCCTCAGAAAGGGTTCACTGAGTTCAGCCTGCAGGGGACCCAGAGATGAATCAGACATGGATCCTGCCCTCAAGGAGCTTACTGTCTAGTGGTAGAAAATGACAAGTACCATAGCAAAGCCCATACCAAGGGTCATGGGGCTTCAGAAGAGAGAAAGATGCAGGCTGGACATCAAGGAAGGGCTGCCAGATGAAGTCACATTTGAGCTGGACCTAGGAGGCTGAGATGGAACTTTCCACAGGCAGAGATTGGAGGTGGTGCTAGTTATGGTGACGGACACCTTCAGTCCAAGACTGTGATCTGTAGGGGGGATAGCTGGAGAAAGGTGAGAAAGAGGCCAGGAGACTCTGGGCATATTCTCTAGAAAGAGGACACCAAGGATGACGCTTTGCCTGCTTTATCATTTTACCCAATATTGCCCAGAGGAAAATAGGTTGTTGTTTATTGGGAGTAATGGTTAAAAGTTGAGAACTCAGGGTTGGAATGACAAGTGCTCTCTGAGGGTGGTTAGGCTGACCCTCAGCCCCGTTATCCTATGTGTCTGTGGTTTAGAAGGGGAGCCAGTAACATACCTTTGGGCCTAAACAAGGTCCTCCATCAGCGAACACCCTCAGGTGAGCAATGATGCTTCACAGTAGAGTGGGAGATGGGACCCCAAAGAGTGAAGATGCTCAGGACTGTTCATTTGAATTTGCAAGAGTGTCAGGTTCATGTTTAGCTCATGTCTGCCAGCAGAAACAGTATGGGCACAGGTTTTGAAGAGTGTAGGCAGATAGAAGTGAGAAGAGGACTGGAACTGACCCAAGGTGGGGAGAAGATGGCAATGAGTTGCTTGATGCGAACAAAAAAAAGTCAAGAAGGGGCAACAGGATGATAATAAAATACAAAAGGGGAAATGTATTTAAGAAGTCTATACTTTAAATATTTAATCCAGTTTTCCTTTTCCCCTTTGTTGCCATTTTAGAATTGTAGCTCTACCATTTTGTGGAGATTACAGAAGGAATCTTGTAAAAATTTTTCTTTGGCAGGGAAATTGTTACCCAAATTTTACTCTTTTAAAAATGTTTATACAACTTTCAAGAACAATTTTTGCTTAATCTTCGGCGGCATTGCACCCTTTGGACTTTTGTTTTTAAGCCCAACCATAACCAGTATTTCTCCAGGATTCTAGTCATTCCCAGTGGGCTGAATTTAGCCAGCAGTAACCCTAGCCTTGGAAAGACAAAGCAACCCAAGGATACTTCATGGAAAAGAAAATGGCAGATAAATCAGTTCTAGACAATCAAAGGATAAAGAGCAGAAGACTCAGGCCTGAGACAGCAGAATCATGTCTTGGATGGCCAGAGAAGAAAATGAAGGAAGGCACGGTGGGTTAGCCAGAGTAGGATCAGCATGCAGCCCTGTGGCCCTGATCCTGAGAACCCTCAGGAGTGGCAAGGGGACATTCATTCTCTGCTTGACCTTTTATACACCTAGCTCAGTGGGAGGAGCCTTGGCCTTGGAGGTGTAGCCCCTGCACCCAGAATTAGGTGAATCCTGCCTCTGGTCAACTCAGGACCAGAAAGGCTAAACTGACCTAATTTGGAAAGGAGGCTTTGTGCCCCCTCAGGTGCATGCTCAGTGGCTGCCCTTGTAGGGTGGGAACTATAGAATAGTGCAAATAACCTCAGGGTATCAGAGAGGAGGACGCAGATGACAAGGGGCAACATGGCCAAGTCCAGTGTGAGAAATTGCCTTTGGGAATTTCCCCACATTGGTATTCTTTCAGCCTCCAAACTCAGTCCTGAGTCTTTCCAGCCTCTGTCTGCCTTGTAGTTTGCCTCCAAAGTCCAGCTTTCCTATGCCCGTTTTAAGCCCAAGCAAAGTACCTCTTCAACCCTTAATATGGCAGGTCTCTTTGGATCTGATTTCTCTTCTGACAGCCATCCCCACCTGCCCCTGGTCTGACTGCATTATCTTCCTTAGAGAGGTGGTTTCCTTTCTTAGCTTTCTGTTCACGTCTCTTTGCCTCTTTCTCCTTCCTGCTGTTTCTCTGATTGCACTTCGCTGGCCTTCAATCATATTGGTGTCCAATACAGTTTGTCCCCTACTATTGTTTTCTGTTTCTTGGGGTGGTGATTTTCTTAAAGGGAATGTCCTTCTTATTATAGTTTTTAAACAGATAAAAAAACAGTTGCACTAACAGGGAACCCTGATCATTTGACACACTAAAAAGGCACAGAAGATGGATATAATTCAGGGGAAAGGCTATTCCTCATAGGAGGAAAAAGCAGCAGGAGCTGGTTCCCAATGTAGGGCTAGGGCTAGAGGAGGAGCTGGCGGTGTTCCTGCTCAGATTCTGCAGGCCTCTGGCACAGGATGTTCTAGAGCTGCAGGCCTGGCAGGTATGGTGGGAGTAGTCTCTTTAGGGTCTTATTCCCGAAACTCTCTGCCTTGACTATTGGCAGGGGAGCAAGGGGTCAGTTTCACTCAATGCTGTCACAAGTGACTCAAACCTCTTTCTGTTGCACCCTGGAGATGACTTTGAAAAGCACCAAAATGATTTCTAAAGACTCTTAGCCCTAAACAACAAGTTAATAGGCTGTTTGTAGCCCTTCTTGTCAGTTGTGGCTTGGGGTAAAACATAGAGCACTCAGTAACTTATGTGGAAAAATGTTGGAAGAGTCCAAACATTTGTTGGAATGATTCCAAAGAAGCCTAGAGAAGGAGTAAGTTGAGTTGAGATCATGGAGCTGCCCTTTAAGGACTTCTTAGGGGTCACTTCTCCCTCCAAATCCTCTTCGTGAATTTCTATGAAGAAGAGAGTCTAAAGAGTGTTACTCAAACTGGGCTCAGGACTCCTGGTGGCTCAGGACTCCCCGGTGGGCTGACTGACAAACTGGAGGGGCATGTTTATTTGTAGTGGTGTGGTCTGTCCTACCTCATCGGCTGCCGCTCCACTCTCCCTGTTGCTCAGATTGGCTCTGAATTCTCCTGCCTTCACACAGAGGCAGCTGCATAAATGAGAGTCCTCCCATCTCCATTTCTGCCCAGTGAAACCCTACCTCTCCTCTTGGCCCAGCTCAAATGTCACCACCTCTAGAACCTTTCATGAGTGTCCTGTTGGAAGTCAATGTTGCCTCCTCTAGACTCAGAGACCATTTGGTTGGGCTCTCCTTTAAACTCTAAAAGCTGGAGAGCATGTCAGTGAAGGTCCTGTCTCACCTGCTAGGCCATAAAATAAAAGTGAAAGGAAGATTGCTGAGCCCCAAAGTCAGGATAAGCCAGAAAGGTGGCACTTGTTTTCTCAGCCATTACATTCCTACAAAGGGGCTTCTTGTTCTCTCTCCCTCTCCATGTGGGAAAGTACCCCAAAAGGGCTCCTCATGGCCTTGTCTTTCCAAAGGCACAGCCAGATCTGCAGATGTAGGATTTGAGCAGCTGTAGCAAGGCAACCCTGACCACATGGCCCATCCTTTCCAGGCTCCAGCTGACCTGATCAAAGGCCACTTTGGAAACAGCTCTGTCCTAAGAGCCACTAAGAGCTGTGGAGGCAGGAGTAGGGGAGGAAAGGCAAATATCAAAGTTCTTGTATGATCCTGGGTAGCAATTGGCCAGACGGGGGATGAGAATGCCTGATAGAGCCTTTCACCTTTGGGATCAGCAGCATGCCTGGCTGCATTGCAAGGAGGCCAGAATACCTATCAGCTGGGCAGCAGCTCCTGTGAATGAATCGCCTTTGTCTTGTTGGGGGTGGGGACGAACGCGTGTTTATTTGCTCAACAGAAAGCCATGTAAACCAGGGATCAAAAGGAAGCCCTGGTGATGGCAAGAAGCCCAGGTGACACGAGACAGAAGATGCCACCCACAATGGCAAGGAGTACAGGGGGGCTTAGGAGGAAGTGTCCTCTGTTTTGGCAGAAGGTTTCTCGCTTCTGAATGGAGCCTTCTGAGGCAGAGGACTGAAGGAGCCAGAAAATGCCTTTGTTGGTTCCCAGAAACCTGCCCAGAGCTGGCAGATGGGGGCGTGGCCTCAGGCACCCCACTTCCTAGCTTCCTGCTAGCCATATGAGCAATCTCATATTTGCAGTCAGCTCAGGCTTCATTTTCTAATTCAAAGAAAAGCAGTGATCCATTATCCCAGGGGTGATTCTTTGCTCCAGATCCAGCTCCTTTTTCTCACTACCCCCAGCCCTGCTGGCTCTTTCTCAGCAACAGCTAAAGTGAGACAATAAGCATTAGCAGTTGAGGCATTTTTGAGTCAGCAAACTACTAATGCTAAGGGTTCCTGAGAAAGCCAAGGATTCAGGGTTTCAGAAGCAAACGTTACACAAGATTGACAGGCATGGAGGGAATGTTCTGGACCACTGTTCAATAAAAGAATTCCTTGAATTTCATCATAGAAATGACAGAGCTGGAAGAGTCCTTAGAAACCATCTATTCCCTTTTTGCCCTCCCTAGGCAACTGCTTCCCTTCTACAGATGAGAAAGTGAAGTGGATGGTAGTTAGAGATGAGACTTAGTGCCAGGAGCTGAGGTGGGGAAAGAAGCCAAGTCTTCCTGATTCCCATGTGAATGCTCTTTCCAACAGATAGAATCTGTTTCTGGATTCCTTTATGTTAATTTCCATGATACACATGAAAACACATGCTCATGACACATCTCCAGCTGAGCACCTTATCATAACAGGCGCCATGAAGTGATTATATCATTACCCAAGGGCATAAATCATAGTGAGATGTCAATATAACTTGTTAAACTTGCCAGTGTAATAGTCAAAACATTAATTTATTACACTTTATTTTTCATGGCATGGGCTCAATAAAATTTCAAATTATTCTACAAACTCTAAAAAAGATAATTAAAGAAGCCAAAAGTACAGAGTAACCTAAATGGCATTTGGGCATGAAATCTCAGTTTATAGTCTGTGGACAGATGACCTTATTTTATCAGGTGGGGCATAACCCAAATCAGTAAGGAAGGATCATTTGGTTCTACACTACCCCAAACAGTAGCTGCACCCCAGCTGGAGCTCCTCCCTGGCTCTTAATGAGAGTCTCCTCTGTAGCTGCTGCTTTGCTCTCTGGGGAAGGTTGGTTCTATGACAAGGGGCAGGGAGCTGGATTTGGAAAGTCCTCTCTCTGCCTCTAACTCATTCTTCCAGGTCCAGCTCAAATGTCTCCTCTGTGAAGCTTTCCTGGGTCCTCCCCCATTTCTCAGAGTGGCCCAAATCCTCCCCTATTCTAATGGCTCCATGGTGCCCCTGTCCACAATGTCCCTTACAGTCACAGTATGAGGTGCCTTTGCTAGGTCTCTGCCAGCCCTAGAGATTCCTGATCTTTCAGCCTCACAGGCTACTATAAGAATTTTTGTGCCAATCGGCAGAACTGGAATTCCCATGAGGTCTGGTTCACGAGAGACATAATTCCACTCTTGGGGGTGGGCATTGAACAGGGAAGTGGGGGAGGGAGCAGGGCAGTGGAGGCATTTGCAGGAAAGCCTTGTTGAAATCATGGAAGCAGAGGTGGACCACGAACTGACCCCTGGGTCATTGGAAGAAAAGCCCCCCTGGGAGGGGACTGAGGCTACAGCACCAGCTCTGAGTCATACAATCAGAAAGGCATTAAACATTTGAGGCAAATAGCCATTATTACAAAGGAGAAAATGGCACTCTACTCCATATACCACCCAGTAGGCCTAGCATGCTGGGCCAAGGCTCCCGTTGTAGGCCTTGAGGCTTGCCTGTTGGGAATAGAGGGGGTTGCCATAATTCTGAGCTAGGAATAGGTGGAGATGGGTGAGGGCTGGTTGGGGGTTTGGAGACTCAGCGTCTCATCTTGGCTCTGCCGCTAGTTGGTTGTACAGCCTTGGGCAAATCTGTTCCCTTAAAAAGGGCCTCATAGAATAATCCAGATTAGGTGACAAGATGAACTCTAAAGTTCCTTCCAGGTCTAAAGGGCTGGGATCTCAGGGCTGCATGAGCTTCTTTCCCACCACATATCTGTTCATTGGTGTGTCTGGAGGGAGGTGTACACAAGAGTCATCACGTGGTCCTTTTGGAAATAGTTGAGTCGAAAAGACTTGTCGTCCCACTCATCTTCAAGGCGAAACAGGAAACAATTCACAATTTGACTGCAGCACAGGCATGAGGTGGTTAATCCTCCCGGGAGACCAAACCCAAAATGTGTTTCCTTGGGTGCTCTGAAATACTTTATATAAAATAATTGTACTGTATTTTAGAGCTATAGAAACATTAGCTTGAGAACAATGGTTCCCAAGAATTTATTTTACAAACAGGAGTATGAAAAAAATAAACGATGGTGGTGGTAGAGGGGGACACACAAGAAACAGCATTTTTTTCTTTTGCTAAGTAAAGATATTAATGGAAAAACCCAAACTCTGATCTACTATCATTGTTTCATGTTCAGCAAAGAACATTTTAATACCAAAAAAAGTGAAAAAGGATATAATCCAGCATAAAGGGCAGTGCTTTACATTGAATTTGGCCCTATGAAGAAAAGGACCTCATTGTCCATATTTCAGTGAGAAGTTTAGCACGGAAGGACACTGGTCCATGGATTGGCTCTAGAGATCACCAGTTTAGAGGTGACAGTGTTCTTTGATGGTCAGTGGGTCCACACCACTGCTCATTTGTTCTTTTTAGCGACCAGACAACGCTACAAGGAAGTGACTGTGACAGTCTCCATCCCGTTACCCCGTATACTGTCTTGACCTGGGAGAGGGAGATTCATGGAAGCAAATCAAATCTATAGCCATTCTTTTCTATTTCCTTCCAATTTCAGAGGAAGAATGTACTTTTCCTCTGCTCCTCAGATTCTTTCTCTCAAGGCCACTTCTGCCATAACCACTGCCTAGAGGGTTGCTGTTAAAATAAAACGCCAGCATCCACTCCCCTCCCCAGCCCCAGTCTGACAAAGGCACCGCCCTGCCAGCTTTTAGATCTTCGTCTCGTCATCCCCCTCACCTCCCACCAAGCCCCTCTTACCTTCCTGCTATCTAGCTTCTAGCCTCACCTCTCTGGAATCAACCGAAAAATCAAATCAAGGAGCAACTTCCTGAAATCGGAGCCTTTCTCTCTTTTCTTCAAACTCAACCTATCTGTGATCTTTTAAATGCTCCCATACTCCTGGAAGCATGCTTCTGTCTGCCGCCTGCCTTCGTTGGTCTGGCCACGTTTCACTGTGTCCCTCCTCTCTTTTCTCCCTCTTCTCTCCACTCCCCAAACCCCACTGCTGCCGGAGCTTTGTGACTCACTGTGCGGCCAAGTTTCCCAAAGCCAGAGACAGCCCTGACTCAGCTGGCACTTCACTTAATCTTTCCAGGAAATGCGAAGATGTGAGACTGTGTCAGTCATACCCGGTGACATCAGTCTTTCTGAGCTTGGACTTCGTTTATCCGTTTTTATTCCAGTCTCTCACCTAACCTTAGCTTTCTATAGCCAACCAACATCAGTGCCTTCCTGAGAGCCTCCTAGGCGTGAAGTACTCTACTGCATGTTTTTGAGGGCGGGGATGTTAAATACAACATGGTCTCTGCCTTTATGGGGTTCTCCAGTTCGTGGGGGAAAATTGGTGTTTCAGGTACCTGGAGGCAAGGCAACTGGCAGGAACTCTGTGAGAAAGGGGCAGTAAATTAGGAAAACAAACGTCAAGGAAGATCACTGGCGGAAACTGAGAGAAAAGTGGCCAGAGTAAAGCTTGTCTGGACTTCTGTGTAACACTTGGTTAACGTTTTGCTTGTCCTTCTGAATCATCCTGGCATTATCAACAAAGAATAATGCGTTGATCCTTCTTGGAGTAAAAAGAATTTAGTAGCACTTCACAAAAAATTCTATTGTAAACATTGTGTCCTACCTCAAAAAAAATTTTTTTTGAAGGAACGTTGTTAATTCACTGCAAGCCCACTCAGCCACTGAAGAATCTGGGGTATTCAGCTGGAGAGCTTTGTAATGAACAAGTAGCTCAATTATTCTACTTTCATTACACAATGTAGCTGACATTCTTTGGCATCAAGGAATTAAAGCACATTTTCTCCAGCAAATGGCAATGATTTGAAGACATACGCTACATTAAGTGGTTCTTGACTAAATGTAGCTCCATTTTAAAATAAGGATTTCGTAGAAGGGTGGGATAGGGATAATGGGAGGGAGGCTCAAGAGGGAGGGGATATGGGGACATGTGTATGCATATGGCTGACTCACTCTGGTGTACAACAGAAACTAACACAATATTGTGAAGCAATTATACTCCAATAAAGATCTATAAAAAAATAATAAAATAAATATCACTTTTCTTTTCCTAAAAAAAATTAATAAAATAAGGTTTTCCACATGATTTAACCCTTGTAGGCTGCTCTCACCTAGCTCATTCAAGGACAGGGGTGAGGTTAGCTCAGACTTGTTAATTTTGTGTTTGAAATAATTTGCGCAGATTTCGCAGTTGACACTATTTGAACCAGACATTGAACACCTAAGGCTTGTTCCCACAACTCGGCAGATCACCTTGGCCCCTTCCCCTATTTTATCCAGTGCTCCTCTGGAAGCCGACCTGCCTACCCAAGACCACCATGGCCTGTGGAGCACTCAGCCCCAGCAATCCCAGCCTCTCCTCAACCCTGGGCTGAAAGCCAGAGAGCCTGGCTGCTGGGGACTAGGCCTGTGAGTGCTAGAGGGCCCCGTCAGGAAAAAATGGGTCCTCTTGAGGAGACAGCTGCTCTGCACCCACTCTCAACCCACTCAGAAGGACCCTAGCCCTTCTCCCATCGTAAACATATGAGCAAGCCCGCACTAGCCTACGTTCCTTTGTGCCATTTAGAAAAAAGTGTCCCATCTGGATGGACACATCCTAGTAGGCAAGGAAGCAGGGGCTGGATTTTGCTCCCACTTGGCCCCTTCACCTGTGGCCCTAAGTGAACTGGCCTTTCCCCTTGGCTTTTAACATTGTTCCTCCTAAGACAGCCCCTTCTGATTCAAAGGCTGAAAAAATGGGTAATGCCAAGGAACAGATTAAATATGCAAAAGTTGGATACAATTGGCTCGTTTTGAAAATGCTCAAAGCTTTCGGTAGATTTTTGGGTCTACAAGCTCCTTTGCCAGTCTGGGCTGTTCCTGCTGCTGCATAGAGTAGAGGGCTGGATGAGGTGATCTCCAAGATTCTAGCATCATATCAGAGATTTGTTACTTTACAGCCAGTGGTAATTGCAAAATTACTCCCACCAGGGAGTTTGAGTTGAAAGGGAGGTGTTGTAAAACTGTTGCTACTAAAGTGTGGTCTGTCCAGAGCCAATAAATACTCTGGTTAGGGACGATTTCTCTCTTTGAGCATTGCAGGGATTATGACATGAATGATTAAATCTGTGCAATCCTGGTCCGAAGAAGGGTCTTCCTCCCCTACCCTACCTTTTCCAGTTCTCTCCTCTTTTACTGCCAAATTTCTTGAAAGAAGAGTCCACACTTGCTGCTCAATAGCTCCTCTGTCCACCATCTGACTGAATCTGATTGACAGGAGAGCACAAGTGTGTTCCTAATTGCTGAAGCTGCTGGCCTCTTCTAATTTTTTCAGCTAGTCAGTATAAAGTGTTCTAAGCTGATGGCTTTTCTTTCCTGTTTTTACACTGCCCTCCTTGGGCTCCAGTTAAATGATCCTTTCCTGGCTTTTCTTCTACTCTCATGGCTTCTTTTCTGCTTCCTCATTAGTTCCTAAACCAAGGATGTCCCTCAGGGTTCTAGCTTGAGCTTTCTTTCCTGATCTCTATTTCTATGTTGGAGATTTGATGTATCCCAGAGTTTCCTTCGTGACTGATGATCAGATCTGTATCTGCTGCTCCTGATCTATTTCCAGATCTCCATGCCCACAGTTCTAACTGCTGACTGGACTGCTGCCTGTTCTGCCAGCCCTTCAACCCATTCAAAGCCGTCATCTTCCCCCTCCATTTTGCTCCTCTTTCTGGCTTCTCTAGAGAAACACTCTGCACTGCAAAGGGCAAAGACTTTGGGGTCACACCCCTAGGTTGGAATTCTGGCTCTGCACTTTTATGTGTAGCCTTTGAAGCAAGGTCCGTTTTTCTCATGTTCCATGAATGCTACCAATGCTCATTCTGCAATAAGCACTTGCTAGATATTGGTCCCCTTGTCCCTTTCTTCTCAGCATGAACATTTTCCTCTAAAGTGGGTTTGCCTCATCCCCAGGTGGTTCCTGGGAAACTGAGTGGGAACCTCAAGTAAATAGAAACTCTGAGGAGTTAGAAGAGCATGGGCTCA
Source organism: Orcinus orca (assembly GCF_937001465.1). Taxonomy (NCBI): domain Eukaryota; kingdom Metazoa; phylum Chordata; class Mammalia; order Artiodactyla; family Delphinidae; genus Orcinus; species Orcinus orca. The sequence goes on from NC_064560.1 coordinate 107,432,559, forward strand.
TAGGGGCTGGAGCCAGTCAGGAAAGACGCCATTCAAAAGATGTTTTTGCAATTATCTAGTTGTTTAATGTAATAATGTTGTTCCCCTTCCCCTACACCTCCCCAAGTCCATGTCAGTTCTTCTGAACCATCTCTCACATTGGTCCCCTCCTTTCCACCCTGAGGGGAAGTTATTTGGGTCCATGCAACCAGCCTCCCAGAGCCTTCTGGCTCTGCCCATCCAGTCCACCCTGCCCACCACCACTGCCTAAAGTACAGTTCTGATCATTTGGATTCCCTGCTTAAACACCTGCAGTGACCCCACCATATCTTGACTTTCAAGGTCTTAAATAATCTCCCTCCAACCTAGTTTTCTGCCAAACTTTGACTGGCTCAATCACAAGTCAGGCTGGGATGAAAGTGACACAGAATCTGGCATCTGGTGGGGAGGGTAGCCAGTGTTCTACCCAATGGGATCCAGTGTAGAGCTTGGGGGCAATGCTTTTGGGCCCTGGCGATGCTCAAAGTGAAGTGGGGGCTTTACCTGCATCTAGGTGCTGTGTTCTTGCCTTCACGGCAGGGGGCGTGACAAGTCTCAGGCAGCGGAGCAAACCTGTGCCCTGGCTGAGCAGGTTAGAAGTCAAGGAAGTGCAAGAGGACCAGCTGGAAATCCAGAGTCTCAGGAAATGGAGGCAAAATTCCAACCTCCATGTGTAGAGCAACATGACAGAGGAGGCGGAGGGAAGAAAGCAGTGCTGTGATCCTGGGCTTAAGGCAACAAGATTAATTCTGGACTCTGAAGGCAGAACCTTGGCTGTTCATCTTTCTGTTCCCTAGCTTTAGGTGAGAATCTTGCAAGTATTGCTTGCTTATTTGGTTTTACACATCTCACTAGCTTTACCTCCTTCCACAGACGGTGCTGGGTCCTATGAAACCTTTTACATCACCTGACCAGTTGGAATTCTCGCAGCCAAGACAGAAGACAGATGGGTGGTGTTTTGTCATAAACCTCGATCTTAGGTATTGAGCAGGATGTTCAGCCAGTGTGTGAAAAACCTTTTTTCAACTTTCCTGGAGATTTAGGAATAATAAAGAACTCTTATCGTTGTCATTTGGCAAAATGCGTTCTGTTTCCACTTTAAAGAACTGAAACTCCCTCCAGTTCAGAAACATTAAATGAATAGTCAGTCCACCAAGTGCTGAGAATTTAGCTGCCCACCACTGGGCAGTCCCCTGGCTGTTCCTTCTAGCTTCTATGTAAGCATCCAGTATTTCATTCTGGATTTGTTCTTCTTATTACTAATAGCTAACATTTACTGAGTGTTTACTATGTGCCAGGCACTGTGCAAGGAGAAACACATTGCCTCATTCCCAGCTAGGTCCTGGGAAACTGAGCAGGAATGTGAGATAAAAAGAAACTCTGAGGAGTTAGGGGAGTGTGGGCTCATGCAGGCTGGGACCAGCCAGGGGTGACAGCCTTCAACAGTTGGGTTTGCAACTCATCCTCAGTTTCATACCCACTGTCTGCCTTCCGCTCACTCTGTGGTGGGCCTGAAGTTGGGTGTTGGGGCGGGGGCATGGTGGAGGAATACGGGGGCTGTTCACGCTTGACCTCGCCAGCCTCTGCTGGGTCTGGTAGCAGGAGTGTTGTGGAGGACATCAGGGCACTGGAAGAACTCCTCCAGCCCCCTGAGGGTTAATGATAAATCCCTTCAAAGGGGCCAGGTTTTATTCCTTGATTCACTGGAAAAAGGCTTAAAAAGCAAATAGCTCTAGAGAAGGTGCCGAGGTTGCCTCCCATTTACAAGAAGAGATGAAAGACTCAGGAAAGCTTTCTGGCAAGGGTGTGGAGAGGATGGTGAAGGATCCTGTCTGGTTGTCTGAGGGGAGTGGGGAGGAAAGGGAACACAGTGGGCAGCTGAGAGTTCTGTAGGCAAACCTGCCATCCGAGCATGGCCAAAGGCTCGGCTCCAAAGCACCCACCCAGCTAAAGTTGGAGGGTGGTTTGCAGCCTCACGTGGGAAGGAACCAAAAATGATGACAAGCAGAGCCAAGCTGATGTCCCTGTTGATGAGAGCAGGACTCTTGGAACATGAACCCTGTGGTTAAAGTGAGGTGCAGGGCCCCCTGGGAGAGCTGTTCCATGCCCAGAACTATGCCAGGATAGCCATGGCCCAGTCACCTACTCACATGGGGGCCCCCTTTCCCCAAATTCACAATTTGAGAAGGAATTCTTTTTTAAAATGTTTTTGGAAATGTGTATGAAGTGTAACAAGGCATTTGAAATGTAAGGATTTGTGTATTTAGTAAAGCAAAAAGTAAATTACTTTCACTGAAATGAATAAAACACCACAGAAAGTGGGATTGTCTCCAGACAATTTAGTATGTCTCATTGTCAGAGACCTGTACCCCTCCTTCCATGAAGAATGTAACAAACCCCAAACCCTAGTTCTAGAGCAATAAGCCTGGTTTAGAGCAACCCCTCCCTGCTTAGTTCACCTTCCATTTCTCTTGACAGTGCAAGAAGGAAGCTGGAATCCCGTGTGTGTGTGTTAGGGGGTGGGGTCACCACCATACTGCAGATCCCTTGGTTGTGTTGAAGGTTGCCAAGAAAGGCTGGCAGATGGCAGGGCCCTCTCACTAACTGAGGCCATATGCTAAGGGAGGGCCAGCTGGGAGGGGAGGGCAAAGGGCTCAGTAATCCCCTGTCTTGATTTAAACAAATGGTCAGTACCAGGGGTTTAGGAAATGGAGGTGGAGGTGTCCAGAGGGGCAAAGCAGAGACCAGACTGAGGGCAGAGAGGCTGCTGTCACCACTGAGAATGTCTGAGCTTAATTGGGAGTGAACTGTTGGGCCAGGGGTTCAGATCAGGGCTTCTGTTTCCAGGAAGGAAGGGATGGAGGGTGAGGGTAGGGGAGCAGGCTAGGGGGTAAGTGAACGCTGTCTCTGTGGTGGGCCACAGAAGCATGCACAGGCAAGGTGGTGGAGCTGGAGTGCTTACTGGACAGCTCACCGAGAACAAGGAAACGAGGTCAGATGAACCCGTACGCAGTACTGAAGCCTTATTTGCAACAGTCCAGGTTTCAGCAGGAGAATCCCAAGGAGTATAGGATGGTGGAGGATCTGCCTTGAGCAGCAATTGTGGAATGCTAGGGGTCAGCTCCAAGGCAACAAGGCCCAAATTAGACAACTGGGGGCGGGCAGCACTTTGGACAGTGGGCAGAGCTGTGGCTGCTTGAATAAGAATTCCTGTCTCAAGATGTGACTGGTCTGGGAATGTGGCAGGATTGAGAGCTCAGGTAGCTCAGCTGTCAGGACCTGAGGAGCACCAGGGAAAGCGGGGGCTGGGGACATGAGGCAAAGGGTAAAGAGTTTCCAGTCTTTCAAAATTTGCTGCCGAACTACTGAGGGCTACAGGCATCAGCAGCCCAGGGATTAGAAGATGAGTAAGACATGGTTCTTACTCTTCAGAGGTTCCTGAATTTTGGGGAAAGACAGGCTGGGGAAAAAATAGAGACTCCAGTATCTTGAGATGATTTGTCAAATTCAAGGTGCTTTTAAACTGCTGTATGAAAACAGCCTTCTACTGCTTATATTTTACTCCAATAATACTCTTTAGCTTATATATATCAAATCTAGTCATCCATGGACTATTTCACTGAGGCACTGAACGTTTTAACATTCCACCTTCAATTCACACCCCACCTCCCAGATGCACATGGTCAGAATTTCCTATTAGTTACCAATAAAATCAGCTGGTGACCTGGACCTGCTTTGGGTTGGACGTCCAGAAGGTGGTGCTTTTGTTTCCTTTCATAGTTTTAGCCCTGAATCATTGAAGAGGATCAGGAGTCAGTGTAATAATTACTTTGGGGTTCTACTGAAAAATTAGAGTGGGGTGGCATTTGAGAGTAGGTGGAGACCGGCAGGGTGAGTTAGGGCGAAGGTGTCTGTGCCCAGCAGAGGAGGAGGCGCCTGGGGACCCCGTGTGGGAACAGGCACCTTCTGCAGGTCGTGGTACCAAAGTCTGAGCTGCCACTGCTCGAGAACCTGAGACGGCTCACAACAGCTTCAAGGAAGCAACACTGTGAAAAGCCCTAAGTTCAAGTGGGCTCAGTTTCCTGGTCACTTCAAAACAGACCTTCCCTGATTTGCATCAAGGTTTACATTGCTTTAGCAGTGGCTCTTGGAAACAATCATGCTAACCCTGTTACAGTTGTTAGCCACTTTCTCTCTTGGCTGACAAGGCTGGGTTATTTTTCCTTTCCTTAAAAGTTATACTTTCTATTATTTTGATTGGGGTTGGTCTAGTGAACTGGGAAAGACAGGATAGGTAAGGAAGGAAGACAGATTAAATTTTCTAGCTCATTCCCAGAGGTCTATTTTTCATTTGGAGTGGGTGTCATCTGGATGAGTTATGTGTAGGAGGAACATGTGGTGGCAAAACCCCACTCTTGTCGACGCTGCCCTCTATTGATGCCACCCCATGGAGGGAAATGATGGGCAGGATGGATCGAAAGCTTTTTCTGCTGGAATCATCTTCGGCAAGACTGCAGCAGTACCTTCTGTCCCCTCTAGAGGCCTCCTAGAGGTATATTCTGAATCTGCCACTGTTTACCTCTCTCAAGATGTCATGGGCTGTACCAAAATGTTCATTGCAGCTCTATTTACAATAGCCAGGACATGGAAGCAACCTAAGTGTCCATCAACAGATGAATGGATAAAGATGTGGCACATATATACAATGGAATATTACTCAGCCACAAAAAGAAATGAAATTTATTTGTAGTGAGGTGGATGGACCTAGAGTCTGTCATACAGAGTGAAGTAAGTCAGAAAGAGAAAAACAAATATCGTACGCTAACACATATATATGGAATCTAAAAAAAAAAAATGGTCATGAAGAACCTAGGGGCAAGACAGGAATAAAGACACAGACCTACTAGAGAATGGACTTGAGGATACGGGGAGGGGGAAGGGTAAGCTGGGACAAAGCGAGAGAGTGGCATGGACATATATACATTACCAAACGTAAAAGAGATAGCTAGTGGGAAGCAGCCGCATAGCACAGGGAGATCAGCTTGGTGCTCTGTGACCACCTAGAGGGGTGGGATAGGGAGGGTGCGAGGGAGGGAGACGCAAGAGGGAAGAGATTTGGGGACATACGTATAACTGATTCACTTTGTTACAAAGCAGAAACTAACACACCATTGTAAAGCAATTATACTCCAATAAAGATCTTTAAAAAAAAAAAGTACATTTGAAATAATTTCTCTGTATAGACAGGTCTAAGTCATACATGTAATCTGGAATTTTTGAATAGCCACATTAAAAATTGAAAAGAAACACAGGGGCAAAAAAGGAAAAGATTTCATGGGCATGAGGTGTCAACATATGGCTTGTATGTAAGCCAGTATATCTCTTGTTCATGGATCCCTGCCTTTTATTTCCTTCTGGGTGATTTTCATCAGCCTTCCACTGGATACCTGCTCCAAGCTTACAAGTCAACACATCTCTGCAGGATGAAAACAAGTGGGAAATCCTGAATGGGAAGGAGGTGATGGTATCGGAAGCACAGGCAGCAGGAGAACATTTGTTCTTTTTTTTTTTTTTTTAACATCTTAATTGGAGTATAATAAAGGGAGCAAGGTGTTTAGAGGAATTTTTGCTGAGTAAAGCTGTTATAACATGCCAAAAGGGGAGGATGACATGTGATGCCTTAAGGCCTTCATCACTGCAAGGAGATGAGACCAGGAGGAGCTGCAATCAGGGAAGACAGCTATAACACAAGTCTTAAGGTCGGCTTGCTGTTGACTCAGGTCTCTGTGTCTCAGGTCTTAGCATGCCAGAAGTCCCTGTGGATTGTGACAAGACTTTTGAGTCCAGAGAGGTAAACAGCACAAGAGCAAGCTTGGTTGCAGTAACTCTGGCCAGAATGAGCAGCCTTCTCTGCGAAAACACACCCTCTGCCCCTTTACCTCACGCCTCCCAAAGTTGCCCTGAAGTTCAACTTGAGGCAGTTGTGCTTTGCTGCCCTCCACTGCCTAAACCCTATTCTTTAATAGCCGTCACTAGGCTGATGTCTGGAGATGACTTTTCCAGGGCAGGCCCTCCTCTGCTGCCCTCTGGTACTTTGGCTTCTAGGAGTAGCTTTCTGCCCAGCTCATGGCATCCAACAAGGTAAAATTGCTTGGAAAAGGCAACCCTGTTTGGTATTGGTTAAGCTTTTACTAGGTGCCTTAGGCTGCAAGCAGAGGTCCTTCCAGAGAGGACCTCAAACACTTGAAGCAGCCTCCATTCTTATCTAGCAGGTCACGCTTCTCTTCTAGGCCTTTTGGCCTCTTCTGGGAATAGTTTCCTGGAGAAATAGGAAGAGAGTTGCAGGCCACCACACTGGAAACTTTCCAGGATAGGAGTAAGATCCTCCTAGCTAAGAAGGGGGATCTGTGAACCTTTCTAGAAATAATAGTGTCTTGGGTGTTCAGTCAAGAGAGGCAAGTCCTGGGGGAACTACTGGCAGCTGGGCAGGAGGCAACAGATCTTTGGGTGCTCAGTTGGGAGTGGCATCAAAGGACACTGCTTTTGCCAATGAAAGGCACCTGCAGTGGCAACCACTTCTGCAAAGGATGCCTTGGGGCTTGATGTCTGTCAGTGTACCATCTTTCGATCTGGAGGCAGACGCTTACTGTTCTGGGTTCCCAGCTGCTCCCCCATTCCTGAGATCGGGAGATGGAGCTTACATGGGCTGGGCAGCTTCCCAGCAGTCTTAGAATCAGTCTGTGAGGGCTCTATGGTCCAGGCATCTGTGGAAGAGTGGTCTGCTGCTCTCCAGGACCCCAAATGACACCAGGCCACATTCCTTGGTGCGAGCAGTTTCATTCGTGTGAAAATTTTCCTTTCAAAGCTTCAATGTGGGACACTTGCAGGCAGAGGCCTCATGGATCCAAGCCTATTTCCTTCAGCCACACAGTGCTGACAACTGAGTGGGTCCTTCACAGACCATTGCATTTCCCCACCTCTACCCAGGCAAGTGAAAGCCTGGAGCTTACCAAGGATTGGTATCCTGAGTGGTGCCTGAGTTACCTCCCAATAGGCAAGAGGTGGCCAAAAGGCAGGCAGGGGTGCCTCATGTCCCAGAAGTAGAAGCAAAGAATCCAAAGCAAATGGCCACAAGGGTGGGGAGAGCCAAATTAGAGCCAAAGGGGTAGAGAGACCAGAATGGATGGATAGGAATAAAGGCAGGTTTTCTTTTTAGATTGAGGTCCAAGATACAAACATCTGCAGAGCCTGCTCCTTTGGAAGGAACCAGGCACATGAGGTACAGGGCCAAGGACTAGTTCAAACCCTTCAGGCCCATCCCTTCTGCTTTTTCTCCTTTGACTTAGAACTTAACAAAACCATTTGATTGTGTTCTAAATGCAAAAGCCTGTACAAAGTACTTGGAATTGGGGGAAAAAAAGGATAAGGTAGTTTCTGCCTCAAGGAACATACAGTCAAGTTCATGACCTCTTTCCCCCTTAGCCTCTTCTACGTGTCTCTCATTCCTTCAACTAGCATTTCCTAAGTACCAACCTTATACTTGGAAATTTTAATTCCTCTTGCCTTCTTCTACCCGTAATTGCTCTATCTCATATCCCTTCCCTTTCTGCTTCCATTTCTTTTTCAAAAAATAGACAATAAAGAAAAATTGGGGAGATTGGAAAGGAGGAAGAGATTTTAAGGGAAAATGTTTGCTTGGTGACATACCTGAGTTTATTCTGTGACACTCAAATGCCTGTGTCCATTTCACTCATAGCTTGGGTTAGGGAAAGTCAGTGTTTCATTTCCTCTTGTAATGAATTTCTGCAGAGCATGAGCCCCATCCCATTTGAACAGGATGTAATTTTTTTTTAACTGCCATGTATCTCTAAATAAATTCAAACTGGTTGTGGGTCTTTCATCTACTTTGTATATGAGAGATGAGATGATGCTAATCTGACAGTGACCAGAGTGAAGTAGTGAATGAGATCCAAAGCTTTTCATCGCCCCACCTGATGCTTCCACCCCAGCTCCTAGCCCTGGCCTCACCTTCTCCTGCACAGTGTGTTCATCACAAGACCCTTTAGGGGTCGAGCCAAAGGCATGAATTCTCCTCTAGTAGCAAGCACTTTGGAGGCTGGTAAAAAAAAAAAAAAAATCTCTTAAATCCTAGGTACTCTTTTTACCTCTTACTTTAATTCTTAACTCCAAGTCTTTGATCCTTTATTTGCTTGCTTTCTTCTCACCTAAGATGGGCCCAAAGAGACCTGTGGAGGATGAAGGAGGTAGGGAAGAGCTGGAGGGTGGAGCTGTGTTATGGAGTTATACAGTGAAGGGGTGTATATAGCTTTTTTTTGCTCCCACACATCACCTATCCTACCTATTAAGAAGCTTGGAATGCTGTCATTCCTTTGACTCTTAGGGAAGTTTAAGAGTTTTTCATTTAAAAATATATTCCTAAAATGCAAATGTCCCTGTGAGGGGTAATACTTGGATGGCAGTTAATTTGAAGGGAGGGTCTCAATGGGCAAAGTTGCCACAAAGGGGGCGAGAAAGAACCCCAAGGCCAAACCTTACCTGCTTAACCAACTGATTATTTTTATTGCTGTCTCCTGGTTAATGCTATGCTGAGTACAGGGGAGAAGATAAAAGGCAGATTTGTATGCAAGCCCCCTCCTCCCAGCACACACACACTTGGACCTGAAGCAGTGGTAACTGTTCACACACAAAAATATCTGGCTGAAGGCTAAGATCACTTCAGATTTCCAACTTAACATTTTCCTAAGTGTAGATTTTTCTCTTAATTTTCCTTTGGAAAAGACAAAACTAGTTTCACAATTCCCAGGTCTTCATACTCCAAACTGCACTCAAGTTTGCCTGGGACAGGTATACGTGTATACTGAAATCTACATTCCCAGTACATCTCAGACCCCCACGAGGAGTCAAAGTTTCAGAGAGCCCTGTGAGGTTGTAACTCCCTCCCAGGGACCAGCGGCATTACTCCCTGTCCACGGGAGCGTACGCACAGATCTTTTCTCCTCCTCATGGTCCGTTTTCTATTTGTGATTAGTAATTGGCTTCTCTTGGTACGTTACGACCTATTACAAAAGCCAAACATTAAGAGGGCGAGCTGAAATGACAAAATTTGGTTATAATTTATGTTGGCCCCTGACATATATATTTTTTTTAATGATTTGGTCTCTAAGCAACTGATCTCTTAGCAACAAGAAGCACCTTTATAAAAGATGGCACACAAAGAGTGATTGCCAGAAAATCCATCCGATTCTTAAACAGCCGCGCATCATTAGCAAAACTCACCATCTTCAAGAGTCCAAAACTAGAAGTGACCAGCAGACCCAGGTAACCTTGACATTTGCACATTTTCCTGAAAAAAAAAAAAAAAACTCATGCAACTATTGAAGAGAACAAAATTTTTTGAAATATGTTCATTTTTTGAGGTCTTATTAGTTGGTCTTGGCTAACTTTTAATAGAATGTATTCTATTAAATAACTGCTTCTTAATTTTTAAAAACAACTTGGACTTGAATTTTGTGATCAGAAAACAGTTCACTTAAAATATTTTATTGACATGAGGCTAGAAGGGGGAAGCAATCTATCCTTTTCAGAGTTTATTTCTGTAGGTTTTCATCTGAAGGGGAAAATCCACACTGTGGCAAAATAAGAGAGTGAAAATGTCACCCCGAGTGGTATGCACTTCTGGGGAAATATGTGTATTTTCTTTCCTAATGTTTATTTAAGCTGCTAAAAAATTTAAAGAGTAGCAAAATCATTTTACTTCCAAACTTCAGCTTTTTAATCCAGTGTTGATTCCAGTAGCAAATGATGGTCTTCTATTGCAAATATTCATGGACTGGTTTTTCTTTTCTCCCTTTCATAGCTTTTCTATTTGTTTTCATTGACATAAGAAAAGATTCATTCCAATGCTAAAAATAGGAGAAATTCCAGCTATCTGTACCTTGTTTCCTTTTTCCAGGTACCCAGGATTTGAAGACTTAAATGTCATTCTAGAAAGCTGGAGTTAGAGATGAGGAACAATTGTTTTTCCTCTGAACCCCTTCAATTAAGACTGTGTAATTATAAACCCACTTGGGGTACTCAAAGTGCATAAAAAGATGTTCTGTGAGAGCGAAATAAAAATCTCCCTAATTGAACTGGGAAACATTACATAGAGATATCAAAGATCTAAGCAAACAGACTTTAGAAAATTGCAGTTTCAATAAAGACAAGTTGTGATACTTTTGTTTTTTATAAGAATTGTGCATGCCACTTATCTTTAAGTTGAAGTGTGCTGACATCTTCTTGGAACCAGAAAATGGGACACTTAGTCTAAATACAGAGTTGGCAATGAGTCAGGGCATTCAAAATCAGGATAGTCCCAGAAAATTTGGGACCTACAATTCCTCTGTTAAGAAAATGCTCCTTATGAGCACAATATGATTACACTTGATTTAAAAAGCTGCTTATGACTTGTATTTCTGTTACTGCTACCAATTTCAGGCAGAAAGAATTCCTTCTTGTGATTGCTTTGCTTGGAAGTTAACAACCTGGGTATTTTAAATTGAATTGCAAAAACTTTCTTTCTTTCTTTTTTTTAAAAGCAATGTACTATGAAAGCACAGAGAAACATAGCTTTGTCCTTTAGAACTAAAGATTTATTGTACTTATATTTGCAGTCTGGTCATTATTGTGGAAACTTGTTTGTGGCTTTAAGGAACTTGGATAAATAACTAAAAGATATAACTTGTGTTGGCTGTGTCTGGATGTGTTTCTACTTTTTAAGTGTACCACAGTCTCATAAATATGAAGAGGGGGATTAAAATAAGCAAAGATATGGAAACATTTATATCGCGAGTGATAGCAAAGTTTTTGCAGTGGTTCTTTAAGATTTTTCAAACCTAGCCACTGTGGCCTTTGAGGGTCACATCTTCTACATTTTTTCTATGCGTAAGGAAACAAAGGGGGCCCACAGCAGGCACTGTAGAGCTTGTGACTTTGGCTGTCTTAATGAGCCATCTGACCAAGATGGACAAACAATTACAAGATTTGAGATGTACAATGTGAGACTTAGGATGGACTGGCCACTATAGACTAAGCCAATTTATTCTGCTGTGTTGGGATTAGTTACTTCTGCAACACACACACACATACATACAAATGGTCTCAGTATAAATCATAAACCAGGAAATCAAAGTGAGCCTCTCCATTAGTGAGGGCTTCCCAGGAAAAAGGACAGTTTTAGTTTCATGAATGAAAAGGTTCCATCATAATCCTTACTTGAAATCTAAAAATCCTAGGCAAAACTTGATGCTCCTTTTCCTTCTAACCTTCGGCTGGGATTGGGCTGCTAGGGTGCAGAGAGGGTGTGAGGGACAGACAGTCCTGCTTTGTGGGAGGTCCCTACTGCCAGAGCACCCACTTACTTTGAACAGCTTAACACCTAAACTGAAATGGTCAGGCAGGAGCCTGATCAATTACAACAGGACTGGCTTTTTAACAGAAAAAAATTCACCCTTTTAAATGAGCCATACTTGAGATAATTTGGTCGTTCTCTGGTGACTGGGAAGCAAGAAAAAAACCTTTGGAGCAGCCCCTTTGGGTTAGGTGCTTTACAACGTACAGTACAGTCCTGTTTAATCCTCACAACAGCTGTGCAAAGCCATCGGCAGCTCCATTTTACACCTGTAAACCGGATTCGGCAGTTTGTCAAGATGTTGCCTAAACAGTGAATGGCAAAGTCGGGGTTTACACCCAGGGCCAGTCTGACTCCCCAGCCCATGCGCTCTCCTTGTGCCACAATAGCACAAGCAACTATTTTAAACTGATCTTCAAATAGTCCCTCTGGTCTTAGTAAAGCAAAAGTTCTTAGTAGGTGGGCTGGCAGTAAAGATTTAGGCATCTTTTCACAGAAGAGACTTCTTAACCCCCAGTTCTGTTGGCTGGAGTGACTCAGACCCCGCATTTTCAATGGTTGTCACACAGGCTACGAACTGGAGGGGGCACTTGGCTGGGCTGTGGTAGCAGTGGCCATAGGGTGCGTCGCCATTCCTTGCCATGATGCACATCCCAAGTGAAGTGGGGTAGGATTCTCTGAGGTACCATTTCTGTGAGAACAGAGCCTGAGGCAGGGCTCCCTGGGAGGCATCCCCAGATCACAACAGTTAGGGACTGCACAGGTAGAGAGGGAGCAGGTCAAGTGACATGCCAGCAAGTTAAGGTGGCTGGGAAGAGAACCCAGGTGTAGGTGGAGTAGGGATGGGTAAGATGATGCTACAGAAAGCAGAGCTTTCTCCTGAGGACGTCGCTTCAAAGCTGCAGGACAGCAGGGCCCTGTCTACTCTGGTTCTAAACCCTCTGGCTCATGTTTTTAACCCCTCTTCAAATATCCCTGACAAAGGGATTAGTCTTAGAGAGTTAATTTAACAAAACTTCCCTGAATCAGTATTTGGGGAGGAGATCTAAGAGGCGTGGGGGCCAGGGCAGCTGTGACTAACCCTGGAACAAAGCACTTTACACACCCCTATCTCTTTTGATCCTTACGTCAGTCAGCTCAGAGACCTGAAGAATCTTGCCCAAGGTCAAACTCAGAAGTCTTTTTACTGGAAACCCTGTGGTTCTTTTCCTGCAACTGGGAAATACGATGGTATACACAGGCACATATAGATTCTAAGGTGTGATATGGATCCAAAAAGGTTTGGGGTTGGAGGTGATCTGCCTTGAACTTGGCATGATCATCAAGTGAATACCAGGGGCAGCTCTTCACCTGCTACACTTGAGTCCGTCCCTGGAGGAAGGACTAACACTCTAACAGGTGTAAGAGGCAACCTCCCATTTCTTTTTCCAATCCTTCTCTGCTGGGGTATACCCACGGGTAATCCCTCCAACCATAAATCAGAAGGCTGGTGGGCAGCTTAGGAAATCTGAGAATGCATGGTAATAGGTTCTACTTTTGTACAAAGCATAATAATTATCTTTGTGCAAAGGTATCCAAGTAATTCCCATGCCTCTACTTCCATATGGTTCTTGCCTCCAATCAGACATGCCCACCCTCTTTGAGTTCCTTCCTGGTGTGTGGTGCTAGGACACGTACGGTCAGCACATAGATGTCACATACCTACCGTGGACAGCACAGGCCAAATCCCCCTCTCTATATAGTGCTCAGAAAGTCTCCTCTCACCTGGCATCCCTGGGCACAAGAAGAGGGCCACTTATTTCATTTCTTAAAAAGCATATCAGTTGAAATTTGGGAGCTGACTTAGAGTCTGCTTAATTTAGACTTCTTATTTTGGAGATGAGGAAACTGAGCTGAAGTGATTTGCCCAAGATCTATGCAGCTGGTCAAAGTGACAGACAGAGCTCAGTTCTCTTGACTCCCAGTCCAGTGCTCTTTCCTCTGTATCATAATTATTAATCCTAAGAAGAAGGTAAGAGTCCAAACTATTACTCCTATTTTAAAGGTAGAAAAACTGAGGGCATAATTCAGTTTAGGGATGACTGCCACTCCAAAAGTATGAAAATTAATCTATGAAAGTGACTTAACAGCTCCTCAGGTTTAATAATTTTCATTCTCCCTGGTGGATGCAAATATGCAGAGTTCACTGTTACAGTGAACACACTGAAGTGTCCAAAGGCTATTCAATATGTTGATCATATAATTTCTCTCCTGTATGGAAAGTAAGGAAGGGGATGGAAAAACAGTCCCTGCCATTATGAAGCCTAGCGTCCAAACAGATTATGCATTTATGGAATCCCCAAAAAGATAAACCAGCGTATATCCCATGTCAGGACTGTCTCAGCCAGGCCCCATACCAAAACTTGATAACAAAGGGTACTGTAAGCAGTAGTCCTTATGGATTTTCCTTCTGTTGAACCCACACTTGAATCTGGTACTACCTCAGAAGAGGCTCTAACAGAAATAACCCTGATATGCAATTATGGGAACTCTACAGTTCTGATGACAATTCTAAAAATTTAAACAGAAGGTGTGAACTCACATGGATTGAGCTCTCTGTGCCAAGTTCTGTGCTAGGGCCTTTACAAAGGTTTTCTTATTTAATGTTCATAAATCCACGATGCTGATATTCTGAGCACTATTTTCCAGATGAGGAAGCTGAAACTTCTGCATTTAAGGAAACTGCCAAAGGGGGCAACACCACAAAGTGGTGATTATTTATTCAATATATGTTTACTGCACTTAAATGATGTGCCTGGCACCGGACTAGATACTGGTGATATAAAGTTAAATCAGACATGGTCCTTGTCTTGAAGAAGCTCAGGGCCTAATAATATTCATTTACAGTTAATGTGGGAGCTTCTGCTCGTCAGAGCTAGATTAATAGCAAGTAAGATATTTGCTAAGTACATTCTAAAAGATTTACTCTAGAACATTCATTCTGGAGGTTGGAAAGGGTTAGAGAAGAAATCCTAGGACAGGAAAATATAAGGCTAGGATTTACAATGAGAGGGAAAATTGAAGATTGACAGAAAGTTGGCATTCATGACATGTGGAGTAAAATGGGCAGACAGCATGGGGGAAAGAATGATCAGGTCACATAAAACAGCGGTCCCCAACTTTTTGGCACCAGGGATGGGTTTTGTGGAAGACAATTTTTCCACAGACGGGGGGCAGGGGCGGCGGCGGTGGGGAGTGGTTCAGGCAGTAATGCGAGTCATGGGGAGCGGCAGATGAAGCTTTGCTTGCTAGCCCTCTGCTCACCTCCTGTTGTGCAGCCCGGTTCCTAACAGGCCGCGGACCAGTAGTGGTCTGCAGCTCAGGGGCTGGGGACCCCTGACATAAAAGGGCCAGCAAACCTTGGGTTTCTTGTCGGTGTTCCATATTGAGGAATAATATGAACAATGAACTTGGTGATAGAGTACACTGGTAGAAAACAAAGATCAGACAAAGGAGTTTGGATTAAGTGAACAGAAAATGGGGAGCCAATTAAAATCTGCTGATGTAGGCTCCTGGTTTTTGACTATCACTAGACATCTGTGACAAATAGTGCCAGAGGAAAAGAGTTTTGTCCGTGTGTCATTGACACTGTCTGGGGCATACTACCAACTAAAAGATCAGTCTTTTGAAATCCTTGAGCTAATCAGGAGTGAACGGATGAGGTCCTGGCCTGGGCAATAGCTGCAGAGGATAAAGCCTAACTGGAGACTGGTTCAGAGCAAACAATGGGCTAGACTTGGTGATTAGATGAAAGGAGGGAAGGAGGAAAGAAAACAAAAAGAATGGTGGTATGCCTAGAAGTAAATGAAATTTGGAATGAGCTAGCTGGTAAGCTTATTTTTCAATAAGGTTTAGATATTATAAATGTGCTTATTCAAGTGGGGGACATGACTCTACTACCCAAAGCAATCTACAGATTCAATGCAATC
The DNA here is from genome assembly GCF_937001465.1 of Orcinus orca. Lineage (NCBI taxonomy): Eukaryota > Metazoa > Chordata > Mammalia > Artiodactyla > Delphinidae > Orcinus > Orcinus orca. Next base: position 107,447,955 of record NC_064560.1, read on the forward strand.
CCTATGAAACTACCACTGGCATTTTTCACAGAACTAGAACAAAAAATTTCACAATTTGTATGGAAACACAAAAGACCCCGAATAGCCAAAGCAATCTTGAGAACGAAAAACGGAGCTGGAGGAATCAGGCTCCCTGACTTCAGACTATACTACAAAGCTACAGTAATCAAGACAGTATGGTACTGGCACAAAAACAGAAATATAGATCAATGGAACAGGATAGAAAGCCCAGAGATAAACCCACGCACATATGGTCACCTTATCTTTGACAAAGGAGGCAGAAATGTACAGTGGAGAAAGGACAGCCTATTCAATAAGTGGTGCTGGGAAAACTGGACAGCTACATGTAAAAGTATGAGATTAGATCACTCCCTAACACCATACACAAAAATAAGCTCAAAATGGATTAAAGACCTAAATGTAAGGCCAGACATTATAAAACTTTTAGAGGAAAACATAGGCAGGACACTCTATGACATAAATCACAGCAAGGTCCTTTTTGACCCACCTCCTAGAGAAATGGAAATAAAAACAAAAGTAAACAAATGGGACCTAATGAAACTTAAAAGCTTTTGCGCAGCAAAGGAAACCATAAACAAGACCAAAAGACAACCCTCAGAATGGGAGAAAATATTTGCAAATGAAGCAACTGACAAAGGATTAATCTCCAAAATTTATAAGCAGCTCATGCAGCTCAATAACAAAAAAACAAACAACCCAATCCAAAAATGGGCAGAAGACCTAAATAGACATTTCTCCAAAGAAGATATACAGTCTGTCAACAAACACATGAACGAATGCTCAACATCAGTAATCATTAGAGAAATGCAAATCAAAACTACAATGAGATATCATCTCACACCAGTCAGAATGGCCAGCATCAAAAAATCTAGAAACAATAAATGCTGGAAAGGGTGTGGAGAAAAGGGAACCCTCTTACACTGTTGGTGGGAATGTAAATTGATACAGCCACTGTGGAGAACAGTATGGAGGTTCCTTAAAAAGCTACAAATAGAACTACCATATGACCCAGCAATCCCACTACTGGGCATATACCCTGAGAAAACCATAATTCAAAAAGAGTCATGTACCACAATGTTCATTGCAGCTCTATTTACAATAGCCCAGAGATGGAAACAACCTAAGTGTCCATCATCGGATGAATGGATAAAGAAGATGTGGCACATATATACAATGGAATATTACTCAGCCATAAAAAGAGACGAAATTGAGCTATTTGTAATGAGGTGGATAGACCTAGAGTCTGTCATACAGAGTGAAGTAAGTCAGAAAGAGAGAGACAAATACCGTATGCTAACACATATATATGGAATTTAAGAAAAAAAAAATGTCATGAAAAACCTAGGGGTGAAACAGGAATAAAAAAAAAAAAATCAAGTGGGGGACATTTCTTGGAAATGTTAAATATGTCCCCCAAAGCACAAATCAAGACATATGGGGTCTAAGAATTTGTGCTCTTCTGAGACTACAGGAAGGTGCAACCTGGAAAACATCATTTAGATGTTAAACCATGAGAATTTCCAAGATATTTTAATCATTTTATGGGGCCAGTAGGGGTATTCTGGAACACCCAGGAAGCCTGGGGACCATAACTTTTGGAAACGGGCAGATCTGATGAGAGGGGTATTGCTCCTACATGTTTGAAGGAGTGTCTCCAAGAATAAGTGTGGAGAGGGACAAAACAGAAGACCTCAGTCTGCAGACTGAGTGACCGTGGGTGATTAATGAGAAGAAGTCACAATAAGGAATCAGGACAGAAGACAGATAAAAGGTGACCAGAGGCTTTAGAAGAGACCCAGAAGCAAACTGTTCCAAGAAGATGTTCTCTGCAAAGGAGCAGAGAAGTAAAAATTTCTTAGACTGCCAAACAATTCATCAGACTGGTGAGAGAGAAGTCACTGGCACCCTCAAAAGGCAGTGTGGGTGGAACAGGAAGCTGGTGAACTACAAAGGTTGGTAGGCACCCGGGGGGTGGAGTGCGAGAGGCCAGTCAGGCCTCCTGACCCACAAGCCCATATGCTGGACAGATGCAGAATTAGTCAATCCAAAGGCTTGGCTGTCAGCGTAAATCCATTGTTTTTTTAACATCTTTATTGGAGTATAATTGCTTTACAATGGTGTGTTAGTTTCTGCTTTATAACAAAGTGAATCAGCTATACATATACATATGTTCCTGTATCTCTTCCCTCTTGTGTCTCCCCTCCCTCCCACCCTCCCTATCCCACCCCTCCAGGCGGTCACAAAGCACCGAGTTGATCTCCCTGTGCTATGCGGCTGCTTCCCACTAGCTATCTATTTTACGTTTGGTAGTGTATATATGTCCATGCCACTCTCTCACTTTGTCCCAGCTTACACTTCCCCTTCCCCGTATCCTCAAGTCCATTCTCTGGTAGGTCTGTGTCTTTATTCCCGTCTTACCCCTAGATTCTTCATGACATTTTTTTTCCCTTAGATTACATATATATGTGTTAGCATACGGTATTTGTCTCTCTCTTTCTGACTTACTTCACTCTGTATGACAGACTCTAGGTCCATCCACCTCACTACAAATAATTCAATTTCGTTTCTTTTTATGGCTGAGTAATATTCCATTGTATATATGTGCCACATCTTCTTTATCCATTCATCTGATGATGGACACTTAGGTTGCTTCCATCTCCTGGCTATTGTAAATAGACCTGCAATGAACATTTTGGTACATGACTCTCTTTGAATTATGGTTTTCTCAGGGTATATGCCCAGTAGTGGGATTGCTGGGTCATATGGTAGTTCTATTTGTAGTTTTTTAAGGAACCTCCATACTGTTCTCCATAGTGGCTGTACCAATTCACATTCCCATCAGCAGTGCAAGAAGGTTCCCTTTTCTCCACACCCTCTCCAGCATTTATTGTTTCTAGATTTTTTGATGATGGCCATTCTGACTGGTATGAGATGATATCTCATTGTAGTTTTGATTTGCATTTCTCTAATGATTAATGATGCTGTGCACTCATGTGTTTGTTTGTTGGCACTCTGTATATCTTCTTTGGAGAAATGTCTATTTAGGTCTTCTGCCCATTTTTGGATTGGGTTGTTTGTTTTTTTGTTATTGAGCTGCATGAGCTGCTTGTAAATTTTGGAGATTAATCCTTTGTCAGTTGCTTCATTTGCAAATATTTTCTCCCATTCTGAGGGTTGTCTTTCGGTCTTGTTTATGGTTTCCTTTGATGTGCAAAAGCTTTGACGTTTCATTAGGTCCCATTGGTTTATTTTTGTTTTTATTTCCATTTCTCTAGGAGGTGGGTCAAAAAGGATCTTGCTGTGATTTATGTCATAGAGTGTTCTGCCTATGTTTTCCTCTAAGAGTTTGATAGTTTCTGGCCTTACATTTAGGTCTTTAATCCATTTTGAGCTTATTTTTGTGTATGGTATTAGGGAGTATTCTAATCTCATACTTTTACATGCACCTGTCCAATTTTCCCAGCACCACTTATTGAAGAGGCTGTCCTTTCTCCACTGTACATTCCTGCCTCCTTTATCAAAGATAAGGTGACAATATGTGCGTGGGTTTATCTCTGGGCTTTCTATCCTGTTCCATTGATCTATATTTCTGTTTTTGTGCCAGTACCATACTGTCTTGATTACTGTAGCTTTGTAGTATAGAATATCTAGGAATAAACCTACCTAAGGAGACAAAAGACCTGTATGCAGAAAATTATAAGACACTGATGAAAGAAATTAAAGATGATACAAATAGATGGAGAGATATACCATGTTCTTGGATTGGAAGAATCAACATTGTGAAAATGACTCTACTACACAAAGCAATCTACAGATTCAATGCAATCCTTATCAAACTACCACTGGCATTTTTCACAGAACTAGAACAAAAAATTTCACAATTTGTATGGAAACACAAAATACCCTGAATAGCCAAAGCAATCTTGAGAACGAAAAACGGAGCTGGAGGAATCAGGCTCCCTGACTTCAGACTATACTACAAAGCATAAATCCATTTTAAAATCCAGCTATCTGCCTCTGCCTGTGTCAGGCTGGGGAGGAAAAAGCATGAACTTTGGAGTCAGACAGATTTTAATCCTTCCTCAGACAGAAATCAACTGTGAGACAATATCAAGGAGATTTAACCTCTATTTCTTCATCTTTAAAATGGAACTGCTTCTACTTATCTCACAAGGTGTTTTTTTCTTTTTCTTTTCTTTTTTTTCTTTTTAAAGACTAATATGAGATAAAATGCCTATAAAATATGGAGAAAGGTACTCAGTAAACACCAACTCCGCTAGGACAGTGGGTTATTCAGATGTGTTACTTGGAGTCTTGGAGTTCTTCAGAAATTTTCAGAAGCTGTTTTTGAAGGTGTTGGGGTGGGGAAGTTCTGGGTAGACAAAAGCTGAAGCCTCAGCTACCTACACCCTACTCGTACCAGAGCGCTGGCGGCCTACGAAAATTTTTGTTTAAAAAGGTGAGGAGAACAGAAAGAAAACTACTGGGACTAGCACTGAATTTAGCAAGGTTTCAGGATACAAGGTTAATATACAAAATTCAGTTGTATTCTTATACACTAGTAGCAATCAATTGAAAAATAAAAATTTAAAAACAATTCCACCTAAATGCCCATCAACAGAGGAATGGATAAAGAAGATGTGGTGTATATATATATATATATATATATAATGGAATATTACTCAGCCATATAAAAGAATGAAATAATGCCATTTGCGGCAACATGGACGGACCTAGAGATTGTCACAATGAGTGAAGTAAGTCAGATAGAGAAAGACAAACATCATATGATATCGCTTATATGTGAATCTAAAAGAAGGCTACAAATGAACTTACCTACAAAACAGAAATAGTCACAGATGTAGAAAATAAACTTATGGTTACCGGGGGTAAGAGCGGGGAGGGATAAATTGGAAGATTGGGACTGACACATACACACTACTATATATAAAACAGATTACTAACAAGGACCTACTGTACAGCACAGGAAACTCTACTCAATACTCTGTAATGGCCTATATGTGAAAAGAAGCTAAGAAAAGAGTGGATACATGTATATGTATAACAGATTCAGTTTGCTGTATATCTGAAACTAACACAACATTGTTAATCAACTATACCCCAATAAAAAAAAAAGCAGAAAACAATTCCAATACAGTAAGACCAAAAGCAATAAAATACTTCATAATAAATCCAACAAAAGATGTATAAGATCTCTACATTGAAAAGTACAAAATATTACTGAGAGAAATTGAAGCAGACCTAATAAATGGTGAGATACATAGATTTGTGATATAAGACTATATTGTTAAGGTGGCAATTCTGCCTAAATTGTTCTGTAGAGTCAATGAACTGTCAACTAAAATTCCAGCAGGCTTTGTTTGTTTGTTTTAGAATTTCACAAAACAAAGCTGATTTCAAAATTTATACAGAAATGCAAAAGACCTAAAATAACCAAAGTATGGTCAGTTAGGGGCCTGTGAGAAGCAGGCAGCAAGACCGGATTTAGATATGCAAGAGATTTCTAGATGAAAATGACTGGGGAGGATAAAAGAGGCGGGAGCAGGAGAAGAAAGGAAGTTGTCAGATTCCAATGCAGGTATGACACCCATGAAAGGAGAGGGGGAAGGAAGAATTGTGTGGAAAGGGCAAAAGGGCTTCAGACTACAGTGTAGTGCTGAGAGTTTTAGTCAGGAAAGGGGAGTTCCCAAGCAAAGACTGCCTGTTGGAAGAGTCCTGCATTGGATGGAATGGGCTATCACCATACCCCCACCATACTCAGTCATTGGTTGCAAGCTACCAAGAGGAAGATAGTCTTTTTGTGAACTTGGTGGTGAATCCAAAGGGTGGAGCCATCAACTATGCAACTAATAGCAGGTTCTTTGGAAGGAGATCTGAGCAGTACACCTTCATGGCAAAGTAATATTTAAAAAGAACAAAGTTGGAGAACTTACCTTCCAATTTACCAACCTTACCTTTATATTTCAATATTTTCTATAAAGCTACAGTAATCAAAACAGTTTGGTACTGGCAAAAAATAAACATATATATCAAAGGAACAGAATAGAGAGTCCAGAAAGAGTCTCACACATATACTGCCAATTTTAAACAAAGGTACCAAGGCAATTCAATGGGGAAGGAAAACTCTTTTCAACAAATGGTGCTGGATCAACTGGATATGGATAAGGGGGTGGAGGATGGAAGAGGTATCAAACCTTACCTCACACCATACACAGAAATTAACTCAAAATGAATCACAGACCTAAAGGTAAAACCTAAAACTATTAAACTTCTGGAAGGAAACAAGAGAAAAATCTTTGTGATCTTAAAGTGGCAAAGTTTCTTTAGAACACACACAAAAAAGCATGAACCATAGAAGAAAATTGATAGTTGGGCTTCAACAAAAATTTAAAACTTGATTTTCAATAGAAACTAGGAAAATAAAGCAGACCACAGACTAAGAGAAAATATTCTGAACACATATATTAAACAAAAAACTTGAATCCAGAATATATTTTTTAAAAACCTCTTAAAATTCAATTTTAAAAAACAGGGGAGGGAGTTCCCTGGGGCCTAGTGGTTAGGACTCCAGGCTTTCACTGCCATGGCCAGGGTTCAATCCCTGGTCAGGGAACTGAGATCCTGCAAGCCATGTGGCACCACACACACACACACACACACAAACCCAAAAAACAAAACAAAACAAAAACAAAAAACCAGGGGAAATATTTGACCAGATGTTTCACAAAAGAAGATATGTGAATGGCCAGTAAGCTCACTAAAAATAGCTCAAAATTACTAGTGATTAGGGAGATGCAAATTAAGACCGTAGTCAGATACTTCTAGAATGGCTAAAATGAAAAGACTGACAGATAACAAGTGTTGGTGAGAATGTGGAGCAACTGGAACTCTCATATGCTTCTGGTGCTTTGGAAGATTATTTGGCAGTTTCTTAAAAGGTTAAACATATAGCTACTGTACAACACAGCCATTGCAATTCTTGTATGCTAGTATTCATTGTAGCCTTATTTGAAACAGCCAAAAAAACTGGGAAACAACCTGAATGTTCATTAACAAGTGAATGGATAAACTGTGTTTTAACTATATAATAGAATGCTACTCAGCAATATTAAGGAAGAAATTGATATGAACAACAACATGAATGAGTCTCAAAATCAATATGCTGAAGGAAAGAAGCCAGACCAAAAAAAAAAAAAAGAGTACACACTCTGATTACACTGAGATAAGACTCTAGAAAATGTAAGCTAATCAATAGCGATGGGAAGCAGATTTTTAGTTGTCTGGGGATGAGGGAGGAAGGGATGTATTACAAGAGGGTGATGAAAATGTTATCTTCATTTTGGTGATGACCTCATTCATATATATAGATATACAAATACATGTTAAAACTCATAAAATTGTACACTTTAAATATTTGAGGTTTATTGTATATCCATTATGCCTCAATAAAGTGGTTTTAAAAGGATGAGGGGGGCAGGTGAGAGCTGGTGTAAAGGGGAAGATATACAATAAAATATACAATATACAATACAATAAAAAGATTTGAACAGTGTCCTAGAAGTGCCCAGTCGCTCCAGCTGTGGACTGCCACCAGTACAGGATCTGGGCTTATTTTATTCCTAAGAGCTTCCAACCACACTCAGGGGAAGGATGTGGCTCAATTCAGCCCACCCAGGAATGATAGAGACCCAAGCATTGTAATGGAAAGTCTGGAATATAGGGCAGCTTTGCTCTACAGAGCAGGAAGTATATCAGGGTAGAAGCAAGGAAAATCTTGCTCTCGTAAGATTCCTCTGGATGCAGAGCTCCCTGTTCTCTGATTTCCTCTCCAGTGTGGAATGAGGGTGAAAGACCCAATTTGTTGTTTTGAAAAAAGTAACCATGACAACAGCCAAGTCCATAGAGAGAGTAGTAAAATGCATTAAGCTCACTTTCAATACCTTGCCTTTGCTTCCAGAATGAATGCTCCTAGTCAGACAATGCTCCATCTTCAACAAAAGAGCAAAAGGGCAGAGCAGACCTAGAAAACCTTTGTGTGCCCAGGCCCGTCATAGATTAGTGGTATCTCTTTGATCTGGCAGTCCATTGCCTCTAGCTTTCTCCACACAGTCCAGGTCAGTTTTTAGAAAGCTTATTCTGAAAGGGCAGGAGCAGATATGAGCTCTTTTTAGGAAACATAGCTGTTAAGCTCACACGTTTAGAAGTAAAAATAAACTTGGAAAGTTTCATTAAGTGAGTCAGGGTATGATCAAAATTGTGCCCTAATCCTTGACTCCATGGTTGGAGAATGAACTGGCAGATGTACTTTTCCTTCTGTCCCAGGGGAAGGGCCTCCCATCAGCCCTTCCCTGAGGCAGAATGAAGCAGTCTAATCTTCAAGGGCACTGGCTGGGAAGAGAGGTGGCCTGGGTCCTAAACTCTGTCACTAATTAGCTGACATAACTAAACCTCTTGGGTGCCTAACTTAACCTCTTAGGCTGGGCCAATGTTTGCCCTGCTCTGTTATCGGATATAAATCATTGTGTCAGCAATGTGACCTGTGAGAGCATTATCACATATTCCTCTTTGCTTTTCTCCGAGCCTGGCAGAAAAGCCTCGCGTCTGGCATTTTTTGCAAGGCGAAAGATAAGTCTTTCCTCCACGGAGTCTGGGCAGACTTGGGGAGAGAGGAGAGGGTTATTGCAGCTTTCCACCAAGGAAACCAGCTATTTTTCTGTGTTGGGGGAAGGTAGATTTGCTTTGTCTCAGAGGTTATAACTAGATGTATCAAGACTGGTCATATGTGCTAGCCTGTAGCCTGACACTCAGCTCACTGGGCATCAGGGATCTGAGGCTCTAGAGCCACAAAGTTCAGGCAGGCATCAATTGGAGGATAATATTCAAAGGGAATGGGGAACCCCTGCCCATTCAAAGGGACAACAGATTGTTGCCACAGGGAATGTGGGTCCAGTGTGGGCAGATCCTCAGAGTTTTCCTCAAGAGAGGCCTGAAATCTGGGCTTTTAAAACATAAGGTATCCAAAACTTTAAATAATGGCCATGAAAGCAAATTTAAAGCATAATGTAAGTCAAAACGAGACAGGTTAGCAGGCTGGGTGGGTTAATGACAGAAACTCTGGTCAGGAGGGGGAAATATAAGAGCAAGGCAGTTATGCCTTGCTTCCTGCAGAGAGCCCAGAGAGGAAGCAAGGTCCTAGGTTGTCTTTATCCAGGCAACTTGTCTCCTGTCTCTCAATTCTTCTCTTCTGTCTCTCCTTCTCCCTCCAGCCTAAGGAAGCTTCAGCTCTCTGTGGGAGGAGGAGGTAAGAAGGCTTGGCTCCTTTCCTTTTCCCAGAACCACCATTGTAGCCCATCCTGCCTACCCTTACAGGGCCTGGATTTTGAAACTCAAAAGCCAGGAAAGTATTTTTTTTCCCTCTGCATTCTGCTTTCCTGAGGCTAGGGAAAATGCTCAGCTGATTTGATTTAATGAGGAGGGGATAAAGGTAAATCAGGTAACACTAGCTAACCTGCCCACAGCCCAGGGGTTATACTGGATGGAGGAACATCACACACACAACCTGAGGCTCGAATGGGGGCGCAGCATGCTTGGGAAGTTAGGACTAGTTTGGTCCCGCTGGGTGGAGTGCAGGGCAAATGGCAGGGGAGGGGACTGCTAAGGCAGATGAAATAGGATTTAACATAAAAAAATTGATGTCTTAATACTTATGTGTTGTTTTTGTAAGGCTGGTGGCACAATCCTATATTGGTTTTGTGTAATTTATCATCTATGCACTTTAAAGTGACACAAAGGGCTTCAGAAACCATGATCTGGCCACCACGCTCATCATAATTTGGGTGGTCTAGCCATCTACAAAGTGTCCAAAGTTGATACAGTTGAACTCGTTTGAGGGTAGTAAGTATCACCAGACTTCACTGAGAGGTGCTGCCATAGCTGTTACCAAGCCTTCTTGCTATTTCAGAAACTGCTACTGCTTTCTGCCTTCCCTCCCTCCCCCACAACTCCAGCTCCCATTCCCTACTTCCCCAGGCTCCACCAAACTCTTCTTCTTCCCCAGTGACCCTTCCAATTCCATCTCTTCACTGAACTCAGGCTGACCCCTGAGGACCCTGTTTTCCTTTCTACCCTCTCGTAGAGGATGTATTTTCAATCATACATACTCCAATTTCAGTGTCGGGAGCTGGGGTTGGTATCTTCCAGGGTGCTGCCTCTGGACCATTACTCTCTTTTTCTTTCTAAAATACTGTAACCTCCTTGAGGTTCACACCGTCCACCCCCTTACCCTGACTCCCCTAGTCACTGAAGGCTTTAGCCTCTTTCTCCATGTCTTCCTCTCCACGCCATCATCCTAAGGCACTAAATGTCCTTATGGCTGATTGAAGCAACATCCTGGCTGCAGAGTTCCTTGACGATTATACCTTCAGTGACCTTCTCCCTCCAGCTCAGCACACTCCCAGGGGCATAGCTCTGAGCTTGTCATCATCAGAAACTGCACCTCCTCTGGCATCTCATTCTCTCACCACCACCTTCCAGCTCATTTGCTTAAGTCCCCTCACTGAAATAATTCTCTAGCCTCATTGAGATCTCCGAGCCAGTGGCCTCACCATTTTCTCTATGTCCGTGAACCTCCTCCTATCTTTATTTTCTTCTGTATCTAGCTTAGAGGCCGTAGTTCTTCCTACAGTGTCCTAAATCCATTGTGCCCCTCTTCATTGTCCTTGCCTGGCAAAGCCCCACAGACTTATTTATGCCTGTGCCGGAGTACATCAGTATTACTGGAGAATATGGCGCCACTGAGTACTTGGGCATGGCTCTAACTTCGTGTTCTCCAACCTTGTTTGGGTCTTCAACACTGCTCAGCAGTTTTACCACGCTTTGCTAAAAGCTCCCGCCACTTTCACAAATTTTATTTCCTTTTCTCAGAGCTTTATGCTTCCAACCCCTTTATTCCCAGATAAGAAGCATGGCAGAGAAAACTGATGGACTGAATTTGCACCTGTCCTCTCCTCCCAGGTACAGTACAATGGAGCACATGTCCTTCTTCCAATTAAGGCCAGTCCCTCCACACATTGCGCCCCGGATCTCATCCCCTCCTACCTAAGCAGGGGTCCTGTTCCATTAGGTGTACCTTCTCCTTCCCCAATCTTCAACCTCTTCTTCACACATGGATTCTTCCCATTAGCACTCAAATATATGCTGGAATCCTTCATTACCAATAAAGCCAAGCAAACAAAACTTCCCTTCATTCCACACATCCCTCAAGCTCTTACCTGCTCTTCTTTTATTAATACAGGATTCTTCTTTCTTCTTTCCATTCTGGCTTCCTACTTCACCAGCTTGCAGAAACTGCTCTTGCTGGGGCCACCAGTAGCTTTCTTGCTCTATCCACTGTGAAGTTCCTGCCTTCATTGGTCTTGATCTCTTGGCAGCATTCAATACAATTAACCACGTCTTCCTTCTTGAAACACTCTCCTCTTGGCTTTGGTGACAAAAATACTTTTGTGGTCGTCTTTATACCTTCTGACTGTTCTTTCTGAGGATCTTTTGCCTGTTCCACCTCCTCCCAAATTCTAAATTCTTGAGTTCTTTGGAAATTCTCATATCATACTCTCCCTTGGCAATTTCAACTTTTTTCCCAAGGCCTTAAATCCATCCCTATCCTGGTTTAATCTTTCCTGAATTCTTACCTTTTCTATCACAGAACTGTAATTAAGTACTTGTTAGGGTGATGATCTATTTATCGTTTCCTCTGCTAGAACCATAAGCTCCATGAAGGTGACATTGCTCACCATTCCTATAATCCACTGGGTCAGCCTAGAAAAAAGTGACTGAGCTTCAATGCAAAGTTCTACCTAGTGGGCCTGTGCTCTGTCTGCCAAAAGAGGAAGCAAACATCTGCTCTCATAGGATTGTCTAATAGTTAGAACTTCTCACCACAGTCTTTTCTCCCAGATTTACATTCAAACTATCTTTTCCTTAGTGCAGAATAGGAAATCTAGATAATTTCTTTTGCCAAAAATAGAGGAATCCTGTATTAATAAAAGTGAACACTGAAGAGTGAGGGAGTCTTCAAGCTTTGAAGCAGTGGAGTGATATGGTGAGTTCTGTATTTTGGAAAGCTAGCTGTCAGCAGTAAGGAGGAAGACTTTGTGGAAGGAGAGAATAGGGGCAGGGGCATTCGTGTGAATCTGTTCCAGGGGAGAGCTTATGAAAGCCCTAGGTCATGGGTGGCATTGAGAATAGGAAGAAAGAGGGAAGGTGAGACTTTTCAGAGATAAAATGACAATTGAATATCAGGGTAGGATGATAGGAAGTGAGAGATTGCCCTGAATCAGAGGATCCTTGTACTGACCCATCAGCCCCTGCAGTGGGCCCTCACATACATGCTGTTCTTTTTCCTTGGAAGGACCTGCCCCCACATTTAACTCCTTGGAATCCTGTTCCTCCATCATGATCTTTAGAAAGATCTCCTGGATTACTCCAGGGAGAATGACTCTTTCCCTCCTCTTCATCCCCACAGCACTTGATTCAAATGGTCAGTATTATTGCCAGTTGTGTATAACATGAGTGCTTATGTAGTTGACTGTATCCAGGCATTGTGCCATCTCTGATGAAATAGCTACCTCAAACTAAAACAGTTGAAAAAAATCATAAACTGAAAGAAGCATATTTACTGTATTTTCTTGGCTTACAGTTAATTAAAAGCATCTTCTCATCTTTAATTTTTAAACAAAGTTCTGGTGGGGCAGGTTAATAATGCTTATAACTCATTTACCTTACAAGATTTATATAAAGGTCTTGGATGAGCCTGGCCTGCTCCTTCCTTTGGTTTTGGAGGAAACAATCTCTTAGTTCCACAATAGCTTGAGGCACCACCTCTGAGCTTCTAAATGACTCATATCCGGAAAACCCATGGTAATCTCATTCCTGCCCCGCTGATTCAATTAACCTGTTTGTTAGCTATTTATGTGTGCATGCTTTAGCCTTTTAAAAGGGGCCAGGCATTTTTAGTCACACTGGATGAAAATAATAACATGGTTTAACTCATATATGATGTGGGTTGGCTTATATAGACGTCTTCGTATTTAATGCCTTTCCTAAAAATTCCCAACATTGACTAGGGCTTCAGCAGCCCTTTAGGACCAACGCTTCCATGAAAATACTCAAAATATGTTTGAATACATGTCCTACGTTGTCACCAAGAGCACCCTGCCATCTAATTCCAGTGGAACCCTAATGATACCGCAAGACCAGAAAGACTGCCTCCTTGGGAGACAGCTCCCCGATCCCCATCTTCCTCCTCTGAGCAGAGTGTAATCAGTTTGCTGTTCCACCTTTGTCATTTGCATACTCATTCCCTGTGGAGTTTATCACATAAAACCTTGCTATTTTTATTTGTATTCATGTCTTCCTCTTTAGCTGTATCAGAAGCTTCTTAAAGGCAGAGAAAACATTCTCTTAGTGTCCTTCCTACCTGCCCCCCACACCCTCCACCCACGCATACTGGAATCCTAACACCTTGCTTTGCACTTAGTTGGAGTTCAGGGTTCTAGAAAAGTTAATGAGTGAATGAATCATAAACATATTTTGGGTCATCTTCCCCATGTGGTGCATCACCTGCCTTTGCCCGCTCTGAAACCCTCAGCCTCTTCTCTGCCCACTCTCCCTGGCCTTCTACAGTTTCTCCCCATCTGTCTGACATTTATCTCCACCTCTAAAGGGCTTTCCAAATCTGCTGAAACGCTGCTGCCTGCACCATAACTCCCTCTTTTGACTCATTTTTAAAGCCGTTTAGTAAGACTTAATTCCGAGGCTTGGCACTCTTCCATTTGGAGAACTGTCCTACCATTTCTGGTTTCTCCAGCCCTGATAACACTGCTCCCTCAATGCTCAACCTATGGCAACTCTGCAAGAAAGCCTTATGAAGTCTCCCTCAGCAAACGAGCTGGTTGTCTTGGAACCAAAAGAAGCTGTGTGCAGTGTCCAATTTACTCCCTATAATCCCTCTTGGGACTGAGGAGTTGAGCAGAATGTGTCTCGTTCAGGGTTCTTTCCTTATACCATCTTTTCTTGCACATAGCAAGAAATTTTTTTTTTTCTTTTTTTTTTTTGCTTTAGTGATTGCTTGACAGATGTTCCTGGCATTAGTGACCCTAAATCCTAACTCTGCCTACCATGATTCTGTAGGTGTTTTCACTAACTTCTATCTTCTCTAATGATCACATTGTCCTCTGAATGGTGGGAGGGCAGGCATCATTAGCCCTGTTTTACAGATGCACAGTCTGGGGCTGGAAGAGAGATTTTGTGATTTTCCTAAATTGCCATGGTTTGTAAATGGTGGTGGTGGGCAGAGGCAAGGGTACTTAACCCACAGCTTCCTCAGACTTTCCCACTTTCTCAAGCTTTTGTCAAAGTTGTTGTGAGCAGCATTTGCTGCAGTCAACTTTGGTTCCTTAGACATTTAGTCATCCACTCAAGCTGGCTCCCCTATTTTTTCAGATTTAAACTCTTCTAATTGAATAAACCAGATTTACATTTTAAAGGGAAAACCACCCTTATAATCCTCTTACATTTTGTAAATCTTTGTAACATTTCAACAGGCCTTAGCTTAGAATTACAAGCAGCCGACAGATATGTACGGAGCACCTCCTTATTAGCCCTTCTGCCAGACACAGGGAGGTTGGTTCAGGGTGGGAGATGGTGGGGGACAGGGTGGGGAAGGAGTGTGGGGAGCAGGAGGGCCTGGAATCCAGTCCAAGCTCCACTGAAGGGACATCTTTTCCAAAGTTTATCCTCCCAGAGGTGGCTTTCTCTAAATCACACGAATGTGCTGCATAGACTAACAGGGGTCCTGCTAGAAGGGGAAGGGGGAGAGAGGCAGGATAGTTTACAATCTAACCTGAGAGTCAAGCCACACACCACAAGTCACATGCACACAGAGGCCTGCACCTAGGTTGCACTGGGATAAAGACATGCTAGAAATGTCACCAAAGATGTATACCAAAAGCTGACTGTGGTTGTGGGCAATAAAGGAAAACAAAGGCAGGAGAGGTGATTGTAGGCTGGGAAGATCTGGAAAGCTTTATAGAGAAGAGACAGGGATTTGGAAAGCATGCAATCCTAGCTAAAAGGAGGAAAACATCATCCCTTTCCTTGGCAGGGCCCTAGAGTCCTACCCAGTGCCTGCTTAAAGAGACTCCAGTCCTCTGGAAGTAGGTAGGATATAAAATGCCCAGTACAAAGGAGAGGAGAGAGAAGAAAGCAAGGGGCAGAACACTGCCTGGATCTGAGTCTTGTTCTACCACTCAGTAGCTAAGTGAACTTGGGCAAGCTGCTGGTAGATTCTGGACTTCCATATCAGTAGTACCTACCTCCTAGAGCTGGTATACAGATTAAATGAGAATATTACCTACAAAGTGCTTAGAACAGTACCTGGCACACAGTAAGTGCTCAGTAAGTGTTAGCTATTATTATGATCACACATGCATGCATGTGTGTGCATTTACTGGTATGTACACACAGGCACAAACAAAATGCCTCTGGTGATCCAAAAGTAGTATTAGGATCCATAGATTGAGAGTAATTCTAAAAGACACCAGGAGAGGTCAGAGAAAGAGGACTTGACTTTCATGTGTTGCTGCTGTTTTTACATGGTTTAGCACTTTGGAATAACACTCAGAGGAAAATATGGCAATGAAAACGGTGCTGTTTGGGACTGATCTTATGCCCTGGGCTCAGGCACTGGGGCACAGGGTCCAACAAGCCAAGGTCAGTTTGGATTCCCCACACCACAGCCTGGAGGCAAAGCTGCTATTGGCTATGAATTCAAGAGCCAACAGTCTTTTGAGCTGCACCCTTCCCAGAGGTTTTTGTGGTCCAGGCCCTGGAGGTCACAGAGACCAGAATCATTGCTAAGGGAAATTTCCAGGGTGGCTCTCATCACTCTTACAGAGTCACCACCTGCTCTACCCTGCTCCAGACTGAAGGGCACACGGAGGCATGCCCCAAAGTGTAGTTAAGTTGCGGCCATCACCCCCACTTTCTACACTTGCTGAAATCTATACTCTTGGGCAAGCTACTTAATCTCTTTAAGCCACATTTGTAAAATGGGTATAATAATAAAATCGTTATGGGACTGGTTGTGAGGTTTAGATATAGTAAGGTAACGTTTAGCATTCTATAAAAGGTAGCCATTATAATTATTAAACAACCACTGTTGTTTTGATGCTGTAGGCAGAGAGAAGGGGGTGGCCACTGCTGAAAGCACACCTGAAATTCACATATAATTTTGGCGACCATAAAATTTATTGATCAAATGGAAAAACTTTTGAGAGTAAAGGGAGTGCTATTAGTGATGGCACTGGGACAATAGGCATAAATTGGGACTGTCTTGGGTAAACTAATCCACGATTCTCTACCCACTGCCCACCACTCATTTCCAAGGCCACGCTATCTGACTGTACCTCTGTATTCAAAACACAGTTCTTAGTGATTGAAGGAACAAAATAGGAAATATTTTCTCCTTTTTGACATCTCTGTCTTTTGGAAGGTGTTTATTTTACTGTTTAGGTTAGCTGTCACTGATTGGGGAATGAATATGCGTTAGCCCTTGTACCCAGTGCTTTAAGGAAATGAGCTCTAAAATCCTCATGACCACTGTGGGAGGTAGGTGCAACCTCTACTGCACAACTATGGAACCTGAGGCTCAGGGAGGTTAAGTAACTTGCCCAACCAAGGTTACAGGTCCATTCAATGGTATGCTGGGGATTTACCTCATAGGCCAAAGCCTATGACCTTTACTGGATCAGAATGTTTAGAGGTGAGTCCAGAATGATTTTGGGGGGCCCTCATTCCCACCCCTCACCTGCTGGACTTATAAGGTGGGCTGCCAAGGTGTATATCTTCCTCCCATGTGTATGCCAGTTCCCAAACCCTCAGGCCTGAATAACCATTGGCTGCCCTCTGATTTTCACAGAAATGGGAGCTTCATAAATATAGTTATTAAACCTACTCCTAGTTTCTTTGTGAATAGAATCTTGTGCAGTTTTCATAAGACCTAAAGAGTATATAGCTAAGCTGGCAGCAGATTTTATCCTTATTTTTTTCCATTTCAATATTCCCGGGGTGGGGTGGGAGCAGGGGTGGGGAGCAGCATCTCTAGACCCGATGCTCTTCAGAGAGAAGCTGTACAGAAACCCTTCTTTCAGGAATGCCCACTTCCAACTCTGCCCTGGTGATACACATGCACTGCCTTACCCAGTAAGTAGCTATTGGTGGAAAGCAGTAACCTTTGAATGCCTGGTTCCATGGGAGCAAAGCTAGGTCTCCCATAAAACTGGGAATGATACTCAGAATTCAGCTGAACTATTTGGGCAACTTTATCATTTCTGGGGCCCTAATTTTCAGGAGGATAGTTCCCACGGTGTAAGAAAATGACTGCTTCCTTATAGCACCAGCGTGAGTATGAAAAGAGCTCTTTGGCAAACTCATTACTCATCCGTCATTACAGGGCCTGTCACCTCCGGGGTGCTTGTCCAAAAGTAATCTCATTACCTACATCCTATCGTAACAAGTGCAAGTTTTCCTCTGTACCCCCTGGGGCTGATTTCTTAGGACTACTGATAACAGCTTCCATGTAGATCTTGGCATCACCAGCAGGCAAGTCACAACTTTTGTCTCAACTAAACTTGGGCCCCAGGGACAGTTTTCATCCATGGGGTGAAGGGTTTCCAAACTTTCAACAGTGGTGTTGATGCCAGTCCTGAGGAGTGGGAACATCAGAATGCCTCCCTCCCCACCCACTTGCAAGCATACAAACTGAAAATTACGTTTATTCTCAAATATTCTGTTAAGATTCCTTTGCGTTACTTTAACTGTTTTTATGGAGACAGGGATTCATTTTTGTGTCCCATGTCATGAGTGACTTTAATGAGAAATGGTAGAAGTCAATTCAGGGGAGCCCACCTGTACAAGGGTCTAGTCCCATACTTCACTTCCATGTCAGGTCAAGAAACCATGTGAGATAAAAATAAACGAAATTGAGTTATTTGTAGTGAGGTGGATGGACCTAGAGTCTGTCATACAGAGTAAAGTAAGTCAGAAAGAGAAAAACAAATACCATATGCTAACACATATATATAGAACGTAAAAAAAAAAAAAAAGGGTCTGTAGAACCTAGGGGCAGGACAGGAATAAAGATGCAGATGTAGAGAATGGGCTTGAGGACACGGGGAGGGGGAAGGGTAAGCTGGGACGAATTGAGAGAGTGGCATGGACATATATATATATACTACCAAATGGAAAATAGATAGCTAGTGGGAAGCAGCCACATTGCACAGGGAGAGCAGCTCAATGCTTTATGACCACCTAGAGGGATGGGAGAGGGAGGGTGGGAGGGAGACGCAAGAGGGAGGAGATATGGGGGTATATGTATATGTATAGCTGATTCACTTTGTTATACAGCAGAAACTAACACACCATTGTAAAGCAATTCTACTCCAATAAAGATGTTTAAAAAAAAAAAAAAAAGAAGAAACCATGTGAGAAATTACAGCCCAGCTCTTCCAGAGACCTTCTGCACAGATAATGTCTGCTCCCAATTACTGGAATAATGCTGCATAATTTGGAAAGAGGGAGATTTCCCTCTTTTGGTAAGAGCCTTGTCTTCTTAACCATCAGGGTCTTTGTACACACTGTTCCCTCTCCCTAGAATAGGTCCCCCCTTTGCCCTTCTTCCTCCCGGTAAACACCTACTATCTTTAAGACTCAGCTTAAGGGGGCACTTGACCTCATCTGGGGTAAACTGAAAGAAGTTTTCTGTTACATAGGACCCAACGTGCTTCCTTTGATAAACCTCACCTCATTTTTACACTTACTAGTTCTTTGATAAACCTCCTCTCATTTTTCCACTTACTAGTTCAAGGTCTGCCTTCACTACTGGGTCATGAGATCTAGGTCGACCTGGACCTGTCAGCCATGTTCCTCACGTGCCCATCACCTGGCAGAAGCACAGAAGGCCCTCAGTGAAGGAGTGGAGTATTTGAGAGAATGTGTCTGGTGAACTGGTGGTGGCATATTAGGACCTTGTAGGGACCCGTTACCTGAGGCTGGAGATGCTTTCTATCTCCCTTTCAAGGGTCACTAGATGGTTCATTTCCGCTTTGCTCCTAAACTCCAGGAGAGTTAGAAGGAGCCTCCAGGAAAATCATGCCTGCCACTTGTATTATATCACTTTATGGTTTATATAGATATTTCATATCTCAAGGCAAGGAAGGTTCTATTATCTCCATTTTACTGGCAAGGAAACTGAAGTCTCAGAGTGGTGTAGTAACTTGCCCCAAATCACACAGTATGGGGCAAAACTGTAAAGGGAATTGTTTCCTGCTATGATACAGCTACATTGACAATATAGCATCATAAAAACTGTAACAATGCTATTTATGTCTTACTTCCAAGTTCCAATTGGTCACAGATCATTCAGAGCCTTTTTCAAACTGTCTACCACTTACTAAGGATTCACCCAGTCCCTGTTTGCAAGTTTACCCTGCCTTATAGAAATTTTGATTATTTTATTGGAATTCTCATGCCTGGCCAAAATCTCCCATGTTCTCTGTTCCACCCATTCTCTGAGAAGCCATTTTTATGCGCTTGCTTTTCTGCTTGCTTTTCTTTTCTCCAGGCCACTGACCTCCATGTCTAGCCTATGTTTGTTCTTCTGGGTTTCCAAGTATATCTCTTTTCAATATTTATCCCCTGACACTTCCTTTGTTACCATATCCAACTCTGGACCCCTCCTTAGGTGGTGTCTAGAGCACCTATGACATCAATGATGCTTCTTTAGTGTCACAGGGTGTGGCCTCAGAGCCCCAGTGACTGATAAGTTAACTATACCGCATCAGACATTTCATGACCAAACAAGTGATTCTCCTGTGAGCCTAACTGCTCATTTCAATGATAACGCCAAGACATCACTGGAGCCCCTTCTTTAGAACTGCTTTTGGAAATCTGTGACACCTTATTTTTAATATCCTCAGTAAACTTCTGGTTCAAGATGGTGGGTGAAGCACACACTACAGCCTTCCCTTGTCACCCCAAATCTCTGGAATTGATAGATATTTTTAAAATTCACAACTGAATTATAAAACAAGCAGAGGAGCCCTCCTTGGGCCAGAAATTCCGGCAGTATAGAAACTGATGGGATCAACCGATAAAGGAAAGAAATCAAAACACATACAGGAGAGCAGAGTCTCCCTACAAAGCAGGACAAAACCCAATGGGGGTCCTCTCCTGGACAGTGGATAATGAAAGCAGGAGAACACTGGGGCAACCAGCAGATTGTGAACTGGCCTCAGGAGCTCCTATATATCTTCTTTCCCCTACCAAGCAGCAGCTGAAGTGGGGCTCTGCCCAAAGAAGCTTCGGATAGGGAGGGTTGGAGCGGGAGATGCAGGATATGCCCAAGCCCAGAAACCTAACTGCTAAGGTATTCTGACTAGTAGCACGTTCCACTCCTTCCTCACTCTTCCTGAAAACAGATTGGAGTATAATCCGCAGCAGAACATCCAGCTTCTTTCTGTCTTTCCCCAAAAGGTGGGCAAAGCCAGCTGACTGATAAGGAATTTCAGCCCCCAAAATGAGCACATGATTAAGACTCACCAAACATTTGATGAATGCCAATACCATGGAAGGGAGTTTGTTTCACAAACTGTAAATAAAAGATGAGTTTATACCCAGGGAAAGAGACTTAATGATCAGTCAAAACAGGGCTCTAGAGTATGCTGAATTGATAGCGTCAGAGACACCAACAGATATTGCATCCATAAAAAATTAACAGATAATGGACATTAATACTTTGACTTTTGAGATATAAATCTGAATGAATGGACTGAAAAGCCAAATAGATAACAGTGGAAGTGATGGCTGGGAGATTCAGTCAAGGAATTAACTTAGAATGTGGCCAAAGTGATAAAAGAGATGGGAAATATAAAAGAGCAGGTAAGAAACATGAAGGATAGATCTGTAAGACCCAATACTTGTCTAACTGGTGATCCAGAAAGCAAAAATAGTTAGAATGGAGGTAAGGCAGTATTCAAAGAAATATTAGCGGGGGCTTCCCTGGTGGTGCAGTGGTTGAGAGTCCGCCTGCCGATGCAGGGGACACGGGTTCGTGCCCCGGTCCGGGAAGATCTCACATGCCGCGGAGCGTCTAGGCCCGTGAGCCATGGCTGCTGAGCCTGCGCGTCCGGAGCCTGGGCTCCACAACGGTAGAGGCCACAACAGTGAGAGGCCCGCGTACCGCAAAAAAAAAAAAAAAAAAAAAATTAGCGAAGAATGTCCCAGAATTGAAGAGGACCTCCTAAATTCTCAGCAGTATAAAGAGGTCACATACAGGTATCTCAGCGGGGCCAATTCTTCACCCATCGAAGATGGACTTGATTTGGGAAGCAGTAAAAAGCCATTTGAAGCCAAGTGTGATGGAAAAGTTGATCAAACTCAGTTCTTATTGACGATGAGATGTAAGTTAAATTAGATGTAAATTTAAAATATTGTTGCAAGGCTCATAAATTAGTTCTGAAGATGCTTGCCTCTACTATTAGCACCCACACAGATAGTTTAGCTAGTAGAATTTCCTGTTTTCTCAAAACTGCCTCTAGTTTCCTGGTATAAGGGTACACATATGCTACTTCCTAGCATAAGAGTATGTAAACAAATTAGAAGCCAGGGAGTCAAGTAAGAGAGCAATGTATCCTCTCTCATCATCCCCACCCCTACTTGCAGTTCCACCAGTGGATATTAATGCTTCCCAACATGAATCCATCTTCTTTGGTCTCATTATCTCCAACCACCTCACTCAGTCCTACCTCCAAGCATTGCCAAAGCCCTCTTTTCTGCTCACCATCAAAATCCTAACCACATTTCAAGGCTCAGAACAAGTCCCATCTTTCATACAAAGGCTTGTTTGGCCACATCTCTATGCCAGTATCTCATCATGCTTGTAACGATATCATGCTTATTAGTTTTTCCTGCTCCTAGCCTGTAGGCTCCCCCAGAGCGGAAAGAGTGCCAGACATGTCTTTTGTGACTTCCGCAGAACTGCTCCAGGTGCCTGTTAAAATGAGAATACCCTCAGGAGAGAAAACAAGCAGAAGGATTAGCCCCCAGAAACTATTTTGGTGAGATGATTTCCTCTGACTGGGGAGAACGAAGTGGGTGGATAGGAAATGTGGGGAAATAACACAGAAAAGGAAGTGTGGGTGAAGAGGGGCCCTAGAGTTGTGTTCATGCCACCTCAGCATCTCACATGATCCCCAATTACTCTATGACACCAGGGTCACAGAATCGCTGACCTCTAGACCACCAAGGGAGCTTAGAGACTACCCCATTTCCCGGATCCTCTGAGTACCCAAGAGAGGTGCGGTGACCTGCCAGCAAGCACACATTTCTTCAGTGACCCTCAAGGACACTACCCCAGTCCAGAGCCTCTGCTCTTACCCGCTATTCCCAGGACTGTCCCTTATTAACCTATGCTCTTGTTGGAGACTGAAGACTAATAGCAATAACGACGTTTATTGAAATCTTACTGTGTGCTTCATATAGCTACTCTGATAAGGCCTCAACATGCTTTAACTCATTTCCTCCTCATAGTTACCCCATATCAAGAAACACTTTTAGTTTCACAATTTTTCTGATGAAGAAACTGAGGCAGAGCTGTAGCAGTAAATGCACACAGTGACAGGGAGTCCATCTGAACCCAGGAAAGCAAATGGCATGGACAAGCATGCAGAAGGACCTTTGAGTTTCCCCTGTCAATTCTCTTCTCATTCTCTCAACCTGCAATGCCTTTCCCTCAACTTGATGTCTTGTAAAATAATACTCCTCCTTCAAGGCCTGCCCATTAGGCCATACCCAACCTTCCCAGGATAATCAATCAGTTTCTCCTCTGTCCTGTCGTTTATGCCTCTGTTTGAACACCTGTAATCTGACATATTAATAGTAATATAGGTGACTCTGTCGGGTCCAAATTAACTCCTTGCGGGCAAGGGCCTCATTTTGTTCATTGCTATATTCCTAGAGCCTAGAACACTGGCTGGGTCACTGCAGATACTACATTTTGGAAGTGAATACAGTAGTCTGTCTGCACATGCACTTGCTCTCCATGAGATGGGCTCCTCCGTGGCAGAAGCCCAGAGACCCCACGAGTCTTGAGGCCCACTGAGGCTAAGTGCAGCCATGGACAGTGCCAATGTGAAGTGGGCCACAGATGGGATTTCAGGGATCAGACATGTCCCCCATTCTCCCCGTAAATATTTCTCACTGGCTGCATAATCTACCACCATATCATCAAGGCTTCATCTGTAGATTTGGGGTCCAGGTGAAAAGTTAAATGCCCAAAGGAAAGTTCATTCACTTGCAACCTGGAAATCAAACTCTACTGGTCAGTGAAGGTGGTTTTGATCTGGAAAGAGCCTCTGGGACATTGGGAACCTGAGGTGGAAGGTGGATGAAGGAACCTGACTTGGGAGTTGTTAATTTTAAGTCTGTGAATGGGCTGCAGTGGGTCCAGAACCCAGTACTGTATTCAAAGCATACTGATTACTGAGTGTGTTTCTCCACAGCTTTCATTAGATTCTCAGAATGTGTCTGGGGCTCTAAAGAGAATGAGAAGAGCTAGAGAAGATGGCCGTTTGCACCTCACGTTCCCTGACATCCCAGATGAGCTCAGGGCACCTGGGCCTACAGATGCCACTGGCTGGCCAAAGGCAGCGGTGCAGAAGGAAAGAACCAAGAAAGGTGAAGAGGGCAAAGGCATTGGGGAGGGCTATGAGGGGAAGCTAAGACAAAGGGTAGGAACGTTGGGCATCAGATACACAGCTAGAAGAGGTCATGTGGCCCAGTACCCTTGTTTTACAGATAAGGAAAGGAGTTCCAGAGAGGTTAAGTAACCCCAGCATTTGGGGTCAGCGGGTGGCTCCCTTGCCAGAGATTGGCCCTGCTCTAGGCCATCTCTGTGGCCTCACAGTTTGTTCATTAAACAACAGATAAGCTCACAAGGAGAGGCCAGTATTGCTGCTGTTATCTGGCTCTTTGGGTGGCAGCTGCAGGCCTTTTCATTGCTGGAATTCGGCATTTGGAATCAGAGATAGGGTAGGGAAAACATTCCTCTGGGTACATGTGAACACATCATTCTTTGATGACCCCAGGCCTAAAAAGCTTAACTTGCCAACCACTCATTCATTCACTTCACCAACATTTACTGAGCACTTACTAGGTACAGGAACTCATGGTAGCCTCCTTGGGGGCCCCAGAGAGGAGTGAGATGTGAGGCTTTGCCTTGGAGGAACTTGTGCTGTGGTAATTATGAAAGGACGTCCCACTGCAGAGGCAGCTGGGGCTTCTGTGCAGGAGGTGGGTTTGTTGCTGCCCTTAGAAGGACTTAATGACATCCAGGTAGGTGAGCCAAAGCAAGGTTACTTGGGACCTCGGTGTGGTAAATCTTGGATACCAAGGCTCAGGTATGGCTCTGAATCTCGCCGTAAGAAAGAGGTTCCGTGGCCTCTCTCACTGGTGGTATTGGGGTTGCCCTGAGTAGCCCCACTTGAGAACCTCCCACTGTTGCCCCCAGAGTCATGGAGTCACATAACTCCATGTGCCAGAGAGACTTTGAAGGCTGAAGAAAAAGTGGTGCCCAGTTCCAGGGGTTTCACTTTCACCTTCATCTCAGTGTCCTGAGGTAGAGAGAATTCACATCCTCAACCAGGGCTCAGGGAGGCTTTGGCAATGAACAAAGTCACAGGGTTGTTTAACCACAGAGCCGAGACTTGAACTCAGGTCCATGACCCAAAATCCTGTTGCTGTGAAACTGTCACTTCTGCCTTTTCTCACCTCAGGTTAAAAGCCAAAACTGTACTGAAAAATCCCACTACTGATACCCTCTGATGCCAGACAACATGTGAGATCTTGTACAAATGAGTTGAAAAGTGAAGTGGTAGGAAATCTCTTAGAGAAATGACTGCTGCTGTGGGAACGATACCCAGCCTGGGTATCATTTCTGCCTCTCCATGAGACAGGCTCAGCCTGCTAGTGAGAAAAAGTATGGTTTGGATGTCAGGCAGCTCCTGTACAATAGGCTCTGAAGGCCCCATGGTGGGCCTCTGGTCTTTCAACATCCCCTCCCCTTGTCTCATGGCCTGAAAGGGCCATGATCTAGAAGGCTTTTCCAGTGGTCACTGCTGATTATACCTGAAAACAAACTCTCTTGGGACAGAATATCAGATACAGCCCATTGGGAAGACAACGGATTAAGTATCTGAGGGACAAGAGGGCACCGTCAGAGGGGCAAAGGTGAAAGCTGAAGTAAAAGGGCAGCCAAGGCCTGCTGGTGGTTGGCCAGTAAGCAATTGTAAAGAAAAGCTCATTTCCACAGACATGCACTGAAGTCATGGGACCTCAAAGATGAGTAAGAAAGCCCCAGTCCTGCCTGATGCCCAAGAGCTTTGGGCCTGTGTGCTCATGTGAAATGTGGATTTTGGCAGCCTGTGCATTTACTGGAGAGGGAAACTTGCCTTTCATGCACCATTAATAGTCTTCCCTATGTGTTTGGAAAGCTAGTGGCTGAGGTTTCCCACTGGTGCCCTAAAGGGGAGTCCAGGCCAACCACACAATGTTTACCCCACCGGATTTCCCTTGTTGGTTTCCACAAGTTCTCCTGCTCCAGAATAAGAAATTCCCAGGGACTCACTTGGAAGTGTGTTGGGAAAAATGACTAAACCACCAGTGTCATGACCCCAATGCCAGGGCATGGAAATCAGATAGTAGAATGTGTACACAGTAAACCTTTCCCACTTTTAAGTGACCACTGGCATGTGACCTTACTTCCCCAGATCTCATGTGGTTGGTTCAGTTTTCAAGTGAGAGAACTGTACTACTGGAAGATCTCGGAGATTTTTTCCAGCTCTGACAACCTGTGTTTCCACAATGTAGGAGTTCATGGGCAGTTCTGCCTGTCACCTCAGAGACCTGTGGTCCTCACATGATGTCCTGGCTTCCAGAACCTTCCTCGGAACTTCCCCTTCCTCGGAACTTCCCCTACATTCATGCCTGAATGTAGCACCTTGCTCAGACAGGGTCCTTAATAAATGTTTGTTTAATGAAAGTCTCCACGACTCTGAGTTATAGAGTGACTTGGCAGTCGAAAGCAAGAGTATCCCAGGACCCATGTCAAAGGGAAAGCAGGAGGGGTATTTACGCCAGGGAAGAGAGGGCTCAAGGAAGGCAAGGAAGAAGCAGACCTCTCCTGGGAGGCTTGCGGGGCAGAACCAGCAGAGCTGGGGTGACATGGGGGAGACATGAGAACTCCCAGGTACGATGCCTGTGGTTCAGTGAGGAGTCAGAGTTTGGGTAAAGAGAGCCAAGAAATAAGGCTGACTAAGGATAAATCTGGAAGCCTTGCAGTAACTGGAAGCAAAAAAGGGTTTTTAACAGGGAACTGATGTAATGAAAACTGAGTTGGAAAACAATCTGGCAGCAGTGTGCAGGATGAACTGAAAGGGAAGGTCTGAGAGGAAGAACATCAGAGAGGTTACAATGGGGAATAAAATCTGGACAGAGGTGGAAACAGTACAAACTCAGGCAACAGGTTTGTAGCAAGCATATGCAAAGGCCTGGACACTGTTCTAGGAGCGGGATACGGTTGTGAAGGAGGTAGACCCAGATCCCCAGCCTTGGGAAACTCATCTTCCAGGAGAGGAAAGAGTAGGAAGGAGATGACTTTTAAGAATTAATGCCTCATTTTATTAGGTAAGGGATTTGAGGAAACATACACATCCAACTCAGAAGGATAAATATAAACGATTTAATCTATTCTCTTTAACATCCCTTTAGATGAAACAATGAATTGTGTAGGGCTGATCCTATAAAGTCACTCATAGTCAGCTTAAGGCCTGACACCAGAGCATGACTAGGCACAGGCAGCTGCAGAAAGGACTCCCACACCAGGTCCAAGCGTGCAGCTCCTTGAAGTTTGTGGCACTTGATTCAGATAATTAGTAATGGCTGCGAATGGGCTGGAGTCTGGATCGGGCCCACGGAGAGGTGTTTTGTTTGGCATCATACCTGAAACTTTGAGAGGAGTCCTGGGCTCTATAACGTCTACCCATCTCCACAGCTGTGTCACCCGTGTAGCCCTTAAAGTCATTAAACCTTGGGAATGCCAAGAGTGGAATGAGGTCCACCAGGAATCCCCAATTTGGGGGGAGTTTTCCCAACAGGGGCTTTTGAAAACAATTGGGTATTAGAGATTTCGAGGTAAGTTTTGGAAAAAGTCTAGAAGGCAGATTATGGATTTGTCTTCAACTGACCACTGAGAATAGTCTTTGATCATTAATGGAGCAGAGGGTAGGGTTATGGTCCATTACAAAAATTAAGATATGGGCCTGAAGGTAAAGGAAAATCTTGTTCAGAGACAAGACATTTTTAGGGAATATCCCTAGAACTTTGTGATGACATTTTTTAAAATTAATTTATTTTATTTATATTTGGCTGCGTTTGGGTCTTCGTTGCTGTGCGTGGGCTTTTCTCTAGTTGTGGCGAGTGGGGGCTACTCTTTGTTGCGGTGCACGGGCTTCTCATTGCGGTGGCTTCTCTTGTTGAGGAGCACAGGCTCTAGGCGCACGGGGTTTAGGAGTTGTGGCACACGGGCTTTAGGAGTTGTGGCACACGGGCTCAGTAGTTGTGGCGCACGGGCTTTGTTGCTCCGTGGCATGTGGGATCTTCCCGGACCAGGGCTCGAACCTGTGTCCCCTACATTGGCAGGCGGATTCTTAACCACTGCGCCACCAGGGAAGTCCTATGATGACATATTTAGGCTGGGACAGCGGGTGAATATTCCTAGGGGGTAGGAAAGTAAGGGGAAGGGGTAAGCAAAACAACAACAACAAAAAAAACCCCAATATTTTGAAGTTGAATGACTGGGAAAATGATGTATGAGAAGGTTGGGGTGGGAGGAGGAGGTTAGGAGGAAGTCAATGGTTTTGGTTTTAACCATAAGTGTGGAGTGATTGGTGAGGCATCTAAGTGCTGATGTTCATAGGCACTTGAGATATGGAGTTAAAGAAAGAGGATTGGGCCAAGAAGGGAATTGGGGGTGGGGCACCCACACAGCAGCAAGAGCTGAAGTCAGGAAAAGAAACGAGTTCTCAAAAGGAGTATGAAGCAGAGGGCTAAGCTCTTAGGCTGGGAAATGCTCAGGGTTCAGGGACTGCAGGGGAGCTAGGAACAGGTACAGAGGAATAAGAAGGAGCAATGGGAGAAAAGGAAAAGCCTATCACATCAGCCACAGGCAAACCGATACAAGAAGGAGAAATGGCCAAATGGGTCCAAAGCCACAGACTGAGATCAGAAGAACAAAGATGGAGGGGGAAAAAGTA
Source organism: Orcinus orca (assembly GCF_937001465.1). Classification (NCBI taxonomy): domain Eukaryota; kingdom Metazoa; phylum Chordata; class Mammalia; order Artiodactyla; family Delphinidae; genus Orcinus; species Orcinus orca. The sequence goes on from NC_064560.1 coordinate 107,476,421, forward strand.
TGGATTAAGAGGTGGGAAGGTTGTATGTAACCTCTGAGGGACTGGTATCATGAGTGTAGTGAAAGCAGAAACCAGAAATTAAGAGGCAATGGGTATAAAGGAAATGGTAACAGTAGGCATGGGTTATTTATTTGGAAGAAAAAGATGTTAACCTGCAAAGAGGAGAGGAGGAAGCCAGAGATACAGAAGGAAAATGAGGAGAGGCCTGTATCATGGCAGCCAGGAAAGGAACCAGGCATGTAGTGAGGGGAAGCAGAAAGTGGTTTGGGTTAAAAGAATGGGCTTTCAGCTCCCACAGATTCGTGCTCACCTCCCACTTTACCACTTGCTTTGACATGCTGAGGCTCAGTTTCCTCATCTGTAAAATGGAGGTATAATGTATTGAACTCATTCCAGAAGGTCGTTGTGATGACTGAGCCATAATGCATGTAGAGCACTTGGTGAAACGTTCCAGGTGAGAGTGAAACTGATGCTACAGGCATCAGGTCTTGGCCACACTCTTCAAGGGACTGTTGACACCACATCCAGGTTGTTTGTTCCCCTTGTAAAACAGCAGTAACAGTTGTCATAATATTTTTTTAAAAAGAAAAAATTACTTTTTGGAGATTCGTGCCTTTTGGACATTCTCCAGCTTCTACCTTCCTCTCTGTCTCTATTATTGTAGCATCCCAGCCATGCCTCCTTGTTCATTAGAGATGCTGGCACTTAGCCATGATCAGCCTCTTCTGGTCTCCTGATAGCTCTTGGGCCAACCCTCCCCAGCTTTCTCTGTAAACTCACCTTTTCTTACAAGATTTATCCTCCTCTATTCTGTCATCAAATTTTTGTGTCCCTTAAGACACCCTTCTCAGTCTATACAGTCTCCATAGCTCATATGTCAGCTCAGACACCTCCCCTGAATTATAGACCGTATATCACCACTTGGATGTTCCAACAATTCCTCCAGCTCAAAATTTCCAAAATCTAAAAGAATTCTCCACACTTCAAAACTGGTCCAGGCTCAGAGAACGGCACACCACCCCTCTAGGTACACAGTCTGGAAACTTAGGAAACATACTTAACACTTTCCTCTCTCCTTATATCATTAGATTTAAATCATGAGAGTCATGCCAACTTAGTGAACCTGTCTATTTGTCTCTATTTCGACCTCCTAAGACCATGGTGACTCCCTCTCTTACCTGAAAAACTATGGAAGCCTCCCAGCTGCTCTCCTTCACCCACTCCAATACCCTTCCCTCCATCGTATTCTTCCCACTGCAGCCAAAGTGATTCAGATTTTTAAAATGTAGATATGACTTTGCTGATCCCCTCCTTAAAGCCCTTCACTGGCTTCTCATTTCTTTTAAGACAAATTCTAACTTTTCTAATGCACCTGCAAAGCTCTGCAGAGGTGTCCCCTGTCGCCATCGCAAGCCCCAATACACCCCATACTGCCCCTGCTCTCTGGGGCCCAGGTCACCAGCTTTCTTCCTGCTCCTTGCTGACCCTTCTTTCTGCTTCGCATCATGCTCACCCTCCCCCTGCTCCGTCCCAGGCTACCAGTTCCATTCCCCAGCCCCTCCCTGGGACAGGACACTGCAGCCACAGGCCTCCCTGCCCCCAGCTGGATGTTCTCACTCACTTGGGGAACCATTCAGTAAATATCTGTAACTCCTCCTCCAAGACCCTGTCTGTTAGCCCCTGGGGGCTGATCACATCTGTCTTGTTCCTTGCGAGAGCCCCAGGAGGCAGCCCCCTGTCTGTGGGGACCCAAATCAGAAAGTGTGGCAGGGAGAACCAAGGTGGCTGGGTCACGTTCCTCTGGGAGTGGGGGCAAGAAAGAGAGACGGACCAGGTGTACTGGAGAGAATGAGAAGGAGGGCAGGCTTGGCACCCGGCCCTCAGACCCTGCTGGACAGGTCGCCTCCATGCTGCAAGGTAGGATTTGGTAGGGTCTGGCCAAGCGGGGCAGCACTTCTGCAAGGTGAGGGCCTGCCTTCCCACCCTGGCAGAGGGTCAGGGCTGTATCAGGGCATCTGGGAGCCCCTTTTGGTACTGCAAGGCCCAGAGTACATCCTGACCCCAAAGCACTGGGATACCCGGTTTCTGCTGTGCCCCCAGCTGACTTTGCCCTGGCTCAGACTGGGTACTCTGGCCTGGCATTTCCTTATCCTGAGGTTGTGGGGCATTAAGGTGTCAGGATATCTGTGGTACACATAGCATGGGAGCAGAGGTCTGGTTCATCTGGAGGCCAAAGCCCCTGCTTAGGGCCAGGCACCTAGCGTCGGATGCCCCAGTGAATGAGACCACTTTGCAAACAAATGCCTGGAAAGCCAGGTATTTGAGATGGCTTTTGAAGGCCTGTGGCACTTTAGGGCCACATGCGTATATATGTATGTTTGAGGGTAAGGGGAGGGTATTCCTGGCACAGGGGACATATAAGTAACCTCTCTGAAGTTCTAGGACCTTCCTCCATTCCTGTACCACACCTTAAGGGCCTATGTTCAACCTGTCTGTGTGACCCATTGGAATGTTCTACTGGACAGGAAAACCAATGTAAAAGGAGGAGAGAATCTTTAAGGATCTCTCCAGCTGTGCATTCAGAGATCTGAAAAACTAACTCCTTTAAAGGGAGTCATTCTGAATAGCCTGGAAATGAACATAAATGACTGAAAAGTCCCTGAATGTTGAGACCAAATGAATCCCATAACAGGCACCAAATGGCATGATTCAGAGCACGGGCTCTGGAGACAGACTCCGTGGATTCCAATCCCATCTCCACGACAAACAAGCTCGGTGCCCAAGGGCAAAATACGTACCCACACTCCAGTTTCCTCATTTGTAAAATGGGTACCATCATACTTAGCTCACAGGGTTGTTTTGAGGATGAATGACTTAATATTTATAAAGTGCTGGGAACAATGTCTGACACACAGCAAATGCTATGTAAGCGTTAAAAAAAAATTCTTTTTGGTCTTTAAATACTGCTCTTTTAGGCATCTTTATGACATACTTTGGAGCAAGATGAGGAACCAGGCTTCTTTGCCCCATCAAACTTTTCGAAATACAGGCAGTGCTAACTTTGCACAGTAGTGCAGGACAGTAAAAATGACCATGCAAACTGAAACTATGCAAGGTAATCTTAAAAATCAAGAAAAAAAAAACTGTATTGTGACCTTTAAAAATATTGTTGAAACATGAAAAACTCTCTTAGTATAGGTTTTAAGCATATATGGAAGTGAAAAAAATAGTAAAACCAATATTTTAATACACTGTAATTTAAAACATTAGAAACATTGCAATTCTTAGTGGTTTTTTTTTTTCTTTGTAAAAAAAACTCAGCAAGAGTATTTGAACAGTTCTTGCTGCCTTCTTTTTGTAGAACTTAGAACACTGAGGGAACATCTTTTCTATGCCTTGGTGAACTGTCATACTCCTTTATAAAGTTGCATCAGCTTCCAACATTTTATACTTTGTGCTTTCAACATTGTAACATCTCTCTGAGAGTTTGTTAAACGTGAAGTTTTTGCCCGCATCACTTCCTCTAGGACATCTTCCTCCTTTTTGTCACAACCACTTTCTTCACCTAAGCTTTTAACACTGGTTTCAGGTTTCATCAATATAAACAGAAACAGTGAGGGTCCTGACTGGCAGAAAGTCACAAGGAGCTTACTCAGAATGACGTAAAATTCCACTCTGGAAATTCAAAACCTAAAAACTCAACCTGTTCAAAGAAGCTGTTCATTAACAAAGGAACCAGATGATAGCAGACACATTGCTGACATTTCAGTCTCAACTTATATATATTTAGAAAAAGAAAAAAACTGCCCAACATGTGTGCAGGCAGTTTTAGTGCCTTGCACTTAACTGTTAATGATTATTTAAATGGTAGAATAATAGGATGAATCAATAGAATGAATCAAGCAACTGAATGAATTCAACTATGTCATGAAATTTCTGTACTTGCCAGAAATGGATCTTTGATTGTGTATCTAAGATCTCATATAAATCAGAAGAGAAATGTAATTATATATTCTTCAGGAACCTGATGAAAGTTATGGCTTCTTTCCCCCATAAAAGTGCAGCTGAGCAGATACAACATTTTACGCAGCATTTCAGGGAGTTCACAGAGCCCCCGAAATCCACTTAGAAGTCCTGGTTAAGAATCTAGAACTCTATTACTAGGTAAAACCCAGCCAAAGTCTGTTGCAGAGACATTGCAAGTCTTGGGAACTTAGAGCACTTTCCAAGAGAAGGTAATCCTTGGAGTGGTCACCTGGGACCAGGAACTGAATGGAATGGTTGCTCTTTCCTCTACACAAGGCTATTCGTTCTAAGTCTCTTCAACAAACCACCATCCCTGAAACCCTCTTCTGAGAGTATAGGTATTGGAAAACCTTACTGAAAATAAAGACTCAACATTCCGTTGCGGAACAACACAGCAGAGGGGAGTGGCCAAGAATGATGGAGTAGGAAGACCCTGAGCTCACCTCCTTCCATGGGCACTCCAAAATTGTAAATATTTACAGAGCAACTATCCATGAAAGTGATCTGAAGGCTAGTAGAAAAGATCTCTACAGCTAAAGATATAAAGAAGGAACTATAATAGGACAGGTAAGAGGGGCATATATGGAGCATAGTCAAGACCCATACCACCAGGTAGGTGACCCACCAACAGGAGGATAATTACAATTGCAGAGGTGCCCCCCAATAAACCAGTGGTCTAGGGCTCACACTGGACTCCCCAGCCTGGAGTGGGGGTGGAGGTCCTACACTGGGAAGACAAGCCTCCAGAACATTTGGCTTTGAAGGCAAGTAGGGCTTGCTTTCAGGTGACCCAGAGGGCTGTGGGAAACAGAGACTCCACTCTTAAAGAGTGCACACAAAGCCTCACATGCCCTAGGACCAAGGGCAGAAGCAGTAATTTGAAAGGAGCTTGGGTCAGACCCAATGGCTGATCTTGGAGAGCCTCCTAGAAAGGCAGGAGGCAACTGAACCTCAACCTGGGGATGAAGACACCAGCAGCAGCCATTTTGGGGAGCACATCCCACCACAAGGACGCTGGTGCTGGTAAGCACAATTTTGGAATCCTCCCTCTAGCTTATTAGCACCAGGACCTGGCCCATCCCCACTAGCGCATTGGCACTAGTCCTGGAACCTCCCAGGCCAGGAAGCTAGCTGGGTGGGGACACAGCCTCACCTACCAGCAGGCCGGCAGCCCTAGGAACCCCTGAGCCTCTAGCCACCCTGGGATCTGGCCCTACCCACAAATGAGCTGGCACTAGCCCTGGACCCAGCTTCACTCATCAGGGAGGCACCAGCCCTGGGATCCCTTGGGCCCCAGCCCTGCCCATCTACAGGCCAACATCAACTCTGGGACCCCTGGGGCCCTGCAGCTAGAGACCCCAGAACCCATCTCTGCCCACCAGTGAGCTGGCAGTAACTCAGGACCTGGCTTCACCCACCAGTGGGTGGACACCAGCCTTAGGACCCCCTGGGCCACAGCCCTGGGAACACCAAGGCCCTGAAGCCAGCTGTGTCAGGATCCAGTATACTCACCAAGGGGTCAACACCAGCTATGGGACCCCTGGGCCTATAGCCAGAGAACCCAGGACCTGGCTCTGCCCATCAGTGGGATGGCAGTAGCTCCAGGACCTGGCCTCACTAGTGGGTGGGCACCAGCCCTGGGAAACCTTGTGCCTGAGCCCCACCCACCAGCTGGCAAAACAACAACTCCAGGATCACAGCAGCCCCACAGCCAGCCATGTCAAGACCCAGCCTACCCACCAGCAGGCAGGCATCACCTCAGGATGCCCCGGGCCCTGGCCCTGGCCAACAGCAGACCTACAGCAGCTCCAGATCACCTTGAGCTCCTCAGCCAGGCATGTCAGGATTTGGCTATAAAATATATGTCAAAAACAATAAATTTTGAGGGGAGGGAGAAAATGCAGAGTTGTTAAAAGGCATTCAAGCCTTTAAAAAATCAGCAACTTAGGGCTTCCCTGGTGGCACAGTGGTTGAGAGTCCGCCTACCGATGCAGGGGACACGGGTTCGTGCCCTGGTCTGGGAAGATCCCACATGCCACGGAGCGGCTGGGCCCGTGAGCCATGGCCGCTGAGCCTGCGCGTCCGGAGCCTGTGCTCCACAACGGGAGAGACCACAACAGTGAGAGGCCCGTGTACCGCAAAAATAAATAAATAAATAAATAAATAAATAAATATTTACGGGCTTCCCTGGTGGTGCAGTGGTTGAGAGTCCGCCTGCCGATGCAGGGGACACGGGTTCATGCCCTGGTCCGGGAAGATCCCACATGCCGCGGAGCGGCTGGGCCCGTGAGCCATGGCTGCTGAGCCTGCACGTCCTGAGCCTGTGCTCTGCAATGGGAGAGGCCACAGCAGTAAGAGGCCTGTGTACCGCAAAAAAAAAAAAAAAAAAAATCAGCAACTTAAAATGACTATATATATATATATATATATATAACCGTATACAAACCTTTTCGTAACCACAAACTAAACACCTATAATAGATACACACAGAAAAAAGAGGAAGGTATCCACACATAACACTAAAATTAGCCATTAAATCACAAGGGAATAGAGCAAAAGAAGGAACCAAAAAAAACAAAACAAAAAAAACCTCACAAAACAAGCCAAAGAGAATTAACAAAATAGCAATAAGTACATACCAATGAATAATTATTTTTTTATCTTTTTTTTTTTTGGCTGTGCTGCGCAGTATGTGGGATCTTAGTTCTCCAACTAGGGATCAAACCTTTGACCCCAGCAGTGGAAGCACGGAGTCTTAACCACTGGACCGCCAGGGGAGTCCCCATTTTTTTTTTTTAATAATTACTTTAAATGTAAGTCGACTAACTGCTCCAATCAAAAGACACAGAATGGCTGAGTGGATATGAAAACAAGACCCATATATATGCTGCCTACAAGAAACTCATTTCAGATCTAAAGAAACACACAGACTGAAAGTGAGGGGATGGAAAAAGATATTTCATGCAAATGGGAAAGAAAAAGAAAGCGAGTGCTTATGTCAGACAAAATAGACTAAAATAAAGACAGTTACAAGAGACAAAGAAGGACATTACATAATGACCAAGGAATCAATCTAACAATAAGTCATAACAATTAGAGATGTATATGTACCCAACATGGGAGCACCTAAATACATAAAGTGAAATATTAACAGACATAAAGAGAGAAATTGACAGTAATACAATAATAGTAGAGGACTTTAACACCCCACTTACATCAATGGACAGATCATCTAGACAGAAAATCAATAAGGAAACACTGGCTATAAATGACACATTACACCAGAATAACTTAACAGATATATAGAACAGTCCATCAAAAAGCAGCAGAACACACATTCTTTTCTAGTTCATGTGAATCATTCTCTAGGATAGATCACATCCTAGGCTACAAAACAAAGTCTCAGTAAATTTAAGAAGACTGAAATCAAATCATGTATCTTTTCCCACCACAAAGCTATGAGAATAGAAATCAACTATAAAGAAAAAACTGCAAAAAAAACAATATAGGGCTTCCCTGGTGGTGCAGTGGTTGAGAGTCCACCTGCCGATGCAGGGGACACAGGTTCGTGCCCTGGTCCGGGAGGATCCCACATGCCACGGACCGGCTGGGCCCATGAACCATGGCCGCTGAGCCTGCGCGTCTGGAGCCTGTGCTCTGCAATGGGAGAGGCCACAACAGTGAGACGCCCACGTACCGCAAAAAACAAAACAAACAAAAAAAACCACCACAATATATAGAGGCTAAACAATAATGCTACTAAACAACCAATGGGTCACTGAAGAAATCAAAGAGGAAATTTAAAGAATACCTGGAAACAAAGGAAAATGAAAACAGAAAGAAATCATGAAAACAGAGCAGAAATGAATGAAATAGAGACTAAAAAAAAAAAAGAAAATATCAATAAAACTAAGAGCTGGTTCTTTGAAAAGATAAACAAAATTGGAAAATCTTTAGCCAGACTCATCAAGAACAAAGAGGGCCCAAATCAATAAATCATAAAAAGAAGTTACAACCGACACCACAGAAATACACAGGAACATAAGAGATTACTACCAACAATTATATGTCAGTAAGATAGACAACCTAGAAGAAATTAACAAATTCCTAGAAATGTACAATCTCCCAAGAGTGAATCAGGAAGAAATACAAAATATGAGCAGACCAATTACCATTAATGAAATTGAATCAGAAAAAAAAAAAACTCCCAACAAACAAAAGTCCAGGACCAGATGGCTTCATAGGTGAATTCTACCAAAGAGTTAGAAGATAGTTAACACTCATTCTTCTCAAATTATTCCAAAACTTTTCAGAGGAAGAAACACTTCCAAACTCATTCTACAAGGCCAGCATCACCCTGATATCAAAACCAGATAAAGATAATACACAAAAAGAATATTACAGCCAATATCACTGATGAACATAGATGTAAAAATCCTCAACAAAATATTGGCAAACGAAAGTCAACAATACGTTAAAAGGATCGTACGTCATGATCAATTGGGATTTATCCCAGGGACGTAAAGATGGTTCCATATCTGCAGATCAATCCATTTGATTCACCACCTTACCAAACTGAAGAATAAAAATCATAAGATCATCTCCATAGAAGCAAAAAATCTTCTGACAGAATTCAACATCCATTTATAATAAAAACTCTCAACAAAGTGAGAATAGAGGGACCATAACTCAACATAATAGGCCATATATGACAAGCCCACAGCTAACAACATACTCAGTGTTGAAAAGCTGAAATATTCTTCTCTAAGATCAGGAACAAGACAAGGATGCCCACTCTTACCACTTTTATTCAATATAGTTTTGGAAGTCCTAGCCACAGCAATCAGAGAAGAAAAAGAAATAAAAGGAATCCACATTAGAATGGGAGAAGTAAGACTGTCACCGTTTGCTGATGACTTGACACTACACATAGAAAATCCTAAAGACACCACCAAAAAACCAAAAAAAAAAAAAAAAAAAAACTAGGGCTCAACAATGAATTCAGTGAAGTTGCAGGAGACTTCTGCAAGAAATCTGCAGAAATCTGTTGCACATCTATATACTAAAAAGAAACTAACAGAAAGAGAAAATTTAAAAAGCAATCCCATTCACAATCACATCAAAAAGAATAAAATACCTGGGAATAAATCTGACTAAGGAGGTAAAAGACCTATACTTGGAAAAGTATAAGACACCAATGAAAGGAACTGAAGATGACACAAACAGATGGAAAGCTATATTGTGCTCATGGATTGGAAGAACTAATAATGTTAAAATGATCATACTACCCAAGGCAATCTACAGATTCAATACCAGCTAGAAGGGGGGGATAGGGAGGGTGGGAGGGAGGGAGATACAAGAGGGAAGAGATATGAGGATATATGTGTATGTATAACTGATTCACTTTGTTATAAAGCAGAAACTAACACACCATTGTAAAGCAATTATACTCCAATAAATTGTTAAAAATAAAATAATAAAAAATAAATTAAAAAACAAAAAAACCCACACCCATAACATTCTTCAAAGAACAAGTAATTCTAAAATTTGTATGGAAACAAAAAAGACCCAGAACAGCCAAGACTATCTATCTTAAGAAAGAAGAACAAAACAGGAGGTATCCCACTCCCTGATTTGAAACTATACTACAAAGCTATAGTCATCAAACTAGTATGGTACTGGTACAAAAAACAGACACATATATCAATGGAACAGAATGGAGAGTGCAGAAATGACTCACACTCATATGGGCAATTAAGCTACAACAAAGAACAAAGAATATACAATGGGGGAAAAGACAGCCCCTTCAATAAATGGTATTGAGAAAACCAGACAGCTACATGCAAAAGAATCAAACTGGACTACTTTCTCACACCATATACAAAAATAAATTTAAATGGATTAAAGACTTCAAAGTAAGACCTGAAACCATAAAACTTTTAGAAGAAAACACAGACAATAAACTCTTTTACATCAGTTTTAGCAGTATTTGGGGGGATATGTCTCCTCAGGCAAGGAAAACAAGAGCAAACATAAATAAATGGGACTACAGCAAAAAATCTTTGGTACAGCTAAGGAAACTATCAGCAAAATGATCACCTACTGAATGGAAGAAGATATTTTCAAATGACATATCCAACAAAGGTTAATCTTCAAAATATACAAAGAACACATATAATTCAACATCAAAAACACAAACTACCCAATTTTAAAATGGACAGAGGACCTGAATAGACATTTTTCCAAAGAAAACATACAGATGGCCAACAGGCACATGAAAAGATGCTCAACATCTCTAATAATCCAGGAAATACAAATCAAAATCACAATGAGATATCACCTCACACCAGTCAGAATGGCTATCATCAAAAAGAGAACAAATAAGTATTGGTGGGGATGTGGAGAAAAAGGAACCCTTGTGCACTGTTGGTGGGAATGTAAATTGTTGCAGCCACTATGGAAAAAAGTATGAGGGTTCCTCAAAAAATTAAAAATAGAAATACCTGTGACCCAGCAATTCCACTTCTGGGTATTTATGGAAGAAAATGAAAACACTAATTCAAAAAGATATATGCACCTGTATGTTTATTGCTGAATTACTTACAATAGCCAAGATATGGAAGCAACCTAAGGGCTCATCAACAGATGAACGGATAAAGAAGATGTGGTGTGTGTGTGTGTGTGTGTGTGTGTGTATAATGGAATATTACTCAGCCATAAAGAATAATGAACTATTACCATTGGTGACAACATAGATGGACCTAGAGGGCATTATGCTAAGTGAAATAAGTTTGACAGAGAAACACAAATACTATATGATTTCACTTATATGCGGAATTTAAAAACCAAAACAAATGTAACTAAACAGAAAGAAAGTCACAGGTACAGAGAAAAGACAGGTGATTGCCAGAGGGGAGGGGTCTGGGGGAGGAAAAATATAGGTGAAGGAGATTAAGAGGTACAAGTAAGTGAATTATGGGTATGAAATGTACAGTGTGGGAATATAGTCAATAATTATGTAATATCTTTCTATGGTGACAAATAACAGCTAGATTTACCATGGTGATTATTTTGAAATGTATAAAAATATCAAATCACTATGCTGTGTACCAGGAACCAACATAGTGTTGTAGGTCAATTATACCTCAAAAACAAACAAACTCATAGAAAAAGAAATCAAACTTGTGGCTACCAGAGGCAGGGGGTGGAGGGATGCGGAATTAAATGAAGGTGGTGAAAAGGTACAAACTTCCGGTTATAAGATAAATAAGTACGAGGGATGATAAAGTACAATACAATAAAGATAACTGGGAGGGAGACGCAAGAGGGAGGAGATATGGGGATATATGTATACGTATAGCTGATTCACTTTGTTATAAAGCAGAAATTAACACACCATTGTAAAGCAATTATACGCCAATAAAGATATTTTAAAAAAGATAATTAACACTGCTGCATCTTATATGTGATAATTGTTAAGAGAGTAAATCCTAAGTGTTCTCATCACAAGAAAAAAATTTTTTTTCTATTTCTTTAATGTTATATCTGTATGAGATGATGGATGCTCACTAAATCTATTTTGATAATCATTTCAGGATGTATGTAAGTCAAACCATTATGTTGTACACCTTAAACTTATACACTGCTGTATGTCAATTACATCTAAATAAAGCAGAAAAAAATATGCTTTCCAAGAAAAAAAAAAAAAAAGAAGAGAAAACCACATCAGAATCAGCAAATCAAACTGAAAATTGTCCTGCACAGGAGACCAGCTGTTGTAGGGAGCTCGGTTGCTGAGTGGCACCTGAGCCTACTGCTGGTGGCATCTACTATGTCGTCTCTTTTCCTCCTGCTTCCCCACTTCTTTTTTCTTCCTCTCCTTTTATTCTTCCTCTCCTATTCTTCTTTCCTACTACCTCTGTCATAGGCCCATGTGCACTGCTTCATCAAGTCCATGGTGCAAGATTTAAGTTTCGTCAAAGCCAATAAGAAAAGATTGTCCTGAGTGAATCATGTTGAATTCAACAGACAACCTGAGAATGCCTCAGTGATGCCCATGAAACACCTTCTTACTGAAGAAGCTTACCCTTTGGGGGAAGTAATTTTGAGCAAGGAAGAATATTGGGGAATGCTTTTTTAAAAAATTTATTTGGCTTGAAGGGAAAAAGATTGTCTAAACAAAATCTGCTGATGAAGTCATAGAATGACTCCACCTCTGGAATGAGCTTCATTTTCATGTATTTTGGTAAGAAATTTGGCTCTCAATTGGGAATTCAGTCACTCTACCCACTCAAGGGCAAGATGATAAGGTTCTATCAGACCAAGCGTCTAAACGAACCTGAGACTCTACCAAGGTCAGAAATGCTGCACTTCAAGCCAAAAGATCTGTCTTGGGCTTGCTTGTTTTGACTTGTAACTATAAATTTGTCTTGTCTAAGTGTCCAATCACATTATAAAACAGAACGCCCATCTCTACAGTACAGCATCCTCTGAAGTAAGAGGAGTCGTAAATGTACATTTTGGGGGATTCTCTAATTTTTCTGACCCTCTGATTTCCACAGGACTTTAAGTTGCTTCCCCTGAGTTCAAGCAACGCAAGATGGTTTGGGAAGTGCTGAACCCAAGGCATTATAACATCACCAGCATGGTGACCGAAGTTGCGCCTGTTGCCAGCATTGCAATCCTGCTGCTCACTGGCTTTCTTCTCTTGGTTTGGAATTATGAGGACACATCCTCAATACCAGGTAAGTCAGTCATTTATTTCTGTACCTAAGAAGATTGTTTTCTTGGGCTTTTGATCCATGAGGGTAAAGGAAATTTTGCAAAACGATGAAGAGCAAACTTGGGAAGATGGCTGAAGCCCACGGCACATAAGCAAATGAGGACTCAGGTGAAAAAATTTTAGCGAATTATCTGCACATGTTTATTGAAAACATTAAAACAATATCTTACATAACCCCTTCCAGTCTCCACTTTGCTTTGGTAGAATAGACTTGGCACTAGTATCCTTTAAAGTAAGTTTAAGATGGAGTGGAGCAAGGTAAAATTCCAGGATTGTTTTTTTTTCTTTTGATTCAAATTCATTCCAGTTTTGCTCTAAAGGTGAAAAAGTCTCCGGAATGCCTTCTGTACAGCTTTCTGTCTCCCTCCCACTTTACCTCATCCATGTCCTCTGCCCTCTCTCTTTTTTGAACTTATTCCTTCTCTTTATCCCATTCTTCATTTTTCTTTTATTCTTGGGCATGGTGGTGATGTTGGTGCCACCATGGGGGCTGGATGGGACCTGGACAGCGGGAGAAAATTGGGGACCACTATAGTTCCCTTGAAAACCTAAAAAAAACTTCCACAAGCTCTGTGGATCAATCAAAAGTAGAGTATAATATAATTATCCAGATAATTCCAGTAGAAACCCCATCACTCCACACTACCAGATTAACTCAGAATTCTCAGAAATATCAGACGGTTTTTTAGTTTTCAGGGAAAACTCCTCATAGCAGGCATCTGTCCCCAGTTCCATAAGATATACGATAAGGCTTTATTTCAAGAGCAGAGTCATTACACACTTTCAAGCGTCGTGGGCCTCTTCACAGAGTGATGTCGAGTGGGAGTGTGGCACTGCTGCAAAGTGCCCTGGGTCTGGATTCTCTATCGTTTTCCAGAGAACTGACTGTCTCTCTGCCCAATTCAGCCTGGTATTTTAGTTTACTTTAAGGCCCAATGGAATGGAATGTTTAGTTTGTTTTGTTCTCTACTCCTGATGGGGGTCTGAAGGAAGACTGTTCCACAGTCTTTTAACTTGAACCCCTTCCCCACCACTGCTCCTTCCTCACTGGATTTCTCCTCCCCCAGTGGGCACGCAAGTCAGGGTCCATGAAAGGTGGAGGTGAGGGAGGAGGTATTTTTTAACAACTCCCCCCAGATGTTTATGTTGCAGGTGATGGTAGAACTCCCTTGGACCTTTGGGGAGGGGCAAACACAAGAACTGGCATCCTTGAAGCCCTGGACCAGGAGCCTAGGTGGTAGCTCACTCTGTCCACCACCTCTGGGCTGGGGACATCATGCTGTCATATACTGATAGTCTATGACACTATTACATAGTCCTGTGGTTCTCAGCCCTGCCTGAGGAGGATCCCCACGTGGGTTTTTGTTTTTTTAACATCTTCCCAGGTGGCTTTCCTGAGCATTCAGGGTTGAGAGCCACTGAATGGAGCCCAACCCGTTCATTTGACAGAAGGGGAAACTGAGCCTCAGAGAAGGGCTCTGCCTTGCCCAGGCAAACCATTGTGACAAGTACGAGTAACTGTGGAGTTCAAACTCCTCATTTCATGGGGGAGGGGTTAAAGCCACAGAAGGGAGATGGCTTGCCAGCATCTCAACTGGAAGGAAAGTGGCAATAGGGGGAGCAGGGGAACCACCAGGAAGACCTAAATCCCAGGTAGATGATCATTTTGCTACCAGGGAGCTTCTAGTTCCATGCTTTCCTTGGGAAAATGTGAGGTCTGGTCAGAACCTTCTAGCTCTAGAAACCTCTGGCCCAGGCTGAGATCCCGTGACTCCTGTTTGGGGAAGGGAAGGTGAGGACACTGGCCTTGCTGGATGGGTCTTGCTGACCAATACTTCTGAACTCCTTTTGCCAGATCCCTCCAATCACTGGCTCTCTGGATTCTTAGCTTTATACATATGGGGAATCTCAGGGTCAGTGAAGCCAAAGAGTTGAGAGGGTACAATGAGCCAAAGCCCTCTAGTAAGTTACAGTTTTCAAAGCAGTTTCACACCATTTTCTCTTGTGAACCTCTGGGCACTCTGGTGAGTTGAGTGTGTTGATGCCTATTTTACAGATGAAGAAACTGAGACTTAAAGAGGCTAGGTGTCCATAACTAGTAAGTGATGAAACTGGGACTCAAATCTAAGCTCCTGAGAGGCCCTGCATTATCAGGTGATGGGGACAGGGGGGTCGACGAGTGTGCAAAGGTGACACACATAGGCAGAGGACTTAGTGCCAGCGATGGCCGTGAGGGTTCGGAGAGGAAAGAATCATTCCTATTTGGGGGTTTTGTAAGCTTCAATTTGGGGAAACTGACCCAGTTCACTGGTCTCTGCCAGGACTACAGTTACCTGGCACCTGGCAGCTCTCCCTTCCCCAGTGATACAGGGCGATGCCCAACCTTGCACGTGGGTCCTCCCCCCCAGAGGCCCTCTCTGCCCTGGGCACCACATTCTTTATGGGAGCACTGGAAAAAAAGGACATGGCAATAGTCTCCTTTTGCTCATTAAAAATACAGAAAATGCACAAATAAACATGTCATCACAGACAGGACAAGAAGTAGGATGTTAGCAGCATCCTGGAAACTCCTCTTGTGCCTTTTCAATCATACCCTCTCTCATTTCCAGAAGTAAATAACCTTCTATTTCTTAACGATCGCTCCCCTGCTTTTTTTTTTTTATAGATTTTTCACCTAATTTCATATTCCAAACAACATACTTTAGTTTTGCCTGGTTTTACATGCTTTAGCGATAGAATCCTACATTATTCTTCTGTCTTGCTTTTTTGCTCACTTTTTTGCCTGTGGGTTTCATCCAGGTTGTGGCATGCAGGTGCAGTTCATATGGTATGCAGTTATATGAACACCCCATGGTTTAATCTCCCATTCTACTGTTGATGGACATTTAGGGTGTCTCCAGCTTGGGGCTATTGTGAACAGTGCTGCTATGAACATTCCTGTGCACTGGATTCTCTAGGGTGTACACTCAGCATGGAACGTAACAGCTTCTTGATTAGGACAGAGGGTGGGAGGCCCCAGCTGTTGGCTTCACGGAGGCCATCTCTGCACAAAAATGCAGTGAAGTATTTACTGCTCCTCTGAGGGTGTGCAAGAGACTCCTGTACTCACACATGCCTAGATGAGCATTCCCAAATCTGAGAAGCAGAGAGCAGTGTAATGTGGACACAACCAGAGTATTTCCCTAATATTCTACCAAAATTTCTCCCCCCCCAGAGCATTCTTCTCTCCAACCGGAAGGTATAAGATATACACGTTAACTGAAAGGATCATACTGTGTGATAATTATTTGATTTTGTGCTTTTTTTCACATTCCTTTTCCCTGCCCAGGATCTGACGGGGACCTAGTTATACTTACCATACCATCACGGGTCCCTAAGTTGGAGCTGTCTATACCTAGTAAGATTTCAGGGTTTGTTGGATGAATTAAGTTGAAATACGATTGACTGCTGAAGACTCAAACTCTGATTCTCTTATGGTTAAAACACTCCGGTTCTCAGCCTTAGCAGAGTTCATCACAATCTCCCTTTTTCAATAGATACAGCTCTTCACTGTCATATTTTAAATTTGATTGGCGGTTTCCAAATACTAAGACTTTCCACATAGCGACAAACATTTAGATAAAACATGGAAAGTGCAGCCTTTCATTTGTATGTCTTTGTGCCTCATGGCCATAGTATATGAAGTAAATCTTTGTTGAAAAAGTCTATTCCCAAATAGACTGGTGTTTGACTTCACAGGGATTAAATGTATGAGATATAAGATATTTTTCCATTTTATCAAAATGTAAATACACCTAAAATATTCTAAATAAGGATGACATTTAAAACTTCATTCTTTACACATGTCTAATAAATTGTAAAAATTCATTCAGGAAACATTTATTGAGGATCTACAATGTTTCAAGCTGTAAATACAAAGTGTTTTGTTATTATGCATATTTGTATTGATAAAAGGTCAGTATGTCATTAAATTTTAAGGAAATATGTATACAATCAAATCAGCTTATTTCTTTTTGAGAACTCAATGAAATTAGTTTAATACAAAGTCAGTCATCTGACTATATAACTGTATAATGTAGTGTTGTGAGAACAATCTTAAGATTAAGAACCCTTGATCCAAAGAACTCAAATTCTTATATTGGTGCTATAAACATTAACAAAGAACTTTAAAGACAAAAGAACCTGGTACTATTTGTTACATTAATCCTGCTAACGCAAAGTTAAGGAGTAAACCCTGTTTGCCAAATTTGGGACTGAACTTCCACTTTAGATGAGTCATGCAAAAAGTCAGATTATCTAAGGAGTTCACTGGTGGCCTAATGGTTAGGATCCCTAGCTTTCACTGCCATGGCCCACGTTCAGTCAGGGAACTGAGATCCTGCAAGCCATGCTGCACAGCCAAAGAAAACAAAACAAAAACTTAGATTATCTAAATTATTATAGCTCTGTACTGTCTCAGACAGTTGTGTGAGTTTTGGCTCCAGGACTATTTCACTGACAGAATGGAATTAAAGGAGTAAGATACAGAAATGGTATAATTTTACAATGAAACTCCTAAAACCATTCCAACAAGCTTCTGACGAACTTTTCACCACCACCACTAAAATCAAGCTACCAAGTTTGTTCTCTGATACAAGCAACAGCAACTCCCCTGGCTGCTCACCAGATTCAGTCTTCACAATTCTGTCATCATCTGCGTCAGCAAGGGTGTAAGGGCCACGGCTCTTCACTAAAACCACATCACTGGACTCAGACTCTGGTCTAGACACAGATCAGACACACTGCCTCATTCTTCAGTGCTTAGCTTTATTTCGTCTAATGAGATGTAGCTTAAGATTCTCTTCTTAAACCAAATCCTTTTTTAAGGAAATAAAAAAGGAATGCATGCTTTTTATTTTTTAAACCCCACATTTGTTTACTTATTTATTTTTAGCTGTGTTGGGTCTTCGTTTCTGTGCGAGGGCTTTCTCTAGTTGTGGCAAGCGGGGGCCACTCTTCATCGCAACATGCGGGCCTCTCACTATCACGGCCTCTCTTATTGCAGAGCACAGGCTCCAGATGCGCAGGCTCAGTAGTTGTGGCTCACGGGCCTAGTTGCTCCGCGGCATGTGGGATCCTCCCAGACCAGGGCTCGAACCCGTGTTCCCTGCATTAGCAGGCAGATTCTCAACCACTGTGCCACCAGGGAAGCCCCAGGAATGCATGCTTTTTGTTTGGACATTGTCTTTGCAGGCCATGTTTCTCACAGTTAAAAAGATGACACCAAAACCACAAATTAACTCAAATCCACCCACTCCATTGACTGGTGCTTTCAAACCCAGTTTTCAGACAAAACTAGCAGCCAGACAGATCTGTCAACTTGTCACTTGTCCTGGCTTCCATGCCTGTTACCAGAGGGACTGATCGACTTGTATTTGAAACCCATAGACACCGTTTAACACAGCAAGAATAGACTAGACACCTATTCCAGTTTGTTCAGACAGAAGTGATTGAGACCAAATGGAACTGGTGTGGTGTCAACTGGACAACTTTTTACTCATAGAGCTGTGAAGAGCCTCATGTTAACTTGTGTTGTGGTTTTAATCATTTTGTGTACGTGATTCACCTCTATACATCAGAAGATGTAAAAGGACATGTAGATATAAAGGAATAAGAACAACAGTAATTTAAAGTACTTTGTCTTTTTGGTGTTACGGAAATACTGATTGTAATCTGATGACTTTCCTAGGTCCTGGCTATTTTCTGGGAATTGGGCCCCTCATTTCCCACTGCAGGTTCCTCTGGATGGGGATCGGCAGTACCTGCAATTACTACAACAAGACGTATGGTGAATTCGTGAGAGTCTGGATATGTGGAGAGGAAACCCTCATTATTAGCAAGTAAGTCTGTTAATAATCAGTGACATATTTTAAAAATCAAGGCTGGGATATTTCCTATTAAAAATCAAACTTATTTTGATATTTTGCCATCTTTGTTTCCAAAGTTATGTTTTCATTACTTAAATAAAGGTGAGTGATTCCCAGGTAAAAATCTAACATTTGAGACAAGTAGAATAATTGGGTCTTGTTTGAAGCCAGAGGTACATATAAAGAACTCTGGGAAGACTGAAAATTATTCAAAATCTCTCTGAGCAGTGAATGTGGAAACTTAGAATACAGGTGATTTGGTTCTGACAAAACACACTTGAGGGAGAGGTATTATCTTTTATGCTTTCCTATTTCCTAAGATTTTCGTCTTAGCTGTACAAGTAAGCATCAAAACAAACAAGCAAGCAAGCAATAATAGCAACAACAACAAAAAACACCTGAGGAAAAAAATTCTGACTGTATCAATTTGCTGATGTGTTTCTAATGCCAGGCTACTGAGAAACTCTGGGAGGATAGACAGCAGATGAAGAAGCCATTCATACTCTGCTCTCCTGTTGGTGACTGTGTGCCAGTGTCCTTGCTGAGTCATTTTATATAAATTAGGAACAATATTGCCTATTAAAAGAAATGGTATTCTCCTGCTCCCCATACACTTAATATTTTCCAGATAACTTTAGCAGACTGAATTTACTCCAGGGTTAACAAAATATGCATTGACTAAAGAACTAGCTTTGTGAAATATTAGTTTGCTTACTGATTGATCATGGAAAATGAAGAGTTTATAAGAGAGCACATATCATAGATGTTCAGCTATCTTTGCTAGATTTTTAGCAAAGCTATCTGCCAAAATGTCTCATTAATGAGTTTTTACATTTATAATCCCTGACAGAGATTTACCCACAAACTAAGACTGACCAGGGTGTTTTACTGATTTATTAGAATTGTTTCTTCAGATACACAGACTATTGCCCAGAAGTAAGTGAAGCATTTCTGGAAAGTGCATTGATTTTTTTTTTCAGGCCATGATGATATACATCATTTCTGAAACTACCATGGTGAACTCAAAGCCCAATTCTTTGAACCAAATACTTGAAAGAAGGGAGCAGGGGAGAAAAAACATGTTATCCTTCCAAATATTTCTACCTATCCAAGAATGTTATTTTCAACCAAACTAATATCTCGGTTTTTGCCTGTTTTTTTTTTTCATTTCACTCAGTTTGGTGGTGTAAAAGTTTGAAGAGTAGCTAAGGCAGACTGTGTTACACATCTAACCATAAATAGCTTCAGGTGGAAATGTCATTTCATTGGGTTCACAGTGAAACACCCCAGTGCAGCGGTTCTCAGACGGTGGCCCCCAACCAGCAGCATCCACGTATCTGGGAACTTGTGAGAAATGCCCATCCTTGGGTCCCACCCTGACCCACTAAATAAGAAAATCTGGGGGCGGGGCCCAGCGATCTGTTTCCACGAGCCCTCCAGGTGATTCTGAGGCACACTCCAGTTTCAGATCCACTGCTCTAATGGCAAGGCCAGAGTTACTCTTGGATTTTACTTCTCTTGGTCTATGGAGCTCTGCCTAGCCAAATTTAAGTGAATTTGATATGCTCTCATTTTCAAAATCAACACTTTACTCACTTGTGCAACTGACTAGAGCCTCAAAAATGTCCTGGAACAGATGGCGATTGGGCTTGGAGGACTGGGACACTGCCTTCTGCTCTTTGATCCCCCAGCACAGCAAGTTGCCTTCCAGCCCTCCTCAAGTCAGTGTCTGCCTTCCCTGTCACCCCTTTCCCTCAGATACAGGCAAAGGGACCTGCAGGATATTCATCCAAAAGGATCATGCCTGCAGTTCAGTATCTAGAGCAGCGCTTCTCACCCGGGCTGCACATTAAAGTCACCCAGGGAGCTGTTCAAAACCCCACTGCCCAGGCCACAACCCAACTGTTACAGTCTCTTGATGGGGTAGACCCAGGCATCGGTAGTGTTTGGAGCCCCAGGTGATTCCAATGTGCTGCAGAGCTTGAGGGAGGAGAGAAGGTAAGAAGCTTCTGGGGCAGGGGGCCTTTCCCTGGGGTTGGGGAAACACCTAAGCAGGTTGGAGGGGTTTTGTGTAATTTTCTTACCCCTAAGTGTAGCTCAGGTGCTGGGAGTGCAAGACTAGACCTGGAGGGAAGAATGAAGCATGTGAGAAAGGACCAGAGGACCAGGACAGAAATTGCTCTTAGACACTAGGTACTTAGATCACCAGATAAATTCCCAGGAACCACAAAGGCAATTCCTGAAACAGGACCCTCGTTACAGCACAGGTGGCACCTGATCACTCTGCTATCTTAGTTAGGGAAGTGACCTTAGCCACCCTGACAGGGTCAGGTGCTGATTCACGCTGAGGACCTGGACAACAACCCACCCTGCCCTTCCCGCAGCTTTCCCAGTTCTTTCCCTGTTCTGTCCTCATAGGCTTTTCTCTGGTTGGAGTCTGTGTTCTCTATAATTGCCTCTGAGCCGCTCAATTTTGTTGTTAAGGGCTGAGCTCCCCGCGGGAATAGGACATGTTTGTCCCCATCTCCTTCCCTTGTCTGCTCTTCAGGTCCTTCCAGAACTACCGGTACCTCTTGAAAAGACTCCATTGGACCTCAGAAAGCCTTTTCTTTTTCTTTGAATAGTTTGCCAGATTTCTTCTCTTTTGAAAAGTTTGACATCTGTAGTCATTACAACTGTGCTGAGATTATGCCCCAACTTTCAAGTCAGCCGAGTTCTGAAGTCGGGGGAGCTGCAGAACTTCGGGGGGCGGGACGTCAGGCACAAGTGCTGCCGGGATTCTGCCTGAGCAACTGGGCGCTCTGGGGGGAGCTCCATCTGATCATCTTAAAGTGCGTAAAGTGTGCAAGATTCCCAGGTGGGGATGCTCTAAATTACTGAGGGTCTACAGACGTTACGCATGACACTTTATGTCGTGTGTATGTATTAGTGTTTGTAATAGTATCAAAAAGGAGAATGTGGGTAGCATCCATAAAGGGGAGATAGAACTTAGCATGCTAACTTGGGTCAAATTTGCACATCAGTTAGCCATTTAAATACTAATTATTGTTATAGCATTTGTATACCTGTTTTAATCATGTATAAATTTACAGGGAATTCATTCATTTATTTTGTAAGCATCCACTATTGAGAATTTATACTAAGCACTGGATGATCCTAATCTATCATAGTCATTATTGGCTCTCCATTAATTCATTAAATAAATATTTATTAAGAACTTATTATGTACAACAGGTTATCATGAACAAATCAGCCCCAAATCCCTGCCCTTGTAGAGGAATATATTGTTACAGTGTTAATACACAGACAATAACAGGGTAAAACATAGTATAGCAGTAGGGTGAATGACTGTCTTGGTTTACTTGGGACCAGAGGATTTCCCACGTTGTGGGATTTTTAATCTAAAACTCAGATAGACCAGGATGGTTGTCCACACTATTAGCAGGTAGATATGGGCTATACAGAAGATAAGGTGGGTGGAGCAACTTTGCGATGGGGAGAAATCAGGATTCCATTTCAGATATTTTGACTTGACTTGCCTAGTACCGCCGAACGGGAAGTTAAGAAGGAAGGTCAGAAACTAGCAAAGGAGGGTGAGGACAGCCACACAGAGAAGGGAAAACCAGGAGAGTGTGGTGGTCTGAAAGCCAGGCGAGAATGCATGTCAGGGAGGATGGAATTGTCAACTCTCCAGATAGTGCCACATGACTGGACGGAGATGTGAGCATTGCATTTAGCACCAGGGAGGTCATGGGTGACCTTGATAAGGGCAGTTTCAATGGAGTTCTGGGGGCAAAAGTCTGACCACTGTAGAGAATGGGGAGAGAAGAATTGAAGGCAGCAGGTATAGACACTCTTTCCAGGAGTTTTCCATAAAGGAGGCAGAGAAATGGAACAGAGCTGAAAGGGATGTTTGGTCCAAGGAGTTTTTATTCGTTAAGATACAAGATATTATGACATGTGTATTTTGATGGAAATGATAAGTTACAGACGAAAGTGTTGATGCAGCACACAAAAGGAGTGTGCCAGGTGAGATGACAAGGGGGTCCAGGTAACAAGTGGATGCGGCCTTGAAAAGGGACCTGGAAGTTCATCCACAGTAACAGGAGGGAAGGTTGAATATATGGGCACTGATCCTGGTGGTTGGACTTGCAGAGGTTCCAGTTGCTTCTGTTTTCTCAATAAAATAGGAAATGAAGTCTGTAGTTGAAATAAAGGTGAGAAGTACAACACTGGGGGACAGAGGAGACAGGATATAACAGTCATCCAGGAAAGTGAGAGAGTGACTGGACTTGGGAAATGTAGTAGAATTGCCAGCTGCACTAAGGGCTCACTTGAATTTAACTGAGACCTGCCAGTGTTTGTGTGTGTGTGTGTGTGTGTCCATGTGCATGTATGGTTTTTTCCCTGGCCCCATTCAACTGCCAGGTGCAAGCACAGAGTAAGCTAAACTGAGAGCTGGATTTAGCCAGGGTTGAGGTTTTACCAGGCAATTAGGACAAAGTAAGCAGAGGGTCAAGGGACTTGAGGATGCATGGAAGGGAGAGACTCTAATGATCGACAAGAAAATATTTTTCCAACTTTCTAGTAAGAAAAATTCAAATGAACAGGAAAGTTAGAAGAGCAGTCCTCCGCCCTTTTTCCCCATGACCTTGACCTTCTAAAAAGACCACATCAGTTGCCTTACAGGATGTCCCACATTCCAAATCTCTCTTACTGTCTCATTATGGTGTCATTGAACATATTCTTCTATTCCCGGTATTGCTTATAAACTGAACACTAGGTCTATAGGCTCTATTCGATTCAGGTTAATTGTTGCGTAATAATACGTTCCTGTTAGTCCTAGGCACTTCACATTGCATCACATCAAGAGACCAGGGAAGGTGTTCCCATATTAGAGATACTAAATTTGGTCAGCTTAGGGTGGTTACAGTCAGATCTCTGTTACAAAGATTCTTTTTCTCTTGCAGAGACCTCAGTATCAAACCTGGGTAAGGATATTAGAGGGCAAAGGACAGGGAACATGTGGTAAGATTGATGGAGTGTAAGTCACAAGCACAGAACAGGTCTACACAAGGCAAGTGTTTATAAAATTTTGGTACCAAATATTCCATTGATTGTCTCCCTTGTATTCCTAGTACTCATCAATCTTGAATCTGACCACAGGTGTCTGAGTTCTTTAAACTCAGAATGGGAGGGTGGCTTTTTCTTTACCACCTAAGGACTTACTTCCTGGCTACTTTTCATTTTGAAGAGACAATAGGTTTGCCATCGTTGGAGATATCTTTTGACCTCAGTCACATTTCAAGAAGAATAATGACCCCCAGGGATCAGGCATCTTATACTACCCACTGTTCCTTCTGAGCCTGGGAACTCACTTGGTCTCTCCTCAGTGGTAAGAAGTCCTCACTCTCCCAGCCAGTCAGTAAGTCAGTCAGTCAGTCAGTCAGTCAGTCAATGTAACATCTCCCTCACCTGGTGTTACAGGCCGGCCCGCATTGTGGGAAGAAGGTCTCTACTATTCTTAATGTCAGGAGAGCTCGGGGCTGGCATCCCTAGTTCATCACCAACCTTCCCTTCTTCACTTTCCTGATTTACTCCAGTTAGATAAAGCCTACTTTTCATAAGTGATCTTGTTTTAAATTGCTTGTTCTTAGTCACACTTGGCTTGCTGTGTATATCACTTCTGTCTTGCCTATTTTGTTCTTTGCCAAGTCAGAGCCTCTATCTCAGGATAACTGAGATGTTGGTGCCCCCAAAAGAACACATCGATTTTAAATGGTAGCTCTTTATTAACTAACATTTAACTTAGTTTAAATTTGGGTTCAAGTTTTTAATTGACCAGTAATTCCTCAAAACATATGGACAGACCAATGTGTTTTATGATATACTCAAAAGCTCTAAAGGTCAGAGCAGAAAAATAGTATTCTGTTTGTCAACTAATCACTTAAAATTTGTAGATCTGAGTTTGTGAGTAAAGAGTATACAAATTACTTACTTTCTGCTTTAATTATAGAATGAGGTAGTGGAAGGTAAGAAAGCTAGAGGCCTGAAATCTATTAATTAATAAGAATTTCAGTCTTTTGTATAGCATGATGTTTCCATACAGGACAAAATTTTGGCTAGTTGGTCAAATTAATTCCCTGGAATACAAATAGAAGCATCTGGATTTTTGTTTTTTGCTTTTATAGTTGCTAGGAAGATAAAAACTTGTCCAAAACTTAGGGTAATTTGAATATTATCTGGAATTATATCAAAAGTATATTTGACTTAGTAGAAAGTATTTTGATTTGAAAATAAGATTTTCTTCCTGAAATATATATCAAGTAAATAATTTATTCACATAATAATTCTGTCTTCATTTCACAGAACTGCCATTATTTCAGGGCCTTTCTTTTAAAGTTTAAATGGGACCTTGGAATCCATCACAAATGTGTGGGTTTGGCTAGTACTTAGCCCACAGCATTATCTACTCAGCCAGAGCTGAGCTCTTTTAGCCCAGGGTCTCCTATGGCAATATGTCCTCACAGGCATTTACTGAACAACCTCATTAAGGCAAAGTCATCCGTTTAGGAGCCAGTTGCAATTTGGATAGAGAGGAGCTAGTGAGAAGATGGCCACCCTAGCCCAGTGCAAGAACAGTTATGTAGGTTATAGTAGCTACTCCCCATCTTTGAGGGTTATGTGTTCAGAAGACACCCATAGTAGGAGAATTTGCAGTTGAGAAACAGAATTTTAGTACAGAAGTGGCGAGGAAGAACTAAAGTTGTAGTGAACACACGAAAACGTGTACAATATTTACTTCACCAAAATAAGGGAAAAAATAACAACTAAAATAAAGCTAACACCAGAAATATGTTATGCATCTTGAATTTGCACAATTGAGCACTGTGCAATTCCTTCCATCTTCTATCCCCTGCACACCAGATTCTCCCTCATTTGTAGTTATCAAAAAGATATTTATAAATATATTTTACTTTCCTGCTATAATGTACATATTTTCTGTTTATTCCTCTGCCCAAATGTTTGGTTCCTTTCTGATGTCATGATTTGTGTCTCTGAACTCCACTCTGGCCTTGGAGACATGGGATAATGGGTAATCCTCATGTGGGAAAGTTCTGGAAGATCTATTTTAACTTCCCTAGCAGACCTGAGCAGGTTAGCTCTCGAGCCCCGAAGTTAAGGGTTCAATCACTTTAGCTCTGCCTATGGCAGCTCCTCGCCAGAGCACACAGGATGGGCAACTTTTATATACTTTCTGGTTCCTGCCCTGTAAACATGGCCAAAACACAGACTAATGCATTGGCTTTCTTCATGTCTCCTGTAGCTGCACTGCAGAAAACCTCTACTCCTTCTCTGCTCTCCACTCTTTTTAATTCCCAAACTCCACTTCCTTTTTCTGATTATCTCCAAGAAAAATGCCTATCAATTTAAAGCTACTCGAGTGGAAATTTTCTGAAGTTGCAGAACTGCCATGCTTACATGTTACTAAGGGGAATTTGCACTTGGCCGTGTGGTCCATGTATAAACACTATGACATAAACCCTGTAATCTGAAGAGCCTGTTGTCCTGCCCCACAGAGGAGTCTGGATAACGTGCTTGGAAGAGCTTTGCCAGCATGGGGAGGTGGAGGGTGATACATGAGACCTTGTCTGTGCCTGATCACAAACCCTGTGGTCCTATTGTCTACTCAGCAGCAGAGTCAGTCGAGGGCCCCACACCTCAGAGGTGGCATTACCAGGGTCATAGGTAAAAAGGCTGGAACTTGGAGGGAGGTGGCTGAGACATGACTTCTCTTTCCTCCCTCCCTCACCGTATCTAGGTGCCCCTGTGGGTAAGGATTTTGGGGTGGCTGTCTGCACCTCCTTCTGCCCTGGTCTGTCTGCCGTGTATCCTCACTGAACTGACCTTCCTCGTTACCTTTAGATAATCTCGTTTGATTTCTCCAAGGGGTGTTTGGTCTTCAGTCTTCGCCTATAATACAAACAACTGGCACTTATGAAAAAAATGGACATACAAACACCACATGTCCTGCTTATATCTTCCTATGCTCTGATAAACTCCATCCCGTCTGTGTTCATACCCCCTCCATCTCACTCATCATAAGGAGGGTTAACCACATAGCTTATTAACAAGGACATTTTGACTTCCAGCTTCCTGAGCCGTGCTCATCATGGTCACAGACACCACTTAGCCCTCACCCAGGTAGCCTGCTTCTGTCTAGGCCCTGCATGAACCTTTTCCAACCTCAGCCCCTTTCCACAGGAAATGCAGTCACCTGCAGAATTTCTTAATTTTTCTCTTGGTAGATGAAAATTAGTTTATACCACCCACACTTGATTCTTAACTTCATGAGTTCCCAACAGACATTCTTTTCTTCTAAAGTCCCTCTTTTACTGAGCTGTGAATGAGGAGTCTCTCTCCTCCCCAAATCCTCATAAACAAAGGTTCATCTCAGCTGTTTCCTCTCAAGCCTTCCCTGTGCTGCTTGCATCCACTATCTAATAAACCCACCCCACCTTTTATCCTGAAGAGAATAACTATCCATTTATGCTTTCAATTATTTTAAAATATTATTCATTAATTTTATTCAAGGCATATTTATCATGTACGTACATTGGCAGATCTAGTAAAAGTAAGCAAAATAAACAATGTGAAATCAGGGGCTTTTATAATTATTAGCATTTTTACATTTTATAGTAGCTTATAATATAGGTGTTATTATTTGTGTCAGTATTGAAAATAAAGGGAATAAATGTTTTCCCCAATGTCATATATATGGTAACTATTGAGGTCAGGATGCAGACCCATACCTTTTGGGGGTGTTTTTGAGTTTAGTCTTTTTAAAATTTTTTATTGAAGTAGAGTTGATTTACAATGTTTTGTTAGTTTCAGGTGTACAGCACAGTGATTCAGTTATATACATATATATATATATATAGGCAGACCCATATGTTTTGTTTTGGTTTTTTTTTGACTTTAGTCTTTTTAAAATTTTTTATTGAAGTAGAGTTGACTTACAATGTTTTGTTAGCTTCAGGTGTACAGCCCAGTGATTCAGTTATATATATTCAGTTATATATATTCAGTTATATATATATATACATATATATACGTTTTCAGATTCTTTTTCCTTATAGGTTATTACAAAATACTGAGTATAGTTCCCCATGCTATACGGTAAGTCCTTGATGGCTATCTATCTCATATACAGTAGTGTGTATATATTAATCTCAACCCTCTTTTGCCTTTGGTAACTGTATGTTTGTTTTCTATGTCTGTGAGTATCTTTCTGTTTTGTAAATAAGTTCATTTGTATCTTTTTTTTTTTAGATTCCACATATAAGCGATATCATATATTTTTGTCTGACTTACTTCACTTACTATGATAATCTCTAGCTCCATCCATGTTGCTGCAAATGGCATTATTTCATTCTTTTTAATGGCTGAGTAATATTCCATTGCATATATGTACCACATCTTCTTTAACCATTCATCTGACGATGGACATTTAGGTTGCTTCCATGTCTTGGCTATTGTAAATAGTGCTGCTGTGAAAACTGGGGTGCATGTATCTTTTCCAATTATAGTTTTCTCTGGACATATGTCCAGGAGTGGGATTGCTGGATCATATGGTAACTCGATTTTTAGGTTTTAAAGGAAACTCCATACTGTTTTCCATAGTGGCTGCACCAATTTACATTCCCACCAACAGTGTAGGAGGGTTCCTTTTCCTCCACACCTTCTCCAGCATTTGTTATTTGCAGACTTTTTAATGATGGCCATTCTGACTGGTGTGAGGTGATATCTCATTGAAGTTTTGATTTGCAGTTCTCTAATAATTAGCAATGTTGAGCATTTTTTCATGTGCCTGTTGGCCATCTGTATGTCTTCTCTGGAGAAATGTCTATTTAGCTCATCTGCCCATTTTTTGATTGGGTTTTTTAAATTGAATTGTATGAGCTGTTTGTATATTTTGTAAATTAATCCCTTGTCAGTTGCATCATTTGCAAATATTATCTCCCATTCTGTAGGTTGTCTTTTTGTTTTGTTTATGGTTTCCTTTCCTGTGCAAAAGCTTTTAAGTTCAATTAGGTCCCATTTATCTTTTTTAATTTATTTACTTTTTAAAATTTTTGGCTGCTTTGGGTCTTCGTTGCTGCGCGTGGGCTTTCTCTAGTTGGGGCGAGCAGGGGCTACTCTTCATTGCTGTGTGCAGGCTTCTCATTGCGGTGGTTTCTCTTGTTGCAGAGCATGGGCTCTAAGCGCGTGGGCTTCTGTATTTGCAGCACGCGAGCTCAATAGTTGTCACTTGCAGGCTATAGGCGCGCAAGCTCAGTAGTTGTGGCGCACAGGCTTAGTTGCTCCGTGGCATGTGGTATCTTCCTGGACCAAGGCTCGAACCCATGTCCCTTGCATTGGCAGGTGGATTCTTAACCACTGTGCCACCAGGGAAGTCCGGTCCCATTTATTTTTGTTTTTATTTCCATTAATCTAGGAGACATATCTAAAAAGATATTGCTGCAATTTATGTCAAAGAGTGACCTCCCTGTGTTTCCCTCTAGGAGTTTTATAGTATCCGGTCATACATTTAGGTATTTAATCCATTTTGAGTTTATTTTTGTATATGGTGTTAGAGAATGTTTTAATTTCATTCTTCTACATATAGCTGTCCAGTTTTCCCAGCACCACTTATTGAAGAGACTGTCTTTTCTCCATTGTATACTCTTGCCTCCTTTCTCATAGATTAATTGACCATAGGTGCGTGGGTTTATTTCTGGGTTTTCTATCCTGTTCCATTGATCTATATTATTGTTTTTGTACCAGTACCATACTATTTTGATTACTGTTAACTCTGTAGTATAAACTGAAGTCAGGGAGCCTGATTCCTCCAGCTCCATTTTCCTTTCTTAAGATTGCTTTGGCTATTCAGGGTCTTTTGTGTTTCCACACAAATTTAAATTGTTTTCATTCTAGTTCTGTGAAAAATGCCATTGATAATTTGCCATTGCAATGAATCTGTAGATTGCCTTGGCTAGTATAGTCATTTTAACAATATTGATTCTTCCAGTCCAAGAACACAGTATAACTTTCCATCCATTTGTGTCGTCTTCAATTTCTTTCATCAGTGTCAGTGTCTTAATAGTTTTCAGAGTACAGATCTTCTGCCTCCTTAGGTAGGTTTATTCCAGGTATTTTATTCTTATTGATGTGATGGTAAATGACTTTTTTCCTTAATTTCTTTTTCTGATCTTTCGTTTTTTGTGTATTTTTGCAATATCTACAAATCAATCAGTGTGACATACCACACTAACAAACTGAAGAATAAAAATCATATGATGGGCTTCCCTGGTGGTGCAGTGGTTAAGAATCCACCTGCCAATGCAGGGGACATGGGTTCGAGCCCTGGTCTCGGAAGATCCCACATGCCGCGGAGCAACTAAGCCCATATGCCACAACTACTGAGCCTGTGCGCTATAGCCCGAGAGCCACAACTCCTGAAGCCTGCACAACTAGACCCTGTGCTCCACAAGGAAGCCACCGCAATGAGAAGCCTGCGCACCACAACAAAGAGTAGCCCCCGCTCGCCGCAACTAGAGAAAGCCCGCGCAGAGCAATGAAGACCCAACGCAGCCAAAAATAAATAAAAATAAAATAAAATAAATAAAACATTTAAAAAAGTATTAAAAAATCATATGATCATCTCAATAGATGCAGAAAAAGTTTTTGATAAAAATTAACATCCATTTATGAAAAAAACTCATCAGAAAGTGGGCATAGAGGGAACCTACCTCAACATAATAAAGGCCATATATGATAAACACAAAGCTAACATCATACTCAATGGTGAAAAGCTGAAAGCATTTCCTCTAAGATCAGGAACAAGACAAGGATGCCCACTCACCACTTTTATTCCACAAAGTTGTGGAAATCCTAGCCACAGCAATCGAAGAAGGAAAAGAAATAAAAGGAATACAAACTGGAAAGAAGTAAAACCGTTACTGTTTGCAGATGACATGATACTATACATAGAAAACCCTATCCTTTCAATTATCCAAATTATCCACTCTTCCTTCAAATGCCGTAGCCTTACTTATAAGCAGTCTTAATAAAACATCTTCGCACCAAAGTGAGCTCCTCTGCAGAAGAATTCTGTACCACTGTCCTAAGAAGACAATATTCTCTTCAAACATAGAGGCCCCATGATGTCTTCAGCTAGGATTTTACAACATGTTATAATGCTCATTGCCTTATCGTGCCCCAATTAGAGTAGGATTTGGGGCAGGAAGCAAGACCTGAAGGAGGACATGGGTGGGGAGGGGCTGCCTGCTCCTTCCTAGTTGCTCTGAAGACCCAGCTCAGGCCTTAAGAGCCAGGCCTGGGGGTGGAAATAGAGGGCAGAGCAGTGGAAGAGGAACCAGGAAGTTCAAGGAAGCCTGGGTTCCTGGCAAGGTCCCAGGGTTGCCACAGCAAGGGCTATCTAATGGCTCAGCGTGTCCTATGTCCTGGGAGAACTCTGTGACCCTGGAGACCTTGATGAATCATGATGGACGCAGAGCCCCAAGACAGCTGCTGTCACCACCAGAGAGAGCCTTCCAGGCCAGCCCAGCCAGCCAAGCCCAGGGCCAGAGGTGCCCAGGAGATGTCCTTCAGTCCTATAATGATACTCCCCTGGAGGGGCCAGGCCTGATTAGGGCCTCTGGGGGACGGGTGGTACAAGGCAGAACTGCTGCTTCCAAAACTAAAGAGGTAAGACTTCAGGTATTCCAGCAACTTCCAATTATGAGGCTCACTTCTGCATGGGGAGCACTGTCTGGAGAGGGACTGCTTGGAGGCTGGAGGCTCTCAGGAATATGGTGGTGTGGAGGGTTCAGTTTCTTACAGGCTTGCAGCTCTGACCACAGTAGTGGGTAATATTTTAGAGACTAGGAGTTAAAAAGAAGGGGAAATAACGAATAACTGTGCGTGTGTGTGTGTGCGTGCGCGCGCGTGTGTGTGTATTGATCTTTAGTGATGCTCAAACAGGGAGCTAGTAGGTAGAAATGTTTCAACTGCCGAAGGAGGTTCTTGTGCTAACACAGGTGCTTATTTAATCTGAACACTAGAATTTATGCATTTTGTCAAGATCAACATGCATTTGCTATGAGAGCCAACTGGTAGTCAAACTCATTACCGTGAGTTCTCTGGACCCTTAAAAATCAACACCAAGGTTTGCTTTCTCTGCAGGTCTTCGAGTATGTTCCACATAATGAAGCACAGTCACTACACATCCCGATTCGGCAGCAAACTTGGGTTGCAGTGCATCGGCATGCATGAGAAAGGCATCATATTTAACAATAATCCAGCACTCTGGAAAGCCGTTCGACCTTTCTTTACAAAAGGTATTCAGGTGCTGGGTATAGTCTGCTCTTCTGTCTATGAATATGCCTGTCTTAAAATCATTTTTAACTTCTGCTTCTTCACAGTTTTGAAATAATAAGAGCTAACATTCATTATACATGTACTACATAGTAGGCACTGTTTTAAACACTTGATACTTTAATCCCACAGCAACCCCGTGTGGTGAATACTCTTATCACTTACATTTTACAAATAAGAAAACTGAAGGATAAAGAGGTTAAGTACCTTACCCAATTTCTACCATTAGTAAATGGTAGCAAAGAAGACAACCCCAGAACCCACATATTTAACCACTTCAATTTTGTTCTTTCTGTTTTTACATCCATTTCATGGATGTAAAAAAGAATTAGCACTCTATATACTTAAGGTCACTTCAATTAGCGTGTATGTCAATTAGTGTGTCAGCCATATCCTTGATTTAACATAGCCAACATGTTTGCTGAATCATTGGCTGACTTCCCAGATGTTTTAACAGAAAGCAATTTGCAAATAAATTAGAGAATTTTAGAACTAGAAGGGCTGTATATGTCTCCTCTTTTTCAGCCTCTGAGTTTTATACTCAAGGAAGTACATTTCTAGAGAGATTGTGATTTTTCCCCCAGGCAACATAGCCAGATATAGATGAACAGAAACTGGGCCCCAAACCTCCTTATCTAGTGATTTCCCCCTTTACTATATGCTGCTGGAATGGAAGCCTTTGGGAAATAATCATGACCAACCTTTGACATTAACATCAGAGAAGATGGTCATAGAAACCTTATCATTGATGGAATCTGGCACTAGATGGGTTGTAGGTCTGACCAGGGACCATGGATATTCTTCCCTCCAGCCAGCCTCTGTAGTGAACCTAGATGCCACCTGTGTGGCTGCCGAGACAGGGAAAATCTACGCCTGTCCCAGTCTAGTCGTGATCCCCCTCCACAGAGCTGCCCATCACCAAGACTCAGCACAACTCTAGCACAGATTCCACTACCTTAGTTTCCTATTGCTGCTTAACAAATTGACACAGACTTAGTGGCTTCAAACCACACATTCATTACCTTACAGTTTGATGGGTCAAAAGTCTGACATGGGTCTCATGGGGCGAAAATCAAGGCACTGATACGGCTGTGTTCCTTTCTGGAGGCTCTAGGGAGAAAGTGCTTCCTTGGCTTTTCCAGCTTCTAGAGGCTGCCCACATTCCTTGGCCTGTGACCCTTTCAGGGATATTACATTCTGTTTATATGTTTGAAATGTGGCTTCAAGCTCTTGAACAGAGAGGCAAATCATACATCAGCCT
Organism: Orcinus orca; assembly: GCF_937001465.1. NCBI lineage: Eukaryota > Metazoa > Chordata > Mammalia > Artiodactyla > Delphinidae > Orcinus > Orcinus orca. The sequence goes on from NC_064560.1 coordinate 107,509,815, forward strand.
GGGAGTGATAATCAAAGCCATCCCTTCCATGCAAAGGATTGATTCATGAAGGAATCATCTGTCCCACTTCTGGATGTAACAGTCACCCAGGAAACAGCATCCCTACCTTTCATATCTCCAAGTCCTTCCTAAAGTCAGAAAGTATGCTGCCAACCCAAACTTCTTTTTTATACGTGTGGAAATGCTTAGACTCTAGGACCACTCACCAGGTCTCCTTTCTTATTTGCAAAGTGTGACATCAGGGGCTTCTGCAGCACAGTTGATTTGTTTTGTTGGAGGACTCTAACAGCAAGTCTGAATAATAAAAGACATTAAAAAACTAATTACTCCCAAAGAAAATTTAAACTTAGAACAAGGAGAAAAAGGATTTTAAGAGTTAACACTCATGTTAGACCACCTACCATCATGACTCACTAGTGCAAAGACGGTCAGGGAGCAGAGCAAAGTAAGAGATCAGAGCCAGTTCACTCTACCGGGTTTCATTCATTCATTCCTCTATTTGACAAATACATAATATATCGAGAGCTACCACGTACTACAGACTCAAAGTACAACGCTAACAGGTTGTCACTGCCCTAAAAGAGTTCCCAGTCCTGTGAGGAAGACTGCTCAAACAACAAAGATTTGTTTTGCTGTTAGGACACTGACTGAGTACAACAAATCTGGATGTAGATTGAAGAGAAACTGATATTAAAAGAAGGGTATGTTTGGTAATTTAGAAGACTAGCATTTTACACATATGACCTATAATTAAACAGGAAGCACCTTAGATCAAAAAGGTAAGATCCAATTTGAATAGTTCTATAGCAATATTCTACCACCCACTGAAACATAAAATATTACCCTGACCAAATCCAAACTGTCTTTAGAGGGAAAGGTATATAATAAATATGGAAAATCGCTGATTGGTGATTTATGATCATAAGTACTAAATATTTCATTTGTAATCTCACAAATGACATGTCATCATATGAAGAAAAGTTCAGTTTTGAATAGTTTGTTTTAAAAATATTTATTCATTCATTCATTTTTAACCATAAATGTGATAACCTGCTATAGAGAAAAATAAGAGAATACAGAAAAAGTATAAAGAATAATATGAAAATCTCCACCCATAATAAAAATGTGGACAATTAAGCTTCAAACACAAAATGCCAAAATTGCCTGATAGTTTGTGGCCCTGGAGTTGGAGGCGGCTCACTCTGACGTGTACCCTTCAGCTTTGTCTGGCCCCGGCCTGGTGCGCATGGTGACCGTCTGTGCTGATTCCATCACCAAGCATCTGGACAGGCTGGAGGAGGTCCGCAACGAGTTGGGCTATGTGGATGTGTTGACCCTCATGCGGCGCATCATGCTGGACACCTCTAACAAGCTCTTCCTGGGGATCCCCTTGGACGGTACTGAAATTTTCATTCTTGTGACTTGACATTGGGCCCTTTATTAAACAGGGCATGAGAAGGATAACAGACTCAAGTAAAGATATGCTCTTGTGTACACTGCTCTTCTTTAAACCTTTCTAAGTATTCCTAAAAATTGTTCCTGGTATGTCTGCCTTGTTCACTTATATGATCATAAATATCTATAGCAGGGGCCATCTTCTATTTCATTTGTATCTATCTCGCCTCATTGCTCTAGGAAATAGGATTCTACCCACAGCTGAAACTTAACAGATGTGATCATTTGATTTGGTCATAAATATATCCTACCACCAAACCTATGTATTTAACCATTACCAACCATTCTTTTGGGCATGATATATACATATATACATGTATATATGTATGTATGTGTGTGTGTGTGTAGATATATATATATATATCTACACACACACACAGTGTGTGTAGATATATATATATATATCTACACACACACACACACACACACATACACACATATACACATTCTATCTATCTATCTACACATACATATAAGTGCACATTCATACCCCTCCCTCAAAGCTACTAGGTATGAAAACTTTGACTCTATCTATACAGTGATAAGGGTACAGAGGCTGCTGGAAATGATGATGATAACTAACATTAATTTAGTGTCTACTATGTGCCAAGCAGTATAAAAAGTTGCTTCACATAAACTTTGTCACTTAGCATTTATAACAATCCTGGCAAGATGTCTCACTCAAGAAACTGCTTTCCTCACTATATTACAGAAACAAATATTAAACACATACAACTCGACGGCCAACAAAAGAACAAACATTAATCACGTGGATCCACTAAATTCTGCTGCTGTCAGCTTAATGTAATTTCTCCTAACTTGATTTCTAGCAGTGTTCATTGATTCATACATTCATTCAACTAATACTTATTGATTGCCTATTTCATGCCAGGCTTAGGTTCTGGAGATAGACCAGTTGGACAAGACAAAGTCCTGGCCTTCAAAGAGTTTACATCCTAGTGGGTATATGGACAGTAAAAAACTATCTATCTAATAATATATTAGGCTATAATAAGTGCCTTAAAAAAAAACAAAGCAGGGCAAAGGGCTAGAAAGTGAAGGGGGAGGTCAGTGGGAGGCTGAAGCTCTTGTGGAGACAAAGGGTGGTCAGGAAGGCCTCTGTGGAGAGGATGTCTGAAAATAGCCCAGATGAAGTGTGACGATGAGCCATGTGCAGATCTGAAGGAAGAACATCACAGGCACAAGAACAAGGCACGAGTTTCACACTTGCCCAAACCAGCTGAGCTATCACACCTGCTCCCTGATTGACGACATTTGGACAAGCAGACAAGCGATAAGCCCTCCCTTTCTCTGCTCCACTCTCCTCGAATCATCTCCCTGCCTCTTTAATGATTCCTTACCAGAGTCATAGGAATGCCATCTGATTGACATTATGATGGGAGCCCCATTCACTCTGAGGACATTAGTCACAGCCTCTTGCCTCATCCCCTTTCACACAGGGACTCTGAAAGTCCTGTTTGCCTGTTCCATGTACATCTCTCCTAAGATATGACAGGTACCTATTTTAGCAGTCCCTGCTCTTTGGTTCCCCACTAGCCTTGACTCTTAGGAGGGATCAAGTAAAGGGAATTGTACAGCTCTCTGTTAACTTATGGATGCAGACTGCGGTCTAAGAACCTTCATAACCCATACAGACTTACGCATATTTCCCTCTGCTCACCGGGTCCTTATTAAACTCTCATTTGGCCTGAGGGACCCAGTGCACCGAAGAGGAAAGGACATGGCCCTGAGGTTAGATAGAACCAGGCTCCAGCCTAGGGACTTCTTGCCACAGTGGTTCTACTTTGTTGGGCAAGCTTCTTCATTTCTATGAACTGCAGTTTCTGCATCTGCAAATGTCTCTTCCCTTCTCTTGTGTGTAATTTGAAAAAAAAGGAGGGGTTTTCTTTTCCTTAGTATTCAACTTAATTCAAGAACATCCGTTAAGATCTGACTGTGCACAAGACTCAGGACAAGGCATTGAAGATTCCAAAATGAATTCCACCCTCTGAACCGAAATATAAACAACAGAGTGGGGAGGCTTTTTGCCTTTCCAGGCACCAGAATTGAGGCCATAACAGCATTAATTACTTATTTCAAACGGTCAGGTAAACAGAAGGTGCTGGCAGCTCAGCCAAGGAGAAGGATGTGAGATTCTAGGCTGTGTCTCTAACGCAAACATGAAAACTGGCAAATCTCTGGTTAACGTGGCCAATTTAGATGCCAAGCAGAATAAATTAGTGTTGATTTGTTTAGTGGCATTCCCCTGGCTGAAACACCCAGTGAAGGTGGAACCTTGACCTGCTTAGAGTCCCAGATGGTAGGAGAGTCTACAGGGGATCTTCTCTGAGCAGTGTACCATTCTTGGGCTCACATTTTTGCTCCTCTGTTCTGATCTTTTTCTGTTTTTCCAGAAAGGGCCATCGTGGTTAAAATCCAGGGTTATTTTGATGCATGGCAAGCTCTCCTTCTCAAACCAGACATCTTCTTTAAGATTTCTTGGCTACGCAGAAAGTATGAAAAGTCTGTGTAAGTAACATATTTTGGAATATTTATTGCTGAGATTGGATTGATCTGTGTTGTGTCTTAGTTATTGCTGGCCTCTTCGGCAAGCTTTCTCCTCTCCAGACCGCAAGGGAGCTGTTAAGTTGCCGGTGAAACACTTCTTACAGCAATTTGGCAGCATGTGGCCAGACCACAGAGGAAAGGAAGACTTTGGCCCAGGGCAGTTTTCCCCTAGGAGGCTGAGAGCTCCATCTCTGGAACTAGGACACTGCTGTGTATTTTGAGTTGAAGAGAAGGGTTGGCTGAACCTATCCTTATCATTAGCCAAAATTCCCTTTGCATGTCTGGAAAAATGGAAACATAAATCATTTTATTGTTGTGTTGCTTCTGAATGAATTTAACTTAATTCAATTTGTCAGAATTGACAGTAGTTGCAAGAGAATTTTTTCATGATGAACTTTTTTAAGACGTGTTGTTTGTTTAGTTATGCATCTTATATCTTGGGGGATCCTAAAACTGTCATTAAATGGCTTTGCTTTGGTGTCAGACTAGTCTAGCAGAAGACTAGACAAATGCCCAATAGCCTATTGGATAATCAGTGGGTTTTTAGAGTGTAAGTTTCCAGCCACTGTACTTGCCACCTCTAACCGCCAGTGGAAAGCACAGGGGATCTAGAGGTAGACAGACCTGGTTTGTATCCTATCTCTACCACTTAGTAACCAAATGTCCTTGGGAAGTTCTCTGAAATAAAATATAACATACCCTCCGTGGTGGCGATACAGGTTAATGAGATCCTCTATGTAGGGCAATCAGCACAAAGCATGACACATAGTAGGCAGTAAACATGTTAGTTTTCCCCATCCCTCTGTTCATATCTTTTCCAGATGTCCCTGACTATCTTAAATTCTCCATCTCTACAATTTCCCAAAGTTGTTTGAAGAGCTAACTTCATCCTGTTTGCGTGTTTTGAAATTCAGTAGTATTAGTCTCCAGGTAGTCAGCTTGATGTTGCTTTATGTATTTCAAGCAGATGATGAGTATTAGGTGGATGATTTGGACACCTGGTCCTTTAAACATTTCTCTTTGTTTCTACCGGAGCTTATTGTGATTTGAATCAATAAGATAAATGGTTCATCTCTTCACTGCTGTCAGAATTTGTGGTCATCTAAAGAGTCTTATTGGTCCACAGTTAAACTTGGTCATTAGTTTAGCTTCAGTATGGTCAGCAGGCCCATAGAAACTTGCTGCATGAGACTGTATAACAGTTTCTCTTTGGTTTCTTTAAAATTATCTTAGCAACTTTCCTCTCTCTGTAACATTTGCCAATGGTTAGTGAACTAGGTAATATCTCCTATGACCTAAAGCAGTAAAGACCTAGAGAAATTCTTTTGCAATACCCTTGCAATGTGCCAATACTTTTTTGTTAAGGTATGAATGACATTTAAAATTATACTAGTTTCGGTTGTACAACATAATGATTCAATATTTGTATCAATATATTCTGAAAAATGATCATCACAAAAGTCTAGTTAACATCTGTCACCATACATAGTTACAAAACTTTTTCTTGTGATGAGAACTTTTAAGATCTTAGCAACTTTCAAATATGCAACACAATATTATGAACTATAGTCACCATACTGTACATTACATCCCCATGACTTATTATTAAAGCCAGAAGTTTGTACCTTTTGATAATCCCCATCACCAATTTCGCTCCCACCCCCAACTTCTTTCCTTGGTAAACAACAATCTATTCCATGTATCTATGATCTTGCACTTTTTTAAAGATTCCACATGTAAGTGAGAAAGATTCCACATACAAGTGAGAAAAACAGTATGCATCTTTCTCTATCATGCCAATACTTTAAAAAATATATTGGATTTAGCCTTTCGGTAACAGTTTTTAACCTTTAACTATAGGTTACAGCCTTGATTTTGCTACCAGTACCTAGACATGTTGGCTAACTCCGGTTCCTTAATATGAAGTGTAATGTATACGTAATTTATGGATATTTGCAAAGAATTAAGCATAAATTCAGTTATTCATGAGAACTAATGGCTTCAATTTAAATAGATTGTTTTATTTAAACAAATAGCAAATGAATCCATTTTTTTAGGTGTCTTAACTGAGTACAAGTAGATTATATTTTTACTTTTACTTCCAGCAAGGATTTGAAAGATGCCATGGAAATTCTGATAGAAGAAAAAAGACAGAGGATTTCAACAGCAGAGAAACTGGAAGACTGTATGGATTTTGCCACTGAGTTGATTTTTGCCGAGGTACAGACCTGCACTAATCATAATTCCACACAACATGCATGTATGACTGTGTATAGGTGTCTTAAAATTTCCTCGTTAATTGTTGCATGTTTCTGTTTTTAAATATTTGGTTTAGTATTTCTTTTTTTTTTTAAATTTATTTATTTATGGCTATGTTGGGTCTTCGTTTCTGGGCGAGGGCTTTCTCTAGCTGTGGCAAGCTGGGGCCACTCTTCATCACGGTGCGCGGGCCTCTCACTATCGCGGCCTCTTGTTGCGGAGCACAGGCTCCAAACACACAGGCTCAGTAATTGTGCCTCACGGGCCCAGTTGCTCCACGGCATGTGGGATCTTCCCAGACCAGGGCTCAAACCCGTGGCCCCTGCATTGGCAGGCAGATTCTCAACCACTGCGCCACCAGGGAAGCCCTTGGTTTAGTATTTCTATAATGCCCAACCCAAACTGCCCACTATTAGACAATCAGATTAGACTGAACTTTAAGATTTAAATTTCTCTGTGTCTGCACAATATAAAATATGAAAACAGGGGAGTGCAAAGACACTAAATACATAGATAAATGTCTAAATTGTTCAGCTTTGAGCTGAAGATTATTAATGAAAATGTCCATTGTCAATTCCAGAGACTTGTTATTTCTGTAATTTCATTTTGTTGAGGTCTGTTGATCCTTGAGTGCCACCCTCCCTCCTGTTTTGAACCTTTCACTTTTCCAATGTTTCTCCTCATTTCAATTGTTCAGAAACGTGGTGACCTGACAAAAGAGAATGTGGACCAGTGCATATTGGAAATGCTGATTGCAGCGCCAGACACCATGTCCGTCTCTGTGTTCTTCATGCTGTTTCTCATTGCAAAGCACCCCCAGGTTGAAGAGGCAATAATGAAGGAAATCCAGACCGTCGTTGGTAAGAATTTATCAAGCAAACAATAGAGATTAGAAAACAATTCCTTCTGAATATCAGCTTCTAGGTCCTAAAAATCTTATGTCAAAATCTTTATTAGAATCCACCCAGAGAACAATAGAGCAGTTCACTGTGTCATATTTTCATTATGCCAGACAGGTTTCTGTGTTTTTCTGATATAAAAAAACACACGCTCATTGGAAAAAATTCAAATAATATATGTATAAGGCAGAAAGTAGTATCTCCTGATCCCTTCCACTCTCCTTCCCATTCCCCAGGGGGAATCACTGTTAATATTTTGATGTGTATTCTTCAAGGTCTTTTTTGATGGGCACATAAACACATATATGCGGGTTTTTTTTTAACATCTTTATTGGAGTATAATTGCTTTACAATGGTGTGTTAGTTTCTGCTTTATAACAAAGTGAATCAGTTATACATATACATATGTTCCCATCTCTTCCCTCTTGCGTCTCCCTCCCACCCTCCCGATCCCACCCCTCTAGGTGGTCACAGACCACTGAGCTGATCTTCCTGTGCTATGCAGCTGCTTCCCACTAGCTATCTATTTTACGTTTGGTAGTGTATATATGTCCATGCCACTCTGTCACAGCTTACCCTTCCCCCTCCCCATATCCTCAAGTCCATTCTCTAGTAGGTCTGTGTCTTTATTCCCATCTTACCCCTAGGTTCTTCATGACCTTTTTTTTTCTTTCCTTAGATTCCATATATATGTGTTAGCATACGGTATTTGTTTTTCTCTTTCTGACTTTTCACTCTGTATGACAGACTCTAGGTCCATCCACCTCACTACAAATAACTCAATTTTGTTTCTTTTTATGGCTGAGTAATATTCCACTGTATATATGTGCCACATCTTCTTTATCCATTCATCTGTTGATGGACACTTAGGTTGCTTCCATGTCCTGGCTACTGTAAATAGAGTTGCAATGAACATTTCGGTACATGACTCTTTGGTGGGAATGTAAATTGATACAGCCACTATGGAGAACAGTATGGAGGTCCCTTAAAAAACTAAAAATAGAATTACCATACGACCCAGCAATCCCACTACTGGGCATATACCCTGAGAAAACCATAATTCAAAAAGAGTTATATGCGGTTTTGTGTTTTAAAAAACATGGGATCATCCACAAGGATTTGCTACCTTATCAGTGACAAAAGGCTTTTTTCACCCAGAGAAATGGCTATCATTTTTTGCAGTGTTTCTGGGTTTCAAGCAGCCCGTTCTTCCAGGTGGTGGCAGAGGGAGGAGGAAAGGGTGATGATAGCAGAGGCAGGGGAGCGATCAGTTTCCCTCCCCCACCCTCTCCTCCTCCTCTACAGGAAAGCCTCCAGGTCCCTGCTCAGCTCTTCCCCACTCTGTCCCCTCCCTGCTCTGCCATTGCTTCAGCATCACTCTGCCACTGCTTTGGATATCCCCACCCTTCCCTGGAGACACTGCCACGTTCAGAAGAAGTCAGAATTGCTTTCTGGAGAAAACAGAATGCCTTATTTGGAGTGTGCTTCACATAAGTAATCTCTTTAGGAACACATTTCAGACATATGCGAAGAGGTATCAGTAATGATATAGATTTTTCTTTCTTGACTTTACAGAATCCCTGGGAAACAACCTATTTTGCTGTATAAAGGCATCATATTATTAAAAAATTTTTATCTTATTTATCTTTAAAACCATTTGAGTGCTGCTTGAAATAGATGACAAGGGGAAATTTCATACACGGATTAAATATATGAAAGGGTTCTGCAGACGCATTGCCATAGGAGGGCCACTGCCTGGGAAGGTAGATAGCAAGGAGTCAGAATGACATCTGGGTTTCAAATTCTGGAATGTTTTCTCAAGCACCCTTTTCAGGTTATGGGTCCTGTGCCAGGTGCAGGGGCACCGTGGTGAACAAGCCAGTGCCATCCCTGCAGTCCTGGGGCTCTCAGTCTCGTGAGAAAAAGAGAATTCAAGAAACAAGCTCAGTGGAGTGAGAGAGAGTCACAGAATGATGGGGGTACAGGCAACACAGGGGAAACTGCTCTTGAGATCATAAACCTTTAATACAATTTCCTTGAGAGGTGAAAAGTGCTTGTGCCCCATGATGTTCCCTTGATGCTTCAACAGACCTCTGCACATATGGAAAGTCCAAACAACCACTAGCACATGTGTACGTGTTCCCTCTAGACCTGCATGCCTGGTAATTACTTCCAAGGGTACACCTTTGGTTACCTGCTCCAACGTCTACCCTCTACCTCCCCACCCCAGATAAACACAGCCCATTAAACTCTTAAGTGTACAGAGAGCAGTATGTGAGGGGCTGGGTGGTTAGAGTTCTCTAAGTGAGACCACTCCTGAATAACATAGTTGCACAGGAGACAGAGCTGCCTCAGGACCCTGGGTTGATTCTGATTCTGCAGAAGTGATACCCCATTTGAGGGTGCTTTGAAGTTTTGCCAATTCTGAGAGTGATCTGAACCTCTCTGACGAGTGTGAGGCCAAGCTGAGACGAGGGATCCGTCAATCCCCAGTTCACCCAGGGCTGATCTGAGGCACCCCTTTTGTCGTGGTGGGGAGAGGGGGTTCTTGCCACACTACCACACCAGGTTGTTCTTGATGAGGTGAGGAGGAGAGACTATCAGTGATATTTTCCGACAAATGACTGCACAGGATACCAGAGGAGAAAATTTCTTTGAACCTGATTAAACTCACCATCTCACTTTGACTAGAGAAGGAATGAACGTCTTCTAGAATTTAGAGTAGGGGACAAAACTCAAGAACCACAGAGGTGGCAGATAAATAAATGTTTGAAGGAGTTTGGGTAGGTCTACATGATACTGCAGAGCCATGTGGGAATGTGGGTCCCATTTTACCTTTTTTATTTTTCTAGAAATTTAGACTTTAATATGACAAGCCCAGGTGTTAAGATAATTGACTTCAAATCTGAATTTTCATAAGACACTCTGTGGACCAAACATAACATATTTAATGCAGGTTGCTGGTTTATATTAGAATTATAGATATAATTTTTTTTCAACCAAGAGCAAACTGTTCTATGGAAAGCACAGTATTTTTAATACCAATCGTATATTAAAACTAACATGAGCTTTGTTTTTTTTTATCTTCTTCTACAGGTGAAAGAGACATAAGGATTGACGATATGCAAAAACTAAAAGTGGTAGAAAACTTTATTTATGAGAGCATGCGGTACCAGCCTGTCGTGGACCTGGTCATGCGCAAAGCCTTAGAGGATGATGTCATCGATGGCTACCCAGTGAAAAAGGGGACTAACATTATCCTGAATATTGGAAGAATGCATAGACTTGAGTTTTTCCCCAAGCCCAATGAATTTACTCTTGAAAACTTTGCCAGGAATGTAAGAGCCCTTCCTTAAAACTGTGTGTGCCACTCTTGAAAATGTCACCTCTTAAGTGCTCTCTGTTTCTGTGTTTTCACTGCATATATTTCATTCTATTTACTCATTCTCTTCACACCTCACCAGGAAAACACATTTCCCCTAGCTTGGAACACGACCACCATGTCTGTCCTCAAGGCAAGGAGGCTGGCTCTCCAGCTCTCAGAAATGTCTTCATGGAGGCCACACAATAGGTCAAAAGATGAATAATTCAGGCCCTTAATTTGCTTAAAATGAGGCAAATTTTCTTTAACCAACCCATTTAAACTTAACTTTTCCATTTAAACTTATCACCTTGTCACCATGTAGATTCAGCCGTAGCATCATCTAAGTCAAGGAAATCCACTCCTGCTTCAGATGGAAATCAAGTGAGAAGAAAAGATTTGGTTTTGGCAGTGGGCCTTTGGTTTCTCAAATGGCCCCACAAGCACTAGGCCTCATTCTATATAAGACTTTGTAATTACAAGAGCCTCAGCTTCTTCTTTTTCTGTAACTGAGGTGTACTGGAGATTCTGCCTCCATTATGTCAATTCTAGGCAATGACTTTTTTAACCTGAATTATCCTGATAGTTCCCTCTGTGTCCCCTTTTTCCATTTGCATATGGAAATATGATCTTAGTAAAACCAGCTGTCTAATTCATTCCATTTCTAGATAAGCAACCCACGCCATGTTGGCAATTGGTCAAAAATAACTTACTGAGCGTGTATTAAGTGCCAGGCACTATGTGAGTCCAAATGGGGACAAGATAGGCAGAGGTGTCCCATTAAATATTTGTATAACTAAATATATTTAGATCCTTGGCACCAATAGACAGGGAATCCACACCTTTGCCTAAATTTGTCCTTGTCATCATGTTATATGCCCTGGCACAAAAACAATCTTTGCCTCAATGATTGGCAGAACAGTAGTAAAGCCATGGTCTTCCCACAGAGCTAGCTGAGTATTTACATGAAAAGCAAAACAGGGGATTGTTTGAAGTTGTGTCCGTATCACAAAGGGTGAATCAAACTGGAGGGAGAAAGAGGCTTATCTGAGTTACAGTCATTCCTCTCCGTGAAGGAGCAGTATGGCCAAGTCGCCGAAACCGAGCATTCTGACTCACAGTGTTTTCAGGGTGAATCAAACAGATATGCATGACTCTAGCCTTTACTTCTCGGGCTAATTGTCTGATCATTTTCCTAGGTTCCTTACAGGTACTTTCAGCCATTTGGCTTTGGGCCCCGGGCCTGTGCGGGAAAATACATTGCCATGGTGATGATGAAGGTCACCCTGGTCACACTTCTGAGAAGCTTCCATGTGCAGACATTGCAAGGTCGATGTATTGAAAAGATGCAGAAGAAAAATGACTTATCCTTGCACCCAGATGAGACCAGCGACCTGCTAGGAATGATTTTCATCCCAAGAAATTCAGACAAGTGCCTCGACCACTAAAAAAGTTTGGTCAGTCCCTGCCCTGGAGCACTTCTCAACAGTATTCCACATGGAAAACACCCACCTTTGCCAGGTAGTCCTCCTCCCATGAACAACTGTGGCCTCTGGCCTTTTATACACTTACCTCCTGTGGGGTGTCAGCGGGAGCCGGGAGATGCCGGTCATCTGAGCGCATCCAAACCAGAAACCAGACTGCAGGAGAAAATACAGAGGCCAAGATTTGTGCAGGAAACTGCAGCCCTAAAGGCCCATTCCACAAAACATGCTTTGGGAAAGACAAGCCATCAGCAAGACTCACGCCCGACTCCTCACTGTCCTGCACTGAGATGGGAGCTTTGTAATGACTGGGGCAGAAGCACTCAAGTCAATTACAAAGGCCAGGCCAACACTGGTTACCTAGGGCTAAACACACCCACTAGTGTGAATAAAGGGCTTTTGATTTTGTTTTCGGTGGGTTGGGGACCGCAATATTCACACCTTTGGAGAAATGCTTACAAATTCAGCATGTGACTTTTCCTATGAATTATATTCAATTAACTCTTGTTTATCCACATGTGATTTGTCTGTGGCAAAAGTTAAATTGAAGACTACCCTTTCCCAATCTCTCAATTTATTCCTCAGCCACTTACCTCTGATACAATAGGTGTAGATTCAGGTAATACAAAGTAACTTATTAATAGCCTGAGTAAAATATATAATTAGTACCATTTATCTGCTGTAGGAAAAAAAATTCACACAGTGCATTTCAAATTAAAATAAAATTCCTTTTTTCATGTTTGCATTGTTGCTTAGCTCCAGGAGTACAGTAACTAAGAAATAACTTCAGGTAACAGCATCTATTAATTCTTACCACAGCTTCAGTGATTTGGCGGAGGGAAGTCTCTGAATCTATATCTAATTCTACAACCCAGTGAGTTCAAACTTCTAAGGAGTGCTCCTCATATACCATAATCCTCCTCCCTCAACATTTCTCCCCCTCTCTTTCTTTCCATGACCCCAAAAGCCAAAAGCAACAGATCAGTAGAGAACATGGCTAGGGTAGAACCCCTGCAATCACATTTTATCCTACCTCAGATTTAACAGTTACCTTAGAGATTTAACATTTATCTAGTTTATTGGATCACTATATAGCCTTGGAAAAATGCACACCTTGGAATTTTCTGTCCAGGGCGAATCAAGTAGATGAGTGAAATTTCCAAATACTACTTTCCTTGTGTTATACTGATATCATTATTAAGAGTGTATCTGCTGAATGCCACTTAAAAACGAAAAAAACTAAACTCATTTAAAAACATGTAAATGTTTTTCATTGAGTCAACCTGAATATTCTTCTTATCCTGCTGCTTTGCAATAGGGCAACAGCTGAGTATAAAATGAGTGCAAACTCCTGAGAGTGGGAGGTCTTTTCTTTCTTTTGGAATCCACGCCCGTCCCCCATTCTTTCTCCCCATATTTACTTTCAAGATCAACACTGAATTGACACTCTGGCTCAGAGATACTCTAACTGACCCAGAAACTAAGTAAAGGGGAAGCAGGTATCCTAAGAATTCAAGGATGGGCATTAGTAAAGAAGCAAATATTTGAAATTGGAATTATCTGGATCATCTATATGATGTAAACATATGTGAAAATACATCTGTGTATCTGGATATGTCTGTAGTCAGGTCTAGATGAGTATCCAATCAATTCAGATCCCTGAAAGAAAAGCAAGGATTTTAGACTTAGTGTGTCTTCGTTAATTCACCTGGTGATTATTAACAAACAGTTTACTTTGTCCTTGGCTGGAGCTGCACAGTAGAGAAAAACAGACTTTGGACCAGTGTACTCCATCCATCTAATTCCCTTGAACATCTACTGTATTTAATGTGCATATATTTAGCCAAGGCCACAGTCTGTCTATACAGTCAAAGTGAATTGGAAGGTGGATATAGTTGTATATAGATAAATGCAGATACAAAAATATGCTAGGGGAAAACAGGGGTGGGGGGGGAAGGGGAGAGGGAAAGTACTAGTTTGCATGATCTAAGCAAACTCTCCCAGAAACAAATTATCTGGGCAATTGTTCAACTTGTCACTCTGTCCTGTATTGACAAACCTCATATGTTTGTACAGGCTTAAGGAATTTGGAATATCATTGACTTTTCAATGGGCTGATGAACATATATTTGAAAATTCTGTTTTCTCTTCAAAATTTTGCCTCATTGTTAAATATTTAATTGTCACTCTGAATGTGCTGTGTATTCTGTTTTCACCAGCTCTCAAAGAACTAGGATGTATAAATTATTAGTGAAATGAATGCATATGAGGGCTCTATCATTTTCAAATTGTGAGAACAACTGTAGTCTCCTGCCTTTGGATGTTCTAGAAACCCCCTTCTGCCTTCATTGACATCTTACTCCTCCCTCCCACAAGTGGAAAATCATCTCATTCAGAAAGATCCCACATAATGGGAAATGCCAGTTGGAAGTTGTCACTTTTTATTTCTAAGCAGCACCCCTCACCATTCATGGTGCTAATATTCCATAGAAGTGTGGGGCATTGACCCACTGGAAAGAATGTTAGCTGGGCCCTCCTCAATCTCCTGTATTAGTTGGTCTCTGGGACTGAGTCTCTCACCGGTATTTGCAAAAAGACTTGCTAAATTAAACTTTGTCAAAGTAAGGAGTTGAATGTAATTTGCAGTACTTTCAGTTGGACTTAGCTCAAAAAGCAAAGTCAAGAGCTGAACCCTCCATGGCTCAAGGCAAACAAGATATCACTCATTCCCTTACTGCAGCTTTTAGCAGGTTTTGGCTTACATTTAGGGAGTCACTGCCATACCCTGTTTCCACCAGGTCAACAGACAAAAGGAGTACATTTAGATAAGGCAACCTGGTCATCAAGCCCTGCCCATTAGGTATACCTGCCTCTTTCTCTTCCACCAAGAAAGCATTTCAAAGTACAAGTCAAAATTATTATAAGAATATAAGTATAAGAATTACTGCAAAAATAACCTTAAATCTACTCTAATTATAAGCCAAAGCAAATGTTTCACAACCTAGTATTTTAATTTATTAATAAAACATTTCTTGTAACAAAGTTCTTAAGTTATGAGACATGGAAGTTCAGCCTGTGGCCCAGGTGATTTTTAAAGTTCCTTTCAGCTCAACAACTCTGTAAATAAGGAGGTGGTGAAGACTTGAATCTGGGCTCAGCCATTTCTTAAATGTATGCTTTGGTCAAACTGTTTAGTCTTTCATACCTCACTTTTCTCATCAATCCAATGGGGATAATAAATTCCTCATAAGGTTGATGTGGCGATTACAAGGGATAAATTTATGTGAGCTCTCAGCACAGTGTCTGGTATAGGGCAACCTCTCAGTAAGCCTGGGGCCTGAAAATGATGATGCTCAGTAATTAGGCTGATCATGATACCCTGAAACCTCTTTTCATGCAGTGGAGGGGGCAGAAGATGTGCCAGATGCTTCAACATTACGATCCCATTTTAAGCTTCATGACAACTCTCACATTAGTATGATTGCCCCAGGAAGCCCCACATTGTTCATGACAAGACAGAGGCCCAGGGATTTGGCGAGACTTGCCCTCAAGGGCCCAGCCAGTAAAGGAGCTGGATTCTAGTCCATTTCTCATCCCAAAGTCTTGGCCCCTCCATCATGCCACCTCTTTGCAGCAGGACTCACTGCTGGAAGGCTGAGGAGTGTAGTCCCAGGTTCCTGGCTCTCCCCCAGGTGGTGTTGGGTAAACCCCTTTCAAGCCTTGCTCATTCCCTGCCTCATTACCCAAGGAATCTAAGTCAGGAAGTACTTTAGTTACTTCGTCCAGAAAATCTGGATGATTCTACCTGCCTTACCCACTTCCATGCATGTTTGAAGGCTCCGTCTCAAGAGAGGTAGTGCATGGGAAAGTGCTGTAAAACTTCACTTAGTGTGAGGTGGTAGTATTAACGTGTGGATTCCATCAGCTGCCTCAACTGGAAATTATCAGATTCCATTAAGCTATTACCTAACCACTAGGAACGCTTCTAGTTTTGCACAATTTCAATTCATGTCAGATGTGGTACTGCATGAAAAAATCAGACAGTGGAGAAAAGAGTAGTAATTTACTATAAACACACAGGGGCAAACTAGACCTCATGATGGCCATAAAATTCTCTCCATTTAGGCCAAACTGACAAGTGCTAAGAAGCCCATTGTGATGGAGACAGCTGTTAGGCAGTCTCTTCCTTTGGCAAGGATGTTAGCTATGAATGAAACAGTCACTCATCTGGTTATTTCCAAATGGCCAGGTGTTTGGCATGGAGGAGACCCAGCCAGACACAGGCATGGAGGCTTCCTCTTCTAGCCTAGTGCAGCTTGGATGGATGAGGAGGTGAGAACACTTCACTTTTCTGCCTCTTTCCCATTCCAGTTTATTGTGACATGTGTTCATTCTTTCAGACCAAGAAAAACAATAGTAACTGTACTTACTTTCTTATTATATTAAGTCCTTTACATAATCATTTCATTTAATTCTCTCAATAATACTGTGAGGCAGGTACACCCCCATTTTACAGATAAATTCTGCCCTTCCATCCATTTATATTCCTTTGCTACCTGCTTCATAGAGTTTATCAAACCTACCCACACAAACCCCAACACACAGGCTTGGTGTCTCAAGTTCTCTTATCAAAACCTGCCCCCCCCCCGATTTTTTTCTTGATCTGCTAAACTTATCTACCCATGTTATAAAGCATAGCTAATATTCAAAATGTTTTCCTCCCTTCCAACATAGGTTTTTGTTTTTCCAAGGCATTGCCTGAAAGAATTATAAGCACCAGGAAGCAGGGCGTGTGGAAGGAGAGGAGGGAGGAGCAGAGGTGTTGTCTTCCAGATACCCCTAAAATAATAGCACCTACTTCACCCACACATGAAGCTGGTGCTACCTATACAGCGGTGTCTAGAAGAGTGAGGCACCTATGATCAGGCCAACTGTAAACAGAGCCTGTGGGAGAAAAGGAGCACGTCTTACCCAAAGGCCTTGAAGTTCAATGTTCTAAAATACAGTGCCACCCAAACCAAAGTCATCCATGAGCTGGATCAGGCTCACTAGTACCTCCTCTCCCAGTGGAAATTAACACTTTCCCTAGACACCAACACTTTCGTTCAGGCAAGCTTACCACCTTCCCCAAACACAGCTTGCTGCTTTTACTACTCATAGTGCTCTAGAAACAACCAAAAACAGGCAAATAGAAATCAACTGTCACTTTGGAGAAATCCCTGCCCATGATGATGCAGGTGTGGGTGATATTTCTTTGTGTGTTGTTTTTGAGGCAAGTGTGAAGGGGAAAGAATTGTTATAAATGGTTAATGTGCCACAACTAATAGCTTTCCATCTCCAAGGGCTTACCATGGGCCATGACATTTACGGTCTCTAACATTAAACCCTTTCACATCCATCATTTCATTTGTACCCCTATGCACCCATTCACCCGAACACTAAGTAAGGAAGGCAGAGAAGTCGCCATTTTTCTGATGAGGAAACTGAACCACATGGAGGTTGTATGGTTTGTCCAATGTCGCACCATAAGTGCCACATCTAGGATTGCCCCCCAGGGATTCCAGCTCCAAATCCAGCAGCTGTTTGATATCACCTGGCCAAACTTCCCTTCATAGCTGTGCATATTCTGAAGATTATTTGGGTGTCTTCTCAGCAATATGAACCTCAGCAGATCTATCTGTAAATATGGGTTAACCAAGGTAATCGAAGATGATCTCATCTCAAGATCCTTAATTACATATGAAAAAACTCTTTTTCCAAATAAGATCAGATTCACAGGTTCCAGAGATTTGGATGTGAACGTATTTGGGGTGCCATTTTTCAACCTACTACGCCCCACTCCCCAGCACATGACTGGCACTTCTCAGTTTCTAGAGAAATGTTTCCTAAGCTTGAACATCTGAGTCACCAGTCACCTGGGGATTTTGTTACTAAGTACATGTGGGATCCTGACTCAGTAGATGTGGATGGAGCCTGAGATTCTGCATCTCTAACAGGCTCCCGGGTCATGCTGATGCAGACCTAGTTGGTCCAAGGTGAGCAAAGAGTATAGTAGTGAGGTTCATAGAGAAGCAGTAGCAGCACCTGGGAGCCTGTTAGGATGAAGACTCTCAGGCCCATCCCAGACCTGCCGAGCCTGAATCTGCATTGCAACATGATCCCCAAGCACTTTGGTTGCAAGTTAAAATTCCAGAAGCACTGATCAGGTAAGGTTTTTATATTCCTACTTCACACCCAAGACCTCACCCACCATACTCTGCACCTGTGCTTATAGAGTCTTCATTCCTGTTTGGTCAGGTCTTCCGTTCCCTGCATGGCTGTAACTCCCCTCGGACCCTGAGGGGAAGGCCTTGGAAGGAAATGCACCCCGTCCTCCCCTGTACTCGTTCTGTTGCACGAACAGTCCACTGAAGCCCCAAGCCAAGCAGCCACTTGCCCCAAGGCTGTGAATACCACACTGTATGATTCCAAAGAGCCACAGCACTTGTGACACTCACAGAAGCTACCATAGGGCATCTTGTCCTTCTCAGAGAAAGTGCTACAAAACTCTCCTGGGAATCCTGGAATTTCTTCCTGATATAGGGATCAATTCCACGTGCTTTCTCCACCCTTCTGATGCTCACAGCAAACCCTTACAAGGAGTCAGACAATGCAGATATGTCCCTTCATGCCTCCCAATATATTAAGAAAAAGGATCCCACAACAAAAATCTTCTCTCAGGCATCTTCCATCATCACTTCTGTGGTTTCTTCGCTCAGGGAGTTTTCCCTGAAAAAGAGCCTGCTCCCTCCACTGGACGTGCACAGTCAGGCAAAGGCTGAACTTAGTTGAACCTAGACTAAAATCCTAGCTCTGCTATTTATCAGCTGTGTGTTGTGGGGCAAGTGGCTTAACTTCCCAGAGCCTAGTTTGACCCATTTGTAAAAGTGAGTATAACATATGCCTCCCAGGATCCTTTGATTAGACAGAGACTGGAGTACTGGATAGAACCACACATGGAAGGGGCAGCGAAGGGGCTCAGAGAGTGTCCATGATCTTTCTTTGCTCTTCCTTTGGTCCTCTCTTCCCACGGCCCTTAGGAAAATGGATGGCCCAGTGCATCTTTCCTTCTTCTTCCTCCACTTCTCTCTTCCTGGCTCAGTGGTCTTTCAGATAGTTCATTTTGAAGAAAAGACGGTCCTAATCTTGTCCTAAGAGGTCTATCTACACTCATTTCCACATCAAAATTAAACTATGTCAACTAAAAACAAAACCGCTGAAACCAATTTTGTAGATGTCCAGAACTGAATTAAGTTTTTCCTAATGCTTAAGTAACTACTGTCTTGCAACAAAAATAATTTATTCTTGCCCTATTACTCATTTCTTTCTTTGATAAACTTATATTGAGCACACGCTAGGTAGCCAGTTCCTGTTCTAAGTGCCTATTTCCTTTTACCTATATGTTGAACAGAAAATAAGTTAAGAGATAATGAGTAAGACCATTTCAGATAGTGGTAAGAGCTGAGAAGGAAATAAACCAGGTGATGAGATATAATGGGTTTGGGGGCTCTATTTTAGTGTTAGATGGTCGGGTAAATCATCTGAGATATTTAAGTTAAGATCAGATTGACAGAGTAACCAGTCAAGATCAGGAGAAGAAAGTTCTAGATAGAGGGAACAGCAAGTAAGAAGGCCTTGGGTGGGATCAAGCTTGGAGTAGTTGAGGGCTCACAGGTGGTATGACTGCATTCTCATGATCAGAGAGGAGCATGAAACAGGTGAAAATGATGAGGAATGAAGATGTTATGGACGGGATTGTGTCCCTCCAAAACTCATGTGTTGAAGCCCTAAACACCAATGTGACTATATGTGACAACAGGATGTTTACCAAAGTAATTAAGGTTAAGTGAGGTTATAACTGTCATTATAAGAAGAGATACCAGAGAGCTCGTTCCACCACGTGAGGACACAGTGAGAAGGCAGCCACGAAGGGGCTCCTCACCAAGAACTGAATTGACCAGACACTGATCTGGGAATTTGAGCCTCCATAACCATAAGAAAATTAATTTATGATTTTTAAGCTACCCAGGCTGTAGTATTTGGCTGTGGCACATTGAGCTAAGACAGCAGACCATGCTGGGCCACAAGGGCCACAATAAGAAGCTGGGTTTTAAGCAGGGGGTATGTTGAGTCCAGCTCATTTCAGCTCATAAAAGTGAATTGTTCTGGTTTCAGGAATTTTGTGAGCTATTAACCATCAAGTTGGTATGTTTATATTGGCCATAATGGGAGTATTTACAACATGGAAACTGGCAAATGCTACAAATCAAGGCTCTTATCTTTCCTCCCAAAACCCCCTTCCAAGAAAACAAGTTATCAAATACTAATGAAGTATGTGCAATTTAGGTACAATAGGAAGTCAACAGAGGGTTTAGGCAGGAAGATAAGTTGATCTAATTTACTTTTTGAAATAATCACTCTGGCTGCTGTGTGGAGAATGGTTTCTGGGGGGATGAGAGTGGAAGCCAGGGACCCAGCAATTTCACTCCTGGGTATATATCCAAAAATCCCCCAAAACACTAAGTCAAAAAGATACATGCACCGCCCCCCCTCCAATGTTCATAGAAGCATTATTTACAATTGCCAAGACACGGAAGCAACCTATGTGTCCATCAACAGATGAATGGATAAAGAAGATGTGGTACGTGTATATACAACAGAATGCTACTCAGCCATAAATAAAGGATGAAATTTTGCCACTTGCAGCAACATGGATGGACTTGGAGGGCATTATGCTAAGTGAAATAAGTCAGACAGAGAAAGACAAATACTGTATATCACTTATATGTGAGATCTAAAAAATATAACAAACTAGTAAATACAACAAAAAGAAACATAAAGAAATAGAGAACAAACTAGTGGTTACCAGTTGGGGAGGGGTGGGGGCAGTGGGAGGTACAAACTATTGGGTATAAGATAGGCTCAAGGATATACTGTACAACACGGAGAATATAGCCAATATTTTGTAATAACTGCAAAGAGAAATTAACCTCTAAAAATTATATAAAAAGTTTAAAACATTTTAAAAAGAATGAAGAAAAAGAGTGGAAACCAGGGGACCCAATGAGAAGGACTCAAATCCAGATTTTCTGATCCCAAGTCCAGTGCTCATTTTATTGTCACAAATGAGGTCTGTACTTAGTATTCTCTTCCAGAGCCTATAGAAACTCTGCTCCTTTTGCCTTTTGTTATAGTGTCCAATTCCCTAAACCGTCAATCAGCAAAAAGCTCTCCTCTTCACCAAAAAATTACCATTGGGCATTATCAAGATGGCAGAGTAGGAGGATGGAGAGCTCACCTCCCCCCACAAACATATCAAAAACACATCTACATGTAGAACAATTCTCATGGAAGACTAACTGGAACCTGGCAGAAGCACTCCTATCAACCAAAGCTGTAAGAAAGATCTCCATGTGACCGAGTAGGATGGAATAAAAAGGCTTTGGATTGTGCCTTGTGCTCTTGGGAGGGATCTGTAAGGAACAGAAGGTCCACACAGGTGGACTGGCACCCAGGGGAGTGAGCAGGTTGAGCCACAATCTGGGCATCTGAGTTCTGGGATCCCGCACGGAGGAGACAAGCCCCCTTGCCTGCTGGGAAATCCACTGAGACAGACAGAAAGGCTGGAGAAGCCTAGACACTACTCATGAGGAGCGTGCACATGCTGGCTTGCTAACAATCAGGGTAGAGAGAGCCTTGCACTGGCGGCTGCAGCCTCACTGTACTTCCCAATCTGAAGAGGCAAAAACCCTGGCCCCTACTCACTCCACACCACAACCTGATGTGAGATTTGAGCAAAGATTAGGTTCAGCTATGCAGAGACAGCCTGGAGGGCCTGGGGTGTGATCCGGGTGGAGCTGCAAAGCCCACTGTCAGCACATGTATGGGGCAGTGGGTGGGTATGCAGTGGACAGCATCAGTGCACACGGAGTGGCACTACAATAATGTGCATCAGCTAAGTGCTAAATCTCCAGCAGACAGGCACTGGGAAGGAGTCTGCAGTGGTTATTTTCCAGGCAGAGTGCCTGTGCACTCCACAACATGGCTTAGTGTTAGATCTGGAGCAGACAGGTCATGGGAGAAGTCTTCCACAGAGGCAACCCAGATCTCAAGTGGCAGTGCAGCCATCTCAATTCCTGCAGCCACAATGCCCTGACCCCCCCGCCCCAGCTTACTCCACACCACAGCCTTGTACTAGATCTGGGATGAACATAACAGAAAGGGGCGTGACTTTGGGCAGCTTCTGAGTGGAACCACAGAAGCCTACACAGGTGGCACATAAGTCCTCTGTGACCATTGGGATCAGAAAATCTGGATTGCCTCACTTCCTTCAGCAATCATCTCCTTTGGGGCAGGGCAAATGGAGCACTCAAGGGCAATGGAGCCTGATCAAACCCAACCCTCAGGGCTTCTACTCCAACAACTATTGAGCAGACCCTGCCCCTGACATGGTGGTGACAACCATGGAGCAAAGAGGAATACCCACCTCACATCCCGTATAGCCTCTCAACACTACAATATCAACCACATACCCTATCAAGGGGCTAACAGCCAGCACACTCTGAGGAAAGACATGGCTGACATCTGCACCAAAAACAGCCCTCACACCAAAAATATCAGATACACGCAGTCTACACAGGTATCCTCCCACAAAAAAACACCACTTCAAGAGCACGATAATAACTGTTTCTCCTAAATTCACAGAGACAGAGAAAGTTAAGTAAAATGAAAAGACAGAGGAACTACTCCCAATTAAAAGAAAAAGAAAAATCACCTGGAAGAACAAATAATCAGATCTCACCATTCTATTAAACCCTGAGTTCAAAAAAGAGGTAATTAAATTGCTAAAGTAATTAAGAAAGATTATCAATAGAAAAGCAGATCACTGTAACAAGGAACTAAAAACTATAAAGATGGACCAATCAAAATTAGGCAATTCAATTGCCGAGATTAAAAATCAATCTAGGAGCAATGAATAGCAGACTAAATGACACAGAAGAATGAACAAGTGATCTGAAAGACAGGATAATGAAAATCACACAAATGTAACATCAGACAGGAAGATAGATGAAAGAAAATGAGTGTCAACTGAAAAAAAAATGCGCAACCTAAAAGTTGAGACTTGTGTTTTATTTGGCAGACAAAACTGAGGACTTAGGACCAGGACGCAGCCTCTCAGATAGCTCTAAGGGACTGCTCCAAAGAAGTAAGGGATGAGCCAGGATATATAGGAGTTCTTGAAATAAAGACCAGGTAGTTGGAACTTCAAAAGATTGGTATTAATTTAAAAAAAAACAGATACCTTAAGTTAATAAACTCAGGACTTTTCTATGTATGGGAAGATGCAAGAGTCTGGGCTCATTGAAACTATTTCTTTGATACGCTCCTTAGCTATCTAGGACCAGTATCCTGTTCTTTCCAATCCTGAGTCTCCTCAGGGTGCACTGATGAGGGTCGCTGCAGTGGCTGAGGGCTTGTCAGCAGGCATCCCTTTTGTCTCCATCCTGAGTTCCCTCAGGGCTCACCGTCAGGGCGGTGGGGGGGGGGGGCTTGACAGCTGCAACACCCTTTGTTTACTGATACGGCAGAAGACATTTTTTCATTCACAGAAGCAACATAAGAGATGTAACAACCTAAGTGTCCATCATCGGATGAATGGATAAAGAAGATGTGGCACATATATACAATGGAATATTACTCAGCCATAAAAAGAGACGAAATTGAGCTATTTGTAATGAGGTGGATAGACCTAGAGTCTGTCATACAGAGTGAAGTAAGTCAGAAAGAGAGAGACAAATACCGTATGCTAACACATATATATGGAATTAAAAAAAAAATGTCATGAAAAACCTAGGGGTGAAACAGGAATAAAGACACAGACTTACTAGAGAATGGACTTGAGACTATGGGGAGGGGGAAGGGTAAACGGTGACAAAGCGATAAAGAGGCATGGACATATATACACTACCAAACGTAAGGTAGATAGCTAGTGGGAAGCAGCCGCATAGCACAGGGAGATCAGCTCGGTGCTTTGTGACTGCCTGGAGGGGTGGGATAGGGAGGGTGGGAGGGAGGGAGACGCAAGCGGGAAGAGATACAGGAATATATGTATATATATAACTGATTCATTTTGTTGTGAAGCTGAAACTAACATACCATTGTAAAGCAATTATACTCCAATAAAGATGTTAAAAAAAAAAAAAAACACATTCATGAAAAAAAAAAAAAAAGAGATGTAAGAGATAATACAAAGCATGCTGACCTACACATAATAGGGGTTCCAGAAGGAGAAGACAGAGAAAAGGGGATCAAAAATGTATTTGAAGAAATTATAGGTGAAAACTTCACAAACCTAAAGGAGGAAACATATCTAGGTACAGGAAAAACAGAGGGTCCCAAACAAGATGGACTCAAACAGATCCACACCAAGACATATCATAATTAAAATGGCAAAAGTTAAAGAGAGGATTCTAAAGGCAGCAAGAGAAAAGCAAAGTCAGGTACAAGGGAACCTCCATAAGGCTATCAGCTGATTTCTTTCCAGAAACTTTGCAGGCCAGAAGGGAGTGGCATGATATATTCAAAACTCCTGAAAGGGAAATACCTGAACCTAGAATACACTACCCAGTAAGATTAACATCTAGAATAGAAAAAGAGATAAAGAATTTCTCAGACAAGTAAACACTGAAAGAATTCAGCAATATTAAACCTATGCTAAAAGAAATATTTAAAGGTCTTCTCTAAATAGAAAAGAAGCAAGTAACTATGGAAAAGGGAAAATCACAATAGGAAAGGTAAATATATAAAAAGATTGAAGATCACTTAAGTAAGCCAATACATAGACTAAAGAACAATACAAAAATTGTAAAAGCGATTATAACTACAATTAATAGTAAAAGGATAAGCATAAAGGTGTAAAATAGGACATAATATCACAAAATACGGGAGGGGAAGTATAAAAATGTACCTCTTTTAGAATGGGTTTGAACTTGAGTGACTACCAGCTTAAAGCAAATAGATACAGTTATGGGTCAACATACTTGAACTCCATGGTAACCACAAATCAAAAACATATAAAAGACTCACAAAAATAAAAAAGAAGGGAACTCAAGCATACTACAAAAGAAAATCATCAAACCACAAAAGGAAAAACAAAAAGAAATGAACAAGGAAGAACTACAAAATCAAATGGAAAACAAGATTTAAAATGGCTAAGAGTACATACCTATCAATAATTACTTTAAAGGTCAATGGACTAAATGTTCTGATCAAAAGACTTAAAGTATCAGATTGGATTAAAAAAACAAACAAACCAAGAACCTATAATATGCTGCCTACAAGAGACTGACTTGAGGGAGAAAGACACACACAGACTGAAAGCGAAGGGATAGAAAAAGATATTTCATACAAAGGGAAATGACAAGAAAGCAGGGGGAAGCAATACTCTTATCTGACAAAATAGACTTTAAAACAATGACCATAAAGAAAGACAAAGCAGGGCATTATATGATGACAAAGGGATCAATACAAGTAGAGAATATTACACTCATTAACATATATGCACCCAGTATAGGAGCACCTAAATATGTAAAACAAATACTAACAGAGACAAAGGGAGAAACTGATAGGAATACAATAATAGTAGGAGACACTAACACCCATTGACATCAAGGGACAGATCATCCAGACAGAATATTAATAAGGCAACAGAGGTCCTAAATGACATTACAGACCAGTTGGACTGAATTGTTATCTAGGACACTACATCCAAAAAAATACATATTCTTTTCAAGTGCACATGGAACGTTCCCTAGGATAGACAACATACTAGATCATAAAACAAGCCTAAACAAATTTAAAGGATAAAAATTATTTCAAGCATCTTTTCTGACCACAATAGTCTGAAACTAGAAATAAATCACAAAAAGAAAAATGGGAAAAGAACAAACACAAGGAAACTAAACATGCCAGTGAAAAACCAGTGGGTCAATGGTGAAATCAAAGAAGAACTCAGAAAATACCTCAAGACAAATGAAAATGAAAACCCAAACTTACAAAATCTATGGGACACAGCAAAAGCAGTTCTAAGAGGGAAGTTCATAGCAATACAGGCCTTCCTCAAGAAACAAGAAAAATCTCAACAACAACAACAATAACAACCCTATCACCTAAAAGATTTAGAAAAAGAACAAACAAAACCCAAAGTCAGCAGAAGGAAGGAAATAATTAAGATCATCAAGAAAAAAAGGGGGCTTCCCTGGTGGCGCAGTGGTTGAGAGTCCGCCTGCCGATGCAGGGGACACGGGTTCGTGCCCTGGTCCGGGAAGATCCCACATGCCACGGAGCGGCTGGGCCCGTAAGCCATGGCCGCTGAGCCTGTGCGTCTGGAGCCTGTGCTCCGCAACGGGAGAGGCCACAACAGTGAGAGGCCCACGTACAGCAAAAAAAAAAAAAAAAAAAGAAAGAAAGAAAGAAAAAAGGGAAAGGGCTCAAATCAATAAAATTAGAAATGAAAAAGAAGAAGTTACAGTAGACACCACAGAAATACAAAGGATCATAAGAGACAAGCAACAATATGCCAATAAAATGGACAACCTAGAAGAAATGGACAAATTCTTAGAAACGTATGGATTCCCAAGACTTAACCAGGAAGCAACAGAAAATATGAACAGATCAATTGCAAGTGCTGAACTCAAACTGTGATTTAAAAGCTTCCAACAACAACAACAAAAAGTCCAGGACCAGACGGCTTCACAGCTGGATTCTATCAAACATTTAGAGAAGAGTTAACGTTTATACTTCTCAAACTATTGCAAAAAATTGCAGAGGAAGGAATAGTCCAAAACTCATTGTATGAAGCCACCATCACCCTGCTACCAAAACCAGACAAAGATATCACAAAAAAAGAAAATTAGAGACCAATACCACTGATAAACATAGACATAAAAATCCTCAAGAAAATACTAGCAATCTGAATCCAACAATACATTAAAAGGATCATACATCATGATCAAGTGGGATTTATCCCAGGGATGCAAGATTTTTCAATATTTGCAACTCAATCAGTGTTACACACCACATTAACAAATTGAAGAATAAAAACCATATGATCATCTCAATAGATGCAGAAAAATCTTTCAACAAAAATTCAACACTCATTTATGATAAATACTCTCCAGAGAGTGGGCATAAAGGGAACCTATCACAACATGATAAAGGCCATCTATGACAAACCCACAGCTAACATCATACTCAATGGTGAAAAGCTGAAAGCATTTCTGGTAAGATCAGGAGCAAGACAGGGATGTCCACTCTTGCCACTTTTATTAAACATAGTTTTGGAAGTCCCAGCCATGGAAATCAGAGAAGAAAAAGAAATAAGATGAATCCAAACTGGAAAAGAAGTTAAACTGTCACTGTTTGCAGATGACATGACATAGAAAATCCTAAAGATGCTACCAGAAAACTACTAGAGCTCATCTATGAAGATGGTAAGGTTGCAAGATACAAAATTAAAACACAGAACTCTGTTGCATTTCTATATACTAACAATGAAAGATCAGAAAGAGAAATTAAGGAAACAATCCCATTTACCATTGCATCAAAAAGAATAAAATACCTAGGAATAAACCTATGTAAGGAGGCAAAAGACCTGTACTCTGGAAACTATAAGACACTGATGAAAGAAATCGAAGATGACACAAACAGATGGAAAGATATAGCATGTTCTTGGATTGGAAAAATCAATATTGTCAAAATGACTGTACTACCCACAATCTACAGATTCAATGCAATCTCTATCAAATTACCAATGGCATTTTTCACAGAACTAGAACAAAAAATTTTTTAAATTTGTGTGGAAACACAAAAGACTCTAGCCAAAGCAATCTTGAGAAAGAAAAACAGTGCTGGAGGAAGTAGGCTTTCTAACTTCAAACTATACTAAAAAGCTAAAGTAATCAAAACAGTATGGTACTGGCACAAAAACAGACATATAAATCAATGGAACAGGATAGAAAGCCCAGAGATAAAACACACACCTATGGTCAGTTAATCTATGACAAAGGAGGCAAGAATATACAATGGAGAAAAGACAGCCTCTTCAATAAGTGGTGCTGGGAAAATGGGAAAGCTTCATGTAAAAGAATGAAATTAGAACACGATACACAAAAATAAACTCAAAATGGATTAAAGACCTAAATGTAAGGCCAGACACTCTAGAACTCTTAGAGTATTATAGGCAGAACACTGTTTGACATAAATCTCAGCAAGAGCTTTTTCGATCCACCTCCTAAAGTAATGAAAATAAAAACAAAAATAAACAAATGCGACCTAATTAAACTTAAAAGTTCTTCACAGCAAAGGAAACCATAAACAAAATGAAAAGGCAAGCCACAGAATGGGAGAAAATATTTGCAACCTAAGTGACCGACAAGGGATTAATTTCCAAAATATACAAAGAGCTCATGCAGCTTAAAAAACATAAAGAACGCAATCAAAAAATGGGCAGAAGATCTAAGTAGATATTTCTCCAAAGAAAACATACAGATGACCAAAAAGCACATGAAACAATGCTCAACATTGCTAATTATTAGCAAATGCAAATCAAAACTACAATGAGGTACCACCTCACACCACTCAGAATGACCATCATCAAAAAGTCTACAAATCATAAATGCTGGAGATGGTGTGGAGAAAAGAGAAGCCTCCTGCACTGTTGGTGGGAATGTCAATTGGTGCAGCCACTACGGAGAACAGTACGGAGGTTCCTTAAAAAACTAAAAACAGAACTACCATATGATCCAGCAATCCCACTCCTGGGCATATATCTGGAGAAAATCATAATTTGAAAAGATACGTGGCCACCAATGTTCACTGCAGCACTATTTACAATAGCCAATAAATGTCCATCAACAGAGGAATGGATAAAGAAGATGTGGACATATATACAATGGAATATTACTCAGCCATAAAAAAGAATGAAATAATGCTATATGCAGCAACATGGATGGACCTACAGATTATCATACTAAGTGAAATAAGTCAGACAGAGAAAGACAATTATTACATGATATCACTCATATGTGGAATCTAATTTTTAAAATGATACAAATGAACTTATTTACAAAACAGAAACATTTTTATAGATATAGAAAACAAACTTATGGTTACCAAAGGGGAAACACGGGGGAGAGGGATAAATCAGGAGCATGAGATGAACATACACACGCTACTATACATAGGATAGGTAACCAACAAGGACATACTGTATTGCACAGGGAACTCTACTTAATATTCTGTGATAACCTATAAGAGAAACGAATCTAAAAAAGAATGAATATGTGCATAGGTATAACTGAATCACTTTGCTGTACACTTGAAACTAACACAATGTTGTAAATCAACTATACTCCAATAAAATTAAAATTAAAAAAATAGAAAAGATCAATAAAACTTAGAGCTAGTTTTTTGAAAACATAAAACTGACAAACCCTTAGCCAGGATCACCAAGAAGAAAAGGGAGAGGACCCAAACAAACTAAGAAATGAAAGAGGAGAAATAACAACTGATACCACAGAAATACAAATAATTATAAGAGAATACTATGAACAATTATATGCCAACAAATTGGACAACCTAGAAGAAATGGACAAGTTTCTAGAGACATGCAGCCTGCCAAAACTGAGTCAAGAAGAAATAGATAGTTTGATAAGGCCAATCACCTGAAGTGAAATGGAATCTTTAAAAAGAAAAAGAAAAAAAACAACTCCCTGCAAACAAAAATCCAGGACTGGATGACTTCACTGGAGAAATCTACCAAACATACAGAGAAGAACTTGTACCAATCCTTCTCAAAATATTCCAAAACCCTGAGGAGGAGGGAATACTCCCAAATTCATCTATAAAGCCACCATCACCCTGATATCAAAACTAGAAAGAAAGAGAGAAAGAAAGAGAGAAAGGGAGAAAGGGAGAAAGGGAGAAAGGAAGGAAGGAAGGAAGGAAGGAAGGAAGAATGGAAGAAAGAAAGAAAGGAATAAAGGAAGGAAGGGAGGAAGAAAGAAAGAAAGGGAGGGAGAAAGGAAGGGAGAAGGAAAGAAAGAAAATTACAGGCCAATATCTTTGACGAATACAGATGTAAAAATCCTCAACGAAATATTAGCAAACTGAATCCAACAATACATAAAAAGGATCATAGACCATGATCAAGTTGGATTCATTTTAGTGTTGCAATTATGGTTCAACATACAAAAATCAATGTGACACACCACGTTAACAAAAGAAAAGGCAAGAACCACATGATCACCTCAATAGATGCAGAAAAAGCATTTGACAAAATTCCACACTCATTCATGATTAAAACTCTCACCAGTGTGGGAACAGAGGAAACATGCCTCAACATAATAAAAGCTATTTATGACAAACCCACAGCCAACATAACACTCAACAGTGAAAAGCTGAAAGCATTCCTACTAAAGCTGAAAGTATTCCTACTAAATTCAGGAACAAGACAAGTATGCCCACTCTCACCAGTCCTATTTAACACAGTGTTACATGTCCTAGCCACAGCAATCAGACAAGAAAAAGAAATAAAATGTACACAAATTGGAAGGGAAAATGTAAAACTGTCACCATATGCAGATGACATGACACTGTACAGAGAGAATTAAAGTCTTCACACAAAAACAATTAGAACTAATGAATGAATTCAGCAAGGTAGTAGGATACAAGGTTATATACAGAAATCTGTTCCATTTTTTTACACTAACGATGAAATGTCAGAAAGAGAGAGTAAAAAAAAAAAATCCTATTTAAAATCACACCCCCCCACAAAATACCTAGGAATAAACTTAACCAAGGAGATGAATGACAAATAAGCTGAAAACAATAAAACATTGATAAAGGAAACTAAAGATGATTAAAAGAAATGGAAAGATAGCCCTTGCTCTTGGATTGAAAGAATTAATACTGTTAAAATGGCCATACCATCCAAAGCAATCTACAGATTTAATGAGATCCCTATCAAAATATCTATAATATTTTTCACAGAATTAGAACAAATGATTCTCGAATTTATACAGAATCACAAAGGGCCAATAATTGCCAAAGCAATCCTGAGGAAAAAGAACAAAGCTGGAGGCATAACCCCTCCAGATTTCAGATTATATTACAAAGCTACAGTATTCAAAACAGTGTGGTATTTGCACAGAAACAGACATATAGAGATCAGTGGAACAGATAGAGAGCCCAGAAGTAAACCCATGCACCTAAGGTCAATTAATCTATGACAAAGGAGGCATGAATATACAATGGAGAAAAAACAGTCTCTTCAACAAGTGGTGTTAGGAAAGATGGACAGCTACTTGTAAATCAATGAAATTAGAACATTCTCTCACACCTTATACAAAAATAAACTCAAAATGGCTTAAAGACCTAAATATAAGACATTAAAACTCTAAATATAAACCATAAAAGTTCTAGAAGAGAATAGAGGCAAAACATTCTCTGACATAAATTGTAGCAGTATTTTCTTAGATGAGTCTAATCAAACTAAAAAAGCCTCTGCACAGCAAAAGAAACCATGAACGAAATGAAAAGGCAACATATAGAATGGAAGAAAATATTTGCAAGTGATGCAAATAAAAAAAGGGGTTAATATCCAAAACATACAAACAGCTTATACAACTCAGTATCAAAATAACAAACAACCCAATCAAAAAAATGGGCAGAAGACCCAAACAGACATTTTTCCAAAGAAGACACACAGATGGCCAACAGACACATGAAAAGATACTCAACATCAGTAATTATTAGATAAATGCAAAAATCAAAACCACAATGTGGTGTCACCTCACACTGCTCAGAATGGCCATCATCAAAAAGTCTACAAGGGCTTCGCTGGTGGCGCAGTGGTTGAGAGTCCGCCTGCCGATGAAGGGGACACAGGTTCGTGCCCCGGTCCGGGAAGATCCCACATGCCATGGAGCGGCATGGCCCGTGAGCCATGGCTGCTGGGCCTGCGCATCTGGAGCCTGTGATCCGCAACGGGAGAGGCTGCAACAGTGAGAGGCCCGCATACAGCAAAAAAAAAAAAAAAAAAAAAAAAGTCTACAAATAATAAATGATCGAGAGGGTGTGGAGAAAAGGGAACCCTCCTGCACTGTTGCTGAGAATGTAAATTGGTGCAGCCACTATGGAGGACACTACAAAGTTCCTTTAAAAACTAAAAATAGAGCTTCCATATGATCCAGCAATCCCACTCCTGGGTATACATCTGGAAAAACGAAAACTCTAATTCAAAAAGATATATGCACTCCATAGTTCATAGCAGCACTATTTATAATAGCCAAAACATTGCAACAAACAAGTGCCCATCAACAGATGATTGGCTTAAGAAAATATGGAATACACAATGGAATATTACTCAGCCATTAAAAAAGAATGAAATATTGACATTTATAGTAACATGAATGGACCTAGAGAATATTATATTTAGTGAAGTAAGTCAGAGAAAGACAAATACTATATGATATCACTTATATGTAGATTCTAAAAAATAATACAAATGAATGTATATACAAAACAGAAACAGACTCATAGACATAGAAAACAAATTTAGGGTTACCAAAGGGGAGGGGGGGGAGGGAGGGACAAATTAGGAATATGGGATTAACAGATACAAACTATTAGACATAAAATAGATAAACAACAAGAATTTACTGTATAGCACGGGTAAATATATTCAATACCTTGTAATAACCTATAAAGGGATTTAATCTGAAAACATATATGTAACTGAAACACTTTACTATACATCTGAAACTAACACAATATTATAAATCAACTATACTTAAATAAAAAATGACCATTAATGTTAGGCTTCTCAATTGAGACCCTCAAATGAATCGGAACCTCAAAGACCCTCAGAGAGTCAGGGCCTTCAAGAGCATATGGCTCAAGCCTTGTCTCCACCCCCAACTCTACTCAATGTGGAAACTGAGGCCTAAAGAAGCTTAACGTCTTCCCCATGATAGACAGATGGGTAGGGAAAGAGCACAAGGGACACTGGCTCCTTGTCCAGTGTTGTTTCTGCTACATGGAAAGGCTGAGAGACACTGAATGCAGAAATCTGTCCTGCCATTCTTACTGCAGGTGAGACCAATAATAAATGACAATGGCAGGAAACTTTTACAAACTGAAAATTAATAAAAAATTGTAACTTAGGACAATCATTGCTTACTCCTACCCTGGAGAGCACTAAGATTGAACTTTGGCTGCTTCTTTTGTATAGATCAGCCCTTGCCCTGCTCCTCTTAGCCTCGTTTGCCTTCTTGGATGAATCATCTGTGACTTGGTCTACATGACCAGAGCTGGGACATTTCCAAGAGAATTGCTGGATGCAGGTACCTACAAACAGGATCATTTTAATCCTTTTGAGTCCAATGCTGCCCCAGCTTTTACATTCCCTTCATCACAACCTGTTAAGTCATTTTCGGTTTTCCAGTTGGCTACTCATGTTTCCAATGATATGCGTTCTGATCGGCACTCTCTGAGACCTTTATGAGCATGTTCCCTGTCAGGCCACTTGGGTTAAAAGCATTTAACAACAGCAGGGGTAGAAACAGCTCTTATAAAACAACCTGCTTTTTACTCAGTCTCAGGAAGATGTACCCTCAATGCTGATACTTTCTCAAAGCTTCTAGCTGTTAACGATACGAATGCAGGTAATTTAAAAGTGGCCATAAAGGCAATCAAAGAAGCTTCCCTCTGTTAATCACAAGAAAACAAAGGAAATAAAAAAAGAGTTAATCAACCCACCCCTTTCAAAAGACCTTGCAATTATAGACCATGGAAATAAAGGTAACTTAAGTTCATTAGGATGAAACAATTGCATGTTTTCTTGTTAGGAATTAATCATATCTCAGAGGTTCAGGAGAAATTCTTTACATGATTTTTACTGTTTTCATGGACTTAAGGAATGTTATTGCTGGAGCAAAAAAGATCTACCATCTACAAACCCTAAAGGCTTAGAGGTTAAGAATTCTGCCTAAGGCCACACAACTCATGGACACCAAGACAAGGAAGGCACTCAGTCTCCTGGTTCTCAGCCCAGTACATGCTCACTCAACTGTCATTTTCCCCTCCAGAAGGCTCAGGCTACACTCTGCACAGCATGTTGCACTGTTCGCTGGTGGTACTACCAGCCCAGGGATGGGGGTCTAAATTTCAGTTCAGCACTGCATCTAATTCCTGGAGTCATCTGCCTGTCCTCTGTTCCTAGCCTGACCCCAGTGCTCTGGTCCTACAGCGTAAAGCAAGACAGTGTCTCAGAAAGGCTGTGCTAAGTGAGGCAGAAATGGCAAAGGACATTCTGCCCATTGACGAATGCAGCTGACTGCTTCAACACTTCACTCCAAAAACATCTGGATGTGGGCCAGACTTGGTCTACTTGGCCTATATTCTAGTTATTCTTTTCCCCATGAACTATGGTTCTATTAATTACAGGGGAAATTGGAGGAAATAAATTGGCACATGAAGTTTTCAAGTCTTCCTTGTGTTATTAAGGAACTGGAATCAAGCTAGTGGCACTAATACACTGATGAGATGCACATATGTGGAGACACAAGCTTAAACCTCCCTTTTTTTCTTTTCCTTTAAAAATTTTTTTTACTCTGGTAAATACACTTAACACAAAATTTACCTTCTTAATTATCTTTAACTGTACAGTTCAGTGATATTAAATATTAATTACATTCACATTGTAGTGCAATCATCACTAATATCTCCTGAACTCTTTTCATCTAACAAACCTGAAATTCTATACTCATTTAACAATGACTTCTCATTTCCTCCACCACCCCCAGCCTCTGACAGCCATTACTTTACTTTTTTCTTTTGTTTAAAATTTTATTTTTTTTATACAGCAGGTTCTTATTAGTTAACCATTTTATACATATTAGTGTATATGTGTCCGTCCCAATCTCCCAATTCATCACACCACCACCACCCCCTGCCACTTTCCCCCCTTGGTGTCCAGACGTTTGTTCTCTACATCTGCGTCTCTATTTCTGCCCTGCAAACCAGTTCATCTGTACCATTTTTCTAGGTTCCACATATATGCATTAATATACGATATTTGTTTTTGTTTCTGACTTACTTCACTCTGTATGACAGTCTCTAGATTCATCCACATCTCTACAAATGAGCCAATTTCGTTCCTTTTTATGGCTGAGTACTACTCTATTGTATATATGTACCACATCTTCTTTATCCATTCGTCTGTCGATGGGCATTTAGATTGTTTCCATGACCTGGCTATTGTAAACAGTGCTGCAATGAACATTGGGGTGCATGTGTCTTTTTGAATTATGGTTTTCTCTGGGTATATGCCCAGTAGTGGGATTGCTGGGTCATATGGTAATTCTATTTTTAGTTTTTTAAGGAACTTCCATACTGTCCTCCATAGTAGCTGTATCAATTTACATTCCCACAACAATGCAAGAGGGTTCCCTTTTCTCCACACACTCTCCAGCATTTGTTGTTTGTAGATTTTCTGATGATGGCCATTCTGACTGGTGTGAG